>NC_070596.1:13853391-14504032 GCF_027409825.1 Scomber japonicus | reverse complement strand
AACCAGCTCTACCAACACTGTATTTTTCCTCTCTCCAAGCTGCCATGTTGCCTCATCCCTCAACATCTCAGACAAGATCAACAATGAAAACCACAATACAAACAATCGTGAAGTGACTAGTTTGTCGTGTTTGAAGGTCATGACCTGTATGACGGCGATTCTCGTTAATCCGTTTCTGTTTTATTAGTCATTAATCATCTCTTTAAGAAACATGTGGACTCAGTTGGCTCTGCATCCAAAACATCAAAGATCTTGTGTTGCTGCCTCCATATGAGGGAGTTGGCCTCAGCAGCCACTTTTTTTACACACTGTGAAAGGGTACTGCAGACTCAATGCGTGAGAGAGAGAGAGAGAGAGAGGGAGAGAGGGAGAGAGGGAGAGAGAGAGAGAGAGAGAGAGAGAGAGAGAGAGAGAGAGAGAGAGAGAGAGAGAGAGAGAGAGAGTGTCATTTATGTTTTGTTGCCTCCATATGAGGGTCTTGGCAAAGTTGACATGACACATGCTGCTAATGATGACAGAGGTCAATATGCCGGTTGTACTGGCCACCATATGAAAAAACCTTTTGAAATTCACACAGATATGTCAGAGCTCCAGATACTGTATGTCACTGTCATATCTGTGAGAGAATCTGTCTATAATCTGGACTAACAAGATCTCCATTTCCATATTGAACAGATGTACAAATAGTTGACAGCAAAGGTTTTGCAATTTAATTCCAACTGTCCGATCTAAAATGTGGATGAGCTGTAGCAAAAAACACATGTATGCGACAGGTTGCAAAACTATACAGTCACTGTTAAAAAGCAAATGCTGCCCAACTACTAACACTGGCATTAAAGATTGAACTGAATACACAGCTGATGCAGAATAATTGTATATGGTATTATATATTGAATGTGAGTATTGAATGTAGAAGACACAAAGCTGCTGTGTGAGGACCTGCCTGTCAGAAGTGAATGATTGCAAAGATTAGAAAATGTAAGATTCACACAGATGTCAGACATCCAAATACTGTACTTCACTGTCATATCTGTAAGAGAATGTGCCAATACTTTGACAGTTTGCAATTGCTCAGGAAAGATTAGCTTATATATATATTATTAAAGTGTGAATCCAAGTTGACCACAGCTGCTCCTCTCTGCAGTTACAGATGTTAGACCCACCTCTCAAGCCTGCAGAGGGTGAGTATTTGATACATGTGCACAAAAGAAAGATTATCCTACAAAGTGTTACTTTTAAATGATAGGGTTGGTGATACTCTGAGCCATAAAAGTGCAACTCTACAGAATAAAAAAATGTACTAGATATTATACTTCTTAGCAAGCTTTATTCAAATAGAAGTAAACAGTGTGTTTGTGGCTATTTTCAGCTGTGGGTGTGGTCATTTAGTAGAGACATATGGCAGCAGGATGGTATATGTAAGGCTGATTTAAGATAAACTACTGTGGCAGTGCAACATTATGGCTCACTAGTGTGTTTTTAATAGTTTTCAGACAACTGTGGAGATGTATGGCACAGAGGAGCAATGCTTGTTAGTGGAATCAGTTTATTGATGGTTTGGATCTTTTCACTGGATTTGTTGACAATTAGAAAAATATAGATTATTACCAGACTTGTTATTTAAGAGCGAAATCACAATTGATGTCTTGAGAATGTATTATAATTTCAGGCAATGTTTAAATGACCTTGACTAGTGAATGCTCCAATAACTATATCTGCAGAGCAGCAGTTCCCAACATATCTGACTCATATGACTCACTAAAACAATACAGTGTCTACACAGCTGGCTGAATATGTCTACCAGTTGTGACCAGTTCAACCAAAGAGTGATATACATACAATATACACTCACTGGTGACTTCAATAGGTACACCTGGACAATCTAAGTCATATAATTCTACTTTATTTTTATTATTGAGGTTATAGTGGGTGCTGGTGCTGTTTAGTTTAGTTTAGTTTATTTGGATCCCCATTAGCTGTTACTCAGGCAACAGCTACTCTTCCTGGGGTCCATATTAAAATAAATACAACCAATTACATTACAATTACAATATAACATAAATGCATACCTAAAAAGAATGACGCCCCCCCCCACCCTGTACTTGAGTGTATTATATTCAGTGTTGTTTCTAATATTTTGTCCACTCCATTAACATACATGAGGGGTTGTATTGGATTGCATTAGATTGCACATGTGTACCTACTGAAGTGGCTTGTGAGTGTATATGTAGCCTTTTAAATGCCTGAAGTGGGAACACCTTCCAATGAATTGCAACCAAAAAGCAAATATTAGATTCTGGAAAATTAGAAGTATTTTTTGTGTATAAGAAATACATTTTTACTGCTTCTCTCTTTTAGTTGATCATCTTCAGACATTTCAGATTTATCCTGAGGGAGTCCCTGTCCCCGTGCTGAGACCCGCTGAGATCGAGTATAGCAGGATTCACCTTCAGTCAGGGAGAGACTACCGCTGTGGGCATCAGTGAGTCAAGACATCAGCAGGTAGACGAGGGGAAGCCCAGCCTTACTATCCTCATTACCGGCATCAGACCGTTGGGATGATGAAGCATGATGATTCCTTTTATGTGAGATCTGCGTCTCATGTCTAATGGCCCTGTCATTACTGGAGAGTGTAAACAGGAGAAAACACTACATACAGACATGGGATTAGTCCTGGGGTAAGTGTTTGTTGTGGTTTGTGGAAACCGCAGGTTCATGTGTGTGTGTTTATTGTGCGTCTGTGCCACCTCTGGTAGCAGTGCTTCTTTTTCTTCTTCTTATGGTGTGAGTGCGTTTGTTGTCGTGAGCCCCGGTGTGGAATCAAAGCCAGTCAGAGCACGTGGTTGCAGGTGTTCAAGCTGATCTTGTAAAAACGTGAAACACAGTTATTACAGACAAATGATAACTTGTATCATCATTCAACCATCACAGACACATTTAAGACTGAGGGGAGACTGCAGTGTTGATGTGAATGTCAAAATACACTTTTCTACAATGGAAAGAGAAATTATTTTGATTGTAGAGATTATTGTAGATGTAGTCACACTTTGCACAATGTACTATGTGAGCATAGTGGGACTTTTTACCAACTTTTTCTGGGGCTTTAGTACAACAGCTACAAAGATCTGTGACGGCAAAGTTTATAATGGTCACACAGTGGAATTGAGAGAGTAAGCATAGGATTTAGGGTTGATTTACTGTACGATACAATATTTTAAGATAATCAGTGGACTAATTGCCACTTTTGAAAAGTTTGTAGCTTTCTCATTGAGGACCATGACAGCCTCAATTCACAACAATTACAATATATTCCAACCACAGGAAGAAAAAAATGAATCAAAACATCTATAGAAACCTAATCCATTCCTACAACATAATCTACTTTTCTTCAGTGTTTCATTATGTACTCAATTGAGTAATTTGCATCTCCCATCTTGATGTGAGCTGAAAAAAATCTCCCCATCTGCCTGCATAAGACATTAGGTAATGTAAGTAGTTCGAGATAACGCATATGAACATGTCTAGAAAAAACAACTTCAGGCTTTGAGTTGTCTCTGCATCTAATCTACTCTAAGCATAAAGAAACCTGTAAAACAATCTTTCTTGACTGATCTTTAAAGTGGAGTGTCATTACTGCAACAAGCGCTGGACAAGTTGAAGTGCTTCAAAAGCTCAACCGTTTTTTTACATTTTTTTTTATTGTGTCACCCGCTAACGCAAGTCTTCATCCTCTCTGTATGAACTCCTTTTTGCTTTGGTTTGTTCGCGTGTCTAGACAGAGTGCATTTCGTAGAGCTTTGAGTTCGCTCCTCTATTGTACCTGTGTACCTGGGGACGGTTGGGTGGCTTCACCACATCACAGCCCTTTGTGTGCCTGGGTTTATTCTCTCATCAGAGACCATACGTAATTGCCTTTCAACTCCTGACGCCCTCTCTTCTCCTCACTAATGTCTCGGGCGGTGGAGATGTTGGGGGAAGGTCCCTAAAAGCTTTGCATGTACATGTATGTGGAGGATGCAGCTACAGGTATGCTGATCACCTGCAAAATGAGCGTGTGCAGAGAGGTCGGGAACGGGGTGGGAGGGGGATTATTGGCCCATTTAAACTTGACACCTGAAATCCAACCTCAGTACATAGAACAGGATAGGTGTCTAATTGCAACTACGGCCAAAGTAATGGACCAGAGTGGTGGGGGGGTGGGCTGGTGTGTGTGTTTATCTATGTTTGTGTGTGGTTGGGCCTATTGTGAGGTTACAAAATCCTCTGTAACTTTAGGAAGGAGCTGAACGTCCTATGTCTCACTCTTTCCTCTGACCTCTCACCCTCGTCTGACCCGGTACAAGCTATGTGTGTACATGATTGTGCCCACGTGTTTGTTTATGCGTCAGTAAGTGTGTAAGGCTGTAGGTGCATGCGTCTGTGGCAGCGTCAAGGTCAAAAGAGCACCAAAAGCTATCTTTACAAGGTGCCGCACTGTGTTGTCTAAAGCAGGACAGTCTTCGTGCCTGAAAGGTCTGGGAGCATTTTGGCCAAATAAGCCTGGAGTTTCTACTCTCTCACACACACACACACACACACACACACACACACGCACACACACACACACACACACACACACACACACACACACACACACACACACACACACACACACACACACCTGGCCTCCATTTTAGTTCCTGCCTGACGCAATCCTGCACGTCATGGCAGTCGCTCCATAGATGTGTCCCTTACAGAGGATTCCTCCAGAAAACGTTTGGTATTGTGAAGCATGGCGGCACAGATCAAACCTGAATAAACACATATTGTAGTACTGAATGTCCTTCTTCCCTTAAGCTTTAAAGAGGACATATGCACATTTCCAGGTCTATATTTTTATTCTGGGGCTGTACTGGTATATTTTGCATTATTTACAGTTCAAAAAACTCCTTATTGATTATTTATTATTTACAGGCCCTTTATGCAGCCCTTCAGTTCAGTCTCTATCTCAAACAGTTAAAGCGAAACATTAGTGGTCAGATTTTGCTTCTTTTTTCTCATTCTTTACTCAAAATATAAACTTCTCAAATATATCGGTACATGTTCAAGCCTGAGCTCAGTCCAAAATATGTGAACGGACAATGAACAAATGAATAACATGTGAAATAGCCTTTCTGACACACACAGCAGAAAAGGCAACAGAACAGACAGCAGTTTGTGGGAATGCATGAATGATCTGATGTCAGTTCGATGGGGAACTAGAGGTAACTTTAACAGAGCGGTCAGAGCAGGATGAGAGTATTTTTACATACATTCATCACAAGGTTTGAAACTTGTTTAACATGTTTAACATCAACATTTAACATCATAACAGCAGAAAAATGACAAAAAGCATGATATGTCACCTATAAAAGTGAAAGAAAGTGTAGATCGAGAGGAAGAACAAAAGATATCCTATCTAGAATATACTATCTAGGAATTAGTTTCTAAAAAGTGAATTAATTCTGTAAGAAAGTTGTAACTATGACAATAATTTATTAAAGTTAAAAGGTGTTAACTACCTATTTCAACAACAGGCTTATACTATTACATTTAACACATGCAGATTTGGTATAATGTCAAAAGCAGCCAAAACAAGAGTTACACTTCACAGACACCTCTCCTCTGTTTGCCTGCACGTCTGCCTCGCTCTTGTTCCGCCTTCTAATGAACCAGCCTATGATTGGTTCTGGCACTCATCCCACCTTTAATGATGACCACTGATTGGTCACAGGCTTGTTCTGCTTTGAACTTACCGCCTGGTGAAATAAACAAGAACACCATGAGAATCATCAGTCATCAAAGACAATTATCTCTCTTTCCGTGTCTTTCTGTTTCTCTCTCCGTCTCTCCCAAAACCCCACCACCCCCGCCCCCCACCCCTTCTCACCCATCTTGTATACCACTTTCTTCTTGTCTCTCTTTAACTACATACATGTCTGGACTGTGACAGATGGGCCAGTTTATGCTGAATGTCAAACTTCATTATGGTCACATTAAAGGTGCTCGCTTTAAGCAGGAGACTATAAATAGATTGAAGAATACAGTACTTACAATATCCTTCAGGTCTTTACAACAAGGACATCATGGCAGTTACATTACAAATATTACATACAGCACTAGTCAAAAGTTTGGACTAGAACTACACATAAAGGCTCTATGCCCAAAAGTGCCACAGAATCTAGAACATATTATTTAGTAAAAATTTTGCTTTTGAAAAGTTACTCTGATTTTATGTGTTGTACCTAAATTGTGTATATTTGTGTGCTCAACCTTTCCTCCCCGCCTTTATTTTTTTCGGAGAGATAGATGGAAGGAGCTGCTGTATGATCATTAATTTATTTATTTGCTCGCTTTCTCTGAACCCAGAACTAATCCACCTGTTGCATTATTCACCCGGAACCAACACTCCCAGTCCCTGCATCAATATTTCAGTGAAGACCATGCACCTCCACTCTGCTCTGTACTAACTGTATTATCCCATAGATGTGGATGTTGGTAAAACATCCAACATCGTAGATGATGAGAGACTAACAGAATACTAAGAGAGGATGGGGATGATAACAAATAATGTTATAATATATAAATAATGTACAATATTGCACCATACTGTACATTATAAAAAGGTGATTCATGAATTCCCTCAAAGGGTTCATTGATTTGTCTTGACTTTGCCTGTGTATCAATATTTCTTCATTCTTCCAAAAATGAATAGATCTAGTAAAATTATTCATATCTACATCTTTTTTCAGTTTGTGTTAGGTGAAAGCAGCTCTCTGGGTCACTGAGTTCTTTTCATCGACACTAAGACGGCTGCCAGTAAGTTAACATCCAGCCAAGTGATGGAAATGAACATCACTTTGCTTCACAAAAAGGGCCAAATATTAATTTGTAACTGAGGCAAATGTATCGTTAGAATTAAGATTCCACTGGCTATAATGTTCCTGCTTGGGCCACTCAGTTATCAAACATTTTCAAAATGTAAACTAAAACCATGAGACCGGCACCATCTGAAATGGGGAATAACAGTTTGCGATTTATGCCAGTAGTTGACAAATTAAGTATGAAACTGGCTGCAGACGGATCCGATTTTTGTGAAGTCAGATTTAAGAGTTGAGCCTGGTCCAATCTAGAGTGCTCTCACTGCTTTAAACATTAGCGTTTCTGCAATCATACCACAAAAGGGTTTGCCATAAAAACCAGGTGAGGCCGACTGCATCTATTTAAATTCAAAGATTGGATCCTGCCTTGTTGGCACCGCGTTTCCACTGACAGTGATTCCTCACTGTAAACCACATCAAGCACTAACGATGATGTTAGTTTATACTGACCCAACCGAGCCATCACACAAAAGAAGCAACAAATACTTCCGATCGAGGAGGTCCACAGCCATTAATAAAATCAACACCTGCCGCGCACACTTCCTATGTGCTCTGTGAAGTTTATGTTTCTGAGTGTTGTTTGTTTGACTGTGTGGCTCATTATGGCATCAGTGCAGTTGGTGTATAGATATATCTGTAAGGCAGATGTCAGTGGGTTATGTCTGTTTCACAGATGCTAGGTTTGGTGTCTGAAAACCAAAATATGGCAGCACTTTCCTTCAAATGTATAATTAGCTCTGTTATGACTTCATATTGAGTCATAATTTTCAATGAGGCACTTAGAAATAAACTATTCCTTCTCTCTGTCTATTTCATAGGAAAGTTGTGGATGAAGAAGAACAGCAGCCCCGCACCAGACTGCTCTGTGTGGTTTGTTTCCATTGGAGATGACCCTTTAGCCCTTCGACCTTCATTCATGCTGAATGATCACATAGAGTCAATTTCGAGAAATCCCCTATGAAAGACTGGATGTGATACCTTCATCCAGTAATCATCTGGATCAGACCTGAAAGTCAGTAATGCTCACCTCACAAAAACACTCATATGTGACTCATGTGATGTTGCATAATTAAATTTCTAAATGACAAAACATTCCTGTCAGAGATGAAAACCAGATCGACAGGAGTCTAATATGTGTTGATAGCAACTTTAACTGAAAAGCATTATTACTCGAAGCCTTTATGTGCTGTTTGTAGCTTTTGTTCATGATAATAAACCAGCTCTTTTGGAAAATGAGCATGCAGAGACCATCGGAAATACTGCGGTGCGGATCATAAAACACCCTTCAACCAAAGCATCGGTCTTATGTGACAGTCTCTGAACATCTTTGTTTACATGATTTGAAGGTCGTTTCTCTTCACGCAGGATTCTGGCGTACCCTCAGAGGCGGCCAGAGAAAGAGGCGTTTACTTACATTTCTCTTATTGCGGTAGTTAACACACTGATCCATGTTTGTTTCCATCTCAAGTGCATGTAATACATTCCGATGCAATGAAAAAATAATAAGCTCAGCCAGGAGAAGAGTAAACCAGCACTTTATATAAGGACTCAGATTAATTTTAAATCATGACTAGATCTTTCATGCTTGGAATGGAAAAGCTGCTTCAGAGCAGATTGTAATCAGAGCACTCTGGATTATTAAGATTGTCACTGATGCTTTACATTCGCCCAGAATTATCCATTCAGCAGCTTGACCGTAACTGTAGTCTATCTGTAAGTTAGCTTAGAATGAGACCTCCTTTTTGTCTATAAGTGCTTTAATGTGTCTGTAATTTAACTTAACTGCCAGAGCCATTTCTGGAGAGCCGGTTTGAAGACTGTAATGCGTTCAAAGCCACCAGCTCGACCGCAATGAAACAATTAGAATCACTGAGCCGAACTGCAGGTCCCTAATGGCGTTCTCCTTCTAGGCATGAGCAATCAAGACTTATCCAAGGCATGACCAACGGAGCCAGAGGAGACCCATGTCAACTCATCTAGGCTGGAATCTGTGTCGCTCTTTCGGGAATAAATAAAATCATAGCCGTTCGCATTGGGTGCTGACCCCCCGATCAGCACATTCATCCCGCGGGACTTTGAAGTTGGGCCTCAGATTGCGACAGCAGGTTAAGCCAAAACCACAAGACAGTGAGACTGACTCATTACTTTCCTTCGAGGGGGAAAAAAACATTTAGAGAAATGTGCCCACATCTAAAAAAAAGTATACATTCATCATTAGAGAGGCATTACTTTTGCATTACGACCTAAATGTACAAGACTTACAGCTGTAATGATGTATTTTTAGCCACATCAGTCACATTCTTCTTATATTTTTTTTTACAATTTCGAGTCATGTCATCATATCATGCTGTGTAATATTGTTAAACTATTTTTTTAGTTGCTGCATCATCAATTGAATCACGTGTTATTTATTGTAAAGCAAACATCATTTGAATGACAATCCTTTCCAGAGAGGGAAGCCCCTTCAGCTAAGTAGTTCAGAGAAAAGAAGGAAAAAAAAAGTTGACTATGTGGTGCTTCGCTGCATCCAACAAATTGTTTTCTGGTGTGACTAAACATTTTTTTCCCCTCATGGACGACCGACTTCCAACATCTGAGTCTTGTTAGGACTGTTACGCAGAACAACAAGACTGCAGGGCGAGGCAATGAAGAGATCAGTCAGTAATTGATCAGTAACTGATAATTAGTTCAAAGACGATTCGTGTTTACTAGTACAACACAATGATTAAACAGTTTCATCATTCCAATGCGTTAAAAGGAGAGTCAGGGACATACTTTGAGTGTTTGTTTGTGTGCTTGTGTGTGTGTGTGTGTGTGTGTGTGTGTGTATGTGTTGTCATTCTACACCCAAAATTCAAGCCACTGACCAGATGTTTTTTCTCTTTCTCCTCCTCACTCTATCTCTTGATATTTTCCTGTCTCTTCTTCTCACTCCTGTGTTCTTTCCCTGAGAGTTTTATTGCTTCACAAAGGCCAATTTTTTTCATTTATTTAGTCATTGTTTTGCCTTAACAAACAGCTGCCATGTTATGCTCAATGTCTGGGCTCCTGTAGCCTGTAGAAAACTTTATATATTCAAGACTTATACACAGACTATGAATGAAAAGATCATATTTTTCCATTTCTTTGCAACAGTTCTATATTTGGCATGCATTACCAAGAGCACTACTGGAGGTTTTCTTCTAGATTGATGGATTCAACAATCATGTTGGTACATGTACTGCACACGCTGCCACACAGGAGCTCCTTACACCAGACTCAATACAAACAAAAAGTCTTCACACACAACATCTTGACATTAAGGAGGGTTTGCGACGTTTAAGGTGAGGGTCTTCAATTACATGCATAATGTTGAGGATCCGCATCGTAAAGTGCTGTCCGTGGTGCTGAATTTGATCAGCAGGTGTTGACATGTTAATGGCCCTCTGATACTTGAATATATGATCATATTGTGTGTAAAGTGTAAATCATTGGCAACTATTTTGATTATGGATTAATGGTTGTATGTCTTTTTTTCTGTAGTTGTCTCTCAATTGTAAAGATGAATATCGTTGTTGGTTAGACAATAACTTGGGCTTTAGGAAACTGTGCCAGAAATTTGTTTCCCATTTTTTGAGAAGTACTGAGACTAACTAATACAGGTTACTTGTGGTTCTGTTTGTAAACCCTAGAAATATTTGGTGCTGAAAAAATTAAACACTTGCACTCACACACAGTATTTTTCCTTCTTGAGCCAAGTGCCAATTACATAAAAAAGGTTAAAAAAAATAAATAAAAAAATCATGACTCACTAAAGATCATTGCACATCCTGTGAAATTCTGCACAGTAGTTGGTCTTTTACCAATACCCCCCATCAAATCAATCCTTGACATCTGCAAAGTCAGGCCCTCAGTGGGAAATAGAAAGCTGTAAAGTTGACATAACTGACAGATTGTTGGCAGCACCTGACATCTGGAGTTAACCGCCTTAGTGAGACATACTGGATGACTAAGTGTACAGGTCTGTCTTTTTTTGCATGGTTATTGCTATGCTGTTGGTGAATCCCCAAAAATAATAGTTTTAAAAAGAAAAATACAGAGGTATTAATGTATGATGGATTGACAGTGGTGGGCAAAATGGAGGAAGGAATACATTGGACTATGATAACTCCAATCTGTCTGCTGCATACCTTGGATAAAAGTCAGTAGATCCAGCAATAACAGAGAAACTGAGGAGAGGAGAGGAGAGGAGAGGAGAGGAGAGGAGAGGAGAGGAGAAGAGAAGAGAAGAGAAGAGAAGAGAAGAGAAGAGAAGAGAAGAGAAGAGAAGAGAAGAGAAGAGAAGAGAAGAGAAGAGAAGAGAAGAGAAGAGAAGAGAAGAGAAGAGAAGAGAAGAGAAGAGAAGAGAAGAGAAGAGAAGAGAAGAGAAGAGAAGAGAAGAGAAGAGGATGCAGAGGCGGAGATATGGCTATTGTCTGACAATGTGAAAAGGAAATTAAACAATGTTGAAACCAGACAGTAGGCCTAGATTCTTGAAAGGTGAAACGCAGCAACACACGTAAGGTACAACTTATTTCATCCAAATACAGGGAGATGTTTATCTAAAGGTTAAGCTCCAAATGATACAGGTAAAAAAAGTGATTAGATCGTATCTCTCAAAACAGCTCAGGGGAACTTCACTCGGCTAAAAACGTCTTCAAAAAAGAAAAAGAAAGAACTCTTGGGAAAGGTCATCATGTGTCTTCAATGGCTGAGTTAACAGGGTTTTGTTTAAACAGAGAAGAACACCTACAGTAATGGAGAAAACTATTGCTCTACTACTGGTGGAGTGTTTCATTTTCATACATTCTAATAATCGTTAAAACACAAGAATTTCGTCACTCACAGACATTTACATTAAATCAACATAACCAAAAATGAAGGAGGAGATATACATGAATATGATTGGAAGTTACAGGTCAGCTGGCAGCCAAACAGCTGATGTGTGAGCCACTGATTGTGAAGCATGATCAGCTAATACAAGCATGACGTAGTAGAATTTATTAAACACACCTTAAAAAGTGGACTGTGTATTAAACTGCTTTTGTTCATATAGTTCATGAATTTTACATTTTTAAATTGAACATTTGACAACTTTGATTTCTTCTGTTGAATAAAAACGTCTTTGTAAAAAAACATTTCTTAAACTAAGTTATAAGAAAGAAGTATAATTATGGTATCTATATTCTCGTATTGTGTCTGTACTTGTATTGAAAGATTTATAATGATAACCAGCTTCAATCAAAAGGACAAGAATATAAGAGAAATGATCCAACAGTTGTGGAAAAGGAAGGAGAGATATGAAGGAAAGGTTTTCTTTCCTTCTTTTGGACCTGCTCTGCTCAACTGGTGGGGTTTGGTCTGGGAAGGGGAGGAGACAGAGAAACGGGGGGGGGAGAGGGAGAGGGAGGGAAAGAGAAAACGGGGTGGGACAGACCCCCCCGCACAGACACATACACACACGCAGACACACACACACACACACACACACACACACACACACACGTACATGTGCACTCAGACATGCACACACACATAAATGCACACAGTTCTTCAAAGCCAAGTGGTTTTCATAGACATCCAATTACACTAAGAGATGACATCTGGGGAGCTGCAGCAGATAAATAAGGTGAAAGGAAAGACAAGATTCAGTCACCTCAGAGAAACTCCAGATAACCAAAGAGAGCAGTGCTGATAGAGATAGGGGAGAAGGAGAGGCAAAGGAAAGAGGGAGGGGGCCAATGCAGAGGGAGCCACACACAGGAGGAAAGAAGAGAGGCAACGCACCGCTCCAGCGCTCAGACTCCGAGAGGCAAGGACGGAGGCAAGATAGGGAGCTCAGCTCACTGACAGACGCACAACAAGAGAAGAGAAAGACGAGAGCTCCCGGGCTCAGTTACACACTCAAGTAACTTCAAACCAACTCCAACAAACCAGGAGAAACAAAGAGAGAAAAGAAGACAAGAAAGGAAGAAAGTCTGGATTCTTTGACTCTTTTTTTTCGTGACCTGCCTTGCGTGGATTTCTTTGGACATTTTCGAGTACCAGCGTTAATCCTCTTCTTTTTTTTAACTTCCTGTTTTTATTTATTTATTTTGTCCTGAGCAGTTTAGCATCTTTTATCTAGACCTTCTCCACCTCCCTGGACTGGAGAGGATAAATGTTTTTGGGGACATGTGTGCGGAGTAGATTTTAGTGTATCTGAATGAACTGATATTGTGACTTTTTGTGTTTGGATGCGAGAGTTTTGGTGTGTATTCAAACTTTTTTTTTTTAAAAAGGGGATTTTGAGAGTGTGTTGGTGTATGTGTGTGTGTGTGTTTGTGTGTGTGTATGTGTGTGTGTGTGTGTGGTAACTAGAAGTAGAGAGCGGCTGTCTCAGGAGGAGAGGGAGGAGGCGAGAGGTCTTTGAGGCGAGCCCCCAGTTGTTCCCATTGCGAGGTGATCTGAGTTATGGATGTTGACGCATTCCTGCGGCGCTGCTGAGGAATAAACAGCACCGGGGACTACAGCAGAGACAGCCGCAAAACTGCAGGCTTCACCACCACCACCAGCAGCTGCATTTACATCACCACGAATATCAACGATAGGTGTACATCTGCTACCACGAATCCTGCTCCGATCACATCTATTGCAGTCAGCTCAACTACCACTACCAGCCCTTCTACAGGTTTTGACGCCTACAGTCCCAGAGAGGTTGTGGGTCCCCAGACAGAGGAGGTTTAGTCGGTCAGTCAGGGGGGGTGTCACCCACTCTCATTCCCTTTCCTTTCACCCAGCTCAGCATGCACCAGCCCCTGAGCACCTCCACAGCTCTGCCAGCTCCACTACCATGTGTAGATGGACAGTGACACAAGGTGCACCGGTCGCCTGGTTCTCCTCCTGCCCCTGCCGCAGACCTCCTTCACTCCTTCTCTCCATTACCTTCCTCCTCCTGCTGCTCCTGCTCGGGCCGTCCTCGTCCTCGCCCATCTCCGCTTTGTCGTTGGACTCTGACAAGAACCACAATGCACAAGGAGGTACCACTCCTCACTTCTTCGTCTCACGCCCCCCACCATCTCCCTCCTCGCCCGCGCCGCTGCACGCATCCTCTGCGAGGTTGCCACGGGCGACCAATGTGTCATCATCCTCCGCGACAGTCGTCGGGCGTCACGTGCGGAGCAGCTACAACCACCTACAAGGAGACGTGCGCCAGAGGAAACTGTTCTCCTACCAGAAATTCTTCCTTCGCATTGACAAGAAAGGAAAAGTTAATGGCACCAAAAGTGAGGACGATCCATACAGTAAGTCTAATATCTTGTATGTTTGTATATGTTTCATTGGTTCCTTACATTTTAAACTGTATTTAACTGTGAAAATGGCAACTTATGAGAATTTGAAAGCAATCCTGGAATTGTTTTACGCGTTTACTGGTTACTTAAGATCATGTATTATTTATCTGGGGTTGACAGTATCTGATGATATTGGCCATTTTGTTACCTTCAAGACATATTAGTTGTACTAAAAAGGGATGCAAGAGCAGCTGAACACAAAGGGAAATCCACTTTGCCAAAAATGCACATATCTGTTAATGAGAGCGCGGTGGTAAAAGATGCACTGGTTGTGTTTATCTGTGGAGAGTAATGTTTCTGTTTTCCCTCCCTGGGCAACAGTGCACAATAAGACAGGTGACTAGGCAAAGGAACAAATAACAGAGCTGCGTGCTTTTCAGCCTTTTCACCATGTGTAGAGGCAGCCACATTTGCCAGATTACAGAGAGTTTGGGAAAGGAGAGCATGACAGTAAGAGAGAGGGAGAGAGGGAGGAAAAATAAAATGAGTAAGCCAGGCAGATAGAAGGAGAGATGATCCACTGGAACCAATTAGAAATTGCCCAGAGAAAGTTATTCCTCTTTGAGGAAATATCAAAAACACAGCTATTACCAAACCCCTGGGGAGAATGACAAGTACACTTATTCCTTGCTGCTATTGTGCCACAGCTATAATAGTGGTGGGCATATGCTAAGTATGAGGTTAAAATTGACTTGGATGTAGAATAATGACCATGCCATTCCTGCTCCTTTTTTTCTGGTTATACATTTTGTGGGTTGTGTGATTTTAACCTTTATTTATCCAAAGAAGGGTCACTGAGCACACATGCTCTTTTGTCAGCACCACTCAGCCTCACATCCACACACAGTTACACTCTGTCACACTAGGTATACCTTGAATTCTTCCTACGCCAGGCACCGAGTAACTCCACTGGCAGGAGGCAGGTTGATGTACCCGGACTAGTTTTTGAAGGAAATGTGTAATTGAAAGTGTAAATAGCTAGAAAACTATGCAGTGGATTAAAATGTTGATAATGTATAAATGCATCAATGTTTAAATCTCTTCTAAGATAATATAAGTGAAGATATTCATTAAGATTGCTTATTAAAATAAAATGGTTACTTAAAAACTAAACTGTACCATGACATAAAGGGCTAATCTTAAAATATAAAAACTTTTAAAAAGACAGGTAAGGGTTATCATAATTAATTATTTATGACTGATCCAGAGCAGAAAATCAGCTGTTATCGTTCTATAGCCCACATCTTTATCTTCTAGTTAAACACATCTGGAAGTTCTCCAGGGCGACCAGTCTTTTGGCCTCAGAGGAGCTGCACTGCCTGAGGGCACATTGACAGTAGTTGTTGAGGGAGAACAGAACATTACTCCCACATTTACCTGCCCAGAGTTTCTCTGCCATTTCACTGAATTAGATGGGAGACGTCCAAAACACGAGCTAATTTCTCAAAAGATTATACAACAATTTCCCGCTGCGTTACGTCTATTGTATGTGTCATAGCATGTTAAGCATGTGTGTCTGGGAATGTAATCTTCCTAAATGCATGTTTATCACTCGCACACCTTCATACACATGTCATAGGTTTGTATGCATCTGTCTGTAGGTCTGTGGTGTGTACAAGTCTCTCCTGCTGAGAGCACACACACACACACACACACACACACACACACACACACACACACACACACAAGCTGGAGCACAGAGAGGCCAGTCTTGCACATGGCCTCCATATGGCAAAGCCCACTTTTATTAGGGCCGGGGCCAGTGTGAATATGTGTGTGCATTGTGTGTGTGTGTGTGTGTGTGTGTGCGTGCGTGTGCATGTGTGTGTGTGTGTGCCACTCAGACACCAAGGCTCTGCCAGACATGGCTGAAGGAATTTCAATTAGCGTCTCTTCCTCCCTCCCCTTGCCTGCAGTCCTCTCTGACACACACATACGCACACGCACACGCACACACACACACACACACACACACACACACAGGCTTTTACACACATGCACATAAAGAGCTCAACCATTAGGGTGCAACGTGTCACTAACTATAATGGCATCAGGTCATGGCATTAGAGGCGCAATCCATCAATTTCAACTGCTCCTACAACTTGATTGTAAGTATGAACTTTATAGAGGAACAAAATCTAAAATATGAAGACTTGGCTGTGGAGGCCAAACTTTTAGGCTGTATTTTGTCTTGGCAGCATATTAAGTAGGCATTTCATCAAGCTGCATCTACCTGACAGCAAGTGCAGATGTTTAACATGTTTCAGACAAAAAACAGGGTGGGTGGAAACTGGAGAAATATAACTGTGATGAAATAATGATTAAATTATGTGTGTGTCTGCTCACAATCATACTAAAATATACGACACACATACTATTCGTTACAGTATATCCATCTGTCCACATGCTTGTACAGCAGTTTGTATGCTAATGAACCACCTCCCACAATTTTGCATTCACTTTCAAAATGAGCAGAGAACAAACTGTACCCTTCAAACTGCCCTGACTGAGAACATGGATGAGGTGTTGGACATGCTACACGTCATGTTTGTAATACGTTTACAATAAGCTTCTTTTTATACTGTGTGGAGATGATAAGACAAAAACAGCTTCAAAACTGCACAGACTTTTTGGCAAATGAATTCTTTGATGCAGATTTCTGGCCTTTATGTGCTCATTAAAAACACCTGGCTCTGAGCAGAGCTACATTGCTTTCAAAATCCACTAAATATAAACATACTAAATAATGTAATATCCCTACAAGAGCTTATTAGTCAGAAAAACAGACCATTGTTTTAGAAGAGCGTCACATTGAAAAATAGTGAGGCAGTAGTTAGTATGGTTACGGTGGTCTAATAGTCTGGTAATGTTCAGGAGGTCAGATTGCAAATGAGTGTCATTAGACGGTGTCAGAGGTGATGAAGAAGTTGTAGGTCCAGCTCGGGGGTCGAGCTTCTTCTCCACAGCCGAGCCTTTCTAATCATGTTGTCAGAGTTAAGTGCAGCGCATCACTCAGGGTTGAAGGCTCATATTGTTAACATGCGTTCAGTGGTGTGTGACCATGTTTATCCATTTGTATTCACATGATCAGTGCCCATCTATCCATCTCACCTCATAAAGCCTTTAAAAGAGTCTGAATGTAAAAACCCTGCCAGGCTGCCATGTGATTAGCATCGATCCTTCCACTGACCATAAGCAACAAGACTCTCCTTGTTTTCTTCCCTCGCTGTTGTCCACGGACTGTCACATCTTGTTTACAAACAATTGAATAAAGCAATGAAACAAATGGACATGTGTTTGCAGTTGGACCGCAGACTTGCGGTAACGCGTCGCTCAATTAGTATTGTATGGTGCCAACTTGACTATAGCTGGAGATTTGAATCTGGCTGCGGCCACCTGGATTGTAAAAGCTGCCACACATCTTTATTGTTAACATTAATCACAGTAGACGCATTACCCACTAACATGAATGAATCCAAACGCACTGCAATTTATGGATAGTCTAATACACTGGACATTATTTTGATTTAGTGCAGGTTTTCCATGTGTAGGCTAATTACACAGGTCTGCCCCCTCTGGTTTGACCCTTACCTACTGACCCGAGTCAGGAAGCTTTGTTAATGGAAAGGTCACAGCTACACATAGTGCATCACTTTGGGCTTTTCTGTCACTCTGGTAGCTATGCACTGGAGCTGGGGGTTGAAAATGTCTTGTAGTTTGAGTCATTTGAAATGATTTTGGGATGCAACACTCATTTTTGATGGAGAAATGATATTTAAGTATTTTTCATACACTGCAAATATCTCCATCTTACCATCTTCAATTATTGAGTATTAAATGCAATGTTTTCTTACAATATGTGACACAATCTGCCAATACAAATCCATTTTTTTAAGATATTTTTTAACAGTGAATGTCAGTAACTTCAAAACAAAGTCATATTCCACAATATACAAAAGAGAAAAACGTTGAGAATTGCTATGGTCAGTTTTCTTCAGTTTTCATCAGCAGAATGTAGAAGAAAGTTGTGTTCAAGAAGCATCTGAATAAGGCTGACCAACAGTTGTCTTTCTTTCTCCTCTGCATTCATGAACTTCTAATAACCCAGTGGGGTTATGACGCTAAGCAAAAAAAGTGCTTGACCTTCTTGAATTTTTCAACATATTCTTGAATCTAGTCCCAGTCTTTTCACTTTCTGTTTCTGGATCCTTTTTTTTATTTTGTTCTGTCTGCTTTACTTTTTCCCCTCCTCCTCCTCCTCCTCCTCCTCTCTGCTCTCGTGGTTGATGAGCGTGTTTAGGGTTCTCATGGGAAAAGGTAACAGTGTGGCCCATAAAAGAGAATTATGAGGAGATACGGGATGTACCAGAGGTTAGTGTCAGAGTTGCTTTTCATTCTAAGTTACTTTGACATCTTCATGGACTCTCCTCTCAAACAGTCGTAAATAAAAGCGGTGTGCAAACGCCATGAGGTACAAGCTTGTTCAGGAAATACTGAACCTATCATTGACTACTCCTAAAGCTGCCACAGTTAAGTACAATCACGTTCAGCTGTGCTCTGAAAACATACAATAAACCGATACTACCCACACACTCCCTCCTATGTTTGATCCCTCTGATCTTCCCTCCAACTACACTGATGGTAATTTTACTTATGGCTATAACAAACAGGTGCTTTTTACTTCTTGCAAGACCTCCTGATTAGGGCTGTGATGGTATAAATGTATTGTTATTGCAGTGAAAAAGAAACGGAAGGGGATACATGCCCAGTTCCCTTTTTTTTAGAGAGTCCAAAAATAATTTTAATAGATTAAAAAGGTTTATATTTGACTGCAAGAACCTGTGTGAAAGCTGAGCAGTGTGCAGAGATGATTGATGTGTCTGTACACCAGTCTCCTTACTGGACAATGAGCCAATCCTGGATAGCTGGATAGAGTTGGAGATACTTTCATGCAGCCACGTCTTGGTGAAGATGATAGCAAAGCAGTTTGTCATTTCTCTCCATGCAGGGAGGTCAGAAGCAGTCTTAGGTTGTCTAGTTTATTGGTGATGGAGCGGTGGACGTTGGCGAGGAAGACTGACGGGAGATCTGGCCGACTGTGGTTAGATTTGAACCTAGCGTAGGTGCAGTTTGGCTTGCAGCACTTCCGTTTCCTTAGGAACCCCATTTTGTTGTCCCCCTTTGATGGTCGTTCTCCTAGAGCAGGGCAAGCCAAGGCAACAACGCATCCAACACATCTGCATCTGTTTGTGTTTGACATTTAAAAGAAAAAAAATGGTGATAATAAGGATAATGCCCTTAACCCCATGCTAGGCATCACCTGTCCACAGCCCTACTCCTAATTGGCTGGGGGAAAAAAAACAAAAAAAAAACATGGATATGAAGAGTGAAATGAGTCAGGCCCCAAGACAACCACAATTTCAATGTATGGAGAAGCAGGTTTTTCATTGTGTATGACGCTCTTCATGGTGATGTTGTGTTCGTTTGTCTCAGATACAGCAGGGGTCTGGATCAAATCATGTCAGCTCTGATTCATGACTTGTTTTACTGGAATCCACGAAAGGAAACTCTGTCAATTTCCTGTTGAAATCTTGCGTAATATTGATTATTATCATCCGTGACAGTAAAGTTATGTTACTGTAGCTGACATACACTGTAGTTTCACCTCATACATTTAGAAATGACTTTATGATTAATGGATCCGAGCCAAAGCACCGATAAGCCATTTACTTGTATTTTACTGGATGTATAATGGCATTTTGCAGAAGCCATTTCAAAATCTTTGATGCCCAAAGTCGCAAATGTTCAGTTTGGAATGATATTTAATCTGAGCCCCAGAAATCAGGTCCTTAAAGTCTAGAAAGAAAAAAACGTTGAAATGTTCCTGCACTGAGAAAAGCAGCATGTTCTGATATACAGGACTTAAGTTATTAAATGCAACAATGACAAGTCACATTTTTTAATGACTCTGAAATAAATTGGAATTGAAAACATAATTTGTTGCATTACCAGATATAATACAAGCAATATGATTTATGCAACTTCTCCCCTCTCCCTGCACTTTTTTTCTTCCCATCTCACACACAGGGATGAGTCCAGAGGTTCAGATGTGCAGGTACCCTTTGACCCCATTACTGCATGTACAGAGTCTTTAAAGGAGCATGTGTGTGTTCAGGCTTTGAGTGTGTCAGGAATGTTGATGAGCACTGAAAATGATCACAAAAAAAACCTTCCACAGTTAAAGTTTCCCATCAAGATATTAAGTTGAGTTTCTACATTGTTAAAGTGTAGTTTTTATACTTTTTGAACGCTGAGTGTTTTTGCCAAGAGTCACCAAGGACAACGACAGGATCCGTCTCATTTTTCCATCACTGTTTACATTTGTCCTGTCATCGCTGCTTGATATTTTCCCATCAATTCGCTCCCCTGTCCATTAATGTGTCAGCTACAACAGGACTAAAATAAGAGCCAGATTTCTGTAGGCAAACTGAGGCAGTCCCGCCGCAAACCCCACCACCACTACCGGACCACCTTAAACAAAAGTCTTTCAGCAGCAAATCATGTTCCTGTAAGATCGTGAGCAGCTTTGGAGCAGAGAAAAGAGCTCAAATCGCCAAGAGTCCATTACTGTTCACAAAGAATCTAAAGTTGGACTTTTTCAGGTTTTGATGAATGGCCAGTGAATTTTCAGTGTTTATGTTATGTGGAGGATTCTCGCTGAATATGATCAGAAGAGATAGAGATAAAGAGATAGAGACACAGGAGGAGATATTCTACATCAAGTCCTGAATCATTTACCTGATTTCTAAACTATCAAGCTTTAGTGTAGATCATTTTCACGTAACTGGCATGTAGTACACAAATCTTTTAAATCGGTAATGTAATGGTGTACTTTACAGAAACACTTGAGATGGATTTCTGAACACATGCAGGAGCACACATTTATATTCTTGTTGTTTTATATGCTCATAGTGTCTTTTTTCTAAAATATTACAAGCATTCACGTCATTCTTGGCATTCTCTTGACAACAATCCAACTATTTGGTTGTTGTCTAAATAACAAATAATTAACAATCACTGATTTCAAGGTTGTTTGCATAATAAAGTTAAGCCATACAGAAAAACTGTGCTGACAGCAAATACTACATTTTCTAATACTTTATGTTGTTATAGCAACATCATGGAGGTCACTGGGAAGTTGGAGGCAGTGTTACTTTGTTCAAGAGACAAAATAAGAAAAGATCAAATCAAACCGATGTAGAGCTCAAGTTATAAAAATGCAACCTGCAGTGAAAACAATATGGAGTTTAATCTCTTCTACTCTGAATGTTATAGGATGTTTTTTACTATCAGTGAAGTTATAGGCTATTTCAGAAATTCAGTTTTTAAAGCTGAAGCTAGAGCTAGTTCAGGATTTGGTCAATCAACCAGAAATTAAACTGTAAATATTTTGATGATGGATTAATAATTAATTAGAATACATTTTTCAGTCTCAATTGCCAAACATTCACTGCTTCAAGGTCGAGGGAATACACATCAAAATATTCCACTAATCCATAGAATCATCCCAACTCCCAAGTCCTTTTAGAAAATAAACAACAACAACAAACTGTACTGTAGCATCATTTTATCAGACTTTTTTTTTATTTATATTTTTAAAAGCAGCTACACTGAAAAATGCACTCAAAGCTAAATACTGTACTGGTGTCACTTTAGTCTCAACCTGGTGCATGTGAACAGGCAGAATTCACAGCCAGTAAAGCAGTGGGAGGTGAAGAAAAGCATCTGTGACAGATAACAGGGCTGCTTCAATATAGACACCATGTGCTATAGGAACCACCCCCCACCCCCCCAAAAAAAAAGAAAATACACACACACCTCATGCTCCTGCTCTCACTCACCCCTAACCTTGCCCTACACACACAAGTTTGTGAAGCTATCCTTGTAAGGACATTGCATTGACTTCCATTCATAGTGGATAACCTAACCTAACCTTAACCAGAACATCAAAATAAAGTTTTGCCTCATTAGGACCAGGCTTTAGTCCCCCATGAGGACTTCTGGTCCCGACAAGGCCGGTGTTTATACCGGAAGAGGTCCCCAAGAGGTAAAAAAAACACACACATGCACACACACACACACACACACACAAAGACACACACCATGAAAGTGAGGCTCCTAATGGAGTCATCAAAGGTAGAGCTGAGAGCTCAGAGCTGAGTCCAGAGAAGCATCTGGACAGCCTGGTCGTTTGAACAGAGCAGCCAGCAATGCCAGCTAATTACACCGTGTGTGTGTGTGTGTGTGTGTGTGTGTGTGTGTGTGTGTGTGTGTGTGTATATACACTATGTATACGATCATAAATTCAAGTTTAACGTGAAACAAATAAAATAATACACAGAGAAAGATGCATTTGACAAACAGAATAATATTTGTACATGTCTGTGCAAATATAATAATATTTGTGGTGTAAAATAACACGATTTCTGAAGCTGAAAGTCCAGCGCCAACAACTCAAACCACAACAGTTGGGCAACATCACACTGGCAGCTGAACTGTAAATGAAAAATGTGTGAAATGCAGACAAGCGTCACAGCACATTGCCTGAAAACATAACTCCTGCCATGTCAGGCCTGTGAAATGTTTTGACAGAAACTGGCAGCTTTGGCACTTTATCATGTTACAAAGTCAACTGTGTTAAAGGAATCACAATAACTCAGGTGGTAATGTTTCTTTCTTTTTTTTCTCTCCTCCCGATCAAAATCACCATTAACATGGCAGTGAATTTCTTTTGGGTTTCCTCCCAGCTGTTCTTAAATGTGTGTGACATAACTCGCTGTGAGCTTGCTGTGCGCGGTAAAGTGATCTCAAATTATACGGATTGGAATGACCCACGCAGACGAAACTTAACGCTATCTGTTGGCTAGGCGGACAGACCTCTGGTATTTTAAACACAGGGATTTCACTCAGGTGATCCGTTTTGTTTTATTTAAAATTTTTTTTTTTTTGGGAATAATCTGGGTTTGTTTTTCTTTTCCTACCTTTGCCAATTTCGAAATCACACACAGCTTGAACAGTGTGGTTACGGCTATTTCAGTCCGACAAGACAGTGATGTGAGTGTTCCTGTCAGGGAAGGAAATAAAACCATTATGGGAGTGAGAAAAAGTTAAATAATACAGTGAGTGCAGGTCAAATAGAACCACCCAGCTAATGAAAAAAAGACTTGAGAAGAAACCAATTCAATGTAGTGCGCAAAGGGCACATCGTATCTGTTTTACATGATTTACAACCCAGAAATGTAATATGTGCAAAACACATTCTGAGCACAAATCTGTTCACCAAAATTTCTCTTTGTCAAAAAAAAAGAAATATATTGAAAATCAGAAACAGGCCTCTGTTTTTTCCATCTTCAGTCAAAACCGTCAGCCGCGCAGGCTTTTGATGTGGCCACTTAACACAGGATGATACTGTTGTCAACCACATCAGTCTAAACCAATACCTCAATGCTCCTCAAAACACATAATATACAGCAGTTTCTACTCCAACCCAGTATCTTCGCCAGCTCTCGCCCAGAAAACTGCGCAACCGAGACATGTTTGTTCTCTCTCAGACTTCATAACGAGCCGGAAATCTTCCACCAAACTCCGAAGAAAAATAATGCAAAGGAAATAGATGAATCCTGTCAAACCACGGGTGGCTAGAAAGCAGCCAAGAGAGAGTCTTTCTGCATAAAAACCTTTGTGCGAAAGCATTTCATTCATTGTTATTGTATTTGAATGATCAAATACAGTTTGATATATTCAATTCATATCTGATTTGAGTATATTGGTGGTCCATTTCTTTCTTCTGATTCCTTTTATTCTTTTTTTTCTTTTCTTTTGAGTCTTTAGTGGTTGAATGGATGAACACTCATGTCACCATTAATACAACACATCGTCAGTCACTCTGTTGCCATAGTTTCAAAGAGAAAAATGATCTTGGTTGTAGACCTCAACTGATGTTAATCACATATTAAAGTTGTTTTCTTTAATAATATACAACAGGGACGTTTTTGTTTCATAAAATAAAATAGTGTCTCAGATGTTTAAATCTAACAAACAGTGTGAGAATTAATCACTGCAGAGAAACACAGGAACAGTCAGGGGGGTTCATCCAAATATCCAAGCATTGGAGCTAGAATAAAAGAAGCGGACCGTTCCCCTGTTCATCTCACTGGGGGGAGTTCATGACACAAGCTAGTGACAATATTTCACAATAAAGAACGAGACCTCTCCGGGCTGCTGGCATGTAGTCGACCCACTCACAGCTGGTCGCCGTGTCGAGGTCACGATGTGAACAACCGCAGTATAATCTTCAAAAAAGCCCCTGGATAAACAGTGGAAACATTTTCACAACCTCCCTTAACCTTTAGGTTCAGCTGGAGTCTCACTAACAGTGTTCCCAAAGAGGCCGGCCGGAGGTCGAGAGGAGGTCTGCGTATGTGTGTGTTCCTCTGTGTGTGTGTGTGTGTGTTCCTGTTTGTATCCATGAGCGTGTTTTTATGTATATGAGTGAGATTTAGTGAGTTTTGTAGTTGCACAATTTGTGATACTGGTCCTATTGTCTACCTCAGTCTGCTGTCCGTAGTTGTTATTATTAATTGTCTCAAAACTTGTTACTGATGGTTTCACTTTGAAGGAGGTAACACAGGCAAGTTTCAATTTATTTATTTTTATATTTACAATTTATATTTATTAAAACTAATGACTTTATTTTCTGTAGCATAAGGTCAAAAGTACATCCAATTCTGATAGTGACACTTTTTAAACAGAAATGCGTATCTCTTTAATTGGGCCAGCAGGACCCTCTGTAGTTCTTATTGAATGGAGACTAATAGATTATCAAAAGACTACTCACTGTCCCACCAAGCCCATTGTTACTGAATGCCGGAGTGTGTTATGAAGGTACAGCTTTACAAGATCTCAGTGTCCCCAGTTTCTGGTTAGTCATTTTTAAAGACTTAAATCTACAGAGGAGAGGGAGGAAAGTTGAAATTCTGACCAACAGAGTAAACCTGAGAGGCTCAACGTACAAAAGAAATTGGTTTAATGAGAATAATGATGAGGACAACAGCATCATTGAGGAGAGGAGAAAAGAGAAAAGAAGAGTGGCAATGAGCGCAAAATGGAAACACTAAATCTTAAAACAAGTCAAACTATCGTATCTCGTTGCCTCCTTTTCTTCTGCATAATATTCACATAACAGTACAGGATAGAAATGCACTTTAATTTTCATTTCCTTTTGACTGTATTCTGGAAACTCTGCCAAAATTAGTGGTTAATCTGGATGGAAACTTGGCTTGTGAGGTTAAGAAATTATACCACATACTAAGCAGAGGTTAGAAAGTTTAAGGGAACCAGACAACAAAGCAACAACAACTATCCACAGAATGTGGTGAGCGTAAAAATCTCAAGACACCAGCACTCCTGACCTGCCAATACCACAAATAATCATGACTACAGCCAAAGCTATAGATCAGAAAATGGTTTCAATTGACAAAAGCTGCTGTTGAGTTCCTGTATTCTGTATGTTTGATTTTGTATTACACGTTCAAAAAGGCAGATTTCTAGTCATGTTGTGGATTTGACAGTCACAGTGGAGTTGGGATTTGGCTACAAACCCATTTAATATGGTAGTGGTCTTTAAGAAGTGGTTAATGAACAGTTTCTTACTGTTAGAGGGCCAGTTTGTGTTTATTTGTACTTGTGGCTCTGTCAGTGTTACGGTTTGGGTTTGACTGGCAGAGACCCACTTGGCTCGTTTTTATGAAAGTTGTAGTGTTGCCCTGTTATACACAGGTGTTTGCCCTTGGTAATTTCTTTCAAAAATGTTGATAGCGGAAAATGTTCATGCCTTTTATATTAAGTGAATCCTGTGTGCTATTTGCACTTTCAGTGTTGGGTCATAACTTTTTTTTTTCCTTTACACTTAAATTCATAATAAAGTTGTTGGCCTGTGATTCAGGGAACGCAGGGAGGGAAAAAACAGACTTTTCCCTGTTCAGAAAAGGGAATAAAATACATGAAAAGTCTCAAGACACCAATATAACAAGGTGTTGAATGAGGAATATTAGAGTAAAATAACAAAAAAAAGGTTTTAAGAGTACTGTAGGTCTAACAGCAGAAGTTAAAACGTTTTTCAAGGTGTGTATTTGCCTGCATCTGTGTGTGTGTGTGCTTTTATCACAAAAACCTGATGTGTGTTTTAAGCTCTGGTCCTGTTTTTCTCCGTCTCCTTGCCATAAACTCTTTTGCTGCAATCTAAGCCTTTTGTTGCAGCCTGGCCTTTTAACTCACAGGCAGACGGGCTGCTTCTGGTAACTGGTAAAGGGGGCCATAAAAGAGCCCTGTGCTTTGGTTTCTGACAAACCACATCAAACAGGATGAGGGGGGGGGGAAAGGGTTTGAACAGGTGGACCGGCCTCTAGCACAGCACAGACAGATTTCTTTTTTTTTTTTTTTTTTTTGACAGATCACAGCTCAGAAATGTCAGCTGTGGTGCAGTGAGATGGAACATTTTGAAGCTGATAGATCAGCGCTGTGTTGTGGTACAGCGACTGCTTTTAATGCGTGTCTGTGTGAGTAATAGACTTAACAAAACAAGCCAACATCATGCACTGTGAAGCTACAAAAATCTTCTTGAACTTTAGAAGTTTAACGACCTTTTATTGACTAAGTAAGGGAATTGAGGGGGATGGATTAATGCCAGTGCACCTCAGCCAAAGACTACATTTAACACAAAAAGAGAAACAAAACACGAAGGCCATAAACAGTTAAAAATAAACCAACAGCACACATAAAGTACACAAAGAAAAGCTCTTAGCCACTTCAAAACATCACAGCTAATTTTTTAACCTTTTTTTTTCAAAAACACATTTCGAAATGCAGAAGTGTCTCTTATTGTTTAGAAACAGATTTTTGGAGAGCAGTAAAGCTCAACATTCAGAGCAGTCAGTGAGTCGATGCTTTCAGATCCAGATGTCTTTATGTGAAGCTACAACAATCACATCAGGACTGACTGGAGGATGTTGTGAATTTCTGAGTATAAGAGAAAGAGGAATGATGGCAGCAAATGGCATCTGGTGAACAGACAGGTATAGATTTAAGATTTAGAGTTAAAGTAGAAGCCATTTGATCATCTTCTCATACTGTATTTATCGTTTGCTGCTTTTCCTGCTCATCACCATTTATTCGACTGGATTCTGGCCTCAAGTCATGTTTGGTAACTGGAACATTAGGTCCAACTAATTCATTTTTTAATGATGGAAATACACAGATTAAATAGATTTTCGGTTTGTCCATTCATGACTTGAACAAGAATCTGACACTTTGAAAGCTCAAGAATGACAATAACAGATCTTTAGAGATACTCTGGATGTACTCCCCCTGTTTCTCCCTCCATCCTCCATCCTCCCTCCTATTCCTGCAACCACTATTGCTGCACTTCCTACTGGCCCCTGTTAGCTAATCCTCTCAAACCCCTGATAGTTTTATGGCTTGGTGTAACTGACTTTAGGATGAGAGAAGAAAGGGCCGGAGACCACAGCTTAAACCAGTAATTGGTTCAGGCTTGAAAACTGATACGGACGCCTTGACCTCTTGCCAAACTGGCAGCCAGAAAGCCTCTCTCCGTCCTGTCCGTGTGCCTGCCTGCCTGCCTGCCTGCCTGCCTGCCTGCCTGCGCTCCCCTGGTCAGAAAAACAAACATAGAGCAGAGAAATGTTTTTTCCTGGCTTACACCTCGGTCCCAGGGCATGCAGCCCACAAGCTAACCAGCAAATGAACAGGGGGCAAGAGGCCGGTCTGAGGTCTGACTGTCACATAGTGAGGCAGAGAGAGAGGAGAGAGACGACACTGGGGCTCACTTGTGAGGAAGAAACTGAGATGATTTAGGTTTCTCCTGCACAATTTCAGGGTTTAACGGCTTGAATATTCAGGGATTTTAAACCGATATTCTTACGTTGGTGTTTTAGATCCCACAATCCCTCAATTTTCATACACACTTACACTCATATGAAACAATAATGTCCATAAACTTGAGAGCAAGTGCAGGAAGGATCAGTCAATTAATCAATTAGATAAAAAATATTCAACATCAATTCTGATAATAAATGCCCAAGTGTGATGATTCTTTGCTTTTCTCTGTTATTTTGTCACTTGTCTTTGGGTTTTGTACTGACATTTAAAAAAAGAAAAATTGTGATATATAATGACAATAAGTTCTGATATATTTGTCTCTCTGTCCCTGCTCTACAGGTATTTTGGAGATCAAGTCAGTGGATGTGGGAGTTGTGGCCATCAGGGGCGTCAGCAGTAACTACTACCTGGCAATCAGCAAGAAGGGAGATCTATACGGAGCGGTGAGTAGTTGTTTCTGACTATTAATTACACAGGAGATCCATTATGTGCTCATCCATTCATCAATCTTAATGAATCAAAGTCAAACGAGACACTTTTCTGTGTAAACGTGTGACTGTGGAGCTTTGAAATACATTTTAAAACAACAGACGAGGCAGCAAAGACTCTTTTCCAGAAATAGGAACCGCAGTTAGTCAGTGCGAGCTGCTACCTACCTCTCCTCTCCTCTCCTCTCTTCTCTTCTCTTCTCTTCTCCCCTCCATTCAGAAACAGGAAACACAATCCTTCAGTTTCTGTATTCTGCTTCAGTCCCTCTGGGGGGAGAGCAGCCCTTGTTTCATCTGTTTTCCCTCTCTCTCTCTCTCTCTCTCTTTCCTTTCTTTTTTTTCTTCATCTCATTCTCTTCCCTTTCCTTTTTTTTCTCCTCTTTTTCCTTACTTTTGAAAGCCCTAACTTTCAGCGTGTCTCTCTGGGAGCCACACCACAGATGAAATGACACACGGTAGAAAAGAAAGAGAGGCATTCTGTTGCATGGCCTGAAACTGAATTCCCATGACGTCTTCTGCACCGTGCAACACAAGCCACAGTAACACAGCGCTCGAAGGGCCGGCATTCGATTACACTTGATGGGTTTACACAGTGACTTCTTTATCCAGTGATAATCAAATGAAATCATTGTTTCATTATATTGCCAGATCAATACATCGATGTTACACAGAGGATTATGATTGCCTTTAGGACTTACCATGATTCAATTTGTAGAAAATTATAAAGGAAAACCTACAAATTCACACAGTTGTCTGCAATAAAAGATTTTATTAGACTTTCTACCTAGCCCACTTACTCTAGTAAGTAAAATGGTACTGACATTATTATTTTTCATTCCAATAATTTGATGTCACTTATGATTACAGTTTCTTTTTTTTTTAATCCCCATTTCTAATCATTTAATTGAAATTCTTCCAGCACACACAGACACAGACACAGACACACGAACACACACAGTCTGGTCGTACCGAGAGACCACTGTTAGTTAAAAAAACTGCACAGTGTCTGTAAAATATTCTCATTTTGCTTTGGGAACATTCAGTTTTACTTCTGGAACCAATTTGAACAGCTGCGGCTAGATACAGAGAGAGAGAAAGAGAGTTATATTGTGTGTGTGTGTGTGTGAGTGTGTGTGTGTGTGTGTGTGTGTTGTGCATTCGGGGCAAGTACATTTTTGCTTGCGAATATCAACTGCATCCAGTTAACTGCCTGTTTAAGTGACATTCGCCTGAAGCACAAGGGCAGCTTCCAGTAAACTGACAAATGTTACTCTCTCAGATCATTTTCTCTTCATTTACCAGTGGGTGGTCACTGTGGTAATGTAAGCCACAAACATGGTGTCACGATGCTCTTTGCTGGCAAAAAGCCCTTAATCTTTAAGACATCAGATCTCCCGCCCCTCACTCGTCCAGTCTGCTGACACACAAACATTTACCATCATTTCATGTCCAGCTTACAATCGGCCTTGATTACACTGGGGATTATTCTTAAGCAATAGCCGACCGTGTGTTGATCTGTGTTGATACAAGAATATCGACATGATGTTGCTGGGCTCAGACAAGATCCAAAAGAAAAAACATAAGAATGAAAACAGCAACAAAAAGCAACAGAGATGACAAAGTCTGCTATGTCCAGTCCAGTAAGAGAAATCACTTGCAGCTACTAATGATGGTAAAATAAAAAGGATGATAATGACCTGAAAGATTAAGAAAATAAACTGAGGACAAGATGACAAGACAATAAGCTGAGGCTGTATTAACAGAATGACTCACCCCAAATTGAAATCATCTATTGATATGATTTATTCACTTACAAGTCAAACTGTTTAATAAAAGATGCAGCGATGAAGCAAGCACAGCTGTACTGTGTAACAGCCTCATGACTTAGTGATTAGTTATTCAAAAAAGGCAAAAAATATGACCCCCGACATATCCACAGATCTCATGTAGCATCATCCAAGTCCTGTCATTGGCCCATATTTACACCAGTCTACATAAATCTGCTTTCAAAACCATTAAAGCTCCACATTATTTTCATTATTTATTGGCATTTATTAATTCATCTAATGATTATTTTCTTCACAAATCATTCAGTCTATAAAATGTCAGAAAATAGTGATACATGCTTCACAATTTACTGAAGGTCATGGTGATGTCATCAGGTTTCTTGCTTTGTTCAAACAACATCCTGAAAGATATTCAGTTTATTAACATTTAAGACAAAGAAATGCAGCAAGATCCTTCTATTTGGAATTTAAGAAAATTTGGCAAATTTGCTTGAAAAATAACTTCAAAAGATCCCCGTCAGACATATTTTAGGACATTAAAAATCAATTGGCTGTGATTGCTGTCACAAATCATCATAGGCACCCTTCAACTCACACTTTCCCCGTTCAGCAGATTAATGTGGAAAAAGCCTTCTAGTGTCAAACTCTCCACAATCAATCTGCACAGTGAAACTAGAACATCTGTAGGAACAAGAACACTAAACACTATTTTGATGGCAGGGTAACTTTAAACCATTCATTTGTCATTCAAATAGTGATATATGAATTTGCCCTATGACAGATGACCTATTGTGTGCTCTTACCAGACAGAGCAGAAATACATCACAACAACTGTAAATCATCTCAAATCTTTGTCTCTGTACTGACCTCTATGTGTATATCTCCCATTTACACTTTCTTCTTTTCTTTCCCCTGCAGAGGGACTTTGGTCTGGACTGTCGTCTGATTGAACGCATCGAGGAGAACAAGTACAACACCTACGCTTCAGCAGAGTGGCGCAACAGGAAGAAGCACATGTTTGTGGGACTCAATGCCAATGGCAAGCCAATGAAGGGGAAGAAAACGCGGAGGAAAAACACAGCTACTCATTTCCTGCCCATTGTGGTACAACCGCGATGACTGGACATATCAGCCATGGGAGATCAGACATTATTGAAGTGACAGTGATGGCTACATTGGACAGATCTCAGTCAGATCTGAATGATGCACTGAGGAGGAAAAGAAAGGAAACCTGTAGACATTTTATCTCATGTTGGATAAAGACATTTCTATTTTTAAAGAAAGAAATATATTACTATACAATGTATATATTATTTTCTGTTTTAAATTATAAAGTACATTGGCACAGTAGATGAATATGAAAAGAAATGACTTCTGTGCCAAAATGTGATTCTTAACTCACATTTCTAGATTTGTGTCCAAGTGAAACACTTGACTAGGAAGTAAATGTAATAAATGTGGCAAAATGTGGAAGAGGAGGATGAAGAGTAAGGAGGAGGAAGTTTTGCTGACAGAGAGACGCAGAAGCAGAGGGAAGCAGAAGAAAAGACAAGAATGATGAGAGTCAAGAAAGCACCAACACAACAGCAAGTCTAACACTACCATGTTTTTTTTCTTTAAATTTATTTATTTTGTGTAATATTTAAACAAAAAAGAACAAAAACACAAAAACCATTTATGCTTCTCTTTTTTGAATACTAATCATTTAAACCTGAATAAATATAAAAAATATATTTGTCTTTAACTTGTTTGACTGACTTTCAATTCTTTTTAGATCATTTTATGGCTCAGTTATTGGTTGCTCTACTGTAAATAGAAAACAAATAGATAGAAATTAATGGATAAATAAACATCAAAGGAAACTCTTCAGTTGACAGATAATTGATTTACTGTATTTTTTTAAGTGCTGGGAATTAATCAATTCAATGCTACACTGTGGTAGATTGTACAAAACTGATTACATAACTACATTACATTCAGTAGTTCATTTCCATTTTAAATGTAAATATATAATCATAATCACACAAATGTAAAAGGCATTTTTTAAGAGATTATTTGACTACATAATCTTAACTCAAGGTGTATTTATCAGCTGTTTCCAGAGCTTTCTACAGCATCTTACAGTCTGCTCAGTTGATTGATCACACGCCATCTGCTGACAAAAAGAGATGTGGTTAAAAGCTCTGGAAAAGCTGTTAAGTGAACCTTGAGTTAAAGGACCAATTTGCTACATTTTCAACCTTATCTCTATATATCCAAATTTTACAAAAGTAGTTGTTTTGCAAGTATCGGCATGAATGAACAATCTGTTTTTCTTATTCACCATCAGTTGACATGTAGAATGATGTAGTTGGGTGTAGGAAAGAACTACAGGCTATATCAGTTTTGCCAAATGTGGGTCTCCCAAAACACTCCACCTATGCTTGCGACATGGAGAAGCAGACGCTAATATATCATACTATTAAATGCTTTAAAATTACAATATCACAATATTTGGAAGAAAATTAGGTTCATGATACAAGGCTGAATATTGCGCTGTGGAATCAGACATGATACAGTGTGGGGGAGGAAACCATCATCAGAATGAAGCTAAATTACAGCGGCAGCTAAGAGAAAGATGCCTGCACTAGCATCACGCAGTGCTTTTTAAACCTGACACACTTTAACTCATCTAGTTGGAGTTTTTCACTCCTTCTTCCATGATTATTTCCCCAAAAAAAAGCTGAAATAGAGCAGAGGGCTTTTGATTGTCCACTGGCAGCTCTGACAGCATTCAGGCTTGTGTAACATTACAACTCTGTGCTGTCTGTTGATCCTCACACACCTATATCCAGACTCAATGAGCTAAGCCATTTTGGAACAGCTCAATAACTCCGCTGGCCGTAAAACACATTGTCAGCAGAGTGGGGCAGACTGATTGGATTGGAAGCACGCAATGCATTCTGGTTGTTGTAGGATTCCAACTTAAGGGTGATATGAGGAATCTACAGCCTTTCGCCCAATTTCCTCTAGTCACCACCAATTTCAAACATAATCACACATTTCTACTACACTGTTTTAGGACAACATATTCACAGTGCTGAATTTTCCCCTTTGAGAGAATATTTTAAACTACGGTTTCAAAATGTCAAGAACGAACTTCAACACTTCAAATATTCAAAAGTAGTTGCCAACTCTACTCTAAAGCATCAAAATCCTTGTTTTTTTCTAAGTAAACCTTTATCTAAGCAAACAAGGTCCGTGACAAACTGTGAAGAAGTGTTTGGATTAATTTTAAAACCAAGACGTGAATCACAAATCTGTAAGAGATTAGACTTTTGAAAGAAGCCCAGCAGACAACCTGGTTAATGAGTTCAGGGGTTTTCATTTCTCTGTGCAAAAAAAAAACAGCTCCCCTTACAAGTACACATGGCAAACATGGCTTCCTGGAGGATAAACACTGTCTTTTATGTGATAACAACAAAGACAAAACAGGCTTTTAGAAATGGCCGCCGAGCACACACACACACACACACACACACACACAGATAGACACTTGGGCGGCTGGGTAAAGAGGTGTGTGCATCAGTGTGGTCTAGCAGCTGGGAAAAGCCTCCTCCTTGACCTTACTTGTCTGAAAACCTGTTGCTCGCCCCCCCCACCCCCCCGAGACCTGAAAGACACATGGAGAGCGGGGCATATGGTATAATGTAAATATCACTCTCTTGTTTATCACCTGATTCTAATTAACTATGATGTCATGTTTTCTTTATTCATCTCTCGCTTTGCCTTTTTCTTTTTCTTAAAACTTGTTCTCTCTCGTGTTGTTGCTGTCTGGGTCCTGTGATTTCTCTCTGTGTGCCACATTCACATCCTTTTTCAGTTGGGTTTTTTTTTTTTTTTTTTCTCCTCCAAACTTTTGTCATGTCTTGGTTAAGTTCAGACAAATTCCAGCAATTAGAGGGATCAGACCTGGAGCAAGGTTATCACACACACACACACACACAGAGACACACACACACACACACACACACACACACACACACAGAGACACACACACACACACACACACACTCACACACACACACACACACACACACACACAGCCTTTCTCTGCCCAGGGCTGCAGCAGTTGTAATTTGTTCATTGCATCCATCACTTTCAACTCTCTACCATCTGTTCTTCTGTCTCTCTCTCTCTCTTTCTCTCTCTCTCTCTCTCTCTCTGTCTCTCTCTCTCTCTCTCTCTGTGTGTGGAAGTTAATTTCCGAGTATGATGAAATCCACCAGACTCGACTCGTCCCGCTGTGTTTATTACAAAAAAGGTCCTCGATTCTCTTTTTTAGCTCAGGAATCCTCAGCGCCTAACACTCATGTCAAAACGTGAGTAAGCATCAGTGGGAGATTCAAATTTCCTTTCATCCTCCCAGGGCATCTAGTCCTTTGTTTATATGATTACTTGGGTGTTCTGTAAACGACATATCAAGTACAATTACTTTGAAATGTGTTCAAGACACTGATCCCCTCCTCCTCCTCCTCCCCCCACCTTCGCCCTCCCTCATAAAGTTCAAGGGCTGGCATTCCTGTGCCAAGATGTCTTTATTATTTGGTGGTACGACTTCATCATAGATCCACATATATGTAAAACTTCCTGTTGAAGTCGGCATTAGAGAGAGACGGAAATTTGGAAGATATTTGAGAGAAATAAGTTTGCTTGTTCATTCAGCGAACTTGGAATCAAATCTGCAAATATATCATGTGTACTGTAGACCCCTTGGAATAGTTTGGTGTAGTTTTATTGCAGCTTTAACATGACTTAATGTGGTCTTGCCTTTAACCGTAATGCATTACAAGGCCAGACTTTAAAAGCAGGGCATTTATTTAAGACAGATGTTTCACACTGATTATCAACCCCAGTGACATCTGAGTTAGTCTGTTCAGCGGCACCGAGCCACGCATCATTTCTCCCATTTCTACAGTATGCCTAACATGTTTCTAAAAACTGTTTGCCAATGTCATTTTTTCTTGTTGTGCTTGGGTATGTTTGGTTAGTGTTTGGTTTGTTGAGGCATGCGGCGAGGCTCAGTATGCGGTTTCTGTTTTGACTACATCAGGATCTATCGGACCTGTGTCGGACCTCAAATGAAACGTACACCATCGGCTTCACACGTTCACAGCTCCTCTGTTTGCTCAGAGAGCCTTGTGGCCGTGCGACGTGACCGCAGCAGCAGCTGTGAATATTTTACATCCCGGGGAGAAGGGAGAGAGTCATAGAGACAGAGAGAGGGATAGAGAGAGAGAGAGAGAGAGAGAGAGGGAGAGAGGGAGAGAGGGATAGAGAGAGAGAGAGAGAGAGAGAGGGAGAGAGGGAGAGAGGGAGAGAGAGAGGAAGAGAGAGAGGGAGAGAGGGAGAGAGGGAGAGAGAGAGAGAGAGGGAGGGAGGGAGAGGGAGAGGGAGAGGGAGAGGGAGAGGGAGAGGGAGAGGGAGAGGGAGAGGGAGAGGGAGAGGGAGAGAGAGAGAGAGGGAGAGAGAGAGGGAGAGAGAGAGAGAGGGAGAGAGAGAGGGGTTGTAAGCATTGAATCAGAGAAAGATGTGTGGGTTTGGAGGAGAGGTGAATAGCTGAAAAGAACCACAGTCCTGGGGGTATTTACGGCAGTCGGGGTGTTTGCTGAGAGGGAAGCAGCAAGGACATGATGCCAAAGGGTGAGAGGAGGGGGGTGGGGGTGAGGGTGAGGGGGTGAGGGGGCGGGGGAGGTGAGTGGTTGAGAGGAAGAAGGGGTGATGGGGGCGATTAAAGAACTTGCCAGAAAATTTGGGGTTGGAGGGTGGGGGTGGTTTGAGGGTTATTTGCAGATGTAAAGAGGGTTGGTGGGGGTGTTGGTGGTGGTGGGGGTGCTTGGGGGCAATCATTGGAAGCAGACCAAGGGAGTTCCTGGAACCCAGGAGGTGAACCAGGAGCTCTCCTCCTCCTCCTTCTCTAATGCTCAGCTCATTTTTACTTCTTCTCTTTCACCATTTAGTCTTCCATATTTCACCTGCTTGTCATTGTCTTTATTGTCATTACTAATAAATAATACCTTTACACCTTTTACTTACATTCAAGCTAAATTAATCAATATTATGTATATTCAAATAAAAACAATAAAGCAAATGACTATATGGAAAATAAGAGTTGTTGCTTGTACTAAGAAACCCAGTCTCACTGCTGCCACCGATCCCCATGTTAGATGTGGCACAACTCCATATAGTTAATGTAAAGATGGAATTATACGTACATTCGAAAGAGGAATTCACGAAGAAGCATCCACATGAGTTGAAACTCTTTCATTGGAAAATGTGCATGAATAGCTTAATAAATGTACAGAGTCAAGAGTAAAAAGAAGGCTGAAGGTAATTAACACAAAAAACTGGAGCTTCTGGCGACTTTTGAGTTCAGTTAGATGCCGAGTTCGAAATAAACACACAAACACACAAACACACAAGGACACAATCACACTCCAGTATACACACATTTGTCTCAGGAGATACTGGTGACCAAAAGAGAGCTATAATAAGTCTTTCTTCAGTTTGCCAGACGTCATTCACACACAGAAACAGTGGTCTTTTCAAGTGGTTCAACACATCACAAATAGAGTGAAACAATTGTTATCATTGTGTCGGCTGTTGAGAACAAACATGATGTGCGAGTGGAATCTAAAAAAATTTGGCTCAGTGTGTCTGAACATTAGAAGAATGATATACATTTTGAGATGCTTGTATCCAGAAGAACAGTTGTGCTTTTTAATCGTCATTAGATAAAAAGCGGCCGTTGCCTTACCTTTATTTTATAGCTGTTTAGTCTTGGATACAAAGATATAAATGTCAGTATTATTTGACATTTGAACATGATTATGTCAAAAAGCAGGTCAAAATCATATTAAATTGAAGATCAGTTATTTCCTCTTTAACAAGGTGTCAGCAGATTTAAACTAAACTCAAAGTTTAAATATAGAAATAATTTTGTAAAGGTGCTTTCTCTCTCTCTCTCTCTCACACACACACACACACACACACACACACACACACACACACACACACACACACACACACACACACACACACACACACACACACACACACACACACACACACACACACACACACTCGTATCAGGTAGTTCATCCCCTGCCTGGCCCCCGACACAAACACGCACCTCACTATACTCTGCGTTTTCCGTCTCCCTCTCTGTTCAGGTTCAGAGGCGACCTGTACCTGGAGCGCAGCCGTATAGCTCCAGCTCCGTCTTCACATCTCCTGAGGGCTTCAAGTTTCCTGCAACAGGTGGCTCAAACATTTGCCTTGGCCTGCACTAAGGTGAGGCCTCTGTTTATCAATTCGGAAAGAGTGAGGAGAGAGTTAGGAGAGGGAGGGAGAGACAGAAAAAAAAAGAACCCCCGATAAAGTGAAAGCATGTCGGCAGGAGAGAGAAATACTCAGGGAAAGTCACCCTGACACAAAGGTCCTAAAATGTGAGTCACTCAAGTCAAGTGTGTTTCATCTTAATGCATCATTCGCTACATGGAGATAAAACAAGAATGTAAACTTGTATTTTGTACTAATATTTTTGTCAAGACTTTGATAAACCTATGTAACATTTTCCAGAGCCTGAGCCAAAGCAGAGCCAAACCCCTAAAATTAGTCTCTCTTCTCCTCTCTTCTCCAACAGCATTTTCTCTCATTTCTCATATCTGCTTCACTTTGATTTTGTTTCTCCTCTCTCCCCTCTGCTCTGCTTACCTCTCCTCTCCTTTCCTCACTTTTACTCCTCCACCCTCCTTCACCCCCCCCCCCCCCCCCCAAATCTCCAGAGAAATAAGCCTACAGTCTAAATGAAAATATATTTGTTGTTTTCGTTGGCCTTCTCTCCTCTAACTCCACTGGCGTATTTAGCCTTAGACCCAGGGTCGCTGGAAGCGGCTATGGCAGCAGAAAGCCTCTATTAGTCCTTGATCACTGGCTGCCTGACAGCAGAGTCAACATGCAGAGTATTAGGGCCTGACATGGGATCAAATAAAGACTAATTTATTGGGTGCCTGTATATAGTAAAACCACATTAACCATTCCCTTTCCTGGATTTGTTTTTTAATAATTAAATTAGCTAAAATGAATAATGGAAGTAAATGAACAAGAGGGGCAATTATTTTTACAAGAGCAAAAGAAAACAAAGGAAGAAGAAATGTTTTATACTACTGATAAAGAGGAATATGGAGAAAGGAGTGGAAACAATGAAATATATTGCACATATGGTCTACCAGGGATGAGGATTCTTGCAATTCATAACTGGTTTGAGCGTCAACAACAGATGATTTGACAGCCAAAATCATAATGATTTAATTTAAAGGCAACATTACTGCCAACCAGACCCCCCCCCCCCCACACACCTCCCCCATCACCACTACTCGAAGGCATTAGCCGATTTAAAAGAGGATTTTGTTGAATGTCATGTTTACATCAAAGGGTACAGATTCTGATACAAAGCATTAGACACTGTTATGATAGAGAATGCCTTTAGCATCTGCTATTGATTTGTGAGGACTTTCATGTAGGAAAGTGTCATCAAACTGAGACTCTCACTCTCCTTCAGGGCTTTTTTCTAATTGCACAGACCTCCAAATTTAATGTAAAGCTGATTGTAGGCTAAAAAACATCACTGCTGTGAACCAAATGTAAGTCACACTCACAAAAAAGGGGTAATGACAAGGTTATACAAGGTCATTGTATTTGCAGTAAAGTCTTCATTATGCACCACATTTACCTACAGTAGTATCACAGTATCTACACTCACAAGGCAGATATTCTAAAAGCTTTGCTCAACTAGACTGATGACAATTTTCCAGCTTTTGTTGTAAAAATCTAAAGTCTTCAAAGTGGTCCTTCATATTTGAGTGTTGACTTGAAGATAAAAATGGGGGAAGAACATCATTTCTGGTAAGGTGTGTTCTTGATCAAATGTAAGGCATGTAGGTTTGTTAACTGTCGCCATTCAAACAACTACCGTGCATTTAGAAATACTACAATGATCGCTAGGCGGAGGGGGGGGGGGGGGGGGGGATCTCCCATTGTCTGGAGAGACTATACAGAATCAAACCAAGGAAACTCCAGTGCTGCTTAGGGTTCCAGCCATTTTTCTTTCCTCCACCAAGGTTTATCAGGTAGTTTCAGGGTAAAGTTGGTTAACTACTAGGCAACAAGCCAAGGAAGGAAAAGCTGATTAATTTAGGGCAGAAACTGCATGATCACACAGCCATTTATGAAACACTATGTTTTTATTCATAAAAGTGAACACTAAGGTGCAGAAGCAAAACGTAGTTTCTTTACAGTTCAACATTTTCATCCATGTAGGCCATACCCATTTCTACCATCACTGATGCTCTGCTCTTGTTTTTTTCAACACATTTTTCACTTTTTTCTACAAATGTTTGCTATATAACATATCTATGAACCCTAAAAAGTATTATTCATTTTATATACTGTACAATTTCCTGTAATTTCTTGCATAAATAAGATAAAATAGCATAACCTTTGTTGATCCCTGGAGGAAAAAGTCAGGTCTTACAGTAAAAGCTGCATCAGAACACAAAATACAGGTAGTGATGTTCAGAATAGAAAACAACATCAAACAAAGTCTAATGGAAGACTATGTTATGCGGGGCTTAACAGGTGAACCCATGTGCAAATTCAAACAGACTGGTAACAGTTAACAAAACGTTTTATTAACACACACACACACACACAGGTGGGAGGATGAGCTGGCTGGAGTTTTGAGCTGCAGGTGTGCACAGCTGAGGGATTCAAGACAGGGGCAGACAGGCAGGAAGGGCAGACAAACTAAGCACACGGAGACACAGAATTACTGGCAGGTAAAGCAACAAGGCAAGCAAGGCAAACAAGCAGAATGCAGTAAGGAAAAATGTGTGCCAACAGGACAAACTGAGACTAGGAACTTGTTTGGCAAAGATCCGGCATGGACGGACGGTAGACTGAGCAGGGTATTCGTAGCAGGTAGTTACTGACAAGAAGCATGGCAGCTGTGCAGGTTCGGGATGAGCAGCAGGTGTGGAGGGAGAGAAATACGCTAGAAACACAGAGACAGACTGGGAGGCAGAGGGAAAACACCAAGAAGACACACATATAGGCCAGGCTGGGATTTAGACACACTAGTCAAGTTGGTATAAATTGCTGAAATTCTTGAGCAAATTCAAACCATTGCAACCATGTTTCGATAACAAATGTGCACATCAACTCTAATTTATCCTGCAGAACCTTCTTCCTATTCTTCCCATAAGGGTGAAATTACAGTACAGAAACAAGACAACTTTAAATGGGCATAATTGAGTGATTATAATTTGTTAAAAATTGACAATTAGTCATGTACAAGGCACTAATATTCCCAAAGTTTGACATTTTTTTCCAATAATCAAAATGATTATCCGTCACTAAATATTTTGGTACAGATCCAAATGAATAACTACTAAACATTTTGTATAATAAGACCATGATTATATATTATATAGACTTGGTGGAAATATGCTTTCTCTCAGTCCTTTGTAGTTCTATCTTTACACACACACACACACACACACACACACACACACACACACACACACACACACACACACACACACACACACACACACACACACACACACACACACACACACACACACACACACACACACACACACACACACACACACACACACACACACACACACACACACACACACACACACACACACACACACACACACACACACACACACACAGTTCCTTACCACATGCAGGGAAGTATAGCTACCCATACACTACTTGTAGTCAGAGGGTTGATAATGTGAGTGGTTGTGGCTGGGGGTTGTGTTTTATATGTGTGGTGAGGCTTTGTGTAAAGTAAGAACAGGCTGAATGTGCTCTACATGAGGTAAGGTGGCAAAAGGATTGAGTGGGTTTTGTGGTAGTGTGGGGAGATTTCCTGCCTACAACTGGTACTGTGGCAGGAGAGTGCTATTTTAGGGGAATCAGAGAGTGACTGTGTATATGTGCTAGAGATACATTACCTAAGATTTATATGAGGTTGGTGTTACAACATTTTTAAAACTATGAAGTGCAAATAGATATGTGAATTGTGCATGACGAGAGAGAGAAATATATCAAAAAATATTGTGCTCTAAAATGCCTCAATAGCATCTATTTTCATTTCAGTACTTGCATGCAAAGCCTCAGACACTGAAGGATAGATTTACTAAGATAATGGCACTGCAAAAACGTATGCAGCAGATTTCACTAGTTTTCATCCACAATCTGCGTGTGGTCAGTGTGTGATTTACTAAGACAGCAGGTCATTACGCAGTCAACCCCTGGACTGGGTGGAGATGGAGATGGTGTTGATATGAATGTTAATACTAAACTAAATGTCAAAAGAACACTAAAGAGACACTTTAAATGTCTTAAAAAGGAAAAAAATATATAGTTGCAACCTGCAGTAATTTTATAATTTGTTGTTGGTCAAGTTTGATGAACACAAACCAAAACACTGTGGCTACTATTTGTTTGCTTTACAGTAATCAGATATATAATTGGGTTTTAGGGATACACAAGCCTCTATTTAATGCATTTTTTCTTTTTGCATCACCACCTTCCCTTCTGCTCTTTTAAAAAAACAGAAAGGAAGGTTTTTTTTCTTTTTCCATCTGCACCATGTTTAGCATAATCTCGGACGTAGTTTGATAGAACTAATCAAATTCAAATCTAATAATTAATCCAGTAATTTAATCTGACTACTTTCTAATTCTTTAAATCTTATTAGATAGACATTTCAATATTTGTGATAACTCAAGGATACAACTATAGCACAAAAAGATGTTTTATACCTTTAGTTAGCTGAGAGGGCAAGAACTGTACGTTTTTAGTGGCAGCCTTATTAATATTGACAACTTGTATATACAACCTTAAAGTAAGGTGAGCAGCATAATGTATTAAATGTTAGTATAGATGTATCTGATAGATTGTGAACGGTCTTTTCGATAAATACGGCCCATGTATTTACTGCAGGACTCAAAAAACAGGCACAAGGACCTTAGAAAAGTCAAATGAAAAGGCTGTAGACCAAATTGACTGAGTTTTAAAGCTCCCCCCCACCTTGCGTCATCTTTCTTGAGCATCTTGAACAGCTGCTTCTGTTGTTCTCGCCTCTAAAAACATTTTTCTTTCTTTCCATTTTTGTACAGAGCATGGTTAATTTAATAAGTCGATAAAATCTCACTATTGGTGCCGTTTCCAGGTAGAAAGGTTATTTGGAAAGGTTGTGTTTGTATTCTGATAAACATGGAAGAGTTGTTAATGTTATTTCTTCATAGGAATTATAAACACACATTAAAGACACTGCGGGACCCCACCCCCACCCCCTGAGCTAAACTCTTACTGACTGTTGCTACAATTGAGCTCATTCTTGGACAGTCTTGGACTACTTCATGACAGACAAGCAAAGAAAATCTATACATTTGAGAAAAGTGACTCACACGTACTCTGTAGTCTTCAAACCTGTCATACATGATCATTTGCACAGACTGTTGGGCCAGAGTGTCCCTCGATCCCAGATTCAGCCCAATGGTTGGAATGTCTCAGTTGGGTTTGGAATCAGTGTAAAAATAGTCTGGTATGACACAGACTTAGTGTGGTAATAAAGCAATATGAGGTTTTGCACTGAGAGGGGTCTATGTGGGTGCACCACATCAGGGTTTCAAATGGCAGAGTGGAGCCTGGAAACATTAGCCTCAGGATGTATGGATATATCACTTTGGAAGTCTGCACTGAATCACAAAGCCATGGACACCAGAGGGGTGTCTCACTAGCCAAGTTCAACATAGTTTCTTGACGATAATTGACAACACCACCACGACTCCCGCAAACTGTTGTTTTAGGAAGATTATCATGAACTTGTTCTGTCAACTCATGATTGCTGCTGAGAAACAGGTGATTTAACATTTGGTGATTAAAGCGACTCTTACCTTTCTTGCATTTCACACAGCACTTTGAAAAAACTTGAACAGCAACAACCCCTCTTCCCTCCTATGTCCCACCCCCACACTCCCTTCCCCTCCAATCATATCATTCGGACTGAATGATATGATTGGTCAGAGTTTTCACAGAACCATATGAGAATGGAATAATGATGAGTTCTATGCCTGGTGGATCTCTCTAACATTTTAGAGTGCCATTACCTTATTAATAGTATTTTAACCTAAACAAAAAAATATATAAAAAATTTAACAAAGGTAAGGGTCACCTTAAGCCTCAATTTAACACTAATACTTTTTAATATATAAAACATACATTAAATTTCATTAGGAAAATCACTTTTCATAATACCAAAATCTGATTTGTAGCCGTGCTAGCAGCATGACTATGGATGGCAGTGTTGGTCTGACATCTGGCCTTTGTTTCAGACTGGCACATCCTAAAATTCATGGTCCACAGAAGATAATCACTCTGGGAACTTTCCTCTAGCACCACAATGAGGTTGACATTTATGATTGTGAATGGATGGTATCTGCAAGTGATGTCCTAAATCCTTTGAAAACAATCTTGTCTTGAAATTAATTTACAGATTTAAAGTATTTAAAATTATTTAACGTTGACAGAATACTGTGGGAAAGATGACGCCATGTTTTCAGCCAAGGCTTTTTAGAAATCTGACATTACCTGATTGAGAGCAGAGTTGCACAGTAACCATGATTAAAAGATCATGGGCTGCATGTAACACCAAAAGGCTAGTTTAAAGTTTAAAGTTAACTAGCCATCACTTGGTGAGACAGGACATGGCTCTGACAAAATATGTTTCAAATCCCACATTTCTCTCCCTTCCTATCTGCTTTACAATGAAAACAGTGCTTACTTCATTTCTACTGAGCAGTATCCTACTGGACTTCAGAAAATGGCAATGATGGAGAGGATGAGTCCTGGGTTGATTAGGTTGTGGTGTCCAGTATGTGAGTGCACACAAACACACACACATGCATACATGTGGTCTTAACAGCACAGAGCCCACAGTAACACTGATGAGGTTTTCAGTGATGCACTTTTCCTTTCAGCACAGTAGAAGACATCCCATTGATCATATTCTGATTCATATTCTGCAAGCGCTTCATGACAGTGTATCATCACTGGACTGCACTAACTTCAACTGATCTCAATTAAAAGTCTCCTTCAAAATGCTTGGAGGAACAGGAGCACTCAAGAGTGAAATGGATGAGAAAACACTGGTTACTCTAAACTGGATTTGTTTACACTGAAATGATCAAATCACAATCTACTCATCAAAAGCTGCCAAATAAACTTACTAGATGAATTATAAACAAACCACAACCATGCTTATGCAGGTAGTGTAATGTTAGACTTTAATATTGTTAGTGTGTACCACAATGTGTTCTGCACCAATTCATTATGAAAGAAAACTCTCTAATCCATTTACGGTGTAGAAATACAAGAAGGACCAAAATAAAATACTGCGGTTTTCATGTCGTTTTTTTCATGGCTGGTTATTCTTAGTTGATGTATTCGTTTTACTAACAAATAACAACATTGCAATAGAGGCAGTGTGATGTCTCAATGGTAAGATCATCATGAGTGTACATGCTACAGTAAAAAAAAAAATCTTCTGGCAAATGTGAAACACATGTTGGCTCCATATGAAAGCAATAAACAGCTTCTGGCCCCATGTCCCCAATTCCAGCCGTCATACAGGGCGAGCGTAGATAATAGCAACGATGACTGTCTAAAACACATGTATTGCATTTAATTATTTAGTATGGTACTTTCAAGCCCCCAAGGTTATATGAGGCACAATTGTTTGCCATTAATCACACAGTTTGAAATTGTAATCAAAGTCATGTGTGAAAGCTTTGTGTATTCTAAGTAATAAGTTGATTTTGCTATTATAAGAATGTCAGAAGTTGTCATACTGCTACACTGGCTTACGATGAGAAACTGAAATGCAATAATGTAATTTCATTTTTTGATATTGGATATTTCTTTATAGTTTATAGAGTTCAATAATAATGTTCCCCACAAACAGAGACTTCATTTGATCCTAATAGTTTTCATTTTTTTAATAGGCTAGCAGTCAGATATTGACTTGTAAATATGAATAGCAGTTACTGTACATGTGCTACATGCAGGTGACCTCACTGTAATGCGTGTCCCTGCTGATACAGTAGCTACAGTATCGTGTCCTTAGGCGACACTGGCTGGCACCCCGATTCACACATGGGCACACAAATCAACACTGCTACAGCTTTAACAAATAAAACTAAAGACAAAACTGTCCCACAATACATTCTTGCTCATATTTTTCTAGACACTGTGGACAATAGCACCAGACATTAACTTCAGAACTTGAGCGTAAAACAAGCGAAAACAAAAGGAAAAGCCCTTCCTGAAAAGATTTGGCTTTATTAGACTGTCAAAAATGATGGCTGGCTAATAGGAACCGCAGCTCACTTGAGACTTTGTGGCCTGGATCTAATGCAGCCAGCCTCACAGACTTTTTACTGTGGGGAGAACGGTGGTTATGGCAGAGCATGAGTAGGACGGCCAACCGCATTGTCACTCGGAGTGCTGTGCCCAGACTCTCTGTGGGTATGTCTGAGAGCGTGTGCTAAAAAAAGGCTTTATATGCGTTTGTAAAAGTGCTGCATGTACATCTGTGAGCATCTACAGTATGTGTGCATCCGTGTGTTTTATTTCTCATCCCTCATGCCAAGCTGCAGCTGGACAACCAACCACCCCACTGTTTGATCACTATAGCATAAAGACTGTGCGAGGACAGTGGTGGTTTAGACTGGCATTCTTTGTCTATCGCCTCAGGTCATCCACAGATCCAGATGTGAGATAGCTCGTAACCTACTGCGACTCTGGTCGTGTCTGGTGGGGACCTCCAGCAGTTCAAAGTGTTCAGAGCTTGCAGCTGCTAAATTTGGCGGGAAGGGTTATTTTGCTAAAATGAGTTAAGCTCTGTTGTGCATGTGTGTCTAACTGGAGTTTTTTAAAAACTTTTTAGTGTCCTATAAAGAATGTCAGACTATTTCATAAAAGGCCCCTAAATGCTGTGCTGCTGCCGGCTGTTTGTTTAGAGAGAAAACAAGCCGAATGAGACAGAGGAAAGAGACTCTTCAATTTCCTTATCTCTGATTCTCCCTGGTAACTGTCCAATATCCTTAGTGTGTGTGTGTGTGTGCGCATGTGTGTGTGTGTGTGTGTGTGTAGTACACACTCCGTCTCCTCCTGCAGAGTCCAGTCTGTGCGACCTGCATTCACAAGCAGCCTCTTTTGCTTTGCTTTCCATAGTAACAATCTCCATATGGTGGGTGTTATGATGATGTGCTTTTTCTTGCATGAAATGGATCGGATAGAATTGATGACGGCCTGAGCTTTTCCCAGAGCTTTCACAGTACTTTACGTCAAACACACACACACACACAGTTATTGATACAGTTAAATCCATACAAACATTGGCAAATGTACAGTAAACTACAAGGGGATACAGACACACATAATTAACATCCATATGCAATCACATACACATATACATTCAAGCAAAGGCTCACACTTGCATGCAGAAACACAAACCAGTGTTTATTACAGGTTTGGCCCAATTCTCTTCAGTTCCATATGTCTCTGATAAGGTAGACCTACCTCTAACTGTGTCTGACACCCAATTTCAATTGCAGTGTGTGTGTGTGTGTGTGTGTGTGTGTGTGTGTGTGTGTGGGGTGGTGGGGCGGCTCATATATATTTTTATCACCTAATGACTCGCTTCTGTACCACACCACACTGAGCTCATTAAGGCTGGGTAATATTATATCAATATTGTAATATGAGACTAGATGTCTTCTTAGATTTTGTTATATTATCATTATGTGTTACGTGAACTGCATATGTGTTTTCCTGCTTTTAGAGGCTGCATTTAAGTAAAGTGATTTAATTTTCTGAACTCAGACTGGTCTCTTATTTGCATTTACCCACTCAATCATTATATCCACATTACTTATAATTATCAAAAACTTCTATCTATCTATCTATAAAAGGCTATCTATCATACTGGTTACCAAAATCCAAAGTATTTCTAAATGGGGCTTTTAGGACACTTTCACACCTGACTTGTTTAGTTCAGTTGAATTACCTTGGTGCCATTCGTTTGGGCAGGTGTTAACTCTCTGCGGACGAGTTAGGTTGTGAACTCTTCGTCACTCCCACATGGCTCTTATTTGCTTGTTTCAGCTTGAACTGCATTTCATTTTCAAATCAATGAAATTGACATTGTGTTGAGCGACCCAGGACCACATGAGAACTTGCAAGGCAGGCAACCTTTCACAATCAAATACTGATTTTCTGTTCAACTATAGCTGAATGTATAATATTCCCTAACAGGGACCCTAAATCAGGGACCCTAAATCTTTCTTTAAGTAAATATAAAGATGATGGATTTGTTTTAAAACAACTTTTTGATGGGTTCTGACATCTCATCACATTAATTTTCACCAACATTTAACCAGCAAAGATCTACTACAGGGAGGAGACCTATTTTGAAAAGAAAACTTGGCTAATCCAGCGGCAAAATTAACTGAAGATTTGTAGATAGAAGTTTACAACATATAATGAGGATTATCTGACAAAATCCAAACTCTCAGAAGCTATGGGTTGATCAATTATAAACTCTTAGCTCACATTTCCAGCTCCTCTTCTTCAAACCACTGCAGCTGCCCTTAACCTGACATCTCTCCTCCTTTCTCTCTCCTGTTGTTTTACCAGCAGAGCTCTTCCAGCCAGATGTATTCTGTAGCCAGAGTTCATCTTATTTTGGCCTTAAAATTCAGGTCCTCTACATGATTAAAAAGAGTCAGGGTCTCAGAACAGACTTCAAAAGAAGGGGGATGAGGGACCACAGGGAGAGAGGGAGAGAGGGAAAGAGTGACTGACTGGGTATCTAATGATGACAACACATGTATTTTTGTGTTTGTATTCACCTAGCACACTAATGCTACATGCAATCCAGTATGAGTAAGCAATGCTTAATTCCACTTTGGAAGCATATATCTACTGTTTTACCTGAGAGTGTTGTACATAACCTTTTAATGAAGCAGGTTTCTTAAAATGTATATGTGTGTAACGAAAGCACCACTTGTAATGTCATTTGATCACTAGCCAAATCACTGTCATGTTTGTATCCTTATGTGAACAATCTGTTACAAATTCAAATATGAATATATACATTTACATAATGAAGCATTCATGCAGGACACGGAAGTCATATGCCCCAGGTGTGATCAGCTACAGCCACTGATTGAATCAGCACACCTTATCAGTCACACACCAATCACAGGCATCCCTTTTAAATATGACTCCCACCTACACTGATCTAGTTTCACCATTGCTCACACTGCTGCTGGCAAAGCTTGCCTCCACCATCCCAGCCTCCACCTTTCTGGTTCAGGGTCCCATCATGGCTCTAGTGTCAATCTGGGGGGGGGGGGTTAGGGTGAGGGTTAGCAAGCTGGTTAGTAAAGCTGTATTACCATTTGTTGCAATAAATGGTTTAATCTATGACGAGAGTGTTCCTGACTGAAATACATTTAGAGAATGCTGTCAACCATCAGATGGCTGACGTCATGACCTATCTCATATCATATGATATTATATTATATTGTCTCCTGGGCCTGTGCAATATACCTATGCAATATACACTGCTCTCACTTTCCCTTTATATAGGGTTTTATGACCTTTTTATTTCTAGATAAGTATATGTTTTATAGATTTATGTGTCTTTCTTGTGTGTCTTTTTAACTTGACTCTTTGAACGAATGACCGCACAAGAGTGCATGCACAAATGGCAAATAAAGTTCTTGAATCTTGAATCCTGAATCTTGAATCATGCTCTACTGCTATGTGCTGTTCTGCCCTGCTCAAGGCTCAGATAAACTGCTGCTGCTGCTCCTGTGGAGGATTTCCCAGTATGACACCCTGTAGAACACCGACTAAATATGGAAATGTAATTTATGTGTGCTTCAACATTAGCCTCTGCATGCTGACTGATTAAGATACTGATGATACAAGATGGGGCAGGATAAGACATAGATCCAGCCCACTCTATTTTGGATGCAGTATTGAAAGCAGCAAATATCTTAATGTTGCAGTCTTTTATATTACTCTAAAAACCATACAGAATATTGTGCATTAAATCACTTCATAAATGCGTTTCCCACCCCAGAGCTTGTTGAGTGCTTTATAAAACACCCCACAAAACAATTTATGGATCACTACAGTGATCCATAAATCCACGTACAAGGACCGCCAAAGAAAAATGGCAGGATCCTTTTATTTACAGTGCGGGAGGTACCCTCGGGGGAGTTTCCCCCCTTTGAATTGTTACATGCATGTGGTCACAAACCTTGAGGTGTCTTTGACCTATAATTATACAAAGCTGGGTGAATGAATGGTCCATGCTACGCCGCCAAACTGAAACTCCCCACAGGGTTGTGATGTGGTCTTGCTCCTAATTCCTGTTTGAACACAAACTTAAAGTTGTTCAGGCAGATTGGAAGCAAAACTGAAACTGGGGGTAAATGGATGGATTCCACTCTGACTGTTGCAGCTTTGCTGACATGCTCCATCATGATTACTCTATATGCTGCTGTATGGACTTTTATCTTGATGCTGTGCTCAAGGTTGATGCCACACAGTCTGGGTTATCTCTTGGGTTGTAGGCGAGATTGCAGCTTACTCTGTGGGCCCAGATTTAAAAAGCATATGAGGCAGTGGGTGGGCCTGGCAAACTGATGCAGGTCTTTCATTTACACCTTCTCTGTGTTGACCGACCTGTTCACACAAAGTTGTGCCTCAGATTTGGTTGAAGTTTTCAAAAGAAAGTCCACCAACTTTTCTCATCCTTTTGTCATTCTGTGAGAAATACAGCAGATGATTGGGGGATTTTATTGCCTGAGATGGAGTGAGGGATCATCTTCCCATTGTTGTACACTGGGCCCAAGCTGTTACTAATCACAGGACATTAGAGAAGGAATCAAGTGGAAGATTTCAACCCTCAACTATTATACTTTGGGATGCCAGTTTATCTTCTGTTCCAATAATGTCCCGCTGTGTGGTGCCAATGCACAGATCACCTGCCTTGACTCCCAATATTTTCCATTTAAGTACACAAAGTAAGTTACTAGCTGATCTGACAAAGACCTGGTGGAATATTTTGATTAATGAACAGATAATACCATCTAATCATGTCTTACAATATATATATATTTTAACTACGATCTTGTATCCACAAATATTCAATATGCAGCTGCACGTTAATATAAGATTATTTAAGGTTTTATAACACATCCATTCCCATGTGAATAATGTGGGCCAGAAGCCTGATTGCAGATCCCCTTTAGTCTCTGAAATCCAAATCCTCCCTGATGCACCAAGTAACACACACGCTAACTGTAATAAGTAAACAGAGATGTTTGTTGGCCGAATATGACAATGGTAACATGCAAATGTAGAGGACCATCTGGCTAAATATTTCTTTTTGTAATGATGATTCAACTCATGCATCTGTTTATGGGTGTCAAGGTAACCATATACCTGATATCAAGTGATGGCTCACTGGTCTGTACATGTGGGAAGACTGGAATTAAGGAGAGGACTTGGCGACAAGACAAGACGTTGGAGTTATCAAAATGAAGAAGGGAGTGGGTGAAAATGTTGTGTAACTCTGGCAATGCTGCTGTTGTGTTAAAGTTACACAAATGTCTGTTACTCAACAAAAGAAAATCAAGTATAGACGAAGTGTAAACTGACCTGCTCCTAAATCATTGTAAGTAATGTGAATGATACGCAGCTGCATATTCAAAGGCTGCTTTCATTCAGCTAGCATCCAAACAACTTGAAAAATAAAATAGAGAAATTGAGCTTTTTTACTTAAGTTTAAGAGCTAAAGCTTTACATTATGGGTTTTGGGAAAATCCTGAAGAATTTAAGTGGGTCTCGGGTGAGCTTGGCCCTTTTAAATTGTATACAGTGGTGATAATGTAAATAGAGAAGACTTCAATGACAGGTGACAAATGAACATGATCGTATACATATGATGATAGAAAACCAGCTATCGTTTAATATTTTTCATCATTTGGAGCTTTGACCATCTTTTTTGATGATTGTATTAATAAATTACTTTTCTTGGCTTTTTACTCACAAAGCTTTTATTGCACTTACAGTAAAGTAATGAGTATAGTCATTGTCTATTTGAGTACTTCACCTGGTTCATGGTCTCACAGAGAGCAGAGGAGGATAGCGCGACCATAAAAGACAAAAAAACACAATACAGACTTTATTTATGTCATTTACCTTATTTGTTTATGTGCACTTGTTTCATTTTAGCTCAGTGTCAGAGTCTCTACTGTGTTTTGCTGTCATTTATGGTCATGCTACTCTCCTCTACCCTCTGGGGTCATTAAAAACAAGACTAAAATATCAATTGATTATCAATATAATTAGCAATTAATTTAATAGTTTACAACTATTAGTTTACAATTAATTGACCAACATTTTCAGCTGAACAAATAAGACACCTGACTGTGAAACTTCATAAAGATGGGATAGGGGAAAAGATGATGAGTAGGCTACTGAACAGAAGCCAGAACACAGTTGCAGCAGTGGGAGGTATACAGGAGGATCCATAGCAGAAGATGCAGTGGGCACTATTTACACAGCCATGCACTTGCACAGACAGGCTTGTGACTTGGCAGAAAGATTATCAGTGGAAATTGGTGTTTCTGTGACTGCTTAGACAGTGTGAAATAAAAAAGCTGCACAGGACAGGAAGAAATGGAGATGAATGATCTGTTGTGGTGACCCCTAATGGGAGCGGTCAAAAGAAGAAGATGAAGTGACTGTTCAGACAGCGCGACGGACATTACACGAGGCCAACTTCTACAGACGAAATCCAAGAAGAAAACTATTAGTTACAAAATGGCACAAAACTGCGAGATTAAACTTTGCCAAAGAATATGAAAGTAAGCTTGATATTTGGCGGCACATTCTCTGGTCAGATGAAACCAAAATAAATGTGTTTGGATCAGATGGGGTCCAGCATGTTTGGTGTGGACCTGGCCAGGTCTACCACAGTGATTGCATAGTGCCAACGGTGAAACATGGAGGTGCATGAGTGAAAAAGGTGTATAGGATAACATATAGATGGCACTACAGTATGAATGTTTTAGACTGTACATCCAAACACTGAATGAAATGATGACTCCCAGTCTCACGAAGGTTGGCAGGAGAGGAATTTTCCAATATGATAATGATCCCAAACACATGGCAAAAACTCACACAAAAGTGTTTTTAAAGGAGAAAAAATTGAAAACTACAACCTGGCCAAGTTTGTCTCCTGACTTGAATCCAAAAGAACACCTTTAGAGTATTTCAAAGAGGAAGGTAGACCAAAACCCCTCCAGCAAAGAGCAGCTGAAGAGAATTATCATTGAAGAATGGCAGAACATCTCTCCACAGATCTGGGCAAGACTGGTATCCTCCAGGCTCAGGAGGATCAAATCTGAGTCTCAGTAATGAATTGTGTGCTGACTTTTGTTGCAGTTGGTTCTTAAATATAGACTTTTCATTATAGTTTAATAAGTAACATATTATGTACATCAAAATGCTGCCTCCTGACATGACCAGCATCCAAAATTAACGCTTGACTCACCAAAGGGCTTGGTTGATGAAAAAAAAACAAGCAGATTTTTGACCAGCCAAAATACTAAATGACCTTTTTGTGTGACATCCACTGGGGCAAGTGACAGTTTAGCAGAGAGTTGTGATGTTGAGTAGCAGATGTCCCATACAGATTAACAGTGCCACAAAACTAAGAACATTTGAAACAGTTTGTGGCTGGCACTCCTTCACCTCAGACCGTCTCGAGCACACCTACATCATAGCACTGTTTAAATGTCGGTAAAAAACACACATGATGCGTGTGTCGACTCTGTGTAGGCACAAACTTGAGTAATGTCCTCCGAGCCATCTTGCCAGAAATTTTATTACATGGCTATTTTGGTGCAAACATTTACCCGCCAGTGTGTTGGATAGCCTTCCAAGATTTGCTCGCCAAACCGCATTTGGCGCCTAGCAGGTGTTAATTTCGGACCCTGGACGTGACACATGAGAGACAGAAGCGATGCATGGAAAACTACAAACACCAGAGTATCATCCAAGTGTGAAGCATCTTACAAAACTCAGCCTGGATCCTTGGACCAACCTGCTCATCAAAGACAAAAGGGGGGAATTACTCTGGCCTGGTGGTGAACACACAACACACATATATACAAACACATGCACGCACACACACACACACACACACACATATTCAAACAAACACAGACACAGGTCTAATGAGTCCCAGCTGTGAATGGTTGCGTGATACAGCAAGACAACAATTAATGTGGAGAGGAGGCAGGACATGTTGACCTACTAAACACAGAGAGGGAGAGAGGGAGAGAGGGAGAGAGAGAGAGAGAGAGAGAGAGAGAGAGAGAGAGAGAGAGAGAGAGAGAGAGAGAGAGAGAGAGAGAGAGAGAGAGAGAGAGAGAGAGAGAGAGAGATGGAAAGATGCAGGAAGGTGAGAGAGATGAAGAAGAAGTTGAGTTAGGAAAAAGAGGGAGACAATCCAACAAACACAAAGACGTACACAGACGAAGGCACCAAATTATACAAAATACTGTGTTCGATCATGCCGTCCTAAACAACACATAAGCATCTCCACTATGAGCAGGATAATATTGTAATTACTGCGATGGTTAAAGTTTGGTTAGATTTAGGTACAAATGCAACTTGACTGGGTTAAATAGTTACTTCACTATTTGTTATTAGGGCCCGTCCAATACTGGATATTTATATATACAGAGTATATACATAAACACATCTCTCACAATGCAATTAGAAAGCTTTGGATATGTAATGGAAGCATGATATTTTACACATCAGTGTAATAATTATAGAAAAGAAAACACAAAGCATAAAAAACATAACGTATTAAACTTGCATTTTAAAAAAAGGATCATATATACATAAAATCTTGCCTATGTAGCTTTAAAAAGTAAAAAAATTTAAATATTGGTGCATAGTGGACAACATATGTGGCAATACAGCGTGTATTTGTTGTCCACCCGAATCTCCTCAACCTGCAGACGTTATGGTTCTATAACAAGCGGTACAATATTTCCTAATTTGCTCCTGACAGAAGACAATAATCAACTTGAATGTAAATGTTTGTTTTTGAGCAATTGCTGAAGCGACTGATGCTCTCATTTTTCTAAGGACTGTCTCAAAGTGACACACTAACAACAACAACCACAACGATGTACTGTGAAGATTACAGTAAAAAAACATCACTTTACAATTCTCACATATTTAACACTTCAAATAAGATGAATTACTGCATATAGTCCAATCTCTCAGCAGTTGTTGGAAGCATGTAAGTCAAAAAGCCACTCTAAACAGAATTACCATGTGTTATTCTGAAGATCTTACACATCTCAGATAATCCATTTTGAACAAGAATACAATTCTCATAAAGCTCAAAACCAGAGAAATTAAGAAAAAACTGAAGGCTCCATGTTTGTGTGTTTGAACTTCACTGTGCATCCTTTCTTTAATTGTGGTGTTGACATCTCTGAACGAGAGAATGTGCATGTATCCCCATAAAATTTCCCAAAGTATGGTCAGTGCCTGTAAAGTCAGTTTTTCATTATTTGTCAAAGGAGAAACTGTTCTTGACTTAACATTACACATGACCACAACAGGTCTGTGTGTGTTTAACCTCTGTCTGAAAATACAAGTCAAGAAAAGTTCACAAGTCAGGGACCGATTTGGAATTAATCTCAGTAAAGTTTTTTTACTGAGACCCATCTTCTTCTTGATGTACTTATGTTTCGGCTTTTGCATGAAATGAATCATCCAGGGTCAATACTGAGAAGAGAAGTGGAACAACCCGAGCAACAAAGGTTACCAACAGACAGGCTTTGGGGTAGGGTCATTTATTGAACTTTTAACCTTGATTACGATTAATGAACGATTATCTCCACCCTTTTTGAACAATTATGTATTTTCACAGTTTCTTTTGTTTAGTATTTTCCACTGCTGCCCTCACACATGAGTATCTTTAGGGAGTGAAGATAAAGATGTTTTAAGGTGTGACGCTGTGATTAATGTCTAGTTTACTTGATTAGAAAAAGACTTGATTAGAAAAGATCATGGTTTGGGTTAAAATGATCACTGGAGACAAGTTTTCAAATTCCTTAAAGATATGCAACCTTTACTGTCATGGCAACAGTGAACACCACGATTAATTGACATGAGCAAGATTAAGTCGATTAGAGTTTCTAAATGTCGGTTTCGATTACTTTTCGATTAATTGCCCAGCTGTACTTTGGGGGCACAAGTGAAAAATCTGTGGTCACGTGGAGGAAGAAGAGGAAACATAAAACCAAGTTTTCTGAGCGGACTGAAGCCCTGACTTTTAACTTTCAGGCACCCTAAAGTTGTGGAATGTTGTCAATGTTTAATATAGGCATCCAATGTCATAACAGTATAAAAATAACAGAATATCACAAAAAGCATGTTATGCCCCTTATAAAATTTGCCAAAATTTGAAACCAATCTCCAATTTGTGACAATACCTTAAAACTGGACAATGCTTCAGAAAACTGTCTTTCCTGTATATCTTGTCCTGTTTGGTTGGAAACAAGTAGTAGGTGAGACCATGATAAGTCCACATATTGTGCAAGCTCAATCTGTCTTTCCATCCATCCTTTTTTTCCACTCAGGCTTCCCTGTGCTGCACCATTGACCATCCTGGGACCTCTCTCTCACTCAGCTGTTGGAACCCAATTCCAGATATTTTGGATCTGGATCTTCATCCTCCAGGAGATTCGGACTGTAAATGGTGTAAATGGTGCGCCTGAGTTTAAATGGTGCGCCTGAGTTTTGCCTCTTGTATGTATGTATTGTCTGTCCTCTTTCCAGGTCTCCATGGTGACAGGCGGTTGTGTGGCTCAGGTCCTATCTGTTAAGCAGCACTAAAATGTTTCACTACATCCTCCCTTTCATACATGTTTACAATTTATCTATAATGTTTATCATCCTGATTTTCCATTTTGTAAATTTGCTATTTCAGTCTCGAAAGAGACAAGACAGAAAGGTCAATCTCCTCCACTTTTTGTGTTTGTCTCTCATGTATATACTCCTGCAACATTTGTATGATTCTATTTAAAACACCAAAAACAACAAAAAGTGTACTGCTACACGTGTGTTTCACCTTTCAGCAGATGAAGACGCACGTGCCTATTTAACATTTGCAGACTGTAAAACAAACAACAAACAATGCAATAATCACCTTCCCACCAACATTTTATGAGGTGTAGTCAACCACACCACACCACAGCCACAGCAGCTGGTCAGAGCTGGTCCAAACACACACATACATGTGCACACATATTCTACAAACAAGCAGGCTACCACATAATGTATAAACTCTGCTACGTTCTTACCAATCGATTCACAAATGTCAACAACATGAAGTATATTGTTAACTTTCTATGCCGGCACCCAGAGACTAACATTAGCGGAGTGGAGCAGCTAACTCCTGCAGTAACAAATGAGACCAGCTGACCAACACACACTGTAGCATTGAACAACGTAAGCCAACCCTAAGGTCAAGAAAATAAGTCGGTGCTCAGTCTGTTTCAACTCAAAAACCCTGCTCCCGCCCAGATTCGCACCCCTAACATGCACACACAATCACACAATCACGCTTTCAGATTTGGCCACCCAGCGCTCATCTTGCTTATAAAGAATTGGATCACAGCCCAGAGAGGGGCTGGTTTGAGGGGCTGCGCAGAGTAAACAGAGCTTTAAAAACAATAACAAGTCACTTGTTAAAAATTCTGAGTTTGGAGCGACTGTGGACTAATAAACTTTGTATTAGCAGGTGATTTTATTGGGACCTCGGGGGATATGTGTTGAAGTGTTTTCTAAGAGAAAAGGGAACAGACTGCCTGGTGTCACCAACTCCAGGACGAAGAGAAACAAATGTACACAGAGACGCATCATCACTCAGACACAAATGTACACTAATGGTTCATCATTTCCATTTTTAAAGTTTTTTATAACCATAAAACACGCACTAGCTCATTTTTAAAAAATGTGTAGATAGGCTTCAAATAAATGTAATGCCCTGATACACTAAAATGTTGTTTTAAGAATGCTGAAGTTTATTGTAAACAAGGTAATTCATATTGCTAATGAATCTAGAAAATAATGAGAAAATAAGTGGTTTTCTGGCAAAAAAGCCTGACTCAAATGATGCTGCAACACACAGCAGTGGCCAGTCAAATACATCACTGGTAGAGAACTTAGTAACAAGAAATCCTCCCAATGGATGGTAAAATGATTGCTACCACAGTAGTAAAACCCTGTCTTATAAACCACCGTGCAGTGTGCTGACATCCGATAAGTCTTGAAACTCTTGGATGCAGCAGTGACCACATCTTCCTGGATTGTTCATCATCAGCTCACCACTACATGAAACAACAACGCCACCCCTTGTGATTTTCAAAAAACAAAAAGCAAGGACTGGATTTTGTGTTTGTGTTTTTTTTTAACAAGGTACTACAAAATCTATCCTAATGTACACTCTATTAGTGACCAATGTAGACAGCTCTCTGCTGCTATGACACACATGTTCTGGCTCTGTCCTAAATTTTCTAACTACTGGAAGTCTGCTTTACTAACTATCAGATGTTTCTGGCCAGGTGAGGGAACCTGATCCTTTGATTGCTTTGTTCAGCATCCCGGGAGAGGAAAGTCCTCTCAGAGGAGCTAATTACACAATCAGGACCATTATGTTATTAGCGTGCATTCTCTAAAATGGAAAAACCTACAGCTTCCCAGTTCTATTTTGTGGTTAAGAGATGTCATACAGCACTTAAAGAAACTCAGGTTTACACTTTGTGATTCTCCTGACAAATTTGAGACAATGTGGCATCTCTCCTGGACTTGACTGAATCTAAACTCAAATCACCTCATTTGTAACTTGCAGACCTCTCTTCTTTGTGTATTTTTGAAAACCAATAAACACAATGAAAAAACATAAATAAGCTCTTCTCCTGCTGTATGCATACACAGAAGGGTTACCAAAAAATGTTTTAAACAAATGATTACAGAGACATTCATCATTAGTTTGAATTCTTTTGAACACACCTCACGTAGCTTAATCAGAAACTACTTGCAAATTTTGTTATTCATCCATTCCTGTTGACAAACCAACATATTTGCTGTGCTAATGTGACTGTTGCTTACTTCAAAAGGCAGCAGACAGCCTTCCTTTTGTCCACTATATTTTATATCAATGGTTTCAAATTGAAAATGCTTTATTAGACCAAACCATCATCGACCACGGGATGATTGTCCATTTAACACTGGTCACAGGTCCATTTTACAGTAATAATAGCTATGTCTTAACCTCACAGATCAAATACTTAATTTTTTTTATGTTCGAAAGGTAGTTTAATTCTTTTTTATATGAAATACATACGCAGAAGAGCTATCTTCTGTTCCACTGAAGCTCAGGTCATCCCACCTCACCACAGTCTCCCTAGACTGGGGTAAAGATCAAATAATGTTCACACTGACAACGAAAAAACACACTGTCCATCCAAAGAATGAGCAGGGAAAACAGGAGAGTGGCGCAGCTAGTGAGGTGGAAAAGTATTCCTCACAAAGAATCGGCACAAAAGGCCAGGCGTACTGGAGACTGGAAGATGTAGCCGCAAAACCCTGGCTCTGACAACCACACAAAAAACAATAACTGTAGATTTTTTGGAGGCTTGGAGAAAATAAAATCTTCCCCCGATGTGTTTTAATGCAAAGTAGTAAAATTAGAATGTCTGTCTAGAAATATCTGCTGTCTTTTTCCTAATCCGACAGAGCGGAGCCAATACTAATACACCTCTTAGAACACGAAGTCAATGTTATTTCATCTGGATATTGGGTATCTGTGTGTGTGTGTGTGCGTGTGTGTGTGTGTGTTTGCATGTGCGAAATTACATCTAGGAATAGCCGAAATGACCTCGAAAAGCCAAGTTTAAAAACCACACACACACAATGGAATCTGTACTATGTTTGTTTTGTTTTGTTTAATTCCAGACCCCCAGTATGAGGGCTGACAGAACAGTGAAACAGGAGCTGAACGAGGGCCAGACACAGGCAGGAATGAGACCAAAAAGTACTCACTCACACCTTCCTAAGCCTCCGCTGAGGTGCACTTCCATCTGTCATATTTACAGCGATCTTGAAACCATCTCTCAGCATAGCTTTCTTCAACAGATCATTGAACTTAGGGAGGGTCGACACGAAAGAAGGTCATCTTAAGGTTTCCTCACGGTACCTTGCACTAAAGAACAGAGCATTTACACAAGAGACAATATTTGAAAAGATGAATTAACTAGCAACCATTACAAATCAGACACTATTATATAACTTATGTTCTTTATAAGTTTTGCCATTTCACAAGAGATCAGATTAAGAGATATACTGTCTCAAAAAACTTTGAGAAAATCACAGCACCAATGATGCAAATATCAAATATAGATCAAAGTAAGCTCACCACACTTCCAGTAGGTCCAATGCAAATATGTAAAAATCCCTTTTTCATCTTTCTGTAAAACAATTTTGGATTATTCATTCTGTACTCGGGTGGGGTACAAACACAAATTTATCCAGTCAAATGTGATTTGGAGCAACCAGCTAACCCCTCTCACTACAAACAAAGTCCCTTGACTGTTAGATTGGGCAGTGTTGGGGAACGTTACATTTAAAGGTAAATAATTACATTACAAAATTACTTTCATTAAAAAGTAATTAATTACTTTACAGCATTAACTCATTAGAGTACCTTTGCATTACCCCAGTTGAAAACTTTGTAATTCCTCGCTCATGTTTTAGTCAAGACCTACTTTAGATTTTCTTTTCTTGTGGCAAGGGGTACAGGAGTAGTTGGTTAAAAAATAACGGATTCACTTTTAGAAAATGTAACTAAACAACTGAGTACTAAATTGTGGACCTAACGCGTTGGATTACTTTTTTGATGTAACAAGTAACTTAAGTACAAGTATCAATCAAAAAGCGACAGACAAGGGATGTCAACAGTTAAACATTAATCAGTTAACCACATAGAATTTTTTGATCCGTGATACATGGCAGTCTGTAGGTTCATTTGCATACACATTTGTGCTAAGGGCTTCATGGCTGGCTAGCAGTCTAAGGTAAAAAATGAAGCAAGTGTGAAACGAAGCTCACTGTTGGACCAATTCTTCCAGATTGAAAATCAACAAAAGGTAAAGTATGTGATGCTACTCCTGAGTTTAATAGTAATACCAGTCCTATGCTTCCACATTTAGAAAAAGCACCCAGTTGCCATGTCGAAGGATGGCTCGCAGTCGCAGTCAAAGATCGGTGCTAGCCAGAGGGAAAAGGGTGATGTGTGCTGGTTCAAGCCCATTACTCAGTTTGTGTACCAAAAGACTGAGACCAATATGTTACCAATCAGTGTGGTAAAGGGCAAGGGATTGAAAGAGCTAGTTTGGTATCTCAAGCCTGAGTACATTATGTCATTGAGAGCCACTGTGACATTAAAAAACAAGCTAAAAGTCAAGCTAGCAAGGGCATACAAGCTATCTCTGACCACTAACTGCTGGACTACTCTCACAAATGAAAGCTACATCACACATTTTCTTAATTAACCTGTTAGTTACTGGTTAATGAGTGTCAGTCAGTCAAAAGCAAAATAAACTGAAGCTGACATCGTTACTACAGACAATACCTGTGATTTGACCGGCCTGATTGTTCCATGCCGAGGTTGGTGGCACGTGCAGGGGGCAAAGAGAGAGCGGGCGGTTATCTGCTGCTACCATTTGACTTGATGATGGTTTAACATTTTCAACTTGCCCCTGTAACTGCAGAAACCACAGCAAGGGAAACGAAAGAGGAGGTAATTTTACTGGTGGCCAAGTTCCCTGAATTATACACCTCTCCACCAGCAATGAAGATAAAATGGTTTTGGAGCAACAACAGCTTCAAAGTTTGATTACTCAATCTGGGTCAATACACAGTGTTTATTTAGCTACGTGTAGAGATTGAGTAGGTGGATATGAGCAGTTTGTTGCGTATGGTAAAAATTGTTAGTAGGACTGGACGTGGCTGATTGTGCTGTAGCCGAGTTGCCAAGTAGACACAACTATTCACTGTCTGAAAGCACCTTAATGATGATTATTAAAATACAATAAGCTGTAATAAATCACACCTGTATTTATGTCAGTAACTTCCAATATCACGTCAAATCCAAATGCAAAACATTTAAATGAATTTCTTGTCATTGATTTTATGAAGTATTAAATGACTATTCCAGTATAAATATTTGGCTGAATTGTTTTTTGGATAACGTCAAGGTCGACCTCCGTGGAAACACAATTTTACAACAAATTATATTTCTGTATCCCTTGTATTTTGGTGTCTATGTAATCAGTTTTTGTAATTCTTATGCCAACAACTGGGGCTCCATTTTGTACTTCAGGGGTACAAAAGTTAATGCAAACAACTTTGATATCATTTCAGGAAGTAACCCCTTCAGTTCTCCGGCTTTCTTGAGGCAGAGACCTTGTGTAAAGAGCTATACAAACAATGCTGATTTTGATTTTATTTGAACGACATGAGCCGTGGTCACTGATGGGAGAGCAGAAATCATCCTGCTGCTCCACATCCAAACAGACAGGCAGGTAATTTTAGACCCTGGGGGAACAAATTGGCCTGTTTCACCCACTCAAGTCAATCAAGAGATTGAGGGGGAAGGGAGACAGAGACATACAGAGAGAGGGTGGAACAGTGAACACAGGAGACCAGGATACCAGAAGATAAAAGATGAGTGTATTCTAGAGAAAATTATAGAAAAGGAGTTGTCTTAGACAAACTATAAAAGATAACAAACAAAAAAGGAGGGAATAAAAAAACGTGACAAGAAATCTGTGTCTCCATCCTCCCACTGGTGGTCCATGATCCCACTGTTCCCTCTCTTGATTTAATTACCTGGGTAGGAGTGAGATCAGAGCAGCAGTTTAGCACTAGGCTTCTATCAGACTGGAGAAACAATAACAAATACGAAATTAAGGGGATGAGAGAGGAAAAAAACAAGAGACGACAGAAGAAAGAACTGGAAATGGGTGACGCATGACGAAAAAGTACATAGAAGCGTACATTTAAAGCACAAAAATGTGAGAGAAAGAAAGGGAGGGACAGAGCAGAAATGAGGACAGCTGGTGGTCCATTTCCTTGTTTTCAGCTATATTTAATTACCCAAGTAGGAGTAAGTTCAGTAGATCAGTAGATCAGCAGTAGGAGTAGCAGGCCTTCATCAAAGCAGCAGTCAGTGCTTATTAGAATATTATTACAGAACAGCAGCAGTCAGCCAGTGGGCTGATTACTGACTGGGTCCGATGGGAGGGCTCATTTGACTGGAATGTATGGAGGCTGAAATGGAGAACAGGGATAAACACAGAAATACCATTTATAGACCAGACGTTTTGATATGCTTTTATAAAAACTTTGAGTCCACAGGAGAGAGACCAGCCGTTCTTTTTCATTATACTGTGGCTTTCTCAATGGCTTTCATTGATCTCTGAAACATGGGTTTTTCTCCCACTCTTGCTTTTGTAGGATCCTGCTAATTTAATCACCAGCTATCTGTAATTTATCCTTCCAGTTGTTAAATTTATTGAAAAGAAAACTAAGCAGATAATCAAAGGGAGCACAGCTGATGAGTGATTTCATACAGGTTTGTATTACTTTGTTGGTAGGAATTTATGATAGCATCACATACTCACATACTACATAAAAATAAGCATATTATAAAAAAATTAAATGAATTAAATCCAGAAATGAATGAAAGCAAAGGTACAAAACAAGTGAAACAAATCATAGTTTGTACATGACAGCATTTGTTTTTGTAATTCATTCGTGATGGAAGTTTTGATGACATACAGTGTGTGGAAGGTTAGATACAAGAACAGTATGAGTAATGCTGTAAATACTGTAAAACATGGATCATTCTGATTCATTTTATTTTTTTATTTTTGAACACAGACCATGCTAAAAGAAAGTGGGCTTAGATGAGGGACGAAACAGTGAATATTTGAATATGCCTGTGTTAAGATTACAGATGGTAATCATTAGGATCATCATTAGCAATAAGACTCTATAAACACTCTTTTTCATTACTAAAGTTGTTTTTTTTAATCATTAAAAAATAAATAAATGAACAACTATAAAATGGATTGATCATTGACCCTGTCCTCAGTAGTCCTCCCTCTGCTGCTGCTGTGAGTCACTGTTGCAGGCTGTTTGAGAAGAGCAGCTGGTTTGTCTCTAACTTTACTAAAAACATTTGCCACATTTTTAAGATATGTGACAAACTTAGCTAAACAGTTAAATAACATACACATAGATTTTGTATGTGGCTAGTTGGCAACACTTTGCTAATAGCTTAACAAGGCTTGTTCTTATGTAAAACATGTCAGCAGTGGATGGAGACTGCAGGCAAAGCAAATAAAATATTGCTTTTCTACATGTTTATGCTTGTTGAGCAGGTGGTTTGATAAATTATACTTTTTGGGTTTTTCCCCTCAAGATTGTATTGCACTTAATGTAGTTGCCATCAGCTTGTGTAAAATGTTACTGAAACTGCCACAGTAATGGACAAGTGATCGAAATGCAGACCTGATCTAGTAACACTAATTCTATGATGAAACACAATTAGAACTGCATGCTGGGTAATTAGCATTACCTACAGGAAATCAGATCACATCTCCTCCACCAATCAGGACAGAGACTGAACTTGGGTTGATTGGTTGGTTGACTGGGTGAAATTAGGCAAAGCAATGCCTATTATTTATCCTCAGATTTGATATAGCTGGTTGATATGGACTCTACTACACAACACACACACACACACAAATACAAGTAAGCACACAAGCTGTACGACACACACCCCAATACAGTGTATCTTTCTCTAACTCACACACACACACACACACACACACACACACAGAGAGAGAAACATACACACACCTAGTGTGGTCCGACCGACGACCACCGTGACTGAATGAGACACAAACACACAAACCACAAGCATTCAGTCATTCCTGACTGAGAAAATATTCATGTAAAAGTTTGATTTGGTAGAATGCGTAACGTATGTGAGCACAAATTTATCACAGGGGGCAGTGAGCACGTAAATTTATTTCTACATACTGTAGTAAAACTGTACACACACATTCATCATAAATACTTTAAAAGATAAATCAAATGCAAGGAAATTCATGTGAAAAAACAGAAACTTTTTCATTTTCTAAAAGTTTTTTTTTTTTTTTTGTTCCAGACTTTTTGGAAATACAAGGTCTCTTTAGGCAGTTCAGTCAAACAACTGCCTTGCCAAGTTGGATATCCCACTATTTGGCATGTTTGCACTAATATGACTTGGATCACAAGTTTAAGTCCCATCCCTGCCAAAAACCACAATGGTGTCAGCCGGGGTGGTGTGGAGGATTTTTTGGAGAATTATGTCTGGGATTTCAGTTTGGGCAGTATCACCTCTGAAGCCCTGTGTTTAATATCTGTCAAATAACACAATGAAGCACAGATTAAAGCCTTAATGAAATGTGGCTCTTACAATGAAATGAATCAAAGGTCTCAAAAGGACATAAACTGCATAAACATGAGTACATAACCAATATAAGGTGGCAAACTGTATGTGTGTGTGTACGTGTGCATGTATGTGTGTTTAGTGCAGGCGTAGAGTGAGTCAAGGTTGGCCTAATTGGAGGTTGTTTGTATGTCTGGGAGAACGTGTAAATGATGGAGGTAAGAAGAAAATGTAGAAAAGGGAGGGAGCAGGTGGCCTCCTTCATCTGGACTACAGCTGCACACAGCATGACTCACACACTCCTACCTTGACCAAAAGACACACACACACACACACACACACATGCATGTACAACACACAAATGCATTTGCACACATGCACATTCAAACACACATTAGTGACTGCACAATGTTAAAAACCTTTGAGGCATCTCAGATCAAACAACAAGGACCTCATGTCACCCACTATTTTAATGCTTTGATGTTACAGAAAAGACATTTAATAAAACATTTAATAAAAAACTATTTTAAAATCATTTTTACAGTGTGAATGATAAACACACTGCAAAGTGGCGTTCACACTAATGATGTCAATGTTTAATCAGAGTTAATCACTGCAATTAATAACTTCACATTATTGAATCAGTGCCAAATTTCAGTATCTTGTGGGACTAAGACTGAGGCTTAAATTGATTTTAAACACACCAAAGTGTCTCACTAACAGTCTCTGATGCTGACAGGAGCACCAACCTACAGATACAAAGAGACATGACGGATATGTTTTACCAACCTGCATGGCCCATAGCAGTTAACATGGCTAGTATTGTTAGCATAGCCGTGCCATGCTGGATGTAGCCCATACATTGTATAAAAACTATTTGTACAGTAGCTGTGGTTTCTCTGGTTTAACAGACAGACTGTTACCCTCCCATGCTAATCCTACTGTCTATCTGTAATAACAACACAGGTAGTATCTTGTTATTAGGGCCATCATCTAGTTGGTGTGCTGAATCACTGAGCACAATATGCTGCCAGTCAGTGAGGTAGAGGGCAAAGGATTGAAAGAGCTAGTTTGGTACCTCAAGCCTGAGTATGCTATGCTATCGAGAACACTTTGAGGAGAAGAACCAGGGCACACAAACTAGCTCTGACCACCAACTACTGGGCAGCTCTTACATATGACTACTTACTTCACAACTTTTCTTAAAAATTAACCGGTTAGTTACCAGTTAATGAGCATTGATCTATTGAAAGCAAAATTAACAGAAACTGACATGAAAATAATGCATCCCTCGCAGTGTATTGATGTAGCAACTACAGAGTACTCAGCAAAACACTGCAGTGGACATCCAGCAAGTGCACATATATAAATCTCATATTCAACTGTTTACATTACAACCATCTCAACAGAAAACAAAGTTTTGCCACTGTGATTATTACAAACGGCTGTGTTCATATCATTGTCTCACCAGTACCTTAACACAGGGCGGACATTTCTGAGACATTTTTTCACATGGGTCATCTTGTTTGAAGTCACAGTCAGGCTTTACGGGCAGCTGGTTGCTCTGCTCTCTCCTTATTCTGGGGTTTCTGGGGTTCACCTATGGGCTACAGGTTGTTATGTTGCGCATGTGTGTGAGTGTGCGTGTGTGTGTGTGTGTGTGTCTGTGTGTAAATGGAGGGGTGCTTGCCCTGCAGGGCATCGTTAAGGTCCTTTGGAGCTCCAGCTTTTTTCCCTCTCATTTCACTTTGATTCCTGGAACACTTAACATTGCACATGCATGAGCACACATATGCACACACTGACACTCACACTCACACTCACACACACACAGACACACACACACTTAACTAGACATGGACCCTTTACTGACAACAAGTTGGGCAACAGCTCACACGCTGCATTCAATTAGTGACACACTCACCCCCCATCTCCCCCTAAATCACTGGGAATTACGTGAATGTTGCTTTGATTTTAATGAAATTTGATCATCAAGAAAGCATAAAAAATTCTTAATTTCATGGTGAAATAAATTACGCGCCAAAGTTATCTTTGACAGGAACTTGAGCTGATGATTTCTAAGTCATGCCAAAAGGCTTTGTTTATTTGAAACTGTGAAGAGGCAAGCATAGTTTTTCACATTTGTAATGAATCACTGGTTGGAGCATCGCTGGAGCGTCATGTAGTACTTGGGTGTTTCCAGGTTTACTTTATTATGAAATAAAAATTAATCTAATCATTCAAAAGAATGTTTTTCCTTACAAAAGTCTCACTTTTCATTCAGCACAATTTAAAAATTGTGGGTTAGGGTATTATTTTGGTTACAGGGTAATTCCCATGTTCCAAGTCAATGCAATGTCCTCAAAAGTTTGTTAAACCAACATGTGTGTTGAATCTTTAGTATAAAATGGGGCAGAGTGCCCTCCAGACCTCTTCTGAAGATTCCTTCCTTCTCCCTCTAGACTTTTTGTCTACTTTTTTTACAGTCTTACTTTCGTACATTTTTCATGGCTTGTTGAGATTCCATGTCTTGCATTGTGGTTTTCTTTTGCCATGACGGTTATTTGACTGAACCTTGGCACTGCTCATAGTCAGAATTCTTAACATGCTCTTTTCATGGTTGGAGCACTGGAGAATGATTGTATTTTCCATTGTTATAGAGAGGCAATGAGTGCTTGTTTTGAACTTAGTTTGGCACAAAATGTAATCACAAAAAAAATATTTTGTGTGTTTTCCTCATTTTAAGTAAGGGCAGGAATGTAAATTTATTCAATTTTAATTTGAAGTAATTAAGGCCACCTTGCAGCTAGCTTACTCTCTTTGATTCTGATCATGTTGTACATTATTGAAAGATAGACAGCTTGAGAAAATGAGAATATCACAAATAAAATTTCGATATGATGACGGGCCTGGATGAAAAGTAAAGGAATCAAAGTTATTACAATTCACCCTGAGTAGGACCCGTAAATCTTTTCCAAATGTCATTCAATCTAACGGTTGTTGAGATAATTCAGTGGCTAGTACGGATTTCAAAAATAGTGAATATGAGCTCACTGCTCTGATTCTCTTTTTCTTTCTTCTGATGTTCCATCTTGTTACCGATTGAAGGATGACATGTTTACTTGTTTAACCAGATAAGTTGCAAAACAAACAGAGCAGATATACAACGGATGCAAAAAAGGGGCGTAAAGGTGCAAGACAAAACTATAAGGCAACGTACAGATATGGGAAAATAAGCATATGTATGGCATTATACTAAGCAGACAAACAGCCTGTCTGGGCCTGGATATAGTCAAAGCTATACGCAGTGACATTAAGGATCACAAACAGGCCAGAACAGAAACAGCACCATAAAGAATGCAAATATGCAGAGCAGAGAGTCACCATCCTCTAAATGTCACGCATATTAGTCTTGGATTCAAGGAAACAGGGCTTTGCATAGACCTTAAGTATGTTTTCCTCCTTTTAAGGGCAATAGTTTGACTCTTCTTTCTGCTGCTTTCTGTGCATGCTCATGACTACATAATTACTCTGCTTTGCTGTTTGGTCTTGCAGAAGCCATCCCAAATCTCATGAGCTCAAGTTTTGTTATGAAATATCAATCTGGAGAACATCCACATAAAATCTATTGAGCTGAAAGCTGCATGAATTAACAAACTCCAGAGAAATGGTTTTATTGATGAGGTGATCCGACAACTGGCCAGCTTCTCATTCCTTCACAATGTTTTTTCCACTTTGAAAATGGGAAGCGAGGACAGCTCAGGAGGACAAGGTTCTTCCTCATATACAGGTAGGCCTCAAGTTTATTGCAACACTGAAATAGAGTTGCAAAGTGGGAGGAGCTATTTCAGGCACCCCTAGTTCTGGAGGTTAAAATCCCATTCATTTTTCCCATAGACATCACATGACTCACAGTTTAAGCCCTTTTACAACTTGAAATTCTCACAGTTAAGTCATCAGTATGAAAGATGAACGACTGTGTCAGAAAATATCCATGTGTCCACGGTGTACATGAAAAGTTTGCTGTAAAAGACACTACGACTCCCAAGGTGCACTTTGGCAGCCAATGGTGAAGCTAATGGACAAAAATTGGTTTTACTCAGAAACTAAATTTAAATAATGTAAACTGACTGTCATAATATAAGCCTATAAGATTAACCGACCAATACTGAATTTCTGAGGCTGATGCTGATTGATCGATAAACATATAAATATACACAATACATAAATAAACACATATTTTATGCAATTATACCTCAAATATGGTTATCAAACACTAGTGACAAAGATATGTTAAGGAGGCATTATATTTTATACTTAACTTAAAATAAAATGACAGCAGTGCACTGAAACAGTGAATTTTACAAACTGCTGTGCGGAAAAACATACATATTGGATCATATATACGCCAATACCAATATATCTGTAATAGGCCAGTATGGGCTAAAAAATATCAGCTGACCGGTATATCAGTCAGACACTAATTGTTACATTACCCAGGTCCTAAGTTTCTATGTTAAATAATATTGAGGATATCATTAAAGAAAACATTGAAATGGGAATACAGAATGGGTAAAAACCCCTCTGTTACCAGCAGTCCCTCCCACTTCTCATCTATAGCGGAGGATGAGTCATTGTAAGGGAGTTTACCATCCTCTGGGCTGAGTGTTAAAGCCTCTGAAGGAAATGCTAATAATTGTAGCTGAAGGCTGACAAAGCACACTCCTCACTCACTTTCTGGCCAGAACTGAACTCACTGAACCCTCCCTGGAGAGAAATGTTTTAATTGATTTCACAGAACTACCGGTTTGTTTGCTTTCAGCAAAGTAATACTCCATATAAGCTGTTGCCTTGACGATGATAGTATGTATGGGGTCCAACATGGAGCGTGTGAATGTGTGTGCATGCAGCAGCAGAAATAGATTATCATGTTGTCATCTCTGTGCTTTTTAGGAATTTATCCTGACCTCTGACTCCAGACTGACTCCCTGACTAAACATTTCACATACACAGACTCCCAATAAAATATATTGCTGACAGCAACATTTTGCAAAGAAAAAAAGAACAGACTTGCGTGAAGTGAAGTGAGTGAAGTAAGGATTTGTTTGTGTTTGACTTAATCTCAGGGATAAATTGTGCTCTGACCTTTCTTTTGTTAATGGAAGTCATTGTAATCATTATCATGTCAATTATAAATCCCCACATCTCTAACACTCTGTATTGTTTTCCCAGAGACAGTGACTCTAGTCCGGCTCGGTATTAAGTTGTGTATTAGATAGCAGCAGTCACCTCCTCTCTGATTATTCAGTTCTCAGAAGGTAATCTGCCTGAAATCAGTGTTACAGACAGTTTTATCAATATTGATATAATCTCAAACTAAACAGCAGTGCAGGAATGGAACATTTTTCCCCTTCCAGTCTCTCTTTATCCTTTCATTTCTTCCTTTCCACTCGTCAAAATGAAACTGTGGAGCACATCTGAAAGGGCAAGACTTTAGAAAGAAATGAGACAAAAAATACTGAATAAATTCTGTTTTTATTGTTAATTTAATGTTATTTTATTGGAAGAACTAAAACTGTTAAATGTCATATTATTGGGTAGACTACAGTATTCATTACATTTTTGTTCCAGTTTTTAGATTTAGGAATTAGGCACCACCAAGTGCCAAATTATACTCTTCAGTGTATCAGTTTCCATCATTGTTTCTCCCACCTGCCTGTTCCTTGTCACCTCTTTTTTCATCACATCTGTTTGTCACAACTTTCCCTATTTATGACACTCTTCTCCCCTCCACATCTCTCACTCCCCTTCTCTTGTATTTCTCCACTTTTTGTGATTTACTACATTTTCATCTCTTCCTCTTCTATCTCCATCTCCCTTCCAATATCTCTTCCACCCATCCCGTTCTCCATCACTCCCACAGACCCATCAGTGCTTTTCTGAGTCCGGGCTTGTATATCCATTAGTCAGTGCTATCTTCATGTCAACAGTTCCTCTCAAATATTTACAATAGTCCCTGGTGGGGAGACATCCAGCCAGGGGTGGGATGATTCACCCTTTGTTAACACAATCACCCCAAAGTAACTCTGTACCACTCAGAAACACATGCTCATGAGTAATGAGCCCAAAGTGTCCCAAACTTGTTTGGTACACTGAAGAACTTGACCTTTGAAAATAGGCTTTATAATGTAAATTAAAGACGGAAGAGATTTAGCTGGACAGTTGCAGAAAAGGGGTGTATACCTGTGTGTGTGTGTGTGTGTGTGTGTATGTGTGTATGTGTATACAGTATGTGTGGCAATGATTGAGCCTAGATGAACTTTTTAAACATGAGTGGAACATTTATATCAATCATTATTGTTCCATATTAATACTGACAAGCAATGGCTGTTGAACTATAACTAATTCTTCTTATTTGTTTAGCATTTTAAGCATTGCAGACATTATAGTTCATACATCTGGGATGAGCAGAACAGGTTTCAATAACTGGAATTGAACTAATTGTAACTCGACTTGATGAATTGGACTCAAATGTTACTGTATTGACTAATAGTGACAATATAACATTCAAATCTTACAGTAATCCTCATTTAACTTTGCCCCTTTGGCTGTCACCTCTACTGTATGTTGTATCCAAATCATTAAAGCAAACCTTTGTTGTTTTTCTTGTTAACTACTGGATATGTGTATCATCTATAATAATACATGGTGATGGGGGACGGGGGCTCTATGGTTGAATATTGAAGATTTTCAGAGGTCTATGTGACATTACTATTCTCCTTAGGACAAGATTGATGACTGCATTTACCCACAATGCATCAGCAACACATTCTTTTGTGACCGCAAGTCAAGCAGCAGCAGTAGCTGAAGCAAGAAAACAAAACTAAACATACACTTTGAAATATATACCAGCACTGGCAGATAGGCCACCCCAGGTTAACCACAGATATGTTGCACGTCTACACAGCGTAACACTTCCATTTGAGGACACCCACTGGCAACACATCCAAAAGCCACGAAAATAACCATATACTGCAAAGGTACATGCAAAAGGTACACGTGTCACACAAGCAGCCGTGAGCTTGAGCTTACACACAGATGCAAACACATATACAGGCAAGCAACAAAAATATATTCACAGTGAGTCACAAGTAAACTCTGATAGATAAACAAGATGTTGGAGGCAGCGAGTTTATTTGACATTTTCTCTCTCTCTCTCCTTCTCCTTGTGGTGTCTCTATTGGCCCATCTTTAACCGTGACCTCCGGTTGTATTTGTTTGAGAGTTGGGACGCTGTAGGACTGTTCAAGGAAACACACACATACACACATACTGTACATGCACACACAAAAGCACAGACGTTGCTTAATGGAAGGAGGAAATGTAGTAACACAGTCTGACGTTAGTAAAACACTCAAGCGTTTCCTCATGGAGTTTTTTTTTTTTTTTTGCAGCATTTCTCTCTTTATCTTCAGATCTCACATATTAAATTTGGGGTCAGCTGGTGCTTGAACCTTGAGGACTTTTTTCCTCTGAAGCATTAGTCCATTCTGTCAGTCTTGTGAAGCTTTTTTGGATCTGACAGGCAAGCAATGTCAATGTATCCTAATGGTATCCTAAAAATTGATGATGGGTTGGTGGGAAGATTAAACAACTGTTCGGTTTTTAAAAATGTTCTGTTCTTTTAATAGTACATCCAATACAAGTAGGTTGAGGAGAACAAAGAAACAGATGAACACAGATGAAAGCAAAAAGTCAGTATTTCATATTAGTGTCATCATGAAGTCATCAGCTCAGTTTTGATGATGATGATGCACCTTCCTGGGTAGTCTTTCAGCCAATTCTGCACTGTGCACTGGTAGTTAACCTTAAACCTCCATAGACTACAGGGTAATCAAGGAACACCCACACATCAGCATACTCACACACACACACACACACACACACACACACACACACACACACACACACACACACACACACACACACACACACACACACACACACACACACACACACACACACACACACACACACACACACACACAAATACACATTCTCCTTGCCTAGTGATGAGCTGGCATGTGGAGAGATCCACGTGTTAGGGGTGTGAGGGATACCGTTTGAAAACACACCGCCACCAACTCTACTCAAAAACCAAGATGAAGTACACTTACTGGTACGCGCACACACACACATACACATGCACACACACATACACATGCACACACACACACACACAGACATCTGCACTAGAATTTTATTTTATTTTTTTAAATTGAATTCCTGGTGTGTGGAAAATTTTGGAAATAATGCGAGTAGATGATGGAAAAATTATTTGGCAGCAAATCTTAAACATCGGGCCTGTGTGTTAGTTATTAGACTTGACTGATGTCTCTAATCGTTACAAATAGCTGAATGCATTTTGTAAACCAAAACATTTGTTTGGACATTTCAAACTAAGCTTTGTACAGTATGGCCAAACTTTTCTTTTACTTTACTCTTAATTTAGATGAAAAATTGTGATTTTCAAAGACTTTAAGTTTGTATAGTCCTCATCATATTTTGGCGTTGTCAGTCTTCATACTGTATATCAAATCTGTGATCACATACAGTGTAATATCATATTTCTATTTGTTGCACAGGTCCTCTATCTGTCTCCTAAAAATATAATAAACAGATTCATGACTATTTTGTTTATAGCTTTTGCTCATTTGGACAGATCTGAAATCATAGCAATAACACGTGTTTTGGGGTGAATATTCCTGTTTAAAGAATCAAATCCTACTGCTCAAGTCATCAGCACTTTTGGGCAGCGTTCCCCATACATAGGCCTGCCCAGGTAGATAAATCCAAATTCAAAACAAAACAGATTTGTCCTATTTGTCTTTGTATTTACTGCTTCATTAGTTTTATGCAATGAATGAATGAAAAGGAGGAATGCAGAGAAGGAAAAGGAAACTAATAGTGCATGTTTCCACAGTAAATCATCTGTTGAGTGTTTGATGGTTATCTATTTGTGCTTAACGGCTGTGAAACAATCAGAAAATAACATTTTATTTCTCTCATTCTCCAGCTTTGTTCTTGCTACTGCCACTCCCTCTCCTCGCTCAACCACCGCCGCACTGTCTCCTCTATCTCTCAGGAAGTCAGGAAGCCGTTACCAAACAAAGAGAAATGTCCTCTCCTTGTCCCAAACTGGTCCTAAATCTGTACTAGAGTATTTCCTTGTGGAGATGCACTGATTGCAATTTTCACTTATCTGAAAGTCTGACCTGATTTTGGCTGTTTATTTTCTTTCTTTCTATAAATTATAATTCATAGCATACACAAAAATTGTTGTAACTTTTACACAACAAATACACAAACTTGTTGTGACTTTTCTTTATGGAAAATTCAATTGTCATAAAACATTGTTCATATAAAACATAAAACATGAACATTTTAATTTTTTTGTTTAGTTTAATAGTAATTTGTAGCACTCTGTTCAACTTATTTGGTCATCATATCTACATTAATAACGTTTATCGGCTGTGTTAACCGAAACTTAATTTTATATCTTTTCTTACAGATTGAAGCACACGGCATGAGTCACTTAATGTTAAATTAAATTAAATATAAACACAATCTACTTCCTTGTTTTGTGAATGAAGCAGTGCTCAAGTTGTGTGTGTTTGACTAATCAGCAATGGTCATCCCTGAAAACCCCACCCCCAAAGTTCCTGTACTTTTGGTAAGTACTAACCCCACAGCAGGGACTTTGGGGGGGGTAAAACAATATATTTTAGACCCTGTTCCCTCTGGAGGAAATGCAGGTCAAGGAACTGAGTTCCTCAACAGGTTCTTAGTCCCTGGGGACCCTTACATGGCTGAACTGTCAGAACATCAAAGCAGAGCCCTGAAGTTCCTGTACCATAGTCAGCACTTAACACAAACCATTCAACACCTTACCATCTCTGCTGGTGATGTCATCACGACATTATATGTGACAGCAAGAACCCTGAACAAGAGGCTGAATGAACACTAAAAACAGACATCAGCTGTCTGACCAAAGTTCATCCACTGATGGAGGCCAAAAGATGTGGCTGAAAGCCTCCCTATAAGAAGACCTTTTTGAATTTTCCTACAAAGAATTTGGTAAGTGACTACTGTAGTTCATTACTGAATTCGTCCGTCACATAAACCGAACCATAGTTCAGGTTAATCTGGACAGAGACCACCTCTTTTCACCTGACAAAGATTCAACAGTTTGGTCTGTACCATGGTCCCGCAGAGGTTTTCACACCTGTAATTTTGTTTCCATTCACATTTTGTATCAACATGACTGTAATGCCATTCCTGTAACAACATGTATCTATCACTGTGTCTGCAGACGTTTTTTTCACATTCTCCATTTCTTTTGTATTGTTTGCTGTGAGCATTGTGGGTGGTTTGCATGCAGACTGTTGAATGCAAGACTGACCACTTCCGCATCTGGTTTTGTAGATTCAATAGCTATTTATACTAAATCTGATTTCCATGCCTCTCAAAAGTCACACTAAAAAGACAAGTGTAACTGTAGCTTTGGTCTGAAGAATGATCTTCAGACCAAAAAGAACTGATTGCGGTCTCTGGGTTCAGTCTATCACCAGGAAAGACACTGGAGAGAATTCCATGATTCAGTGCATATTTTATCAGGCACCGAGACAAACCGCACTCAAAATCAAACTCAAATGCACACTTATTGAGCTAGAACAATATTCCCCCTCTCAGGAACAACTCCAAAAGCCTGGAAAAGATTGAAAAGACTTTTTAGGCATCTGGGTATGGTAAGGTGTGGATTCACATGCTTCACTGTCTGGTTTTCTCAGCATATCAAGACACAAATGTTAAGGTTGTATTTTATAAGGCTTAAGTGCATCTGTTTTAAAGCTGGACCATCTGTGCCCCTCTCTGCATCTAAAGCAGAACTCAATCATTTCTACACCTGACATACAAAAACTAGTTGCTGCTTTCTACATTTCCCTGGAGTGGTTATTGTACCCAATCGTAACAGAATAATCGTATCGTATTCAGATGAATCTGTCAAGTAATGTCTATCGACAGGAAAACTATTATGATAATCAGTCTACAGCCATGCTAACCGTTCTGTGAGGCTGTAGAGCAGTGCTTTGAGCTACATGCTACACTCAGCATGCTGAGAGAATGTATACCTTGTTCAACATATTAGTTTAGCATGTTTGCCAGTTAACATTTATTAATTAGCACCAAACAAAGTGCAGCTGAGGCTGATGGGAATATCATTAGTCTTGCAAGTATTTGGTCATAAACATACAAAATGAAATTTTGACCTGATGAAGGTGCTCAAGGAAAAACTGGATGAACCAAAAGTTCAAATTAGGCCCATAAAGATGGCAAAGTGTGATGTTACCCACGAGTTTGCTTTGGAGGCAGTTTGAAGCCCAGAGTTGCTGCTTTTGGACAGTGCCATCTTTTCGATTTGGAGTCAGGACATTCCAAATAAGGAAGGTGTTGCCATTAATGCTCTGGAAACCCATCCCACTACTGTGGAGCAAAGCAAATGCTAGTTTACTGGGTACACCGACAGAACCTTGAAGTTGCAAAAATATTGTAACAATCGTCCAACTCAGTGCAAGTCTCAGAGCTGGGGAATAGTCGGTCCATCAACTGTCAATCAATACCTACACAGCAGACATCAAAGCTACTTTAAGGTTTCAAATCTTATTAACGAAGCCATAATTTCACCAGCACACTTGTTAAAGGGTGCTCACATTAAGTGATTAAGGCCATAGTGACTCATTGGGAAAAATGACTAACGCTTTTTGATTGTGAGTCAGTTGGAGTCAGATATTTTGGAGCCAGCATGCCATTATGGATAGGAATGCACTCTAAGGTACTTCTACTTGAGGCTGAAGCCAGTGTAGCTCCCACTGGGGTTGGGTCAATGGGTGATACCATTGCCCATTGCAGATGACAGACAGTCATCAACCACTAAGCCCCTACCATAGTAACATTGTGACTTAAAAGTGCCATACTCTATAACGACAAAAAAATCTGAGGACTAACCAGCTAGCTTGCCACACAAGTGAGGCAGTGGAGGCATCAAATGAGAAGAGAAACGTCAACTCTACAACTCTACACACAGGAAAATATAAAGACTATACTGAATGATAGGGCACTCTGACTGACCACTGACAAATGGGCATTGCTGGCCATATATGCTTATGAAGTAACAGTAAATTGTACATCTGAAACATTACAGTAAATTAGTTGTTAGTTTGAATATGTTTGGTATATGCATGGTGTTCTCCATACAAAATCCCACTAACCACCTTCTAAGCCTTCTCACAAGTGCACTTGAAAATTAACAGACACATTTCAGTTTTTTCTTTTAACCTGCTGGATTGAATCAACTTGCACTTCCAATTTAACAGAACTATGTTGGAAAAAGGAGAGAGAAAACTAGGCAAGAAACACAGGATATGTGTAATTAAGCATGATAAAACAAACAATCTCTGTTTTTTAGGTCTTTGTACAACATACCTCTCCACAGCTCATCTTCGTTATGACGTTTCTACTCCCACTGCAACAGCTGAGGAGCGTCTTATAATGACGCTGTAACACCCACATTCACACAACTATAAACCCACACTTTCAAACATACTCACATGCACGGACACACTCAGACAGGTCATGGCCTCTTATTAATATTTCCTATTCTGGAGTGTTCTCTTGGCAGATGGAGCTATGCTGCTACAGTGTGTGGCCTCGCTGCACAAACACGTCAGAGTTTCACAAAAAAAACTTTGTAAATTAAGTTTTATTACCATTCCAAAGCGTGACTCATCGAACTGTCACACTAATGAGGGGTTCCCCTACCTTATTCTAACTTTTTCCTCTGTGTTTATTTCTGTATGTTGTTGTATATTAGGACTGTAAGGGTTAAGGGTTATCATTAGGGATGGATAATATATCAATGGTTGAGCTCTCAACACACGCACAAAAAACAGGCAGCAGTAACTTCAGAGCAGAGCCCACCATGGAGAGAATAAAATGGACATGGGGTTATGTTTTACACAATTCGATGACGACAATGCTTGTTGCCAATAGTACAACAAACTCTGCAAGTAAGACAAACAGTGAACAATTTATCAAAAACCTGTTGAACAAGCAGAACATTAACATTCAGAAAAGCCACTTCTTTGAGCGCACTCCTTGTAGTCAACTCCCTGTTCCATTTTCAACTACAGTTTGCAGCCATATAGAGTTTCTTATTTTAACAGCGAAATAAATATGAAGAAGCAAAAAAAACAATGACACAAAATAGCAACATATCCTAAATTACTTGAATTCTTGTGAACTTTGAGGCTGAAAACAAATAACCTCTCCTCTCCACCAGGAATACCTGCAGTATTCTCTTCACATCAGCAGCTAAGGGAGGAGGAAAGAGGAATGCATAAAAGATGCTGCAGGGCTGTTGACCAGTTTTTTTTAGAAAGACCGGTACCCTGTCTTACCAGTGAAGTCAAAGGCTGTCTGAAATTCACTCCTGGCCATGGCATGTACACTACTTTCTGCTAACAATCCCCAAAAGCAATTCTCCATGTTTTAAAGATGCAAAAACTACTGTCACGAGACTCAGCTGCTAGTGATGATACAAAATGACAACTATTAGTTAGTGTTCGAAATCTTGATTTGCTAGGGAGTAGTCACAGAGTGAATAAGGGAGCAATTCTGGACACAATCAAGAGCTTTCAGTAACCATCTATCAGTCGTATGAAAAAGTGCGGGCACCCCTGACAATTTCCATGATTTTCAATTATAAATAATTGGGTGTTTGGATTAGCAGAAAATGTGCAATATGCATCAAAACAAAATTAGACGGTGCATAAATTTGGGCACCCCAACAGAAAAATCACATCATATTTAGTAGAGCCTCCTTTTGCAAAAATAACAGCCTTTAGACACTTCCTATAGCCTCTAATGATTGTTGATTCTGGATGAAGGTATTTTGGACCATTCCTCCTTACAAAACATCTCCAGTTCAGTTAGGTTTGATGGTTGCCGAGCATGGACAACCCGCTTCAAATCATCCCACAGATTTTCAATAATAAAGGTCTGGGGACTGGGATGGCCATTACAGAACATTGTACTTGTTCCTCTTGCCTGAGTAGATTTTGAGCAGTGTTTTGGGTTGTTGTCTTGTTGAAATATCCAGCCCTGGCGTAACTTCAAAATTGTGAATGGTTCTTGAACACTATTCTCAAGAATCTGCTGATATTGAGTGGAATCCATGCGACCCTCAACTTTAACAAGATTCCCAGTACCGGCACTGGCCACACAGCCCCACAGCATGATGGAACATCCACCAAATTTTACTGTGGGTAGCAAGTGTTTTTGTTGGAATACTGTGTTCTTTTGTCGCCATGCATAACACCCCTTGTTATGACCAAATATCTCAATCTTTGTTTCGTCAGCACCTTATTCCAAAATGAAGCTGGCTTGTCCAAATGTGCTTTTGCATACCATAATGATGAACAATCTTTGTTTTCAGGTCATTTGAGAGTTGTTTTGGGGCGTCCATGTTGCCACTCTTCAGAGGAGAGTCAAAAAGAACAACTTGCAAATGGCCACCTTATATACCTTTTCTCATGATTGGATGCACCGGTCTATGAAGTTCAAGGCTTAATGAGCTCACCAAAACCAATTGTGTGTTCCAATTCATCAGTGCTAGGTAGTTACAGATATTCAAATCAACAGAATGACAAGGGTGCCCACATTTTTGCACAGGCTATTTTTCACATCTGATTTAATTTCATACAACTTTGAAAATCTTTGTCTGGAAAATACCCCAGTACTCAGCTTTTATTAGAAAATAAATGGCATGCCACTGTGATCATTTTCTGTGATGATTATTATGCAGCCTCAGAGGGGTGCCTAAACTTTTTCATACCACTGTAGTCCAGTGTTACTTAGTCCACATACAAAAAAATAGAAACTAAGGTGATTACTAACAAGTTTACAATAAATGTATGTTTTATTCTGGAGATATTGGAAGCTCTGTAAAGATTGGTGTTGTATCAGACAAATATAAAAATATAGGCATTATTGTCCTCTTCATATGTTTGCATTTTTAACAATCATTTTAACAGTACTTTAAATGGCATTTTCCACAATGAACAAGTAACTATCAGCTCTGAAATTCCATATCAGTGTATTTTTCCAGTTATCATGGCTTATCTTTTTTTTTCCTGTCTGTAGCATGTTCAATGCACTGACGCAGGACTCTAAGACAAAGGGCTCCAGAGGGAAAACACAAACAAACTCTGGGTCATTTGCCTCCACTGTTTACCTCACAATCATTGACGCACAGGATAAAATGATGCAACACACCCCTATAAAACACAGTGCTTTCTGAACACCAGGTGAGGGTGTAGCATTGACACATGACTGTGGTAATGAGGCAGCTACACTAAGCCCAAGAGAAACAATTACAACAAAACAAATTCAAGAGAATCTGTTTGCCATGGAAACTCGATAGCTTGTGATGTGGAGAAACAAACAATTGTAAAAATGAACAATAGAAGCTTTTTCTGTCAAGTTTTGGGACAGATCAACCAGCGACAAAAACAACAATCCAAGAGACAGACTGACTGGTATTTGCTGCACTTTTTAAAAAACAATTCTGAAAACATCTGCAAAATACAGCATCTCTCCTATCTGAGTGATTAATTCAAAATTAGTTTCTCTTCTGGCACCATGTAACCACTGTTATTTTTCACTGCCTGTAATCTGTTCATTGTGTCAAAGGCTGTCATTTATTATTCATGTCTGTTTAGTTGGCAGGACATTGATTGCTTTCTGTTATTACTGTCTGTTTGCAATCAGCCTAAACTGTCAAAAGAAAATGTACGCACTGACTAAAAGTTCTTGTCTGTTACCATCATGTAGTGTGATAATTAATGGAGGGCAATGTCACATCAAATGAAGTGCGCAAACCTAGTTCATCACTGTGCTATGGATCAGCTGATGTGCCAACTAAGCTTGTGTGTTGCATTCGCCCGTGTAAATAAGTGCAGCTGTCAAAGCCGCATCTCAGTCTTTGTTGCTGCTGCCGTCTGCTCGCCTCTCCAGTCAATCCAGCCCTCAGCTGGCTGTTCTTTGCCGTCATGGTTTCCAAAATGAGGTTGCAGTTAAGCTTCCTTTGCATTTTCTTTTGGCTGACTGTAAATAAAACTTAACATAGGAAGAGATGCTGTACAAAACAGAGACGTGAGGCCAAAAAATCTCCACAACCTGTACAGAGCTGGGCTGGTAAGGCATATTTGCTGTCAGCACTTACTAATATCACCACTTTACACAATAAAACCCAGATGGTAACTATGTTTTGGCTGATTAAAAGTATGCAAGTCATGGCTAGAATGGAGACAAAAGAGATTTCGATAAATTTAAGTAAAAGTGATGAAACGAGTGATCCATTGACCAATATTTTATTTTATTTTTTTATTAGATTATTTTTTCAGGAATTTTTTTTGCCTTTATTGGATAGTGGGCTGTGAACAGAGAACAAGGGGAGAGAGAGATGGTTATGACATGCAACAAAAGTCCCTGGCTGGAATCGAAACAGGGATGTGGTGGTTATATGGTATGCACAGTAACCATTCAGCTTCCAGGGTGCTTCAGTAATAACCAATGTTTGGTTAAAATGATGATCTTCATGTGATTACTTTACCTATGAACAAACAAATCTGCATGGTACGTGTATGTATGTTAGAGCAGGAATCTCTTCAGTAAGAATGGAGTTGCTCTTTGTTGTTCCAGAAATTCAAGCAGGGCAAAACAAGCCTGTACTGCCTTCCTCTTGTTCCCTCTCTCCTCCTCCTCCTCCTCTAGTGGCACGGAATACCTATTGTCCATCCCTTACACACGGACATGAAACACACACAACCACAACAAGTGCTTTTCTGTGCTTTAAATACACCTGACTGATATGGCTGGAGTGTTGATGTGGGTATCACGAGAGTTTCAAGGTTCCACCTGTGCCATCATCAACATCATCATCAGCGACCCACACTGTAATACTGTTGAAGTCGCTAAAGCTCCTTTTACACAGCCAAGGTTGTTCAAGGCAGGAATGTTGCGCCTTTATTCTACCTAACTGTTCTGTATGAAAAGGTACAGACACAGAGTGGTGGCGGTGGTGTTGAGGGAGTTGTCCCTCCATTAAGCTGGCTACAGGGGTAGTCAAAGAGCTGGATCCACATCTGTGTAAAAGGGAGAGTAGACACAGTTGACATTGTTGTGCTACACATCACGCCTTTGAATACAGAATATTGACATGCTGTGATGGATCTTATTTACAGCTATAAAGCAGGTTATAAAAAGGACCATAAGACACTGTCAGTCTCATCTTACTGTCATTCCTTCACTGATATAGTGCTGCCCACATTCATATTTCCATTATTATTTCACCATTCACATTTACTAAGGCCACAACTAACGATTATTTTTCAATTAGTCAGTTATTTCCCAAATAGTCGATTATGTCCTGTTTAGTCAATTAATCCTTTGGTTAACTTACACATAAATAAGAAACATACAAGGAGGCTCTTTCTTCAGCCAAGACCACATACGACTCAACATTAATCAGGACAGCTGATGGGAACACGAGAGCCCTACTCTCAAGTCTCAACAATATTCTAAAACCACCGGATGCTCTACCACCTCACTCAAAGTTACACAGTGTGATACCTTCATGACCTTCTTCAATGCCAAAATTGAAAATATCCACCAGACACTGACTGCTACGAACAACTCTGCATCCTCTCTGCACTCTTGGCCTACATCTCCCTTCAGCTCTCTGCTCGCCAGCTTCATACTGCCAACTGCCTCCGAAATAACTGGTCTCATTCATAAATCCAAGTCATCTACCTGCCAGTTAGATCCCCTACCTACCCACCTGGTAAAAATCTGCCTACCTGCCCTGTCCGCGTTAATAACTGACATCATTCAATCCTCACTGACTTCTGGTGTTGTTCCATCATCACTAAAGACTGCTGCAATAACACCAATACTCAAGAAACCTGCCGCTGATCCGAATGATTTGAACAACTTCCATCCCATCTCAAACCTGCCATTTCTCTCCAAAATACCAGAAAGAACTGTTGCAGCTCAGGTCCACACCCATCTGTCTGACAACAATCTCTATGAACAATATCAGTCTGGTTTCCATCCCCTCCACAGCACTGAGACAGCCCTAGTGAAAATCACAAATGACCTCCTGATGGCATCTGACTCTGGACTTCTCTCCATTCTGGTTCTCCTCGACCTGAGCGCAGCTTTCGACACTGTTTCTCATTCTCCTGGACAGATTAGCCTCCATTGGAATCACTGACATCTGGCTTGGTTCAGATCATATCTCTCTGGCCGCACACAGTTTGTTCAAATCAAGAACCTGAGATCTGGCTCCTCTCCAGTCTCTTGTGGTGTTCTCCAGGGTTCCGTCCTTGGCCCCCCCTGTCCATTATTTATCTTCTGCCTCTTGGTCACATTCTCAGGAAATTTGACATACAATTCCACTGTTACGCTGATGATACTCAGCTCTATCTTTCCACTAAGCCTACTTCCACTCTGCCACCCACAGCTCTATCCGACTGCTTACTGGAAATTAAATCATGGCTCTCACTCAACTTTCTTAAACTCAACGGCGAAAAAACTGAGGTCCTCCTCATCTGTACCAGATCAACCTTAGCAACACTCAACACTTTCTCCATGTCCATCAACAATTCCACTGTTCCTCCATCCCCTCAGGTAAAGAGCCTGGGTGTCATCCTGGACAGCACACTATCTTTCAAAGCCACATCAATAACGTTACTCGGTCTGCATACTTCCATCTACGCAACATCAATCGTCTCCGTCCCTCACTTTCACCAACCTGCACTGCTATCCTGGTAAACACCCTGATTACATCCCGTCTGGACTACTGTAAGCCTCTCTTCTTTGGTCTTCCGCGGAAATCTCTTCACAAACTCCAACTGGAGTGCTTTCAAAGGCACCTTTAAATAAAATGCATTGTTATTATTATTACTATTACAGTAGAGGAATGTATGTGTCTACACACTCTGCAGTCAGGCTTCCTCTTAGTCCCCATGTTCCCTGCAGCTGAGAAGAGGCATTCAGATGGGGTTCATGCTGCAGTGACAGACATCTATGGCTTTCCCATGATGATCAATATGGGAAAGCTTACCTCATTTTCCTTCCACCATTTGAGTGTATATCAGTACCTCATTCCTCACCTCACTGTTAGTATCATTATTTTCAACATTGTCTTCCTCACTGTTGCTGTGCTCATCTGAATCTGAGCCAAGCCGAGACAGTGGCATCCACACTGAAACTAATGGTTTGGCACTTGCTTAGTCATCCTGTTTCACACTGTGATGTGTTTCCTCTCTCTCTTCTTTTTGCTTGCACTGAAAATAAAACGTTGACTTGCACTTTTAAGCACTTTTAGGAAATCTTCTATCAAGTGCAGCTACAATAATGCATATATTTTGTGCATTGTTTCTGAATGTAGTCTCCAGCTCCCATCTTGAAGTCATCTTCTCTACTGCAGCAGCCTGGAAAGCCTTGACAGGAATGATCTCAAATGATGTGCTGTGCGTGGATTTTGGCAGCCCTTCACCAGCGGAGGTACGGCAGAAACAGTGACATCAGCCTCTCCACTCAAGAAGACAGTGGCATAGTCAACCAGCTTTAGGACTTGTTCCAGTTCTTCAAGTAGGCTCAATTGATCACTTTCCAGACCCAGGAAGTGCTTCCCCTGTATGACTTCAGGAACTGAAAGGGTTGCTGTCACGGGCCACCTCTGTTCCAGCTGGTGGCTGACCATGAATGAGCTGTTCCAGTTTACTGATACATCTTGTATTAGTTTATGCCACTTTGCTTTTAGCTTGGTGCTGTCCAGCTAACTCTTTCTGAAACATTCCACACAACATCTTGCAGTCCTGAATGCTTTGCTGATCTGTTCATCCTTCAGTACATGGTTGACAACTGTTGTGTATAGCCAACCAACCTGAGAGAAGTAACCCCATGCCTCTTTTTCAACATCCTTAGAGCAGCAACAACATTATCAGCACTGTCATACAAAACAACGATTACTTTAGTGATGGATATACCAAATCTCTCAGCTGCTTTTTCAGCAGCAATATTTCTAGTTGTATGTCACTCATCACGTGGCAATGTGGTCATGTTTACAATCACAATACCTATCTCAGTATAAAATATTTTAATTCAATGAATAAATAGTTGGTCTGAGCAACCCCACCCACAAGTATAGTTGTCCACTTGAATACTTCACCTTGTTCACTATCTCTCCTGTGTGTGCAGCACATACATGGAGGACTCAGCTCCACCCACCATGAACCACAAAGAGCAGAGGAGAATAGCACAACCATAAATGACTGCAAAACACAGCAGCTGAAATTAAATGAGTGCACATAAATAACATAAATAGACATTCTCCACCGTGTTTTGCTGTTATTTATAATTCACCGTCACGCTGCTTGTCTCTTCTTCTCTTACTCAGAGCAGGCAGGGCTGAGCAGCCAAGAATGTGATTTGTGTCACAATGAAATAAATGATAGAGCATAATATGAAACAACAGACAGTTTTCTATTGTCACACAATACAGTCATATAGCACAGCCCTAGTCAGGCTATATGAAGTCAGCTCCCAGTCTTCATTAATAGAATGGCAGGTGATGCTTAAGTATGCCTCAGTGGCAGTATTTGTCTATGCATCTGTGGTGAGAGTGATTTTTGTTTTGACCTCTGTAAGTGAAGCTTTTACTCTCTAAAGAGTCTCCTCATATTTCCTCTCCATCAGCTCAGTGGACCCTGGAGGGAAGTGTGTACTCCGGGTAAAATGTGTTGACCATCACATGGAGCCCTGACCCTCCACAATAGAAAAGGGTCTCATATCACATTTTAACATGAAGTCTATGAATGAATTAACCATTTCAACTTCAACTTTTACCAAATGGTACCATTTATCACAAAAGTAATTAGGAAAGGTATTTTTTTACTATATTTTTCCACTAATTATCATTTAGTGTTGAGTATGAGAGTCCCAGCATGCTTTCTTTTGAGATGCCCATGCTCAGCAGTTGTCCTGCTGTGGTATGCATGCAGAACACAAGTCTCTGTTAAAGGAATCCCCACAGTTTTGACAATCAGATTTGGGCTCTTTGGGACGAAGTCTCACTTTCAGCATGCCCAGGAGCAGGAGGCTATAGCATCAACATATAATTCCAGCCCTCCTATTTATTGTACCCAGGGGCAGGCTGGTTGACTGGTTGTCTTGTGGTTGATAATACAGCAACACCGAAAGTAAAAGATAAATATTCTGTTCTGATTGATCCTGCATTACAGTGGATGACACATGTCAATGTCATTGTTATGTGTTATGTTTTCATCACATTTGTCTTCTTCCTTTCCCCTTCAACCAAATTTATTCTGGAGCTTTCCATACAAATGATCATTATGCTGCTTTCGGAGCTGTAATGAAAATACCAACATTATAACCTGTGCATGAATAACTCACCAAGATGTTCTGTTTATGTTTGGTAACTCAGATTTTTAACCATAAAAACAGTGTATAAGACGCACCTTTAACGCAATATTTTTTCATTTCAAAGTGAGGTGCGGCTTATACACCAGTGTGTCCTATTCACCAGTGAAATACAGAGAGAAGTTGGATATGGATATGAATGTAGGTATGTAAAAGGCTGTCAACACTAAGAACAATAACTATAACTGTAAAGATAATGATGTGTGCATCCACACTTATGAACTATAATGTCCTATAAACAACGGTGTCAAGCACACACTGCACGCTCCAGCTGTGTCAGCAGCTAATGAAAATTAATGCTGTATGTTGTGTAGGAAAAATGATTGTGTTTTGATCAGAAGTATTTCAGATACTAGTTGCTGTGATGTTTCAGTATTTACAGACCAAACTGATGAAGCGCGATGTGCAAAAGTGTGACTCGGGTGCAGTAGTCTATTTGCGCACAGTGACAGCTCTGATGAAGAGTTTTTGGGACTCGAGTAAGCATACAGGTACACACTGTATTAAATATGTAAGGTTATTGTGTTCTTTTAAAAGGTTTAATTGAAACTCTGTCTAATCCGAACACAGTCTGAGTTAATATATCACAATACAATATTATTACGATCTTCAATATATGATAAAGATATATTGCAATTCATTACCTTTTTTCAACTGCAAATTATGACCCTAAATGAATATCGCCACACAAAATATTGTGATATGCTGTATCGATTTTTCCCCCCACCCTAACATGAGACCCAATAGACTGCCTCTTATACATCGGTGTGCAAGTTAACAAAATTTGGGCCTTTTAGTTGTGCTGCTACTACAGTAATTACGGTAGGCTAAAGGCACTCGTTCGGATTTTATTGGGCTGCTGCAATTACTGTATTAACAGTGCAACTTCAAAGGCAGATTTCTCTCCCAGAGTTCCACTCTGCTGCTGTGACACGCCCGGCAGAGGATGGAGCAAAATCGTGGTGCAGCCGTTTCTCGCCGCTGACAGACCCGGTGGAAATCCCGGGTGACTCTGGTCCTGTGCTGTGCTCAGTGTGCTGCGTGAGAGGGGGAGTGGCCGGCAGCTAGAGCGGCAACAGCAAATGTGTGCTTCTTTTACCGATATATTTATCTATATGTTTTACATTTGTCATCCAAACAACATCAAATTTGAAATCAATCGGATGCTCCATCCCAAAGTAATGTCTTCATACCGCTTGTTTTATCCAATTAATTGTCAAAAAAGAGAGCTTGGTGATATCCCTTTTCTTTTTGTGCTGATTATGGTCTAAAATATGATATTTTATACCCACAACATCCTTGGTTCAAGGTCATACCCATCTTTATCTCTCCCCTTGTTTCCTGTCTGCCTCTTCACTGCCCAATAACTGGCACAAATGCACAATCTTTAATCTTTTAATCTTTAAAAAACAAAGTTCTGCATTTTGTGAATTGACAATAAGCTAATCATTTTATTTTTCAGTCTTAGTTATTAAACAATAAACATCATATTTAATTGATGATTAAAATTGTCAGCTATCAACAAAATGATGAATCAATTGCATAGTTTCAGCACAATAATATTGGTTAAGAAATATATTGGTCACAATTAGATTATTTCCTTAATTTGTTCAGTATATAATGCTTTAAAACACAAGGGCAGCAGCACATCTGGGTCCACAAGATGTATTACAATGTTTTGGCCACACAGGTTCCATCAAAAGTGATGTTTTACAGTAGCATGATTATTATACAATCAGTATGTAGTCCAACTAAATAAGAGACTTGTTGAGAGTTATTTTATATCAGTGGCTTCTCTGCATCCGATTTTAAGTTAAACAGCACTATCAGTAGAAAATATCAGTAAGCCAACACATCGGTGTCTCCCTGGCTAACATACAGGTTTCATCAGATACCCACTCAGACTGTGTGATCAAACACTTCAGGCGAGCCACTGATCACTGAATGGGCCACCATACAGCTGGGGAGCGTTCAAAGACTCTCAGGTAGGTAGGCAGGTGAGGTATGCAGGCAGCTGCTGTTCTCCCTCATTCAAACACCCAAATACACACGCACATGCACACACACATACACACACAACCTCACACAAGTGGCACATTCCTTCTATGACACAGCCCTGCCCAAATAAGGGGCTCAGGTGTTTCTGCCTTTGTAGTTTTACAAACACTAAGAAAGAGACAGAAAGTGAGTGAGACAGAAAGAGAAAGGGAGGGGAGACATATGATGTTTTCCTTTTTCTGCCTCGGCTGTGAAACCTCATCCCTCTTTCATTCCTTCTTTCATTGTGTCAGTCGCTCCTTTGTGTGCGTTGCTGATGAGGCTCCCTTGACACTGAAGAGGTTATCCACTGATACCCGACTCCCATTGAAGACATTTTTCTCCCAAACACACATTACATGCGCACATCCACAACCCTATTTTCGTTCTTATTTCTTACACACCGAGCCTCTTAGTCACCTCTCTGCCACCCCAACACAGATACAAAGGTCACACCACACAAAGCTACCACAGAAGAAGAAGTGTTGGAAAACCCTTGCATCACTGTTGGGAGGGAGAGGGAAAGGGAGGGAAAGAAGAGTGGGAGTACATGGAGGAAGAGAGTGCATTTCTCTTCTCCTCTCCCATCTGTTACCATCTGTCCTTTTCCCTCCTTCCTGCCCCTTATGTGCATCACGTCTTCCCTTCACCCTTGAGTGATATTGTGATAATGAAAGATAGCTCTGCTTTCTTCAGTTTTTCTTTCTATACCATTTTTCTATCATTAACTGAAATGAGTTAAGTTTCATCACCTTGAAAAGAGAAGTAAATCCACTAAGAACCCCCTACCAACCAGACACAGGACACCACATGAGGTCAGATCCTGAGGGATTGAAACTCCACTTCAGACCTTCTTTTAGGTTGTTTCTCTGGCGACTCTCACGGAAAGCTCTAGAGTTCCCTCTCAGATAAAAGACACCTCAGATGACGGACCAAAGTGGCCACCCTGTCACAAGATAAGGCTGGGTGTATTTTACAGTGCTGGGTATGATAAGACGGCGAGAGGGAATGTGTGTGTACTCTGTGTGTGTGTGTGTGTTGAATAACAGCCCGATGACAACTTGAAATACCTAACAGCTGGTTCGCATACTGTCTATGCTTCTCTCCCTCACCCACTGCTGGCAGACCATTTGATCATCTGTTTTATCTTTATTATTAGATTTTTTTTTTTATATATTGATAAATTGTATTAGAATTGTTGGCTAAAAAATATAAATTGTAAAGCCTAAATGTGTGGTTAGTTATACTTGATCTGTTATTGATTTGATCTAAGATTTTATAAAATCTAAAAACATACAAACTATTATGATGTAACCATATCTAAGAAGAGAGCATAAAAATGAGATTTCGAAAGTGCAACAAAACTGTTGAAACAGATAAAATCAAGACAACAACCTTATGAGATGATAACACAATTACTGTTTGTTCCTTTTCCAAAACATAAGCATGAATTTAATGTTGTTATCTGCATTGTAAATAAAGCTGTTTCACATTATGCAGAGTATGATATCACAATTATGATGCCACTCTCCAACAGTATTCTAAGATATTTACTGTGCAAAATATTTTTCATAGCACAACATTTCCAAAGAGCCTTAAGGAATCAAGGACTGAAGAATTTCTGTATTTAGTATTTACCAAATAATAATTTAATGCAGACCGGGTATAAAATTGAACCACAACCGGACTGCACTGCTTTTGAGTTATACATCGCTATCAAGTCAACTCACGTCAGCCGGCCACTAGTCACCACAGATAGTACGTTTGTTATGGAATGTAGGAGCCTCGGTTAATAAAGTAAAATGGCTTGTTCAAAACTAGCCAATATAAAAAGAAAAAGGTTGACAGTGAAAAACATGCATTTACGAAGGACATTCATTTTGCCCAAGGAAAGTATGAGACCATTGTGCTTGATTTGCAATGAAACAGTGGCCATAATGAAGAGTGGGGACACAAAACACCACTACAACACCAAACATGCCTGGTTTGAACAAAACTATCCCAAAAATACGGAGGCAAGAACCACAAAACTGAACCAGATGAAGTCGTGAGCAAACATTTTCAACAATGAATGCAGTGCTCCAGTTTAAGGACTAGGTTACACAAAAAGAGTGTCCCGTCTCTTGGGCTGGGTAACAGTACTCAATACCTTTAAAAAGGTACCGACTGAAATATCCCAGAAGTATCCCAGAAGTATCCCAGAAGTATCCCAGTAGTATCGAAACTTCTCCAGTCAAATGCATTAGGTCTTTGTAAATAGTAGATAAAAAGACTATTTGTATGGTTCATCGATTAGGTGCAACATGTGATTGGCCAACTACTGCAGCACCTACAACTCAAAAAGTCTGTGGTTGTGAAGTCCAGCGTGATATATTTGACAGAGTTGGAAGATGGCAAATACATAATTATTGTAATAATGGGGGCCTTTGATGAGTATTATAAAAAGATACTGGTATCGTCATTTTTTTAACAAAACTGAGCCCTACACATCTTCCATCAATGCGGGAATTCTGTTCATAGGGCTGCTACTAACTATTATTTTCATTATCCCCTAATCTGTTGATTGTTTTCTCGATTTATTATTTAGTTGTGTGGTCCATAAAATGTCAAATGTCAATCATTGTTTCCTCAAATGTCTTTTTTAACCACAACCAAACGTCACTTAGTTTGCTGATACAGATTTTTTTTTAAAAACTGAAATATTCACATTTGTAAGCTGGAATCAGACACTAGTTGGTAATTGGACATTTAATATTTGGCAACTTATTAATCGACTAATAACTGCAGCTCTGGTTGTTCCTGTATATAATTATGGAGGTTTTGTACTCAAATATCACCTTGTAATGCGTCTTTACTGGACGCAATGGAAATGTACAAGTGTAACCCACACCTACACGGGTATTTTAGTTCCCCTGATTTACAGTATAAAGTGGATTGTTAACCTACAATTACCCCTCAGTCAATGACTTCTGCCTTCATCTGCCAAACTGACATTTTTACAGCAACTAAGAACTGATTTTATCACCCATGTTTCATGACTCAGACGGCAGCCAAAGATGCCTCGACCATGAGAAAACCATGAGATAATCCTCGATTGTTTTCACTACCTGGCTTTGCAGTGATAATCTTAAGGCTTAAGACCGTTGTCCTGAATTGGAGTTATTCATAGACAAATGTTTTGACCAAACTGGGAAACCTTAAGAGTAGCAGTAAAGGTAGCACTAACACTGACAGTGAAGTAGTGGCTGTAGTACTAGTGGTGGTTATAATCATTTGTAATAGTATAACAAAATAAGATTTGTCTTAATAGTCTTTATTGTCCTTGTTTTCTAAAGGAGTTTCAAAAAGTTCTACCAGAGTTTCATTTGGATAAATCCTTAGGGGAGCCTCAAGAACCTTTTCAATCTCACTGCACTGTCCTGGACTGCCCTGCTGTAAATGTAAAAGCATTCTGTTGCCAAATCCATATACTAAACCTGTAGGATTAGACTTAATCCATGGCCAGCAAAAAAAAGGGCATAAAAGGCTTGAAAGTAAACTAAGTGAACCTTCTTGAAGTGTCAAGTGATTGAGGTCATTTCTAAACTAGTCCATGAGACACACACACACATCTGACCTGAAAAAAAGAGAGACTAGCTTACAATGCAATATACAGTCTGCTGTTGCTATAAACAAGGCATACTGCCACTGACCGCTCTGAAGCTCTCACTATTTACTGTATATGCCTGGAAGCACAGTGGACCTTTACAGTGCTGTATGTAGTCATACTGTGCCTTAGTGTCAGATCATCTCGGATCGATAAAACATCCAAACAGACCAATTAGACATGTTGTTTCAAAAGTGAACAATTTACTTTCAACTTCTCTTTACCTTTCTCTGTCTTCAGACACACATAAAAACACAGCCAGAGCTAGGGCTGGGCCATATGAACAAAAACAAGTATCACGATATTCTTAGCCAAATACCTCGATATCAATATTGCAACAATAATGTGGAGATGATTCTTGATGCTTTCACTGAATATTTACATTATGAAATGTTTGGTAAATAATCATTGGTAATGTGGATATAATGACAAAGTGGGTAAAAGGTAAAAAAAAAAAGAAAAATTAGAGTCTGTTAAATTGACAAAATTACATCATTTTACAGTAACGAAGCATTTAAAAGCAGGAAAAGACAACACTGATGACATATCACGATATTACGATATCCAAAATCTAAGACGATAGCGATATAATATCAATATATTGTCCAGCCCTACCCAGAGCTGTTCTAGCTCACAATCTACCAGCTTGTAGATGAGACATTTCACAACCAGGCTGGCCCAAGATTTAAACCCAACCTCAGACTGAGCTGCATTTGTCTGTGTAATTAGACTGTGTTTTGTCTTGTGGGTAATTTAAATACCTTCATACTTGAAGCAGTAAATAAAATGCTAGTAGTTTGACTAATACTGACATGAGCATGGAATCCTGCCTTGACAAACCACAAATGTGCTTGCTATTGTTTTATTTCTTGGTCAAATAATAAAATTATTCATCTTTAGCCCTCATACCAGATACAGTTCATACCCAATACAACAGCTAGTACGGCAGCTTTAAAGATAGCTTTAGTACATGGTATTGCATTAAAAGTTGCTTTCTTTTCCAGATGACTCTACACTCTAGGCTGCTGTCACTCCAGAGATCCACAAAAAACACAAACACTTCTGGGCAGATATAAGAGAAGCTATGAAGATGCCTATAAGCAAACAGCTTATTACCTGGTATTTAAATGTTGTCATACAGAAAGTGTGTGAATCAAGTTTTTCATTTTAAGATCCTAATGACACTCTGACTAAACTGAGTGAGCTTTGACAGGATGTGTATCGTTTCTCTTTTTAAAGGACAGAACATTTTTAAACATGGGGCAGAGTGAATATTATTGAATGACCATCACCAAAAAATATTCAACCCGCATGCTGCTGTCTCTCAAGCATTTATTCGCCACATGGTTTCTTAGTTTGTAAATTTTCCTTATCAAAGGGTGAAAGAGAGCAGAACAAAAGAGAAAATAATAACTTTAATGAAAAAAGATAATAATAAATAAAAGGGAACTAAATCTGCCTCCCTGCAACTTTAATCGACTGTAGCTAAATAGTACCTGAAGACAATAAGCTTATTTCCCAATATGTCAATCGTTTGCTTTAGGTATTGTGGGAAGTGGGAAACATGGAAAAATAATTCTAATTTATGCTTTTGACAAGACGGACAATCTTACTGACAACTTACAAGCAAAACAAATAAATATCATACTGAAATCCACCACAGTTCCATAGCAAACAAGTTTGCAAACATATTTTCAAGGATTTCCATCCCAGTGTTTGTGTCTGACAGCCACAGTGAGGTTACACCGGCTTCAAAGCTCTGCGGTGTGATTCCCTCCTTCATTTGCATAGGTTGGGTTTCCTGACCATTCAGTGTAAATACAATTCAAGTTTACAAATTTTTTTTTTTTTTTTTTTTTGCCCCTACAACTCTAGAGTAGCCACAAGACAATAACAAACTGATGCTAAGCGGTCTGGAAAGATGTTTCAATAAACATTTTGTTTCTCTGAACTTTGTGATGCATCTGCTTTAATGACACTTATGCCCTAACAGAGAGATGCACAGATACACACAGAAAGAAACCACTCTAAATGATTCCTGCCTGACTTCAGAGAAAAACCCATCCCTTCACTTCTTACCACTACATTAACCAGCCCCTCACCTCTTTTCATCCCTGCCTTATTCCCCCCTCTCTTCTCATCCTTCCATCCCAACCTCTCAACAATTTACATCCAGAGGTTGAGAAGCAGCTGGACAATAAAAGCAGCTTAAAAGGACACACTCCCACGATGTTTATGTTAGCCAGCCCTGAGCAGCTATGAAATTGAACAGTAAAGAGGCCAGTTGTGTTGCTCGCTGGCCAGGTTAGTGTGTCTACATTTATCTCTTGCTGTCACAGTCAAAACGACTTAAGGACAGTGCGGGGCAGACATTGTGTATGTTTGTATGTATCTGTGGGACCATGTATCCAAGAGGCCGGGGTCTGGGGGGCTTTTAAGACACCGCTCAATAATGCAGTTTCTCTAAACAAGCTGTTCATCTTCTTCTGTTGATCAGATTAGACATTAAGGAAGGGAACATGCTCCAGATCAAAGATGAAAGAGATTCCTCTGGTTGAGAGGTCCTCCATTCTTACCACAAACCCATGACTCATAATCAGTCAACACAACTAGTGCTACGATGACGGCTCAAGATGATGCATCCTCTATTTGATACAGTTTCACCAACTCATCAGGTGGTTTGGTGGTGTCATCGCTACTCACAGAATTACTGTTAATAAGAAACAGCCGATATATAACGTTTGACATTTTAACTGGCAAAAGCATCAATCAGTGCCAGCTACACATGAAAAGCCACTACTTGTTTTGTACATTTCTCTTTGCTAGTAAGAAAGACACATAAAACAGAGCAAATGTGATAGCATCTTAGCTTTGGTTCAGGACAACCTTTTGGTTTGTTTCTACTTAAATCAGATAAGCTCTCTTTTGTAAGGGAGATCTAGCAAAAACAACAACATAACAGAAGTCAAGTCTTTTCCCCTACATATACAACAATAATGCACATACTGTAAAGTACATTTATCTACACTGATGTAGGATGTTATAATGTAGACAGTTTTTCCTATTTCAATGTACTTTATTCTTTGCTATTTGCTATTTAGTTTCATTTGTTTGCTTTGCATCTGTGTGAAGCTTTGATGTATGAAGATTTGTCCTGTTTATTTACATTTCTTTGCTCTGTTTTGATCCTTTTCATATCTTTATCTGTGTTTCCGGTAAGCAGTGCAGATTAAACAGCACTTTTTAATCATAATGCTGCTGCATTTAATTATTATCACATCATCGTGTGTTTGACGTTATTCTACAGAAGTTTAATTTTTACCAGTCCCAGCCAGGCTCAGTATTACAGTTAATACATAGTGACTTTTTAAAATACGATCACAATCATTTGTGGCCATATATTTGTTTGAGTATAATGAGCAATAATGTGTTTTAATGAGTCTGTGCACTGGAGTTAAAATGTTTATTAATGCCTCCTGTGGTGAGTTCAGGCTGTATGCGTTCATATTGCCTGTCAGTAGAGCAGCAGATACAGTGCAGTTCATGTTTAGACTGTAACTGGTTGGAAGGCATGTTTCACAGATGTTGATCATCGTACAAAGGCTTATTGGAGAGGTTTCATCACATAGTACAGCCACATCCTCTGGCGTGACACACTCTGAAACACACGCACACACACACTACTTCATCTGTGAAGAGGGGAAGCCTAACGACAAATCTCTACAATCACACAGAGTTTCATCTGCACGCTTTTCAACAAGGATTTCACACACACACACACACACACACACACACACACACACACACACACACACACACACACACACAGAGGTAACTAGAGTCTGTGGGTTTGGAGTTGAAGATAGTTTTGAGGGCTGCAGGATTTGAGGTTGGCGCTCATCACACAATCAAGCACACTGCAGTGACTCAAGCCTGTCTCTGTAGCATTGATTTAAAATGTGCTTCTGGACCTAACAGTGCTGGAAACAGTGTGGTTCCTACAGTGGTGAGTGAGGGAAAAGATGAGACATTGCTGTAACACTAAAACACCACTTGTCCAGGATTTGGGGGGATTTAGGAGCAGATTTTGTGAGCCAATTTGCATGGAACAAATTTTTCAATGTGAATTAAGAATATAGAGTTGAAGTTTGGGGTCTTTGCTCTGACCTCATCATTACCCGTCAGCACACGCCAAGCTCAGCACAGCAGCGATTGGGGGGTGAAAATGATAAACTTTCCCTCTGCACTTGGCCCATTACCAAACAAAGCACCTCCTGCGATTACAGGAAATATACTTTCAAGTGAATGGAGACACTTTAAACCACCTGCTACAACATCAGACTAAAACAAATCAGCTAGACAGCAAATAACTATCAATATAATCCAATTACAGACACAAAAATAATAGCTTGGGGCTAGACAATAATTTTAATTAAATAATAACAATAATATCATAGTAATTATTTCCAGGAAACTAAGCAACTAAAAAATGATTAATTAAATAACAGGCCTGATATGAATATGACTATTTAGATGGAATAGGCTATGTGTGTGTGTGAGAAAACCATGTTGTTTCCAATTGAGTCAATACTGTGAGGAAACTAAACAATTATGTGAATGAGCTGCGTGAAAGACGTGTTTACATCCCTAAAGCATTACTCTCCACTAACACTGAGCTATAGCAGGAAACCGCACAAACAATAGCCACAACCTCCAGACCAAAAACCAATTCACTCCAAAGACTCCCAAGACTCAAACACTAGAGTGCATTAACAAAAAAGCAAACACAGCAAAACAAATCATTCACATGGAAGCCAGCATATAAAGATACAATTAGCATGACTTACTTTGCTGGAGTAATGGCGGGAACCTCGCTCTCTGTTAGCATACTCCTTTTCCACCGAGCTGGAGCTGGTGCTGGTTCGGAGCCAGAGCCTGACTAAGCACCAGTTCTTTGCTTTTCCGCCGACAAGGCTCCAGCCTGGAGCCTCAGAACGGGAGCCAGAGCAAGCACCAACTCTTTGCTGGTCTAAAGCTACGGTCCTAACCCTAGAAGGTTGATTTATACTTCAGCGTAGGAGCCACGCAGTTGCTATGCTGTCCTTTCCAAGTTCTGCGTTGAGGGAACGTGTTGCTTGGGGGTGTGTGACTGTGTCTGTGTGTGTCTGTGTGTGTGTGTGGTTTCAGAGGAGTCTCTATCTGTATCCTTGTTTATCTTCGAGTCACAGTAGCATGTAGCATTGCGCTATGTGCTTTAATAACAGAAAACACATACCTTTTGTTCATTATTAATCAATAAAATAATAAATAAATAAATAAAGCAACTGCCGGAGGAACTGACGCTTTGCGGTCCGCGTTGCCGTGATGCATAGTTAAGATTTTTTGGAGGTGCACGTCAGGCTACGGAGTCGACGCAGAGAGCTCTGCGTAGGTACGCTGTAGGTACACCATTGTTCCGATCATAGACTGTAGACTGTATATAAGAAATGGACGTAACATCCGTGACGTCACCCATTGGTTTGTGGACTGCTGCTCGGAAGCCAATAGTTTCGAATCTAGACAGCGCCATCTTGAGAATTTCAGGTGCATGCTGGGAAAAAAAGAACACGGATTCTACTTATATGGGCATGAGGCGGAGTCATGGACGGAAGTATGGGCGGGACTAACGGCGGAGCGGGGAGGCTGCGATTGGTTGCGAGGGCTGGATCTCAAGGACATTGGTCAATCACCCTGTCAATCACAACGTAGCCACGTAGCCTGCTTTATCGTCAAATATAAAATCAGGGAGGCCAAAATTTCACAAATGAACACCAGACTGCATTGAAGAAGGCTTTAAACTAGCGATTGAGACCATAAACACATTTTGAAAACGTTTACTGAGGTTAGAAATCAAGTGAGAAGTTGGTGAATTCTCCATTGACTTGTATAGAGCCGGAAGTCTTTTTGAACACAAAACGGTCGCCCCCTGGTGGCCTTTTGATAAAATGCAGCTCTAAGTTACTTCCGCATTGGCTTCTTTTCAGAGGATAGGTACTCCCCGCCTGGTTCCGATGCAGAAGTATAAATCAGCCAGCAAGAACCGATTACGTCAGCGGACTGGGGGCGGGGCTAACGTTTATTAGCTAGCTAGTGGGGTTAACGTTTATTATGCTACCGGTTTCCTGAGAGAAACACATCATTCTCCGCAAAGCCGTCATGAAGTAATAAAAACAGACTCGGGTGACTCTTACACAGTTTTAAAGCTGACTGGAGTAATTAGCAAACTTCATGCACATTTGGCAGCACCTGCAGGGAAAAGATCCAATGTGTAAGATTTTGTGGCAGAGGTTGTAGATTGCAACCAAATAAATACAGTTGAAAGCACACAGTAGGCTAGTTTCTTGTCTGCAAAGTGTCAGATTGTATAGAAGTCTATGAGAAAACGAACTATATATCTCACTTGATTCATTACCATTCCCAATAATGTATGATCTCAGTTGAAGTCTTCTCCAATTCAGCATGATGTTCATTTTGCAAATCATGGTTACCTTTTAGAGTAAAATAGACAATAACACAGGGTATGATTTATAACAGGCATGCAACAAAAAAAAATAGAATAAGCTTTATTACAGTTATCACTGCAGCTAGCACTAGGGACAACTTCACCCTCTCATCCAAGAGACTGGCTTCAAAAATCAAAGATGGCAACCATTAAATTGGTAAACTCAAAGCTTCAAAGCAGCAATCCCCAAAACAATGGGTGATGTGACAGTGTCTACATCATTTTTATTTTTATTTTTTTACAGTCTATGAGGTCCAACTTGCAAATAAATGTGAAAGGCCCTCTCTGGAGCCTTTGGTTTGTCCATTTTGGGTTAATATAGCCTACTGAAAACACAGCAATTCTTATTTTTATGGGATTATATACTAATTCAAACATACTTATGAATATTATACTACATTTCTGCCAAATCTGTGCCACTAAACGCCACTAAATTCTACACGCAGGTAATTTTTGGTGGTGTGCCCTGAGGTAGCAAATATAGTTTGGTGGCTGTTGTGTGAAAACCAACCGACCATTAAGGCTTTGAAAAGACAAACCAGATCAAAACCTGCAAGCCAATGGGGAAAAAAGACAGCAAAAATGCAGAGAAGTGAAAAAAGTGCATATTTATCATACTGGAAGTTGTGTAATAAGCATAAAGTGGAATTATCATCTTTCTGGCAATGTCAACAAAAACTGAAAATGCATAACCTTTGTTTTTATGGCAGCACTGATTGCACAGGTGTTCCTAAAAAGGTGAGGGTTGTTCTGGCGCTTTAGCATTACAATATGTTTTAAATAAAGGTTTCCATTTCGTAAAATAGTTTTGTTTATTTTTAAAAAAAAACCTTTAGTAGAACATTACACCACTTTATCAAAGAAGAAAAAACACTAAACCATTTGAAAAACATATTTAACAATAACACAAGGACTATGTGTAATCTATGATGAAAATGTAGCATTTATTCTTAAATGCATTATGCTGACAATACTTTGTTACTTTTATACTGTCCTCATAGATGCAACAGTTTAATCAAACAGAATAATTAAAACCACCTGTATGGGTTTACCACAGGACATTTTACAGGAATGTTAAATGCAAGCCTATTTTAAATTGTCATATTTCGAATAAGGGATCTCAATACTTCATCCACAACTGCTTATTTTACTTCGCACACACCTGCATGCGTGCTCACTGACCTTATCAAACACGGAATCCCCATACTGCATCTCATCATCAAACAGATTCAAACACATTCATCCACCAAAACACACTCTCAATAAATAATTAAATACCATCCTCATCAAATTGCATGCAAGGCCAGGCAAAACAAACTGTGTTTTTTCAGGGGAGGATAGCCTATCCCCAAATGAAGGGAGGATGGAGGCTTATTGTAGCTAGAACATGCTGGTTATCCTTCAGCACTCTGGAAAATACTGGCTGCATGACAATAGACCACCTTGAGCTGAGGAGGCTGTCACCTCAGCACTTATCGGATTGTAGATCTGGGTGCTGTCTCTCCCACTTATAGCTCTCTCACAAACACATACCATGAAGACACACGTGACCTCTGAGACCTTTCAGATGAGCATCTTACTAGAAGCACACACAAAGTCCTTGATAGTAATTTCTCAACCCTTTTACAAAAAGAAAATCACTATCACTGCATCTCGCCTCTGCTTTGGGAGTGACAGTTCTTTTCAGATCTCCTCCAGCCTGAGAGCAGATAACAGCCCGTCTGAGTGCTACTTGTTACAGGATGAAGTCACCCTCATCGCTCACACATGCAATCCCCATCCATATAAATGTATCTACCGTCTAATCTATTCTATCTCTGAAGGCACCACTCCCCTTCTAAGTACCTCCAGTTCATTCTCTGCTGATGAAAAGCAATCAAGTGCCGCTTGTAGGTGAAAATGTCACACAAACTGATATTTACATTTCAGTCATTATCACAACCCACATGACGGACGCATGCGATCCCATTCTGTTGCACCGGGACACTTTGAGGTTTCAGAGGTGGCTTTCCTAACCAGCTTGTGCATCTTTTCTTCACTACCCCCCCATCAAAGCAGAGATATTGTATTCGCCCGCCTCATACCTTCATTTTTTGACTAGGAGGGATGCTCATTATATGACACTGTTTGGCAAAAATAAGCCTCCTCCCAGCTGTCTTTCAATCCCTTATTTGGATGACTTTATTTTAAGCAGCCTTTTATCTCCTTAAAAACATGTGTTATCGTTAAATTTCATCTTGACCTCTTCAGCTGCAATTAATTTAAATTTCAGCTTGATAACAATTTGGAAAATGCCACATAGTACTACATGGTATTACTCTTTCTGAAACATTAACAGACCCCTGTCAGTCATCTCATTTGTTATGACCCTGTAAAAGTGGCCACAACAAAAGGGAGACATACATAGTCAAAGTTTAACAACAGATTTTAATATACCATAATAAAACCAAATTTAAATTATTAGGGGGGCAGAGAAAGTCAGTAGTTTGTGATGTGCATGGGTAGAAGAAATATGTGGGTCTTGTGAAGGTGCATAAAAGCATAAGGATAATAACTAAAGTAATAACCAAACCAAATGGGAGGAGCAGTGAGAGCAGCAGCAAAGAGGCAGAGAGAGTGCAGCAGTGATTTCAGGAAGCTGGAAACATCATGCACAGGTGTTCGGGTTTACTCCAATCATTCATCTTATTCAACAGATCAAACCTCATATGACGAAGGGGGGGGGGGGGGGGGGGGCTTATATATCCCCGTCTCTGCTGCTGAGCTATTATTATCCCCCTGAGTAAAGAGAAAAAGTAAGAGCTGATATGTGAGAACAGTCATTGATGCAAACAGCGATAAAATTGAAAATGGGCATTCACTGTCAGTGCTCATGTGACAACTGGGATGGTGCTACGTCTAGGCTACATGATGATGCAATACAACAGACCAGGGATTGCCTCCTTCCCTGAGCAGATATCAGACACAGGAACGCAGAGATAGAAGTTTTCTTAGTCGGACAAGAAGGTATTACTGTAGCCTATTTATTGTTATGATCACAGCATGTTGTGATTATTTTCTGTTCAGTGTTGAAGTTTGCTGAATTAAACAGTGACTTGCAAGAATGATGTAAAGTGTATTGGTACTGAAAGGTGCATTGGGGGTTTTAATTCTCGCATTTTAAATGAGCATTTAACTTTTTGTTTCATATGATTACATCTAGCATGTATCCAGATGAGAAAATGACAAGGAATAAAACTAGACTTCACATCCCTGAGTGTGAAAGTATAATATATAACTACTTGATGAATTAAAAAAAAACAAAACATTGAAATATTCCTCCAAATTCAAATGTCATAATTGTTTTTATTAAAGTTCATAATCATTATATAAACATTACTGTAACTGCTACAAGAAAGCTTCATAGTCTATATATGCCTACTGTGGTTCCGATTTATTTTCACTAATAAAAACATTCCACCCCACACACACACCCCTTCTGATTTTTTCAGAAATCGCACCCTGCTGTTATAGCTGAAATCCTTTGCAGTGAAGTGTTTTCATTATTTGGTCTACCCACCGTAAAACAGAACTGAGCAGATGAACTGTGTGTGCGAGTGTGCAGAAATTTTTCCCCCCTTATATTCCTTCACCTAAGTAATTGCAGCAAATATTTGAGTTTTCAACCCCCGCTGTATAAAATTGGGCTGGTAAACTTACCATCAAAGCAGAGGTGGACCTCAGGGAAAAGCTTGCAGATCAACTTGTTTACTATTGGGGAATTCAATTGCACCTTTAAAAAGTTTGTCAGGGAAGAAATGACACCTTCGGGCAACGTCTAGAGTAAATACAGGTTTATTAGGGATGAAAATGTTCCATGATAAACAAAACAGGGGAAGAAAAAAAAACATTCACAGTACATTTCATCATTTCGTCTCCCTAACATGGTGCACTGAAACATTGTACAACTTCAAAACCCCATCTGCACAAATATGATGGCTCTTTACAAAAATACACTCCTTAAGAAGAAAAAAAAAAAAGGAGGGTGAGGGTTTTACACTCTATATTGGCCTTGGAAATATAACACGATTTTCCATCTTCTCTAATTTGATCAATATTTCAAAAATGGCAATAAAAGTTACAAATATTAAGCTGACATCTCTAGCTAATAGTCTTGGCATGCAACGCTTCATGTGAGAGCAATAACTCCATATGAGTACTAATGACATCTGCAGCTCTACACTAGCACAGCGTACAGTAAACTGAGGTCTGATGGTTTAAGATGCAATGTGAACACAAAAAACTGAAGGCAATTGGCTGAATGGCTGAATTAAGGATGAAAAAATGACTGGTCCTGTGGAAAATGCAGACAGGCGTGATTGGTCAGATGACATGAAAAGCTATTGGTCATTTTATGGAGAGGTAGGACAGTTGTCATGGTCAACTTATCATCAGGTCCCAGGATGAAAACTATAGGGCAGATCAGCAGGTCTACTTCTCAAATCTGCATCCTGACTACATACAGTACATTTTTTTAAAAAGACTGAATTAGAGTGAAGAAAAATGTGTCATTGTTCCTTAAACCATGTACTAGAGAAATATCTTACTCACAAATTCACCTACTGTATCATGACCATTAAAATGTCATAGCCCAAAATTAAAACTCAATGCACTAAGTTCATGGTGTTTTTAGTATGGTGGGATCTTCTGTCCGTGATTTTTTTTCAGTGATCTTTCAACAACAAAACATATACATATTTGTGCTGTATAATATATCCAGATTGAGCATAAAAAAGGGACTTTTTGGCACAAGTTTATAGTTATGGCAAATGTTGGGCTTTAACAAAAGAAAGGACCATTGGAATTCATAAATGCTAACTTAAATGTTTTACAATCAATGTACTCTGAAATGTGGCAACAACTCACATTAAAATAACTGCATTGTTACTTTCGACTTTACATAACAGTCAGGTTAACATCTGGCCTCCCTTTAGAAACTGTAATCCTTCATTTCCCTGTAGAGCAATAATGAGGACACAAATATTGGAGTGGATGAAGGCAAATCGAGCCACATTCACTTACAAAACAAACTCTTTTACCGTAGAGGCCGAAGGCAAACACCACATGTACTGTAATATCTGAACCACACACGGTGATGGGACACACCTGGCCCCAAAAACACCATAAAATCCACTAAGCTATCAGAGCTACAAGAGTGTTTGTTTGTAGGAGTGGTATAACCTTTACTTGCATGACAAGCTCACACTCAAAGGTCACGTCCATTTGGTGTATTGCATTAAATGCTTAATAGAAGAGGTTGGAATGGATTTTGAACTGTTTTTGGATCCGAGTGTGATTGCTGCACTAGAGGCTTAGGTGAAAGTTACAAGACACACTCAAGTGAAAAGAAAAAAAGCAAAAGACATGACTAGATTTCAATACTGGTTATGGCTTCTAAAACGTGGTCACAGGCATTTTTCTAGGTTTATGATCAGTATCAGACCGCATACAAAAATCTCTCAATACAGTATAAAACTTGAACTGAACCTTACAAAAATGTTGCACTATTTTGCTTTTTTTCTTTTGACTCGTACATAAAAAAGAAGGCATTGAGAGGAAAACACACCATGTGCGACAAAAGCATTTGAGATCTATCATAGGGCACACAGATGACCTTATTTTAAGAAAAGAGAACTCTGGAGAAAAAGGGGGAGAAAACTCTTTACAGTGTGGAAAAAACCCTTAGTAGTTAGGTCTCTCATACTTTTTTTTTCTGGCGGTTCCCCTTCATTTCGGTGCTTTTTGTTCCTTATTCATTCCAATTCATCTAGAAATTTACTTTTTCCTAAAAATATCTAAGATTGTACATATCTAACATCTTAATGCATCTACATTTCAGATTGCTGTTTTATTACAATGGCATTGTCAGAATATACAGAGCACTTGGACATAGTTGACCCACCCTTCCTTTAATATCTAGGAATAAAAGAAGAAAGAGAAAGACAACCTGTATTCACGTATATTATAACAGTGGGAGCACTAACCAGAAACCAGTATCAGCATTGGTTTGGCTTCTACTGTACAAATATAGTGTTTACAAGAAATGCTGTCATTTCTTTTATTTATAGATTATAGGAGGGGTTTGCCAAAAATCTTTTTACTTAATGATCCTGAGTCACAGATGATCTTAATGCTGAGATACTACAGGTAAAACTTTGTCTAATTGTCTTCTACCTTCTTCGCTCCATGTGTGCTCAAAGTGGAATCTCCTTTTTTGGAGGAGGGGATTTAGCCACCTTACTGGCTCTGGTTTTCGCGGACCTTGGCTTGAAGGGCATCACAGGTCTTCTTGGCGTCACCTAGCAACATGGCGGTGTTGGGCTTGTAGAATATGGGGTTGTCGACAGCTGCGTATCCCACACCCAGGGAACGTTTCATCACGACCACCTAAATGGGAGGAGATGCAATCGTGCACACAAACACACGCCTGTTAGCCTCTAACTGGACGCTCAGAGATGACAGAACTGAAAAAGCAGCTTTTGGAAAGAATCTAGGGGAGCTGTAAACTGTAAAAAGCTGTAAAAAGACTGTCCCAACTTTTCTAGAGTGAGTCAGAAAATTCCCCCCATCCCTCTCTTCTTCAACGACACCTGTCCATTAACGTTGGATTAGAAATAAAGAGGAATTATTGATATTATTACTGATTTTTTTCTAACAATCTCTGTACAGATTGGAGTTCAATTTTTCAAAATGTTTTGTTGAATAAACACAATTACAAACCATGTTTTCATTTTTACTATTCTGAGTTAAAAAAGAATCATAATTATTTAGGTTGGCATGTGTTTAAGAAAGATGAGTCTAAAAGTATTGTACAATATGTAAGTCTGTGTGGGTGTGTGTTCTCACATGACTCATGGCATCACTGGAGACTGGTGAATAACTAAAAGCATGTATATCCTGAATGAGTGTCTTCGTGTGTTTTTTAATCTGTGCACCTGTGTGTACGTATGCATGACTGTGTGTGTGGTTAAAGTAGAACGTCCTCTTTGATTTCCCCAGGGGAAAGTGTGTGGAAACTAGTGGGAGTGCTGTATGAATCCCAGATCTTGGAGTGGTGCCAGCGGGATGCTCTGAATGTCGTCATTCCACAGCGACACAGTCACCACTAATGGGATCAGGATGGGACTGCACCTGGAGCTGCAACAATCTGTGTCTATGTATGAATTTGAGTATGCTTTTTTTTAATTTGTTTTTTAAAATTTTTTAACAGTTTATGGCTGTGTTGTCAAATGGGGGCCCCCCTCTATGTGTTTGGACGTCCAACATCCAGTCGTTGGGATAAAAAGCTATGCAGTTGTTGTAAAATCTTCCATTCCTTTTTTTTTTTATCTTTTTGGGCTCCAGGACAAATCTTATTATTGCACATGCATGTACCAGATGTCTCACCTGTTTAGACTTCCAGACCTCCAGCACGGGCATACCAGCAATGATAGAGTTGGGATCTTCCTGGGCTGCGGAGTTCACTGTGTCATTGGCACCAATCACCAGAACCAAGTCCGTCTCTGATTTGACACACAACAAATTCATTTGAATCCATTTTTATCTGGACTGATTTCTTTTTCAGCATTTGGCTCATAAGCGTCTGTCTCAAGCAGATTGCATTTTTAAAATTAAGTAATATATTCTTTCCCCTTCATCCAATACTTTGCTTATCAGCTCAAGTTACCAAGTTGCAATGTAGTTGTATCTTTTGGGAGTCTATGCCACTTTATTGAGTTTATCTTCAAATCAAATTACAGTGTCCGAAAGTTTTGGGAAGGATGTTGCAGCTTATTTTGTCATGCATGTGTCGTTCCCCAAAATTACAGTCTCAACAGTCATTTGAGTGCATTTAGTTATTGAATTCCAGGCACACAAAAAAACACCAAGTAAACAATATTTGATTATATGTATCCAGTTTTTGAGCCCTGGAGTTCTGGCTTACGAGGTATGCCTCACTAAGTAGGAGATGGGGCATGAAACATTTGGAGATGATGGGATCAATATTGTGAGGAAAGTCTTCAAAAACAGCTTTTTGAAAATTAAAATTGATGGGAATTATTGTAACCATATGCAACAGATTTGGCTTCTGCCACGAAACCTCAGGAACAATTAATTACTGCATGTTTCTGCAAAAAGTGGTTTCCACGTTACAGGCAAAAACAGGCAAGCAGTTGTTTTTGTGTCGCTGGCTGGCTGATAGTGAGCGTGATCTCAAACCTGTCTGAAAAATGATGGTGTCAGTGAGATACAACAGACCTTGCAACTTCTCATCACAATCCATTTTTACAAATCATATCTGCCTTTGTTGCAAACTCTCTAAAAAAAGCTGCAGCAAAATCAAAAGTATTATGTCACAATAATTCTTCATGGCAGGTATGTAAGCATATGAAAGAGATGGGTCTTACCAGGGAAGTCATCATTAATCTCTTCCATTTCCAGAACAATATCATATGGGACACCAGCTTCAGCCAACAGCACATTGAGCTGACCAGGCATACGGCCAGCGACAGGGTGAATACCAAACCTGTGTAGGGAGGGGGTGCAAGAACAAATTGTTTCAAATGCATTCATTGTTTTTTCCATTTTTGTTTTTTATTCTGTAGTCCCACGGCGATCAGCCAGTTTTCAATATTGGTGAAAAAATGAAGCAGGAGGGGTGCTTGAATGGTTTGGTGCCAGGTGTGGTACAAAGAGTTGGTAAAAGGGGGAAAGGGAACAAATAAATGGAGACAGGAAAAGGATGAGACAATAAGATGTTTTGTAGTTGAAAATATGGTTATAAAGACACACTTCCCACTGAACTCTTCGCCCGTTATATTATTTGTTGAGCGTTTGTGTATGTGGTTGTACATAGCTCTCAAACTCAATTAGCCATGTCATGTAATCAGGGTAGGAAATTAACACCAGCCACTGAATTCTGGTGGCTGGCTCGCTCTACACATCCAGCCACTTCACCATGTAACCGACCACCATTTGGAAATGTATTTTCTATTTGTTTGGTGACTTTTTTTGGGGCGGATACAGAGTGCAGATGGCCTGTCAGATCTGGGATCTATTAGCAACGGTGGCTGCCGATTGAAAAAGTCAGTTTCTGCCCTCCATGTAATTCCATACAATCTACATGCATGGGACGACAATGGAAAGAGAGAGAAGAATCAGTCTTGAACAGGGAGGAGAAAGTGCGTTGTTCTTCCAAACGACATTGTACTGTGGATTCCAAGGAAGGAAGAATGTAACGGGATGTAGTGCATTAAGATCAAGGAAGGGGAGAAGAGGGATTACACATGCAGGTATGAAGAGGAAGATGTAGAACACAGAACAGAGAAAATAGGAGGGAAAGAACTTTTCCCTTTTTTCCCCTCTTTTTCTGACCACCCACTTTCCTCTAATCAAGTACAAATGCTCTAAGTAGCAGCAGCTGCCACAGCCAGGATCAAACAACTGAGGCTGGACAATTACACAAGCTTCCGCTCTACCTAGCCCTTCCTCTCCTCTCTTTTGCATTTCCCTTTTTTCTCATTCCCTCTTCGCACACAGGTCTCTTCCTATCTGTCATCCGGGACAACATGTGACTTTTTCTTCTCTGCCTTCACTTCATGTAATTTACTCTATACTGACAATATCTTTCCACATCTAAACCTATTTAGCCACCTGTAAGAATAGCAGTTGACTGTTTATGAACATGTCCTTAACTACTTTTTTCTCAAATCACACTTGTTACTCTAGTTTCTTTCAGTTAAATTAATGTATGTTTAATGTAAATGAGTTAGTTTCATTGCTACTGTACTTTACCTGACTTTCTTGCCAGCTTCATGCAGCATTTTCACCAGCTCAGCAATGGGGTACTGTGCCTTCGCAGCACAGAGTCCATAACCTGAAAGAGATGTAGGAGTGAGCTCTTAATAAAGCCCAGTGCAGGTTACACAATGCTTTCCACACTTTACCTGTCAAAGACAAATTATTGCGATCTGAGACAAAAACCCTCATGTTGAGACATACGTCACGAGGGATTGTCTAATGGAAGCAATTCTGAGATATGTCTTAACCTCACTGTGAACTACACCAGACGCTACTGCTTTTATTGTAGCCAAAAACAAAATGTGCTTGAAGCTGCATCTTGGAGACGGGAGGAAACTGGAGGCGGAGGATCGAAGTGTCTTCTTATTTGTTTTTATTAAATATCACCATCATTCATTCAAGTTACGGAAATAGTCTTTGTCTAAATAACGTCTTGTAGTGTGAGCAGTACAGCAAGACGTAGTAGATTGCACTAGCTTTAACCGACCCAAAAATGGAGTGAAGGTGCTCAACAGCATCAACAAGGTGACATTTTTCTTTTATATTTATGTATGTATATTATCTTGGTAGCGCTATTCATTTATTCCATCTAAACTTATTCCCTCTTACTGCAGATTAGATTTTTTCCTCTTGATGTGTGTATTTGTATGACTTTAAAACTCAATAAATTCAAGACAGCAGTGTGACTGACACAAGTGACTTGATGTGGGTAGAAATCATCCTTAAACACATTTCAAACTGTTCTTATAGCAACTCCAGCAAAGTTCCACACAAGCTGTGGGAGCACTGTGCTGCAGCTGATCCTGCATGTGACCCGGCTCCCTGGCTGCCCTGCAACTGCCTGCTGGGACTTTGATATAGTTTTATGATTTTCATGAATGTGATTGCAAGAGTGGAGCGAAACAGCGCGTATGTGTGTTTCTGAGCAGGTATACTACTTAAAATTAAACACATGACCCGGCCGGCTTCAAAAGGATTACATGAAGTAAGCAATAAAGGTTCTTGATGTTGGCTCTGTGCTGAGGTCTGTTCTGAAAACTAATCAGGATTCAGCACCATTTGAGCATAAGGTCAGCAGTCCGTCACCTGGATGTAAATGGCTCTTAATGAGTCTTAAATATAAAAAGGTATAGGTGATGGACAGCTTTAATATGTATTTCAATGTTCTGCAGCTTTATTTTGTGACACTTAATAACTTGCTTTAAATTTAACATTTAGAATAATATAAAACTATGTCACTAGTAGAAAGTTTGCACAAAAAACTGTTTTGTTCTCCTTGCCTTTGAATTTATTTCATGTTTAATAATGCTCGTGTGTGATACTTGATTTTTATCACTCTGACTATCACACACACAAACACATGCCAAACGGTCCACTGGTGTTTACTAGCCTTGTCACAACAACCAGTCAGAAACTGAAACACCAATCAAAATGACATGGTTTCAAATGGAGGGCAAAAAAGAAAAACTCTACCAGAAACATGGTTGACTGTCTGCAGTTCAGTTAATGTTTTTACTCTTTTTTTTTTCCCTCCCCCGTCACAATTCTCTCATTCCTTGTGCTTCCAATATTCTCTCTGGAGTTTCTCCTATAAGAAAAACAAGTGGACCCAGACCAGGCAGAGATGGGCCAGACGAAGCCTGGAAAACACTGATGTTTATCAGGCCGAGTCTTAACCGTTTCCACAGATGTCAATCAGGCAAAGTGACTGTGACGGCTCCAATTAGGGAGAATGGTCAAAATGGAAACAAGGGGACTGACTGAAAGCCAGTGCTGGGTAACAATACCAGTCTAGAGTGAAGAAAAGAATTACACATTTGGACGCTGTGTGTTCTGACACTGATGACATCTGGGCTAGGAAAGTTTTTTAATTTTATATTGTGCTTTACATCTCATTTAGCATGAAACTTTGGACTCGGGTTTCATACAACAGTTGGAACTGCAGAGAGAAGTGTCTCTGTAAAACTGCACCCTGAACAAATCCCATTTCAACAAAGTCTAAATGCTTTAAACGCTCAAGACCAAGTGTGATTTGGGTTTTCATGTCCAAGTTTACGAGAGATCTGTGGCTCCCTAACTGACCATCAAAGCCTGAAAACCTGACTGATGTCCTTCAAATCACTCAATTAATCAGCTTACCCTAACAGCGCCTGCTCTGATTTGTTAGTACTTATTCAATCCTCATAATTGCACTGGTTTATGATGTTTTAAAATCTTTCAAATAAATGTCTGGCATTTTATTATTTGTTCTGTTGGTGGTGTGGTATTGTTTGTACTATTTTGTGAAAAGACTTCATTTCCGCTGTATTTCTCCCACTCCTTTCAACTCTAAATTTATTTGGCCTGTTTTTGATTTAAGCTAACAGACTTGTTCCTCTTTGTCTCCTATTAGTCTCACAAATGTTAAAAAAAATAGATGGTAAATCTACATTCGATGTACTTTCATGGATCACTTCTTTCTCACTTGTATTCATTGTTTAAATCACATGACCACTTTTATCTAGCAATTCTTGGAAATAGCAGTGGTTTCCTCTGGAGGGTTTTGTATGTAGGCACTAAGCAGTCTGACTGGAATCACCAATTTGCAGGCTGGATGCTTTTAGTCTATGTTTACGTGTACCCACGTGAGTAAAACAACTTTTTGGAACAGTGACTAGTTTGCAACAGTCTGGTGAGAGGAACAAAATGTCACTGGGCCACTTGATGATGACTTTAGGGCAGCTCCAAGGACCCGTGTGTAATGGTCCAGCTGGGAGGTTCAGACACATATTTAGAGTCAAATATTGAAAACATGTGAAAATAAGAAAACCATGTAGCTGGAACAAAGGCTGGACCCCACACCCTAACCCCTGAAAAGGTAACTAGAAGCCAGTTTTGAACGTAGTATTTGAATTGTCAACAAAAACCCAGCATACCCTCATTCCATCTTATTTTCCCTTGACCTTGCATATATACGCTGCACTGTAGAATGTCTATTTACCGGGGACTGACGACCACACAGAGACCAGAGTGTGTGTGTGTGTGTGTGTGTGTGTGTGTGGCCACTCTACCATGACTTGTCAATTAGCCTAGCAAAATGGTGATGTAACATGGGTCAAGAAGAGGTTAAATAAACAGAACACACACTTTGCTAATGCCGAAGAAAAAAAAAGTGACTGGCAAAGTCAAAGTACCATGTTTTTCCACTCACGCACAAGGCCTCTGAATTGTGTGCAGTGTGTGTATGTGTGTATGTGTGTGTATTTTACCTGGAGTGATGATGATATTATTCGCGTCTTTAATCATGTCAACGGTCTGATCCACGTTGACCTCTGTGTGTGTGCCAACGATCTCCATGGGCTTTCCTGTACCGGTGGAAGACGTGCCATAGCCTCCCAGGATCACATTAGCCAGAGAACGATTCATGGCCTAAGAGAGGAGTAAACTATTTTAGACTTTCATTTTTATGACCAAACACTTGTCAACTGCATAGCTGGATCTATAACCTGACGTGCCAGATGGTTTGTTACACAGAACCGTCTGAGAAGTCATACATGGAAAAGGGCAGGCATTTTCAAAAAATACTTGGCAGGTGGATGAACTGGATGAACCATCTGTCCAGCACTGTCTTAGCCTGTGAAGGAGCTGGATTTGCAGTGCTGATTGGTCAGAACTGACTGATGATGAATTCTCACATGATAACGTGACCTCATGAATCCAGGTGCTTCACAAGGTAACAGGATCTATGCAGGCAGGCATTGTAGGCACATGCTCAGAGCCTCATTGCCACTAGGGGGCCCAGACAGGGGCATAAAGAACACCAATTGTCTAGATTAAATAGGCTAATGTTCAACATATATTTTAAAATATTTACAAAAATTTAAAAATATGGTCTTATACTTTATTTCAATGATTATATTTATTTATTTTATTTATTTATACACAGAACCAACATGCAGCAAAAAGTATTTCCGGTTTAGTGGAGGTCATTTTCCTATGTTAGCAGTAGCAACATATAGGCTAGTAGCTTTTCAGTATGCTTTTAGATGCAGCAAAGTGCAAGAGAAAAAAGGGAGAAATGAAGAGGGAGAAAGAAAACGATTGAGAGGGGCTTTACACAAGTTTACCTGGAGCCCTGCAGTTTCAAAGACCACAAGCCAGCCTCAATTAACGACTGCTGCAAGAGTCAAGACCCTCCGTACCTGAAGCCTTAGCGGCAGAGGCAGGTGATTTTAGCTCCAACATTGCATTAGCAGTAGAGCAGCAGCTGGTTGCAATTTTGACAGATACAGATGAGGACAATGCATCACCTACAACATCAAGATCACAGGACAAGACTAGGGCGTTACAATACGCCAGAAAACGTATCACTGAGAAAATATGAAAAATAAAAAAAACTGAGCATCTTTGCCATGCTGGCAACTGAGAATGGATTTATGACCTCCCTAAATTTTGATAGCATCAGAAGACTTCACCTCATTGAAAGTCAGGACAAAACATCTGTAAATGTAGATTTTCCATTTAAATGTCTAAATCTGAAGAAATAAAGGTACATATTAAAATCGAATGTAAAATGCATGTAATAAAATGTATAATAACTAACTAACTAAACTAATGACCATAATAATCATGTGGCAGTTAAAAGTCATATTGTTTCTTCACCAAATATAAAAAATGAATGTGCAGGGCCCCCGAAAAATACAGTCTGCCTATCATAATCTACCCATTTAATCCAGCTCTGGTGACCTGAGATTTCATTCTGAGCTGGGACCCGTGAGTCTTGCCATTATGGTAAAGTTAGAGTCCCTCCTGGTGGAGAGCAGAGGAACAACCACATGACAAGTATTTGCTGTTGATTTACAAAAACTTTATCATTTCAAACTATTCGTCCTAAAACTGAGAATGTGTGCCACTCACCACACACATGATGTATGACAGAATGGCTCCAGATGACCCGATGAGAGCCCCAACGATGGTCAGCAGGTTGTTGTTGAGCAGGAAGCCTTCAGCACACAGGGCCCAGCCTGAGTAGCTGTTCAGTACGGTGATGACCACTGGCATGTCAGCACCTCCAATAGCTGCTGTCAAGGTTACACCCTAAAGGAGAGGAGTGGGAAAACAGAAGAGGGGTTTAATAAAGCACTGCCTGCTGTAATCAGAGTAGACAGATAAATATCTAATGGCTCTGTATCTATCTATTGCTCAACTTTGGTTTAAGTTCAAATCATTTCTCCTCCACAAGAGGAAAAGAAACAGCCTTTCTAGCACCAGAAACATTTTTTACAATCAAATTCACCTGTTCCCCATCCGTCCATTATCTGTGCACTTTTTGTTTAACAAGGTCCAACTATTGTTACCAAAGCAGCCGTATGATTCAGTGTAAGCTTAACTGTCTGGAGGTGCACATCAAAGATTGTTCTCAGTGATATATTATGGGATTATTTTTAGGAACTTTGAAGGGAATTGAAGGGCTGACAGACACACGAACCAAGACGGTGCAGTAGATGATACATTATAGTGTACTTTAAAGACTGATTGGTGATCACAAACAGCTATTCAAAACATGTTCACATAAAACAAATTATATCCATCTAACGACTCAAGGGACGGTCTGATTCATTTTTCTGGGACGGAGTCCAGCTGCTGATTTTCTAACAGCACATGTAAATATGCAAAGCAGTCAAACACAAAAACTCAACAGCAGAGTCTATCAAGGCCAATCAAAACATTCTGTAACAGCAATTTTATACATGTTATGGATGTATAGAATAGTGTACTATATATCTAATCACTATCACCATTGAGTTGATTAAAAAAGATGATCAGTGGTTAGTTGTTGTGTGCAATATTAGGAATTTTTGACAAATTGTTCTTTGTGAATTTACTTAAAATGTGTTGCTTCATTCAAATATTTTGTATCGATGATAATTAACAAATGTCAGATTTAAATACAGACGAAAATGTACAAAATGTAAAGCTAAAATTTCCAAAGCCCTCCCTCAACTCAAAAATGTGTTCCTAATTATTACTGCACCTGATCTTCACTGTGGAGAATAATGAATATGCAGAGTTTGACACTAAAAAAGTTTTAGACTTTCATCTGCTGAAGAAAGAAAATGTCTCTGTGATTGCCTTAAATTTGAGTTTAATTTGAGTGTACCTATGAGCATGATTTGTGACATCACAACTTGTTTTTCAAGCTAACATGGTCCAGTATGCAACTTACACAAGTTTGATGTGGAAACATAAAGCCTTCAGTGCACAGATGGAGATGAACTTTTGAAATTAAATACATTTGTATATATCTATAGAGTCCTTAACCCTTTTTTAAGTGGGATAAGGAGCATATGTCATTTTAAGGATTTGAACAAAATAACTTTTTTGGAAAAAATGACATCAGCTACAAATTATTATTAAAAGCATAGTATTATATATACACATCTTAAAACATGTCTGGAGGGGATCTTTAATAACTACGCTAGGTAGAATAAAATATTTGTAGAGATCAACAGTGACTGGAGCTGCTGTTTGTTTTCCACTATTTCCACTCATCCAACAGGTGACAAATTCTGTGGCACATTTTCAAGCATTTAAGCATGACTTAATAACAGTGGTGCCCGACATAATGAGTCAAATACGAGCAGGATGTTGGAAGTTTTAAGTCAAGCCTGTTTGCCACTTTGGTTGCCAGACTATTAACATGTTTCTACTGAACTCTGACTGAAAATCATTTCTGGGCACCTACTGTTTCCTGCAAACCTGTTTAATACCTTTTTTTTGTTTTTTGTTTTAGCAAATCCCTGCTGCTGTCTCTTTTCTCGCATGTTACATTATAATGTTTCCAGCATAGACTTTTCATGACCCTTTTATGCCTTTTTCTTCTTCTGATGTTTAGTGAAGTCTCTCAACTATATTCTCACATGTTCAGTCTGTCAGGTTGTAAGAAAAATTCCAATCTGCAACGTTTAAGTGCAGATTTTTCTCTAAAACAGCTTCACTTTGTGAAAACCAGACCCTAGAAGTGTACACACACGTACACACACACACACACACACAAGCCGTACCATGACAGCAGAGAGAGCAGAGACAGACCCCAGACAGGTGATGCCTGTGGTGTAACTTGGGTCCAACATGTAGGGAATCATCATCCCAACACTCGCGGCCATAAGACTGGCATTCAGAGCGTGACGACCAGGGAGCATCAAGGGAGCACTGCTCAGAACACCTGCAGGGAGAGAAGAAAAGCAAAGAGAAAATAATGTTAGTCAGGAATAACATACCACCACTAATAACTGCAAACAAACATCTACATTTAGTTATCATTCAGCTGTGAACATGACACTGAAAGGCAAAAATGATGACAGGAGATTTCAACATTATAAAAGCTCTTATATGTGAAGCATTCATCATATTTCTCCTTCAGCAGCAAACCCCTTGAGACTCGTGATCAACTGAATGTCATGTTCATGCATAAGTTGTCCTTATGAAACACCCGCAGCCAGCATAGCACGGCTGCTAGGACTGGTGCCAGTACGTGAACCTGATGAACTCCCCCCCCCCCCCCCCCCCCCCTCTCTTCACAGCAGGCAGCTCTGAGTATGAAGCATTAGACTTTTCCTTGTTGACAACTATAGAATGGCCAAGCTGACACATCATCTGTTCTAATCTAAATTTAAATTTAAAAATGTACTATTAATCTTATTATGAGGGTGTTCATTCACATTAGTAAACAGGACAATATCTTCTTTATATAACCAATGACATGTACAGCTAACTTAACTGGTGGTTTTGAACTACACAATATTCTCTCAATTTGATATTAATCTAACCATCTTTCTGATGGTTAAAAAAACAAAAAAAAATCCCCCAAAAGATGCCACTCTCTCGTCTGTGGATTGTCTGTGGTGCTTTTCTCACCCTGCAGTTTGCCATATGCCACCAAAGAGCCGCTGAACGTGATTCCACCGATGTAGGTGCCGAGGTACGCCACTATCTTGGTGAGGTTGGCAGCAGGGTCTGTGGCGAAGTGAGGGTACTCAATCATGTACTCAGCCACACAGGTTAGCACTGCGGCCAGCCCCACCAAGCTGTGGAAGGCAGCTACCAGCTGGGGTAAGTCGGTGATCTGGATCCTCTTAGCAATGGTCAGGCCTTAAGAAAGAAGGAAAGATAATAAATAAATGAATAATTAGATAGATAACTACACTAGACCTCAAAGACCCACACACAAAAAACACGAGCAAAATCACAAGCATGTGCACACACACTCAGACCACTGCTGGGAAGTGGGTCCATCTGAGGAACCAGGTGTTGCTGATGAGGCCTGTTTGGGGAAATTCCATGTTTGTGAGTGAGACTGCACTTTGTGTATGTGTGTGTTTGTGTTTGTACGTGTCCTGCAGGAAGTCTTGTATCTTTCCTGTATCTGGGAAAGAGCATTATTGTCTGTGTGGACAGTTTAGTCTAGGATTCAGCTTAGTTACTGGAACAATTAGCATTTAAATGATTACACTATCTTGAGTGAGCAAGAGAAAGTGAGTAATGCATGATGCTGACCATTTTGACAGACCCCCTGTCTGGCAGGGAATTAGTCATGTTGTGTTTGATGTAAACATCACAGAGAATCTCGGCACTCAGCACACCTGCTGCTTAATCTGTCCAAGCTTGGAATACATGCACACACACAGCGCAAAGCACCGAAATAATTTACGCAGTTAAGAGAACTTCCATCTTCTACAATACAACTCGGCAATTTTTAGAGCTGGCTTCTCCTTCTTTGACATAAATCCACCGTGACTCACCAGCAGTGCCGCCTACAGCCATGGCTGCACTCATCTGTGCCAGGAGCTCAGGACTTGGTTTGAGGGCACCCAGAGTGGCAGCGATCCCCCCAGCAACTCCAATCATACCCAAAGTATTACCCAGACGGGCTGTGGACTGGTTGGAAAGGCCAGCCAGTGCGCCGACACAGCACATCCCTGAACCCAAGTACATCATCTGGTGAGAGAAAGAGACAAAAGCAGAAAAAGTGGTTATAGACAAGATTGAAGAACCACAGGATGAGAAAAAAGGCTGAGGTGATTTACTTGGAAGGTCTTGTACAACATCTGGGCAAACAAAGAATACACATGGAGGATGATTAGCGTACCTTTATATGGTCATGAGCTGCATCAATTAGCTGAGTAAATGATTAGATGACTGACAGAAAATTAAGCGCAGACTATTTTGCTAATTGATTAATCATATTGAGACTTTTTCTTTTAAGAAAAAAACTCATATTTAATAAACCAAAGCTAAACTGAATATCTCTCACACCTGTTCAATGTTGTATCCAGACTGCAGAGCAGCACCGTATCCTCCGACGAAGACACCGGTAGGAAGCAGATAGAGGTAGCTGTACTCTGGAGGATCAGTGGGACGCTTGAACATGTCCAACATCTTCTTAGTCACCAGGAAACCACCTGGATGAGAGAAAGAGAAAGTATGAGTTAAATGGCACAAAATCAGGTTTAAAAAGAGCTGCACAGCTCAAAAGGTGCAGCAGGACAGAAAAAAACAAATCAGAAAGTAAAAAAGCAAGATGCCAAAAGAAAAGAGTTAGGGAGCTGAAGTAGGGATGTAGAGGCACTTGGAGTTCATAAAAAAGTATCTATTGTAGACAACAGGTGTTTTTAAGTCATTGGCTGAAAACTGTTGCCAAGCCCAATAACAAATGTTATGAATTTAACGAGTCTACTTTATGTCAGTGTAAATATTTCAAGTAGGAAACCTCAAAAGTGTCAAACCGGACCAGACAGTGTCTCATTGCTTTACAGGGAGAGATCACATTACCGTGTGCATGTCTCCCTTTTTCCCTCTGGCATGATTGTAGCCACGTGCACACACATGCGCCCATACACCCAAAAGGTGAATCAGAGGCTAGCACCTGTTTCTCTCCAGTTCATGTAATTTTAGTCCTCGACTGTCCGACTTAAAACATGTAAGAATAATCTGTCTACTATTATTTCAGACCAATCTGAGTCAATATATTCATATGGAGGAATGTTCATGTATTGAAACACTGCAGAGTCAGTATCCACTCATTTCTTCTTGGTTATTTTATCCCCAAAATGATTCTGCTGGCAGTGGATTTAGAAAAACTGCAAGCAAATTGGCAACAGTGTCCGGAAAAGTCTGAAATCACAACTAGTCATCCATTTTTGCAGTCAAAAATAATGTCATTTTGAAATATGTTGTTAATACATTTGTTTTTTCAGTTGAAAGGAGGAATATAGTCTTTGCTGTCAAATGTGAGGCTGAGGCAGGCTGAGCTCTGGAAGAGAAACAAAGTAAACAAACCTGCATTGCTAACTTGTGTCTGTACATTATATTCATATTAATTCATTATTTATTACTTTTTTACTCATTAGTAAGGGTGGTGGGGTAAGTATGAGGATATGGAAAACTATAACAACAATGTACACTTGTTGTTATAGAATGATGTATTACACTGTGTATGTGTGGTCTATTTCTTTTAACTGTTATACATTCACCTGTGGATACACTGCAAATTCAACAACAAAAAAGGAAAAACTTATAACCAAGGACACACAATGTTCATCAGTGAACAATAATGATCAAATTACACTAAACTAAACTCATCTAACTGATGTTGACATTTGTTGATAAGTTTTTCAGCTGTTCAATGTGCTACAGCTGATTGCCTGATTCATTCCCAACCCTGCAAACTGGCATCAGCAGAGCACACAATGGTTGTTTGGTTGGTAGCTAGTTCAGCAAGCTAATGAAAAAAACAGGAAGTGTCTTTGTTGATAAGGGGGTAATTTCACTACAACACTAAAGTGGACCAAAGCTTGTGGAAATGAGGGGCCTTTTGCAATAACAGGGAAAATAGTAATCTAATAAGACCTGGTAGCACAGATTGACCTTCAGATACAGACGAGAACATATTCAGCAGGTCCAGGTGTTTTCTCACACATGCCCACATCTGATGACTGTGGAGATGCAGAGGGAACGAGAAGCTACGTCCATGGACTTGTTCCTCAAAACAGACACACAAGCTCAAAAATGTCAGTCTGTCTGTTTTATTGGAGCTAAATTTCACTATTGTGCTTCGTTCCTTTCCATGGAATGTTTTTTTTTCTGTTCCCAGGGGTTTATGGGTAATGTGGTAAGCCACTTAGAAATGTGCGTGTGGAACCGAACCCATGGAGAACATCAAAAAATAAAATGAAGCAACAGGCAAGGAACTAGGTATTTCTATAAAGGCTGTGGTGTTTTAGCATGCTTTCATTAAGGGGTCTAAAACACTAGAAAGTGAAGCCACGGAGCCCAGGGGGCCCAGGATTTGTGGTGGTCTCACCATGAACTTCAACCCTAATAGTCTTCTGCAGATCTCACACACAATCCTCAAAGAAGCGTGGGTGCCTTTTTTTTTAACAAACAGGCAGAACTGATCTCTAATGTGAGTTAACTATTCATTCGCGTGCAGAAAAGTCTCCCCAGGTGTCTAGCTGTGAGTTCGAGATATTCAAACTAATTCATCGCTCATCCCTGAAGGAACACGCCGTTTCCCCTGGACCATTAGAGTGATATTAGAGTGATGAGTATCATAATGACTCCAGGAACACTTCGTCATTATAATGGGAATTATTAAGGGTAATAGCAGAAATGAATGTGTGTGTGGTCCAAGTCAGAGCCACATACGCTGGTCAGAGCAGAGAGGGCAGCTGCAAAACTTGGGTCAGAGGCATGTTATTGTACAATCAATATAAAACACTTCAATCTTCAGCCTCCGTTGATATTTTGTTGGCTACAGGTTGCTGTAACTGGCAGGGATGACTATGAGGTGTCTGTGTGCGGGGTGACTCACCAGCGATGTTGACTGAGGAGATGAAGGCGGCGAGCACAGCCAGTGTCTCAGCGGTAGTTGTCGGGGTGTAGCCGCCTCCCATCAGGGACAGACCACCCACAGCCGTCAGACCTGCAGAACGCGGCAAATTTAGTATTCATCAATCTACAATTTCATAATAGTTTTGGTGACGACGTCAAAAAGAAGAAGAAGAAAAAAAAAAGAACAAGATCACAACAGAACATTAATTCAGTCATTTGAAAAGTTAATTTTACACTGATTAGAAGCTCAATAAGCACATCTAAAAAGACATTTTACAATTACGTTCTTAACCACAGAATGCTTCGCCTCCCAGATTGGTAAGAGAAAGAAAGAAGATTTAGAGATAGACAGAAATAGAGAGAGAAAGAAAAGGTTTGTGCATGTTTACCACAAGAGGCTCAGGAATCCTTGATAACATCAGTCCTCTAATGACTTACAGGCAGTAAGATGCAATACACAGCACCCTGGGAGCCTTCCTTCACACGGACATGTGTTTTTGTACAATTTAGGCTGACTAGCAGGTATAGAGTTTGTGTGTATGTGTGTATGTGTGCGTGTGTGCGTGTTTGTGCTTGAAGTCAATAGTTTTAGATTGGATTTTCAAATAAGGCACACGTGAAGTATGACCTTCTCTCACTAATCTGCTTTTCTTCCCCAACAAAAGACAAACTTTATAATCATGTGTGTATATCTGCTCCTAAACAAAGCATGTTTCAAAGGCTGCCAAACAATGTTTTAGAGAAAAGTCCCTGTAATCAATTCACAACTTACGCTACACACGAGCTAGGTTACATTTTCCACTGTAACAAAATAGACGACTGCAGCAGGAAATGTGCAACTTCACTGTAACAAGTATGTAAGACGACATCATTAATTGTGGATAATAATTGATAAAACGTATTTTCATTATGAACAATGTCATTATGAATTTAACTTTTATGTCATATTAATCATATTAAACATCACATAATCATATTGTGTGTTAATAGTAAAAAGTCCTGAATTAAAGACCATTAGAATATGATGAGTCAAATCTGCAGGAACTATTAAAACTAAGATGAAGGTCTTTTGGGGTTCTAATAATGAACTGTTGCCAAACATATAAAAATCACTGAATAGACAATAATGCATGTGCAGTGACACACATAGTATATATGTGGAGAACTGCTGTGGACTCTTTGGAAATGCTGTTTATGAGCACTGCACTATGTGTGTTCATTAAACTGCTTGAACTAAGAATTGAGCTTCATCCTACTTTGTTCTCCTCCAACCTCCTGAAGAAAACCCCCTAACAATAATCAACTGTTCATTTCCTTGAAATGTAAGAGACATAAAATAGACTCATAAAGAATACTGGGTTTAAACGAGGAAAGCATTAAATTATGACTGATACATACTTAATATTTTATATATCCCCATCCAGTAAAAATCTGGTTTTACTTTATTATACTAGGAACCATCACACTCCTAATACAGAGACCTTATTGTGCCCAACCTCACTTAATACTGATAAGTGGACATTTTAAACCAAGTTATAGTATCAAAGATACATACACATATACACACATACATACATACATACACACACACACACACACACACACACACACACACACACACACACACACATATATGCACGCACACAGACTGGGTGGGCCTTTAGGTGCAGTGTGACTGTGATTCAGTGCTCTCAAGTAGATTAAAGGGTTTTCTATCAGACACCGGATATTAAGATATGCCTCAATGAGCCACTGGATATGGAAGTAGTGTCAGAAGAATTTAAGATGACCCAATGGTCACATTCACTACTGGTTGTAAAACGAATCTCCCCATGAAGAATATAACTTTCAAACCCGAAATTCCAAGAAGATTCCCTAATGTCTGTGACTGATTGTGTGTGTCTTTATGACGCCTGGCATAACAACAATGTAATTCTGCTGTTCTCACTGTTTCCATAACCGCAGTCAGTCAGTGACAAAAAAAAGAAAAAAGAAAGTAATAGAGCCATGCCAAATATAAAAGGGAAAAATACCTGGACTGGGAGGAAAGAGGGATGGAGGGCAGAAAGAGGGGGAGATGACAAGGAAAACCTGCAAATGAACTTTAATGTGGTTCATATGTGGTATTAATGTAACTATTTAATTTGTGGGAACATGTGCCTTTTAGAGTATAAAAAATGTTAATTTAATGATGGATTTATTTAACATTTTATTAACATGACAAACTTGAAGGTCATGAATTTTAAAAAAAAAAGAAAATAAGGTAGAAACCCAGTGGAATAAGTAAGACATGTGAAGAGGGGAATGTAAAAAAAAAAAGAAAAAAGGAGGGGGTATAGCTGTCACTAATAAAGTTTTAAAACTGTCCACCTTTGTTCCCACCTGGGCTCCACAACTGAGCTCAGATGTCTGGCTGTGTGCACGACTAAATGAGCAAAAGACCACCCTGGCCCCCAAAGATCACCGACGATGTGTTACTTCCTACCAGAGTGTGACTCTCAAGAGTGATCAAGGTCGTGAGAACACACACGCACTTATGGTACCTCTCTAACCTCTTAACCCCCTTGTGTTAAGTGGCAGCCAACAATAAGGACACTATTTTTTTTCTTTGGACTGCTGAAAGGTCATGTGACAAACCTGATCTTCGTGCTAGGTCTTTTTATATATGTCATTTCAAGTGCTGATGTATTAAAAGTTACTTACCATTATATTTATTGTTATGAAAATAAATATGGCCATTTATCTAAATGTAGATTTTAGATCATAACTACCCTGAGGTTGTATAAGTGGTAACAGTGTAATGGATTGCATTAAATTGAAAGGTGTTCCTGATATTTTGCCCACTCCTCTTTTACTTACAGCAGGTCTCCCAATCATTTATGTGCATTCGTATAAAAAAAAAAAAAAAAATGTAAAATGATTTCACTAAATGGAAGACACAACACCACAAACACTAACCTGAGATGGCGTTGGTGACAGACATGAGTGGAGAGTGCAGAGCAGGAGTGACGCCCCACACAGTGTGGTATCCCACAATGCCTGCCAGGCCAAAGGTGGTGACCATCTGGGTGAAGGCGGCATTAGGAGCTGACAGACCCAGACCCAACAGAGTGGTGAAACCTGGCACAAAGAGAGACAATGTTAAAAGGAAAAAGAAAAAAGAGAGACTGTGGCAAATACAAAATTGTTTCTACGGTATATCTAATTGATATGATTAACATTTTGTATACAGTGTATTTGCCACCAGACACTGTATAGTGAAATAGTTCCCAACCCCCTTTGGCTTATATATAACCCCATGATACAAAGACTGGAAGTGGTCTTGCACCTCCTTGTCCAAGGTTGAATATGTTCATGAGTTATGAGCATGGAGAGAGATTTCACCCTCTCACATTGTTTCATTTGAACCATTTTAGAGGCCTGAAAACTATCCAATATTTCACAAAGACTGGATAAAAGTCAGACATAATATAAGTTGCAGTGTAGCAGATTTGATTTCCCTAATAAACCATGACCATCCATGATGTCCTTATTTTCTGTTACTTCAACAGACCTGCATCGTTATAAATCAGACAGCCATTTGTCTGGTTATATTCGCAAGACTGTTGTCTAACAGTTATAGCAAAAAAGATTGTCTATTCCCATGACAACTGGTATAAAATGATCTAAATAAATACATTACATGCCAAGCTAATAAGCACATCAGCACTGTCAAGGAATTCCTGGAGGGGCACATTTACAATAAAAGTAGCTGCACGGAAGTGTTCTCGCGCACCTCAACAATGTGTGATTCACATAAACTGCATGTGGCGCACTTACACAGAGCGCTATGTGGCACCATGGGAACCGCTCGCTACAGCACTACTTCAAACAAACACTCAGCATGACACTGTTTTTACAATGCACACTTCCTGACACTAACAGGGTGTCTATGTGTGTGTGTACGGGCTTGTAATCTGCCTCTGTCACTTCTCGCCTCCTGTGCACATTCCAGCAGTGACCTAAAGAGCTGATTATTATCCTTCACCTTAAGCCTCCCTAAAGATCCGATGAGGACAATTAACAGAATAGACTTGAATGAGCACTTTTGTCAAATATGGCACACTCTTGACTTCTCTAATTAACTAGAAAATATCTCAATTTCAGGACACATTTGTGACAACTGACCTCCAGTGTACATGGTAGCAGTGGTGAGTGTAGCATTGAAGGGTGAGACATGTGACGCCTTCTCTGCTGCCAGTTCTTTGACAGACTTGGTTTTAGGAGGAGCGGAGGTAGGCAAGTTGTTAGGCTGAGGAGCGGGGAACAGGTTGTTTCCATCCTGGAGATGACAATAAATAGAGAATAGTACAATGTAAAAGAGAAACATTGGAAATATATATATATATATATATATATATATATATATATATATATATATATCCTAACTGCCAGCATATTATTTGCTCTGCTTGAAGATATCTACATGTGATTGAGAAGAGAGGAAAGGTCACAAAAAGTGGTGGCAATAAGGGTAATTGTTATGACATTTATTAAGAGCTGATTTGATCTTTGCTGTTTTTCCCCCTGATGGCCTCCAGTGACCTTTGCTACACTCGTAAATCTATGTAACATTAGACCATGCTGTCAAGATCAAAGTAAGTAAACTAATGATCAGCAGGTAGGGTAAGTAATATCTGCATTTCAGCATCATTTGTAAGATTTGCAACCTTTATTGTGATCAGATATGGGTAAAATACATCTGCAATCTATTTGTTCAGTTAAACAAATGAATACAGATTTCCTGAGATTGATTACAGCAAAAACAGATAATTACACTAAATAGAATAATGATCTATGACGGACAAGGGGGTTTTAAGGCTGATTATGATATATTTGAGAGATTTTAAAAAGTATGTCTGCCAGTGTTTTTTTGTTTTTTTTTACTTTAGCACATATTTGATGATGATCCCTAAATGGTATTAAAATGTGGTTATTTCAGAACTGAAACCAAAACCTGTTCAGAGCCTGACATTTTACAGATTAAAATAAACAACACTGTTTCTAAATCACTGCACAAAGAGCCTTTCTATGCCGAAAAGTGAAAAGTCATCTTAATATGTGCACACATACTTAAAAGGCACAAACAAGGCATGGGCTTGCATCTGAAGATGTAATCTTAAATCTGTGATTTTTTGACTGAAATTATAAATATATATATATATATATATATATATATATATATATATATATATATATATATATATACACATATATATATATACATATACATACACAGACCTTCATGTAGAGCTGTACTGAGCTCCAGACAATGAATTGTGTGACACATGGACACAGTATGTTTAAATTATGATGACATGACAATAAACCCTTGATTTGAGACTTTTTTGTTTTTGGATAACATGACTATAACCATTCATTAAATCCATTCATTAAATAAACCCAAGCTTTATCAAAGTGATCATTAAAATGATGTTCATGTCATTAAATTATTGAACAATGAATTATTTTCAGTATAATACTCAGTCACACTATTTATGAAAATTAATGACATATTATATATTATAGTTATCAAAGGTCTCTTTGGTATGTCTAGTTTAGTCTGTGTGCTTGTTTTTTTTTTTAATTTTAATGATTTTATTATTATAATACACATCTATTTATCACTGTTAATAATCAAATTAAGTGTAGGTATATTTAGCAGACGACATTTCTCTAATGGCAACTGAAGACACTGCAAACAGAGAGAATAAGAACACAAGATTGTCCTTAGGGTGACATCTAGTGATTATGCAAGGGACCTGCAGGGCATTTTTACTCTATACCTAAATGCTACCTGTTCAGCTGAAATGTTCTCTGCTGTGCAAATACATGTGTGTTTGTTTTATTGCTGGCTTCGTACCTGCATGACGACAGATCCTCTAACAACATGGTCCATGGTTCCGTAGTCAAACGCTTCCTTTACATCCAGGTAAAAGTTTTCCTTGCCGGGGCTGATAGCCCGCAACAACTTAGTGATGTTGTTGGAGTACAGAGTGCTGGACTGTGTGGGCAAACGGCTGGGCAGGTCTGTGAAGCCAATATGGGTCACTCCCTACAGAAAAGAAAAAAAAAAGTTTGTAATATTTAATTGAATGTGACGAGAAGACCAGTGACATGTAAATCTCCTAAAGTGTGCCCCCTAAAACTCTGGAAGTTTTATACCACACTGTTTTAGCATTGTGAGTGTATGTGCACAGACCTTGTATACTGACAACTCTCCGGGTTCTGTGGTCTCAATATTTCCTCCAGCCTCAGCTGCCAGGTCCACCACCACTGACCCATCTTTCATGCTCTCAATCATTGGCTTGGTGATCAGGATGGGTGCTCGTCTACCTACAATGTTAAAATAGAAACACATTGTTACCCAAGAAGTGACTGATATGCACTAAAGCTGAGCTGACTGTGGATTCGTGGCCACATTATGCAGAAAAACATTTGAAATCCACAAAAATAATGGAACAAATATGAAGTGGTTGTAAAATATGTTCTGGTACATTCTGGTTAAGTATTTTTTTTAAATTCAATATTCCGTGACTTGCCCTTTTTTATTTAGAAATTCTCTGACTACCAGCCCATAATACATGTCTCAAATTCTGTGATGTTCCAGATATTCCACAAACAGAGGAAAGCTGTTTACATAGCCTTGAGTTTGAAGAAATGCCTCCTTCGCCTTTTACATTTACAGTTGGTGTTCACATTGTGCATGAGTCTGTGTTTCTGCACATACCTGGGATAAGAGCAGTGCTGATAACAATGTCCACCTCCTGACACTGTTTGGCAAACAGCTTCATCTCTTCTTCTATGAACTCCTTTGACATTTCCTTGGCGTAGCCTCCTTGGCCCTCTCCTGACTCCTTCATGTCCACCTCCAGTGGCTCTGCGCCCAAAGATTTAAACTGCTCCAAAGCTGCAGCTCTGGAAGGCGAGGAAGAGGGGGGGTGTCAGAGATGATTGCTCATTTGGGTAGAAGGAAAATGTCTGATAGATTCTCAGATTAGTAATGCAAAACATGTTTCTATACTCAGCGTGAAACTCTGATCTTTTCTTTTCACTGGCCTGGTCCATTTTGAAATTAGAAAAATATTGTGGGTTTTACTACATTACCAATTCATTGTCTCAAACCACTTGACTTCATTTACTGATCTTTAACCGATCAGTAAGACAATCAGACACTGCAGTCGCCAGACCTCGAAAAACGAGAGCAACTCGAGAACTGACCATATTTTCTGGTAATAATATTCTGTCTTTCTATCCAAATAGAAAGACAGAATATATAAAGCCAGTATCATCATTACATTTTTTTAGATTTATTTTTTTAATTTTTTGCCTTTATTTGTAGGTACAGTAGGTGGCAGACAGGCCGACAGGAAACAGGGACAGAGAGAGGGAAATGACCTGCAGCATAGATCAATGGCTGGATTCGAACCAGGGATGCTGCCTTTGTGTGGCATGCGATTTAACCACTCAATTACCCAATGCGCTCCGAGCCAGTATTCTTTCCTTTAGAATTCACACATCTGATATAAGATACAAACCTGGTATCAAAACCTCTGACAATAGCTCCCATGGCCCTGGCACTACCAGCTGCTGCCAGCCCAGCCACACCTCCACCAATAATCAGCACCTATTCACAAAGACATGAAGCAGTTTAGCATGGTCAAAAAAGTGCTTTAGCGTTTTAAAAGTCTAATTAGCATAGGGAAATTCATATGATAGTAAAATAAAACAAATGCCAACTACAGGATAACACACTCATACTACACACCTTTGCAGGTGGCACTTTCCCAGCTGCTGTGATTTGTCCAGTGAAAAAACGACCAAAGCTGTTAGCTGCTAGCACAACGGCCTTGTACCTGAAATAACAGACAGGAAAATAGCACAGGAACGATGGAGAAATTGATTATCAATTAATATGTAATTATAAAGTAAGAACTGTACTTTTCTGTTTAACATTCGAAATTGTGAAATGTAATTTAAAGACATACTAGCTACGAGAGAAGCATGACAGCACATAGTATTCTTTGTGTTAACTGAATGATGCATATGCTGTGAATTATTGAGCTCCTGTTGTTCTTTTTGCCTTTCAACTAAAGAGTAACGTTATGGCCTCTGTTAATGTATGATAAACCAGTAGCCATTCAACTGTGCTTGTTTAGGTTTAGGTTTATGTGACCATTAGAAATAAATGACCAGCACTGTGGAAATCCCAGTATCGGTCGTCTTCTACTTTAACAAGAAACATGGACCAAACTGTTACAACGCGTCCAATTAATATATTGGAAAATATTGGAATAGATGTCGAATTTGTGACTATTTTACACACATATGCAGACGTAGGTGTGTTCTCTCTGTTTTTCTGGGCATTAGCAAAATACCTAAATATAAGATGTCTTTACACTGTCAATGTCAAATTAACTACCTGCCCATTAAATATAGACATTGTTTTAAACACATAAAAATAGGGAAAAGGGAAGTTGAGTACTATATATACAGTACTTCAAAGTTAACTGGTTTAAGTTGTGAGAACAAGAGGGCATAAAACAAAAGTAATTTGTAGAAAGACAAAATGTTAACTTCCACCATTGAAGGCGCCACGTACATACCCTGCAATGTTTGCCATAGAGCTCAGGGCATCATATCCCTGGGCGATAGTGACTCTGGGAACCTGGTCCATAGCAACGACAGTGGTTTTCTTCTGGGACAGCATATCCATCAGCTCAGGGTTCTGAGCCGGGTAGATGAAGCTGACTAAAGTGGCTGCATCCTTCATCAACTCCACCTCATGAATGCCCAAAGCAGGGTTGAAAATGGGAGCACGGACCTGGAAACCGAGTGAGAGGACACAGGGGGACATGAGAATGAAACCAACATATTCAAATCTCTTCAACTTCAGAGTGCGAGTTTGAGTGACAGAGTGTGTGAAAATACATCTAATTTAGGTCAAAAAGTCAGATTATGTGTAAATATATCTGCAAAACATTATAATATCCTTGAAAGTGCTTGAGCTGTAAAGTAGCTAAAGGTTTAACTTATAGTGTCACCCTCCTCTCTACAATGAAAATACAATCCAACATCAACACCTTTGACATCTTTGAATGGATGTAATGTGTGTGCTCTTCATCTCTTCTCAACCCTCCTGTCATATATCTGCCTGGTTCAGTGTGTCTCATTCCAGGATGTCTGTAAAAGCTACTGTACAAGAATAGGATAATTGTTTCCTCACTTTATGTCTCATTTTTCTCTGGGCTGTCAAATTACATTTAAAAAAAAATACATTCCAGCCAAAATGCTCTCTGTTCCGTCTCACACCCTTTAATTTTGTTTCCACATCTCTCACCTTGTGCCTGTCAACTCAGTCTCCCTCCTTCTTTCCCCACCTTGGCATATAAACACATCAAGAGACTCCAGTGGCATCTTAAATGTTTACTTTGGATTCTCATCCTCTCTTTAGATCCACCCTTTCCTTGATAATAATGGAAATATATGTAATCGTCACATTAATTTTCATTTGCCTTTGCTCTCCTTCCCTCTGCTTCTCTACAAAGACATACTTGACAGTTAATTGCCGTTTTGGCCTGGGAGAAGTGGGCTCTGTCATTCTCCCTCTTCCCCCTGCACCTAAATGCCAAAGGTGCCAAAGCTGCTACCACCTTAAAAGACTCACCGGCCCACAGAGTTCCTTCCTTCCTTTTTCCCCTCATTAACTCTTCTTATACCTTAATCAGACCCTTCAGGTAAGAAGATATTTCAGACGTATTCAACTGCTAACAAGTTAGTCTGATTCATCCAACAACCTCATTTACCTTCTCATTCCTCTGTCTGGCCTTACTGAGCTATTCAATCATTGACTTCTCACTTAAGGCTTACCTTAACCAACACATCAGATGTCAAGACATCTTTGATGTCTTTAATTGTTGCTCCGGCTTGGACATACTGTTCATCTGGGAACTTGGAAGCCTCTCCGGCTCCAGACTCCACGACGACGTTGAAGCCCTGTTTGATGAGTGCCTGTACGCCAGCGGGAGACAGCGCCACACGCTTTTCATTCTGGAAAATTTCTTTCGGGACACCCACTGTGAGCTGTTTGTATGGAATTCCTGGAGAGGCAAAGAGAAACAACAGAGGAGCGTGTGAAGTATAAATTCACTGATTTCACAGCAGACAAATGGGTAGATGCTTGTGGGCTTGCTTAACCTATTTTATGGCATTGAGTGTTCATACCAACAGATTATAAAGCCAAAGGATTGTTGACACAGTCTGATTGTTCCAAAGTTTTCACAAAATATTTGATCATGTTTCAGATCATATTTTCACATAAAACAACAAACATCACAGTAATTAGGGAAAGAATATGCAGTGTGTATACAGGTTTATATGCATGTGTATGTACCTTGCTCTGGTCCAAACCAACAGAAAGATACACAACACGCAAAATACTTCAAAAGCTATTTTGCTGAATGGATCATTGCAAACTAATGTATGAATGAACAGCTTTTCTCTTTTTCACAAGTTGGAGCTCATGACCGTGAGTGTGAGCAAAACTGTGTTGACCATAAATACTGTATGTGGCCTTTGACAGACAAGGTCAGTGTCTTGTAACAACACAGCAGCTAGTGGCTCTGTAAAGCTGTTCCTAGGCAAAGCCTGAGAGGAATACTAACATCACACTAACACGCTCACACTGACAATGTTAACATGATATTAAGCAAGTTAACTTTACCATGTTAGCATTGTGACATTTGCAAATTAGCATTAAACACAAAAAGCTGAGGATAAATCAAAGTATTAGAGAAAGTAACATTTTGGCCTGTAGGGGGTGCTATATGTGAATGTAAGTGGTCACCACAGTAATTACAATTCCTCCTCTCGTTGAATGAATGTATGTACTGAATTTCAAGGTTATCTAGACAATAACTGTAGAGACATTTCACTCTGAAGCAAACATTTCTACCTGCTTGTGGCACCAGATGAAAAGAAAGAAAATGATCAAAACTCATCAGAATACATGAATACTTTGAATTATTACAGAAGCACATAGCAGCCAAAAAGGAAATACTTTAATTCACTGCCTAAACTGTTGTCATAAAACAACAATTAAGTAGCAAAAATGTCATGAGACTAAAGACAACAATCCAGCCAAAAATAAAGACATGTCTGTGTCTTTTTTAGTACTCTTATTCAGGTCTAGTGTGCCAGAAACAAGCAGGTCACATGCTCCGTTTTCTCCTATGGAAAATTCCACTGCAGCATTTCCCACTGTCTCCTCGTCTATACATAAACACAAGAGGACAAGCTGCCCTTCCTCCCAACCTGCTGCAATGACCTGCCCTCTAGTTTCTTTTGTTTTAAAAAAAGTTCCACAACACAAAAACACCAAAAAAACAACTGGTTGCAAGCTGTCAGTGTGATGTTTAGATGTCTTTAATCCAAGAAACTGAGCAACAAAGCAGTTGCCACAGGCCCACTTTCAGGCATCACCAACACAGTTAGCCCTCAGGTAGCAATTAGCTTAAGGCTAAGAAGTGATTACACTGAGAGGACTGAGCAGCCTATCCCATGACTATCATATTACTGCAGTTTGAATTATGTTCAAACACCACTAAAATCCTAAAACAGCTGCAACTGTTCCAGCATTATTTTGTATTTATATTCTACAAATCTGTACTTTAATCTCACAGTAGAGATAAAATGATAACCTAGAGATAAACCTCAACATTGTGTTTAAAGACAGAAATGTGTGAACGTAAGTTTCCATGGTAACAAAGTTTTCAGTGGTAGGAATTGAAGTGCTATATGTAAACTGTTTCTCTGTGGGATTTCATTCAGGGTTTGTTTCCATTCAAGTAAAACCACAAGTAAAACCCTGGCCTACTGAGGCTTCCTAACTTGTGCCTACTTCTGGTGGCCAGAAAGAGATGTCAACCTCTCTCCCCAGGAGCTCATGATTATCGGCATGGCGTAAACAGGCTTTAACTGTCTGGTCCTGCAGAAGGTTTCATGCTATTCCACTGTTCAAGGTTTTGGTAGCAGACATGCTCCAAAAAAGAGAAGAAAAGAGGCTGATAGCTAGAAAACATGGATGTAAAAGATGTATGACCTGACATTAACTGATTTTTTGTAGCACAGTGCCACCTTGTCCAAAGTTCACCAGTCACACGGGATCATCTGCCACAGTCTGTACTGTATGTATGTATTGGCTGCCTAGAAGTCCAAGCATAAGCACATCTATATGCAGTGTGCGTTTGCCAGCTGGCAGCGGCTATTCTTGACTTTCCCCTCTAGATAGTCAAGAATAGCCACTGCCAACTTGAGCTGGCTGAGCTGCAGGAATGTCAACCTGTCACTGTTGTCACTGTGAACCAGCTCCCCTGCACTCCTTTAAACATCCACCTACACACAGACACACATGGGCACTACCATGAACCCAGCACACGCACTGATATGACGCACCTGCAACCAGCTGATACTGGCTTTCACAGTACACACACCTTCTGTCTGGTTATTGGATACAGACTGAGGACATGGAAAATGGAGAATAATGCCTGCAGTATCCTTGATGTGACCTTGGTACTGAGATAAATAAACTTCTGACAAGAGATAAAGGAAAAGCTATCTTTCAGCTATCTTTTATCCTTATTTCCCCCCCAAAAAAATATGGATTAACTTCATAACAATTACAATGTGTAGTCCCTAAAAATGAATCAGTATGCATAGAAAAACATGATGAATTAATGAATGGGTAGCAGTCTAGTTTGTAGTATATTTATGTCACAATGACAAATTCATAATGATTCAACAGTTTAACAGGCCAACAAAGGACAATGATCTAAATACCATGCTTGTCTTCCCATATAAATGCTAAATTGTGCCACAAACCAAACCTCTGTCAATACACATACAATACATTGACACCTACTGTGCTATCAGCACATACATGAGAATGTACACAGAAGCTACAGGTGGTGTTTCATGTTGCTATCAGTAGTTCAATGTGCATCTATAAACCTTCCCAGCAAGGTTAAAAGTTTGTTAAATTCAAGCTGGAGAAAAATCCACCTGAAAATCATGACTTACACCATCTTTTTGTGATCCTGTTCATTTCAAGATGAATACCTCTAATATAGATGTATTATGAAGTCTAAAAGAATTATATACTGTATACTGTACTGTATTTGTCACATAATTATTAAATACATAGCACTACTCTTGCATGGAAACATTGGTATCTAGATCAGAAATGCTCATGGCTGAATAATAATTTGCAGGCATAGAACTGGGTCATCCTGCCCTCTTTAGATTTTAACAAACCTAGATATTATCTAAGAGTTTCAGCTGTGGAAATATTTTTCCAAGTCAGTTCCACATGCTTTCCTTAGTGAGTAGTGACTCTACTCACTTTGGTCTGTGGCTGGTGTGTCACATCACCTAAAAAAGGAGGTGCTATGTCATCGGATAAAGAGGTCATAGGTAACTGTGCACAAGTAGCCTACCTTTTAAACTAAGTTGTTGCTACTAATCTGATTAGCCTGAAGCTCGTCCATCAATGTATGAACACTGTCAATACATAAATTGTCCAATTACTCACACTATACAAAATATTTGGAACTATTTTATGTGTTCAGAAATGGTCAGAGGAGATTTTATGTTCCAGGTTGTGACACGGTCTCAACCCCTATGCTTTCAGTGTATATTGCACAAACAATACCCATGTTGTTACCAGCCTTTTGTCAAAGAGTAGTTAGTAGTAGTTGCATTCTACTTAAGGTTTGTTCCTTTCAAAATATCAGCTGTCTGTAGGTTCTTGTGTTGCATGTATTATCTTAATTGTGCTGTGTTCATTTAACCGCTTCTGAATATTAAATATTATTATTATAATATTATTTGCACTATTCTGTAACTTCTGCCCTTGCCAAATTCCTGTGAATGTGTATAATGTCTTACCTGGGCTTGCACATCTTCTGAGAGCTTGATGGGTCCTGAAAAGGCGAATACAGGGCGTTTTGATAGCATGGCTGTTCTGCAGCTTCATGCAGGAAACCCCGCTGAACACAGGGGCCGAGCAGCTGGCCGCCACGACACGTAGGAGGCTCGCCATGGTGTACACGCACCCGACACACACACCAGGAGGAGTTCAACAGGACAGACGGCACTCCTCCTGTGGAAGAAAGATGAGAGAGAGTTGAAAAAAAGGGCACAGAGAGAAAGAGTGGAGAGGGGGGTTGTGGGTAAAGAACAACAACAGGATGAAAGTGTGTAAAAGTTAGTGAATGTCACTATCTCTACTCAACATGATCAACTACTTTCACACAAGCAGATGCCCATTTGAAAAGATATGCAAGTTGTGGCTTCAAGTTCCACAGAAATACACTCTACCCTGTTCCCCTGCAAAAGCACACACATACGACCTATGTTTATGCAATAGGTCACAGTCATTCAGACACTTTCCTTCATGCATTTGTACCAAAATACACACATGTATTTTGGCTGTTGGACCCACACTACAAAGACTCATTTTTTTCTGCCATTTTCATGCAAAGAAATATAATTTTATAAAGAAGAAAGTGTATAATTTAAACACCTTTCTATTAAAACAAATCATAGATGACCACGTCTTTAAACTGCTGCTAACTCACTGACTCTGAGGCAGTAAACAGCATGAGAGACAGCATGTTTACTTTAAGGGGAGATAATGGAACAGGGATAGACTGGGATAGCCTGGCTGACAGAGTGGGGCTCAAACTGGAATTGACTGGCAATACAAACTTTGCACTGAAAAGGTGAAATGCAAACATCAATTTAAGAGCCGAAAGCCAAATAGAACAGCAACAATAAACACCTCTTCTCCCTAGTGCTTAAATTAGAGCTGAAATGATCATTATTATTCAATTAGTCCATTTATTATCAATAAAAATCATACAAAATCCATCAATCATGTCATTTATCAAGTAAAAATGTACACAATTTGCTTGTTCCAGCTATCTAATGTGAGGATTTGCTGCTTTTCTCTGTTTTATATCATTGTTAATTGAAAACCTTTGACTTATTTTACTGTTTGAATGAATGATTGGCAGTTTTCCACTATTATCTGATGTTACAAAGGCTAGACAGGACTTAAAACATTAAAAATGATAATCTTATTAATTGAATTATCATTAGTTGCAGCCCTACAGGGTATTCCCCACAACACAAATGAGCAGAAAATAATGATACATTACACCATCAGATGTTAGGGTCCTCAACTATATAAATCATCTGTGTTCCAGTTAGGCCACAGATGCAGATTAGTCATGTGGTAGAAATGACCTGATTTGGTCAACCTTAATGTAGTGGAGTCAAAGGATCAATATATCAATAAATCTAATCAAAGTGACTCCATCAAAGCACAAGTATAGCATAGGTCTGATTATGTTTTTAATTTATCAATTAATTATTTGTTTATAGAAAATAGTGGAAACGCCCCTCTACTTATGTACACTGATATATAAAAGATGAAAGAAACACATCTGCACAGTTGAGAAGCTCTTGGTGATTATTTTCAGTATTGATTACTTTCTCGATGAATCGATTAGTTGTTTGGTCTATAAGTTGTCAGAAAATTGTTTCCCAAAACAATGAATCAAAACAAATTATAACAATATATTTCACTTTTTCCTGATAAATGTTGTCTAGGTTGCTGACAAAACACTTTAAATGGATCAACTTGTGTTTTAGCACTGTGAAATAAAAACCACACACAGCTGTTGCAGGCAGAGCAGCGATAGAGAGGGTTAGTTTCACTGCTGATTTATCTCATAACGGCTTGTATGAACTGTCACTTCATGTTAGACTTTGCGATTAAAAAACAAAAACACCATCGACACAGATTCAGATAAGATATTGCAAACGCTGCAGCTCATTAAAGAGCCAGCTGAGCGCGATCAGCTTGTTGTTTTTCTTCCTGACTCGGGCAGATTCAATCAGAACAATTATGACTCAATAAGTTACCAATAAAACCTCATTTTCGAGTTGAGTCAATGACATACTGTCATTCAAACAAGATGCGGTCTTAAAGAGGTTGGCCTGCTTGTTTTTTGTGAAGCAGTTCCTTTATGAGTCAGAGATCATCATTATTATAATCCCACTACACTTCTCTCTTGTTGTCTCCACTCTAGCCTCGGGAGAAAGCTGGGAGAGGAGGTGGAGGAGGAGGAGAGGGGGAAGCTAACATTGACTAGCGTGCTAGCTACCCACAAATACACTGCTTCGTGCATGAAGGCCACGTATGAATCAAAAAGCGTCCTACACACTCACACACACTCAAAGCGAAACAAAAGCATGGAGTAAAAATTAGAGTAGAGAGGTAAGAGGCGGTTGAAAGGCGACTGACCTTTGCAGACAGTCCTGGCTTTGTGCAGCACAGGCGAACTTTCCGTCGACCCGGAAGATATGTCACACGGGAGGTAGGACTATGATTGGATCCTTAATCAGATGCATCATATGACTTTTGATGTGCTGTCACTGTGGAGACACGTAGAGGCTGCCTGCAGACATGCTGTAGGGCAGGCTATCTATATACTAGCCTACTACTGTATATTTCCCTGAAAGCGACACCTGTTATCGTTTGACAATAACTTTATCATATTTACAGCCCATTATCATACCAAATTATCAGATACAAGCTTTAACAGACAGCGTTGGAAAATAAGCATATGCATTAGTAGGCCTAGATGAGTAAATAGACAAACAGCTACATTGCAGTTACACGTATATTGATTAAAAATGATTCATGACCACATTGACTACGTCTTTTATTATATCAGAAATGGCGTCTCATTACTGAATCATATTTAAGATGTAACTCTCTATATTCCCACTATGTGGCTCTCTTTCACCATTTTATATTCAGAAATGCACTAGATGCAAAATATTAAAATATATAGGCTACAATAGCAAGTGTCTTTTGACTGATACTATATGAATCAATCTATTATTCATCTACAAATAAATTGTGCATCAGAATAATATACACACAGATGTTTCAGGTATGGCCAGATTAGCCTGTTACTGTTACTGCAGGTTGGTCTGGGTCAAAGAGTGGGCAATATCCAGGTTTTCAGTGTGCTAATTTGATTATTTACTATTTTATATCTTTCTGTTATCTACCAGCTCATAATTTTAAGGATCACACATGACTGCATGGAGCCCATACCAGTTCCTGTTGATTGAGAGGTGATGATGCCAACCTCAGGGCTGATATGTATCGCAAAACAATTTACTTACAATTACATCTTCAAGCAATATGTCTCAAATGAACCCAACCTGCATGTCTTTGAACTGTAGGGGGAAACCTTACACAGACATACGAAGAATGTGAAAACTAATTTTAAGAGTATGTTTTTGATAAACCGTTTTCAATACAAGGCCTCAGGATTAAAATATAAGAAAAGTAGTATTTACCTTAAAGCCCCTCATCGTGTCAGTTGGTTTTGTGCTTTTAGTGATGCATAACCCCACAACATTTTGATTCAATCAGAACAAACCAGTTTAGGGCCCTTGGAACTCTGGCTGTCTTAAATTATTACAGCTGTTCTGAAAATAACAATTTTACTATATAACAATAACAATTTAAATGTTTTGACATTCAAAGGAATAAAAGCATTAGATACATCCACAAACAGCATGCAGTGGGTCATTGTCTGGACTTTCAGGATTTAAGTAAGTGAAGATTTATATATATGTATAGCATTTTTAAAAACAAAGGTTAAAAGTGCTTCACATTAAAAGCAACAAGCAAACATAAAAATAAGTTTTATGTTGATAGAAAATAGTTACTTCAAACAGCTGTTGTTTTATAAAGCTTTGAGTTGTACACTCCCTTTTACTTTACAGGGGTCAAAGGGAACAATGGATGAGGAAGTGTGGAAATATAGAGACATACTATTTTTATTACTGTAGATTAATGAAAAAGCACATGTTGTAAAGGCTGGGAAAGAGTACTGTTTGATTTAGTGCCATTAAAGTCTCAGTTGAACAGGATAATCTGATAGTAAGAAGTAAACTATTCCAAAGTCTCAGGTCAAAGATGTATATTTAACAGGTGTGACCAAAAGCTTGTTTGCTGACCACTTGATTTTGAATATCTTTTGATATGAATTATTACAGGTATAATATGTGAAATCTATTTTTAGGTACTTTGTTCACCAAAATGGTCCACAATTTTAAAGTGTACTTTACAGGGGGAATTCAAAAACTGTGGGCCTCCTCTCATTCAGATAATGCTTGAGAAAAGGTAAACCAAATCACACGTATAGGCTGCTCCATGTGATCTCCTTTTGATAACTAATGTGATATGTTTTTCATTTCCATTCACTGAGCCTCTCCTGAAACTGCTCTGGGGGCCCCTGGGGAAACCTGGGGCCCCCTGGGGAAACCCGCCTCTCACAATTGTCTTGTGATGGTGATGTTTCTTTTCTGTGATTACATGGTGTAAACCAATGTTATACCAACGTGTCCTATTCTTTTATAATAATGAAATAATAAAATGAAATGAAATATGTTTGAATGAATTCAACTGTTCACCATTTGATCTCCAACCCTATTTATATAGTATAAGACACAGGTTTCTAACAAGCAGTGCCCTTTAACTATATAACAATCTGTCACTAATTTATTTTCAGTTTCATTGCTCCTGAAAATGAGAAAATGATAACTGAGAAATCATTATTAAAGTACAACTTAGGGTTTTAATTGTTAGGGAGATGGATGCTTCTGGGTGCTGGATAACCTCCAGGAGTCAAAGTACCAATGAAATATGATACCAAGTAACTGACGATAAGCCTATTCTCCTCTCAGTTCTCATAACATGTATTTTACAGCTGCCTTGTTCCTCCAGTGCTGATGTGTTATAAACTTTATGGGATGTGAAGGACTAATGGCATCTGCATTTCAGTGCTATTGAGAAATGAGATGTCGTTCCTTTTTCACTGTAAATCTTTTTAATGAAAAACTGGCATGCAGACATAACTTACGTGGACATAAATACAATAAAACAGGAGCAATAACTTCTTTGTCTGTTTTTGTTTATCCTCTCTTCAGCATACCTATTCACTCTGCAATAGCACATCCATTCACTTACAGCAGTACAGTGTAGACAGTATACTGTGTATGTATATATATATATACATATATATATACTCTCTCTTTCACAATCATCTGGTTCTCCTTATCGGGCTCAAAGAATGGAATGCATTGTTTCTATGCCTGTTTCTCATTTTAGCATTTCACCCTAAAGACAACTCTAATTGCTACACTTTGCGCATCTTTGATGTTCTTTTTCCAATATTATATTTTCAATTTCTTCTTCTTCCTCAGTGATGTTCAGACTGTATACAACACATTTCATTTTGGGGTCAGGAAACAGGTGGAGGAGGGTGACCCCCTCCCCCTAAAAGTCATTTTTTCAGTCATTTCCAACACGACCTGTTGTACTGTTTTGTAACTTAATGCCAGAGGTCTCTTTTTTTCTGTCTCTTATTTTGTTTAATTATCAAACAGTGTTTGCAAGAAAATATATTCTCCTACTTATAATGCAATAATATAACGCATAGAAATGCTTATGGCACCTTCTGTCATGCCATACACGTATTGGCCAAGTTCTTATTTAGACACTATGACTGAAAAACCGACAATGTGATTTGTATATCAAAGGTCATAGAAGTCTAGACCTGTGGAATCTTATCTAGGTCAACATAAAGAAAAGCTTCAACAATAGACTAGATAGAATCGTTCATATGGCAGTCACATATGAATTGTATTAGAGCAGACCTAGTGATTTGATTCTCAATGAATGCTTCTCTTATATTTTGCTTCAAGCTGCTTTGTAGATGTTAAAGTCGTTAATTTGCTCATAAAATCTAATTCAAGTCAACTCAATTATATAATTCAAAATGTAGTTTAAATGCAATTTTTGTCTTCCATGGAACAATAAGCACATAGACCAAAACTGAAATATGAAAGTATGTTCATTCCTATTGTTATTAAAATTAATCTCACTCAACAAAAGTGATTTCTCTCAGAATCAGGCTGTTTATAACATTGCACATCATCAAATGTATAGTTACATTAGGCTAAGTTTGTAGTGCTGTTTCTTGCAATGCTAGCTGTTTAGAATGACATAGAGAAATCTTGTGTTACACTTGGATTTAGTGTGGTTAAGATGTGAAAAGTTTTGTTTACAAGATTTGAGAGATGACCACCTTTTCCTGTCTTACTGGCAGCAAGTCACACCTGTGGACACACATTTTGCATCAAATTCACCACTAACTTTGAACTGGTGTTATCTTTTCTAGACTGCAATGTCTGTTAGCCTGCAGGGTAATATATGGTTGCTGTCATTCCCCCTCACTTAAATACTTTAACCTCCTGCTGAACAAATAGCACTGGGCTGAACTTCTGAATAAGGTAATAAAAGTGAGGGCTCAGAGGGGGATCGCAACACTTTTTTTTAACCTCTTTGTTTTTGTTCCACCATGTGTGATGCAGCTTGCAATAGTTCGTGATTGGTAACAGTGACAAAGTTCTGTGCCAGTGTCAGATAAAAAGTGACAAATGTTAAAATCAGAATTGCCAGATATAATAAATCTTTACCCGATGTTACGGGGCAAGTAAATTATTGTTTTACTGGTCTGTCTCTTCTTGTCTCTTCACATGCTCCACTCTAGGGAGGCCAGAGGTCAGGTACAGCTTCAAAACAGCCACAGTGAAGGAGGTCTCTGCAGCCGTGTCTTCTTGATCAAAGACACAGTTCTGTTAATAATGGACAACAGTCAGATAGGAGACAGCCTGAGAAACACAGAGAATATGTGTGTTTGTGTGTGTGTGTGTGTGAGAGAGAGAGAGAGAGAGAGAGAGAGAGAGAGAGAGAGAGAGAGAGAGAGAGAGAGAGAGATTTTTCAGCAAGAAACTGCTTTGAAGTCAAAGAAAATTCCAGGAGTTTCCTGTTAACGAGCCTGGTGTATAATGTGAACCAGGAGTGTGTGTCTTTGTCTGTGCGCAAGGAGAGGAGAGTCTCCCCTGTCAGTCTCTCTCTGCTGCAGAGGGGTAAACATCACTGCAGTTTTTGCTGACTTTTATTTTTTGATACATTCAAGATTTGGTCTACCTGTTTTGTTTAAGGATACACAATGTTTCAGCCTTCAGTGAGGTTTTGAATTTGGATTCAAATGATGGAGATTTCACAACTGGGAGTTTTGTCACTTTTGAGCTTTTTAACTCACTTTTAAACAGCCAGTGAATCCATCTCGTCCCAGCAGTGCAGGCTGTTTCAGATACAACGCTGCTGCCTATGACTTTGCAAATGTATTGTTTGACCAGAGGAGGATTTGTGAGCTCCTAACCAGCTCCAGCTGATCTGCAAACCAAAAAAAATCAACTTGAGAATCAGCAAGGATGGTGCATTGCTATAACTCACACTGGCCACTGCTGTTGTTTGCTGCTCTGTGGAGCCTCAGCTACCCGAGTTTGCTGACTGCCTGGCCAGGTATCGGTCGGAGCAAGGCCAAAGATCAGTCAGACCCCAATATAAGGGACTGGGGAGACTATTCAGACCTCCCTCCAGGAATTGAGCAGGGACTAGGTTTGGACGAAGACAGAGAATATGGAAACCACAAAGGAGGTAGAGAGACATCATCAAGCTTGGCTCCGGAGCTGGATTTCCTTGCTGACTTTGCAGGCAAGAGAAATGAACAAATCAGCTGATATATCTATAGTATTTGTCTGTCTACCTACCTTCACATACCCCTCTTCTTCCATCCAGGTAAAAAGCGGTTGTGGTTGATAACAGCCCCCTCACACAATGACCACTACCTTCGTATGATGGAGAAACAGCTGGAGGACATGGAGCAGGTACTGTGTTTATAGAGCTTTATCAAACATAGCACTGAGACATGCAATATTTACTCTTTAGAAAGAAGAGTGTTTTCCAAAGTTTTTTCATTTAATTTGAAAAAAATACTAATTTCATTGGAACTTCACACTCTCTCTGTCTCATTTAGAAAGGGCTGAACTGTCATCTGGCAGAAAGGGACACCTTCATCATCACCATCATCCAGAACGCCATGATGGAAGGTAGGATCCAGAAGACAACTTTCCAAGGAGATGCAACAGTAGAGAACCTCGACCCCGACACAGTTACTAAACTGCTGCACTACCTGGATCTCACCAGTCAGGTAACCAGTGTGTCATACAATACAGTTTGAGTCATTTCAGTCTATTAAAATCTTTCTGAAATGTTGGTTTACTTTTTCTTGATGAGCTTTTTATTCATCATGAAATCATTTCAGGATCAAGCATTCACCATGCTGGTTATGAAGAAAAACCTACTGGTCAGTGAGCGGTTCCCCTATCCAGTCCGTGTGGAGGCGATCTTGGAGCTCATTGATCAGTTCCCCATGAGGAAGCTGGAGAAGATGACCAGGAAAGGATCCAATTTGAGGTTTCACTATAATACTTTGTCCCTCACTGTAATAATGAAGAACTAAGGAGGTTTTTACAGGGTCATTCAGTTTGCTTTACATGTAAATGGATGCAGTTTGACTATTGTTTTAGGTTCAATCACTGAATTTTCAAATAATAATGAAAAAGTGCAAAACTGAAAGCTTGGACCAAAGTTCCCTAAAAGTTTTCTAAATTTAAGCTGCTGGGAAATTTGTGACTCTATTTTTACAAGCAGTTGAGTCAGTGATTTTCATCTCACAGTGTGCCGTATGTGAATATTTTTTTAGGTGGGAGAAAACGATCCACTATTTCACAAGAAGAAAAAAAAGAGATAGATTAGAGAAATAACAACTCTGTATGACCTCTGCACTGATTATCAGTTTGGATGACGTTACTGAGAAAACATCTACACAAAACCACATTAGACAGAATTATATTTAATGCTCTTTTACCAGGTGTAAAACCACCAAAAAGGTTTTGGTGAAAAAGAAGAAAATGAGGAGGAAGACGGTGCTGAGCCCTCAGAGGCGAGGGAATGTGACCTCTATGGTGGCGACACAAATGAAACCTCCCATAGACAAAAAAGCTGCCCTAAAGAGCAGGATCCAGGATATACTGAATGGACGGTCAAGGTTTGTCATCCGGAAGGAGCCAGCTGTGGGGTCCACAAGGGGAAAATATTCAACTAGTGGTGGTCGAACCTCATCTAATGGACAAGAAAAACAAAATACACACAAAACTCAGTCTGTGTCCAGGAGCAATGAGGAAGTGAAGAAAGACAGGTACTGTCTTTGCATATTTTTCTGAGGAATAGTGTGGATGTTTTTATTTAATTATTTCAAAAGCATACTTAGATTTTGTTTTCACATCTGGTATGTCATGCTTCCTCATGCCCTAACACCAGATGAGAATTTTCTGTAATGTATTGCAGGCCTGACTCCTCTGTGGAAGAAGGAAAGAAAAGACATGGATCGAAAAACAGTGAGGATACGACAGAGAGTGTAAAAGATGACACACAGGAAAAACAGAGCTCTAAGAAAAAGGGGAAAGGGAAAAAGGGAAAGAAAGGGAAAGGAAGAGGGAAAAAGTCTAACAGAGAGGCAAGTGAGAAGGATAAAACAGCCCTAAAGGAGTTTATGGATAATTTAAAGGGGACAAGAAGGTTGATGGTAAGAACTTTCACTTTCTTTTTTCACATTCAGCAACATTTTAAATCCCTGGATTTAAAACGACTGGATTTTTAAGATATTATAGTAATTAATGATGATTTTCTTATGATCCCTCTGTAGCTGATCTCGACACCCAGCAGAGAAGCAACACTGTACCTTCAGCAAAAAGAGGAGAGCGAGAAGCAACACTGTGACCTCGCTATGAGGAAGATCACTGTGGCAACCATTGTGGGTGAAGGCAGTGAAACCACACTCACGCTACGACACCACCAGCTTGGTAGGAAGTGTTTGTTCATTTCTCTCTGCATGTTTGATGTTGTATGTTTGAATATTTGCAAAAAAATTTGGTTAGGTTCTTTCTAGGGTTGATTCAATCGGAACATCTTGCACAGATATTTTGTTTTTACAGATGCAAATACTGTCAGAATACATACAAACACATTGAAGTTTTACTAAGGCATGACCAAAGCAAATATGGTGCTTCCACGTGATGTATAACTGTTAAAAATAAATGTATTCACTACTGCATTCGTCAAGGATCATACTGGTGTCTTTGCACACCTGATCCTGCTACTGTATTAGATTTACAGCAAAGACATGTGCTGCAGCTGCGTTGTAAGTATGTTACCGACAATTGTTGTGCTGTGGGCACTTCTAACTTCAAAGACTTCAGAGTTAGCAGCTGGACAACAGCCTTTTTAATGGAGGAATTCAGCTTGTCAGTTTCATGATGATGTCCATGTTTGCCTATAGCTCTTTCATGGCTCAGCTCTTTCATGGTTTTCCCAGTTTTATTTTTTCCCACATGCATATTAACACCAGACGGTAATGAAAAGCACTGTTTGATATTTGTTTCTTTTCCGACTCATATCCAAGTCTGAGTTTGGCACACACTGCTCAGGAGGAGCATCTCAATTACAGCCATTCTTTTCACTGATTTGCTGAAAAGAATCACTGTGCTGTTGTGGTTATACTAGCTTGCATTACACTGTAAGGTGTTGCTGTTGTATTATCTGCTCTCTCTTTATGCACACACATAAATTAATATGTTACATATGTGTGTGTTTCAGAGTCAGAGCCTCCACTCAGCGGCCTACCAGAAAACTTCTCAGATTCAGGTCTGATCTCCCTGTTGAGAGCAGAGCTGGGTCTGTCATCCCCTGACCTCTTTTCAATGACTGTCACAGACTACGACATCAAGCCCAATGTTTGTATTTGTTCTTTTATTTGGGTTTGATACGTGTGCAAGCCACATCCAGCAATACTCTTGTTACTATATACTATGTTCACACCTAACAGCAGTCTAGTTTACAGCTGTGATGAGAACAACATTCACTTACTCACAAGGCAAGATTTTTCAAGAGAGTGCAGATGTCAAACAGACAAACATTTCTTTCAAAAAGCTAGCTAGTATTGAAAATGTAAAAGAATCCAGCATTATTTGGTCTAACTAGCCTTTTGCTTTTTATCAAATACGAGCATATAATTAATTGATCCCCTATTTATAATCCAGCTGTGCCGCAGTTGTGCTTTTAATAGTTTGTTGTTGTCTTGTGCTGTTAGAAATTGTTGCAGATGTTAGCTTATAAAGGCCATATGCAACACTGGGAAAACACAAATACACTCAACTCTAACAGACTTATTTTGGTGTTTTTATGGTTTCCCTACAGAGAGTGTTTGAAGCTCCTCCATCAAGCCCCGCACTGTTTGAGTACATTGACAACTTTCCCTCAAGGCGCGCAGAAAAAGAGAAAGAAAAGAAAAGTCCTCCAACCTGCTTCAACAACAAGCAACAGCCTGAGGCCGAGAATTCATTACTCAGGTAAAGTACTACAAATCACTACTCGCTGTTATCTATTTTCCTTGAGGCAAACAGTGTCTGGAGCCTGTTTAGAAGAATAAAACATGTCTGTTCCCTAACACTTAAAATGTCCTGATGTTACATAACTATAACAGCATGAAATTACACATTATTCTTCCTTTTCTCCCAATATGAAATCTGAATTAGACAGTTTGCCACAGTAACATTTTGCGCCTTAAAGCCTTACAATAACAAAGACAATTAAATTAAAAAGAGGATAAGAAACTCCAAACTGCCCATAGGAATGCTTGAATGCTATTTTCAATGACTGAGTGAAAGAGTGTGACTGATCAATTTAGTAGCCAAACTTAAATGAGCCTTTTTATTGACATCTAGGTTCATGTCTAAGAGGAGACTGCTACTCATCTCTGCTCCCTCTGAGGATGACTACTCTTTCCAGCAGCAGCTGACTGCTCTCAATGGACAGGAGTGTCACCTGGGTTAGCAACACACATTTACATCTACTGAACAATACACTGTCTGTCTGCTGTAGCTTTTGGTGAAATAAGGAAATGTTTTTAAAAGAGTCACATTTCCCCTCTGGCCTTATTTAGAACTGAATATAAAAAAGTCATAAATGTTAACTATTTATGAAGTAGGCATGCATTTAGATGTCAGTCAATACCTGAACATTTTTACTACCCAAAATATCAAAGTATAGAAGAAAAAAAGAAAAGCACTGAATTATTTGTACAAATAATGGTTTGTTTTGTTTGTTCATTTGAATCTGCAAACTTGATGTTCCTTTCAAGCTCTTATTGTTAAAATGTCTTTCCCCAGGCATTCGCCACTTTGCCATGTTGAAGCTGATTGGGGTTGGAGACAAAGCTTCAGGGACTGTTGAGTTATTTCCCCTCAATGGTAAGTCAAAGTCATGTGGGACAGTCCAGGTGTATGGGACAGTGATGGAAACCAGCAGCTTGCACATCTTTAAATGTATTGCTAAAACACAGAAACTATTGTTATGATGTTAGATGTCTATGTTAAACATGTACAAGGGTCCAAAACCTGAGGTGATAGCATATAACATGCTTTTTAGGTCAGTGCGCATCATGTGACAGATCCAGAAGTTGAGCTGTAGTTCTCAGAATTTGTATGTCTATGTCTTAATATCCCCTTCTTCTGTGTTTTGTCAAGTGCATTACTTAGTTTTCAATCTGTCATCTGTCCAGGTCGTAGTCAGAGTGAGGTTGAGCTGTTGTCCCGTGACATGGTCAACAATCTAAAAGAACAGCTGAAGATCAGTAAGGACTATTTCAGCATGCTGGTGGTGGGGAAAGACAGCGATGTCAAGGCATGGTTCCCGTCACCCATGTGGTCTTTGGATAACATCTACGACCTGGTGGATTCCATGGAGCTTCGCCTGCAGGAGGAGAAGCTGCAGAAGAGGCTGGGGATCTACTGCCCTGAGGACAGAGGAATAGGAGGGAATGAGGGGGGACATTATGGTGGCTATGATGAAGATGGTGCAGAGGAGGCATACTCGTATCACCGGTCAGAAGAATGATGAGAAAGGTGCAGGAAGAAGAGCTATCTAAAAAACCCTAACCCTTAAGATGAGACACCCTAAACATGAACACTTGGATTACACATAAGCAAGCTATTAAACAGTGACCTCAAAAACCTTTTAATTGTTGGATCCACATTAATAAGATGGATGTTCTATGTTTGAAGGGAATATATTTAGAAAGTGGAGCAGAACATGGTGGAATGGTTTCATTCAAGAAAGTCTTGATGTCTTGTGCTTTTTGGCAACACTTCTGTCCAATCTTTTTCAAACACATTCACTCTGCAAAGTACACAAATGGAAAGTTCCTGTTTTGAAATATTGTGATGTTGAAGTTGAAACTGTATTTAGACAAAACAAATGTTCTTTTCTTTAGCTCTGAGCTAAACATCTGGTCATCTTTTTAAGGAGCTGCAGTCTGCTGACACCTCAGGGTTAGTAAAACAAAGAGCTGTTGACGCTGGACTCTTTGCATGCCCAAGGAGAAGCTTTTTTAACAGCTCTTTAAACAGCAAGATTTAACTTCTCTGCAAAGGCTTTCAACTGTTGAAAAAACGTACTATAAATGCAGGCAAGCATGGCACCAGAATTTCCACTCCATCACCTTAATTCAACTGTCCTATTAATCGCTAGCAGTACATCAAATACCATACAGTACAAACAAACACACAAACATTATTTTGAATTTCATTTTAATTTCATGTTTCTTTCATTAAGAATACAATAACTTTTCAAAGATACTCACATGGATCTTGACCAATCCAAAATCTAGTAAAGAGTGACTATGAGATGACACCATTGGAAACCTCCTGAAGCAAAGTTTAATATAATCATAAAGATAGGGAGATATGCAGACTGAGTTCAGTGGAATCTGTGTCAAAAACAAGAACACCACATATGCATAGATGTAGGTTATCATTTCTGTAAGTATCACAGCATCTTCATAAAGAGAGAGAATTCTGCAAAGTTTAAGAAGTGCAAACAATCCAAAGTTAAGGGGATATTTTCTTAAATTTGATTTACTTTGTATTTACAAGTGGATCAAAAGTGGATCTGTTTTGAATAAATCCTTGTCAATTGTAAATTGGTGCAACGTGTCCAAATGTGCCTGTATGATGAAAATTGGAAAGTAATACCATAATCCTGTCAAGTGTTGATGCCAAAAATATCGACAGACTGAAGACTGATGTGTGGAATGTGTTGGTAAGTAAGTGAAGGAATGACCTGGGTTAAATATTTGCAGCAGTATGTGAAATAAGTGGGGCAGAGAAGGAATGTAGGGATTTAGAGATGAAATATGACAAAACAAAAGGCCAAAATATATCAAAGAGAGAAAAAAAGCACATCCTGAAAAAAACAACTTGTGATTTACATCTAAGTACCTAAGTATGAGCAGCTCCACTGTGTTTGACTGCTACTGACACTCACAGAGCTACACAGGAAGCTAAAAAAGTTGAGAGGTTAAATGTGAGTAAAGGTTTAATAAGAAGAAGTTGGGCATTGGAGTGAAACAGAAAGTTGAACTGTCACGTGTTGTTGAGTTGGCCTGTTTGCAGGATGAACCATCAACAAAAAATGGCGGCAGCAGATTAGCGACTGAGTCATGTTATTAATGATACATTTAGACAAAGTTGAAGTCTCTCTTAATCATCCTGAAAACTAAAAGTCACCAAAAACATTTATGTTTATATTCTCATCAACAAAACAGCAGCTTTTTATTGAGCTTGACATGTTTTAATATCATATTTTCTTCTTTTTTTAATGGATTATGGAATATTTTTGCATGACATTACAGTAACAAAAAATCCTTATGTATCTTTTACTGACCCTTTACATAGCCCCTCAGTGCAGTCTCTGTTTGAAACAGGTCGTTTTAGCTCCTGTCTCTTTAAACGTCCCCTCCCCATGAGCCCACTCTATTCTGATTGGCTAGCTTCCAGAGGCTACGTAAACAAAAAATAATAGTATTTCTTTTTTTCTTGCACTTTATTCAAAATGGCAACTTCTCCAATACATCTGTCCATGCTCATTTAAAATCAGATATGAAACATGCTAGTGGACAATGTGAACAAGACATGGAAAAACCTTTGCACAAAGGCTACGGAACGGACAGCCATTTGTGGGCTCACACGACCAATCTGACGTCAGTTTGATGGGGAAGTAGAGATAACTTTGCAAATGAAGCATTCAGAGCCGGCAGAAGCCTGGACTTTTGACTTTAAGGCAGCATTTTTGCATACGTTCATCAGCAGTTTTGGTACTTTGACCATGTTTAAGATTGACATCCGGCACTGTAACAGTATATAAACAGAAATTCACAACAAACATGTTACGACCCCTTTAACAATAATTTAAGATTTTATTTGCAACTATTTTTTGCATTTGGTTGATTAATTTGATTTGAAGGATCACCTTTTTTGAGTTATGAATTGATCAGATAACAAATGGCCACAGATGAAGCTTGGCTGTAATTACAAACCACTGTTTTTGCCCACTTCTTCTTCTTTCTTTTTAAAAAAAAAATTAAATGTATTAATACCAGGGACCATGTACAAAATATATTCATCTCAAAAAAGTGAAAAGATGCTTTCTACCAGATTTAGCTACCAGGTAATTTCCATCTTCAGTCCCTGGGCAGGTATAAAGGAAACAATACAACACAGAGTAAATCTTCTTATACAGCAAAGAAACCATGTTACATGTTTCTATCAACAAGCTCTATAAGAGTACAAAAATCAGAATGCCTATGACCATCATTGAGAAGAATTATCTACAGCCCGCCCTGATTTACTTTCCCTCCTAACTTTACACAACTTGTTTTTTTTATCACATAAAGATAATGCTAGCAGCAATGACATCCACTAGGGGGACTGTTCAGCTATCTTAGGTTTACTAAGGTACAATAAGGTGAGCTTGTGCATCCCTGATAAACTAATTAATTATTAAGAGATTTTCAACACTGATCTTAAGTCATTTACAATTTAGGGTTCATGTAATGAGCTCTGATTGCCTTTAATTCTTTGTAATTCTTCTCATTTTTAAATTATATACTAAAAAAATTGTTTCTCATGCAGACAATGATTGTAATGTCCACTACTGTTATTAACTACAGTCTCATGGGTGTAGCTTTTTGTCTTATCATATCTTTGTTTACCAAATCACTTTATCAGGAATAAAGTGTTGAATATGGTTGCTAAGAAACCATTATATTTTCTTTCTTTTTTTTTCTTTTTTTTTTTTTTGTTGACCAGGCGTGGAGGGTGTGTCCATTAGTTGTTGAGCACAGAGGGAAACTGCAGGGAGTTTGCCAGGGATAGGCAAATCCATGAGATGGAAACACAGAGATAAGAGAGACTGTGCAGACTCACACTCACACAAAGCACACATACTACTAAGAGAGGAAGTAGTCAGTTGTGGACAGGCCTATGTCACTGACAGAGCTAGAGTATACATCCTCCCACGTACCAACACTCAGCCTCACACACTCAATGCTTTGTCACACTCTTTGTCATTCACTATCTCTGCACCTTTCTCTCTTCGACAGTTACAGAGACTCACACAGATACACTGAACAAACAGACTGTCCACGACCTTATCCACCGATCATTCGGACATACAGAGGTAGCTGGGATTGTTGTCCTCAACATGGTGAGTACATTTTATCTCTATATTGAAACTATTTGACGTAATCACTTTCTAAATAAGACAACCATGGTGCCAGGTATTCTGGGGTCTGTAAACGAAAGCGTCTATTGTAAATCTTTGTTAGGATCATTTTAACACTTTTTATACATTGATATGATGAATATTTATGTGTAACAATACCTTCATGTCATAGTTCATTCTTGTACACATGATTCTGACATTGCTGTGTCTTTGGGCAAGTTACTGCATGTGTGATTAGAGAGGAAATATATTTTGATGTTACTCATGCTATTGACACTTCACATAGAAAATCACCTTGGTGATTGGTATTTATAGCATTTAGGATCCTGTGAGATTATACTGATAAGTCTGTGCTTGATACTCAAGATATTTTTGGCCACATTTTGGCCATGTATAATGTATAAACAGGAGAAGTCACCATTAGGTTTGGTTTTGAGTCAACTAAATTGTGCAAGACAACTTTGGTGTCCGCTTTTCATCACACTGGAAATAGAAATTGTGCTTCCTCTTTGCTTTGACCGGATGATCCTCCTCTCTTCTCTGTCATTTCTCAGCAGGTTATTGGACTTTGAAATTTAATTGCCCATACAACTGCATTTTTATTTGTATTTACATTAGCAGGGACACTAGCATAACATTTCAGCGGCTGTCTTCATTACCAACATATTAATAGAGTGGTTGTCACTTGTTCCCCTCTGTTTCAACACACTCTATTTTCATAAGTGTCCACTAAAACAACTCAATTCATAATCACCCAGAATATACAATCAGTTGCCAGTTTATTAGGTATGTTTTGTTTAACTAAGGCATTATAATTCAACAGCTCTGCAGTAAATGCTGCCTTTATGAAGGTTATAATGTTTTTAGTTGAAACTATTTTCTTCATCATCATTTTGACGATGTAGTTTGTGGGGCTGTTGAGTTGTATTACATTATTCGTAGAGTTATTTCCAGGATTTGACAACATTTTTAGGTTTTCACAAAATTGCAACTGCACACATATTTAGAGAAGCAGTAATTGCAAACGTCTGGTACAGAACAGCTTGAGTAATCTTTAGTTTACTGTGGTTAAGAAACAGAAGTGAGATGAGGGAACTTTCCTCTGTTTCTCCTCTGAATGTATATTAAGCTACATATCAGGCTTACTGTTAACACACTTACAGTTTGCCACCTCTATGTTACTGACACCATTAAAGTGACACTCCACCCAAAATATTTGGGGCACCAAATACATAACTTCAGTTAGCTTGAAAGGCAGTTTCAGTTGTTAAAAATAAACAGTATTTTCCTTCACAACAACGAATACGGATGCGACTAGCTTGACTGCTAGCATGTTTACCAAATGTGTGATGGTTAATGGATACGTTTTTTTTTGTTTGTTTTTTTTTACAGAGGAATAAAACATTTATAAAACCATTCCTGCAACATTGTCCACTTATCTGTCCATTCATAATCACAGTATTCCTTATAGTTTTGCTAAATGTGACTAAAATCGTCTGGGTCACACTAATGCCCATATAAAGCACCAAAGCTCTAAACTGTAGCAGTCAAATTGGATTAAGGACATATTTTCCATTTTGTCAGTATAGTTTATCCAGAGGTTTGTTACTAATGTTATCCACATACAGTAATTGTTTTTTGAAGTTTGTGAATTCAGTTATATAAGCAACCCTTCTTATGATAATAAAATAGTAATTGTTATGCTGTAAATACAGTTTTAAAGAAACTACCACTGAGCGCAACATACACGAGATCTGATGTTCACTGTAGTTTATCTTTAGCTGTTCCCTCCGTTGTACATTTTTTCCTAACTTTACTGCTGTAGGAATAGCAGCGGCTATGTGTCCACTACTCTTATCTTCACTTCCTGGTATGGTGTCTCTGACTCCAGTCAAACCAGCCTCATTAAAACGGGTGTGGCTGCTCCATTATGACACTTTGTGTCAGCTGCTGGGCTGCTTGTGTGTTACACGTGATGTTACATAATACACAAATTTGGTTCCAGATCTCATATTTGCAGGCTACATCACCCAGAGAAACATAATATTTGCCATATTAAAAAAATACTTATACTTTTTAAAGAAAGGGGACTGTGAGCAGGAATACCTGAACAGAACCTGTAGTACTGGTTGCAAGTACAGCTTTGAAAAGTCTTACTCCAGATATTAAGTGAAAATATGTGTTTACAAGAGTATTATGAGGAGTTGGTTTATGGTTTATGACATATTTATATGTTCTATTACTTCATTTTTGTCAATATATGCAGTTCAAAACCAATAAGATAAAACTGATTAATTATTCACTTGATAATTTGAACGACACACCAGCCGTGGGTGGTTCAGCCATTAGTAATGGTGCAGATGAGTTGTGTTATGACACACGCATTCACACATCGATAGCTACCATGCAAGGTGCCAATCTTGGCATTTGGAGCACTATGGGGTTTAGTATCATTCTCAGTATCTCATTATCAATCCATCAGCTTTGTGATTAATGGTAAACCTATTCTACCTCCTTTGAAAGACAATGTTATGATTATTCGCACATAGCCTATGCATATTTTTATTTTGGTTTGTGTATATGATTGATTTGTGAGTGGCCTCTGGAAAAGTTTTGAAACCTTTGCCAATGAAATGTGCAAAAACCTTTCAGTTTAATGAAGGGTGCATCTTGTTTTCCCTTATTTCTTTTTTGCTACGTCCATCAGTGTGTTTCTATTATGCTTCCTGCTGAAGTTATGTTATTCTGCCATGTAAATAATATCTTAACATCCTAATACCAGTTAAGTATTATGATTAACACTATTTCTGGTCCTCTTCCACTCTGTCAAGGATAACAAGGGCGATGTGAGGTCCATCATGGCTCGCTTCCAAACGAGTGGGGCAAGCACTGATGACAGTTCCTCCACACCGCCCATACGAGCCAAACCACAACTGCACCCTACCCTCTCCTCCGGCCCACCCATACAACCAAAGAAACCTGTCTTGGAGAGCCTTTCGGGCAGTGCGATAAATATACCTCCTAAACCCTCTTTCCTAAAAAACACACCATCCAGTAAAAGTGACACAGATGCAGTTGAACCAAACAGAGCAAAAGCCCTGGCTAGCAGATTTGGAAACACCCAGGATGACAGCAACACCAACAACAAACCTTTCCTTAATAAACAGCAGACACCCTTGAAGTCACCTTTTTTACATGGTGTTGAAGCTAAAGACCCTGTACATAAGCCTCCATTTCACAAGCCCCCCCTTAGCGCCACCATGTCCGACGCCAAACCTGCCTTTCCTAAACCATCTCCAGCAATCGGCACCAAGCCCAGCTGGGTGAAGCAAGACAATAGTGGGGGTGCACCATCCAACACTGGCTTCACACCACCCAAAGTACAACCTTTACAACCAAAACAGAGCAGTGGCCTCAGTAAACTACGGCAGCATAATGAAGACATAGGAGCAGCTAACATGGACACTGCAAACAAAACTTCACCTCCAACAAGCTACAATTTTAAGCCCCCTCCAGCCCTCAGGACTGCTCAGAATATCTTCAACAAGGAGGACAAGACAGAGCAGTCAGATAGTGGCATGAAAGCAGATGGAGGCAACAAACTGCCTGTCACTGCTAGTAAGTCCATCCCTCCTCCGAAACCTCCTGCCAGTAAAAAGCCTAGCATTAAGAGACCTGCATCTAAGGCTGGCAGCATTAATGGTGACACCACTTCAGGCCCCAAATGTAATCCTCTCCCCAACAGTTTAGCATTGGGCCCTGCTCCTGCTAAACCTAACCGACCTCCCAAAGTCAACCTGGAAAGTTTCAGAAGAACTGCTAAGGCCTCTGATGATGGTAGGTTGTCCTGGCACTAACAGCTTTGTTTGTTTAGTAGTGACACAATAGAAAAAAATTATTTTGTATTGATATGTAACAGCCAATCCAAGAGTGGAAATTAGTATTTATGTAAATAACATCAATTTTCAATATGGTGAAATACATTGCAAAAATGTATATTTAAGTGTAATCACAGGCATGACCAAAATAATAACAGTTAACGCTTGTGTGTTGACTCACATAGTGGGTTGACTCAAAAATGTGTGATCACTTGTCAGAGTGCTAATTAAACTCCAGTAAGCGTTCTCACTTTTATCTTTGCTAGCTGTAGAGGGCTATAGGAAAGCTACAGTATATTACAGTGGCCCTTTACTCATTAACTCAGTTACGCATATCTTCCAAAAATCACAAAGTCTTTGGGCGGATCCTGTATTGGTATTGCTAGATCAATTCTGGCTTCACAGTTGGTATAAACAGCAACAGATTAGAGACACTAACTACTCTAAGGCTTTGATTTCTCAGTGGTGTTCCTGGAAAATCTGGGGGTTTTAATTGCCTCAGGAAGAGGTTCCATAGTTACAAACAAATTACACTTTTTGTGTTTGAGATTTTTACTTATGTATTATGATCAATATGCCTAAAATTGATTGTCTTAGTATTTCTTCACCACAGTCATTTTCCTTGCATTGTGTAAGTCTTTGAAGCAGCATTTAGAGCTTTGTGTAGGGAGATTAGGGAGAAATGTACAGAGAATGCAGTTGTTAAGCAAATGTCATGAAATCTTGTAGTTGCAGATCAAAATATCCCAAGGTTACACTGGGGACAATTTTGACACATGAAGCCAGTTTTTCTAAAATTCTGGCTATGGCCCTGGTTACTGAGAAGTGAATATGTCATGTGTCCTTAAGTTACTCCTGCAGAAGAGATCTTGACCTCAATGACACATCATAATGAGTAAAGCTTTTTTAACAAACTGAACACCATCACTTTCGGATAATGAATGCAAACAAAACAATGTACAAAAATATGTAGATAGATAGATAGATAGATAGAATATGTATATCAGTATAAATCTGCTTCCTGTTGAAGTTAAAACCATTACGAATACAATATGACCCACGTTAAGCATGGCAAACATCTGGAAAGCACAGGGTGAGGCAGAGAAGGAGAGTTACAGGAGGGAAATTTCTGGCAGCCAGAAGGCACACACATGTAGCCTTGCAGTTGGGAATACCATATCTGACTGCATTTAACACATGTTTTGGAAGGCATTCATTTAGTGTATATCTTTGGTTTCTTGAATCAAACATTGCAAAATGTGTCAGCTTAATTTATCTCTAAAAAACAAGCAACTCTCTAAACTTAGCAAGGCCCTTTCTGGCAAGTTGATTAAATGATGCAGAGTGGTAAGCACATCTTGTGACAGTTTGAAAGAAAGACGGGGTTCCTCTTATTTGGTTGGCTCAATTGCATTTCTTTTCTGTCACTTTAAAAATACTTACTTCAGGCACTCTTCAGAGGTGTGAAAAAGACATGTTTCACAAGTTGACAAGTGAGGTTTCAGTAGCAATGTTTAGCTTTAGTTGTGATTTCACTTTCAGTTGTTTGTGTTTCCAGCCATGCTAACAACTCAAACAACTCCAGTTTGTGCATAATAGCATTAAAAGCAAATAATTCTTACAAATCTTTAGTTTATGAATTAGCATTTTGTAAAAAAAAAATTAGAGCAAGTAACACAGATGTTTTATGTACTGTTGTTCATTGGTTTAAAAAAGAGACCAAAGTCATTGGTTCCTCTATTTGTCTGGCCAAGTTCCCTGTCCAGTTTCTCTCTTCGCACCCCCCCCCCCCCTCACCCCCCTGCTCTCACAGCAGAGTGTGTTTCACCATATGGGGAAGTACAAGTTCTGACAAACAGGGAGAGTTTCGAGTGAGAGCACTCTGTTTTTAGGCACACACCTGATGCATTTTGGCGCAGTCAGAGGTGAAGGATGAAGCTGAAAAAAAGGAAAAAACAGAAAACAAAAATAACTGAGCAATTTTGATATTGTCTGCTCCACATGATTATTTGGTGGATGCTATGTGCTTTCCCTTTCTTACCTATTATCATGTGTTATGCTGTCCTTTCTTTTGAACTAGAAACTTAGTTAATATGAGCACGTGAGGTTTTAAGGTTTGATGTCTGTATTGCTTGCTGTATTGATCATTTGATTGGCTTTTTACTAAAATATCAACTTTATTGGTATTGTTCTGTCTTTGAACTTGGTGGCTATAGGTGTGCTCCGTAGTAGTGGCTGAATAAGTACATTTACCCAAATACTGTATTGTACTAGTTTAGTACAATTTTTATATACTTGCACTTGAGCATTTCCATTTTGTGCCACTTCATACTTACACTTATTAATACGCTACTTTTTACTCCTCTACATTTACCTGACACTTAATTCACAGATAAGGATTACAATTACGTTTATGAAATATGAAGTATTACAAATTAATTATATGAATTAGTTCAAATCTGCTCCCACATGCCCAACAAAAACACCTAAAAGCTGCTTACGTGTTAATGCATCAATGTCTGTTTTTCCCAAAAAATAAAGTCAGGAAAAAAAGGCTGCAAAATAGAAAGGGAGAGGGAGATTAAAGTAAAATAAAAATGTTTTTTTTTAAAAAGTATTTTCACGTTGTGGTGTTGTTTGACTAGCTTAGCCTCTAAGGATTGATACATTTATTTTCCTTCTACACTACAGTATTTATCTATACATTTTGTACATACAGTCTATGAGATAGTCATTGACAGTACTGGTAAAGATACTTTAACTTCTCTATTTTATCACTGTGTGTTTTTGTTACAGGTTCCGGCACCTTTAAGAAACCTGTCATCCCGACTCCTTCAGCATTTCATCCCAGTAACCATGTGACCCCACCTCCACCCCCTGTGAATGCACTCCCCAGTCTGCCCCCACGACCACCTGGAACCATGTAAACGCCACATTCATGCCCACTCATGCAAATTTACAAGTTATATATGCTGTGTATTCTCTGGACAAAAGTTACACCAATTAACACACAGTAAATCCTGACTGTGCTTTACAGGATGCAGGCAGATGAGTGTTATGATGATGTTGATGAACTGAAAAGCGCTCCTCCACCTCTACCACCGTCCGCAGGTTCAGTAACAGTTACTTTTTGATCACATGTAAATGTGTCATCGTCAACATTTATGGTTTTATACACCACAGGAAGACAAAAATGGACATGTGATGCTGAACCTTGTACCTGTTTTTACATACTAGACACGCACACAAGAAATTATTTTAGTTTAAGTTTAAGTTTAACTTTGGGCTAGTTGTTTCAGTTTTCTGTGGTTTCTGTTGACCACTGCCTGTCTCGAGATTCTTGTTTGTTTTTTTTAAACTTCATAACTTAATATTCATTCCTTGTTTCTCTTTAGGTCATCCGAGTCAGAGAGCAAAGGTGAGATATGCTGAATTAATTTAATCTACATAAAGTACAGATATGTGCAGATGCTGACATATACACACATAATCAGATTGTACATGGATGTGTGTTCATAATGATAAATGACCCAGTGGTGGACTATGGTAAACATTAAGATGCAACATGGTCAGTATAAATAATTAGGAATAAATGAAAACACTAAATGAGAAAATATTGAAGTAACCATATAGTAGGGATGAGCAATATGGACAAAATAAAATATTATATTTTTTTAGATGCCTCAATATCAGTATTACAATGATATTGTATGGATGACTATTGGTGCTTTTACAAAATATTTACACAATGAGAGTTAGGGTTAAGGGTTTAGGGTTAGGGTTTTGATTATGAGTTATCAGTAATGGGGATATAATGACTAAGTGGGTAAAGGGAAATAATTGAACAGCTGTAACAGTCTGGTAAGTTCGGAAAATTTGATTACTTTACGGTAATGCAGCATTTAAAACCAGGGAGCACCTATGCCATCTCACAACATTATGATATGTAGTCTTTTATCACAATATCAAGATAATATCAATATATTGCCCAGCCCTAATATAAAGCAAATAGTAATGCTAATGTCTATTTTGAGCTGACACAAGAACACAGTAAGATACAGTATGTTAATCAGAATATGAAAAATCTTTGTGCCCTTGCAGAAAATCTGAAAATATTAGTACAGTAGAAATGACTGAGAAAAAGGACCTGCAATATTTGCAGCTTGACGGACATTAATATGTTTGCCACTACAAACAGGAAGAATGAGAAATGAACAAAATACATATACAAAAGGTGTAAAGTTCTTCTATAGAAGTGAATTACACATGCTGTAAGACAGACACTGTGTTAATTGCAGTGTATACTGATGTTTTTATTGATGTTTTCTCTGACCAGGAAGAGAATGATGATGATGATGATGATGGAGAGATGTACGAGGATCTTGATGAACGATGGTGAGAGAACGTTCCACATTAAACATTAGCTTGTTTTTTAAAACTAAGTAACGATTCTGAGTTATTTATCTGCATCTGGATGGATGAGTGGAATGTTTGTTTTTAAGAGTTTGAAGGGAGGCTTTGTTTGACTTAAGGCTATTCAGATCGAAACCTGACAAACCCTGGCACAAATAACACTGTCTCTACAATTTACTCTTCACAATATTGGTTTTAAACCCAGTTAAACTGTGTACTCATTTACATTTACGAACACTACTCTTGGTGGTTGTTTTGCACACTAAAAAGAAGCCATTCATTCTCACTCTGATTGAATTTTCTGATTGAAAAGCAGACAAACTTTCCCGTTTTAACAGCTTTATCTGTTCAGGGAGTTAATGTGGTGACCCCCAAGTCAGCCGCATCTCTACAAAGTGCATCTGTTTATCTATCAGTCTCTTTCGCCTTATCATTTCCTCTCTATTGCCACCTCTCTTATGCTCTCTCGCTCTCTCTCTCTATCAAGGGAAGCGGCTGAACAAAAGCAAGAAAAGAGGAAAGAGAAAGAGGATAAGGAGGAGAAAAAACGCCTGGAGGCTGAGAAGAAGGGGCAGAAGGAGCGAGAGAAGAAGGAACAAGAGGCCAGAAAGAAATTCAAAGTGAGTAGACAAGAATGGAAATGGCAGTTAAATCTCAACCAATTCCTCTGAAAACATGTCTAACAATTACATATTTTATAAAATGTTCATATTTTCAGAGACTTTTATGTACAATACATGTGTACATGCAAACACATGAAACTTCACTGCAAAAATAAATGTAATGATCTATCTATCAATTTTCTTCCTTTGTGTGTGTTTGTGTTTGTGCATGGCTGCCTGTATATTAGTTGGTAGGCCCTCTGGAGGCCATCCACCAAGGGAAGGCTTGCATGGACTGTCGAGGCACTAAGACAGACCTTGCTCTGAAGCAGGGAGACAGCCTCGATATCATCCGTGTCCAGGGCAACCCAGAGGGGAAATGGTTGGGACGGACGCAGGATGGATCCAGTAAGTTTACATATTCCTTCCTCATTATATTTGCCTTGGTTTGTCATGTGTCATCTGTTTTGTTTTTTTCTGCTGTGACACCCTCTCTGTCACATCTGCAATTACAGGACAAGATTAATCTACATTTTCCTCATTATTTTCCTGTCTTTCTTGTCTTTATTTTCCCTAAAATCCTGCGGTCAATAATAGAAGAGACAAATGAAGTGAATATTTCATTTCGCTCTTTCTGTTTTTCACAGTTGGTTATGTCAAGACCACTTCAGTGGAAATCGACTTCAACACTTTGAAGAATCGTCAAAGTCAAAGTCAGCAGCCGTCGTACGACCCTGAGGTCTACGATGACATTGATGTGGCCTCTTCTGATAATAGGTACTCTCCTTTACATCAGTTAGTTGCAATGAAAAGTTGCACTTATGTAAGAATAGGGGGGAAGTTAAATGGGATGAGCCATTACAATTGTTCCAAAAGTGTTATTCCCCTCATAAATAAATTCAGATTGCTCAAGATAGAAACACATGTTGACGTTTGCTGTAAAAATGTCACTTTTGTGTCATTTTGGTATTTTAATTGGTGCTATATATTATCTCAGATGTGGGCCTCTGGTAGGCCAGTTGAAGCCAGGAAATAAGAATTGTCGTATGTTCAGTGTCTTCAGAAATGTTTTTTGTTAATATGGTGTGCTGTTTTGTTCCAGGTTTGACCCACAATCTTAATAATTGTAGATTTTGTTCAATAAATTCTGGACTAGTCTAAATCATAGCTCACTTAATGTATCTTTACACTGTTAGTTAAAAAAATACAATAGATGAGAATTTTACATCTGGAACATGTTACAAAAGAAAATTGACTAAATTAACCCATGTTTAATGTTTCTTTTACTAACTTCTCTCCCTACAGTGGGATGAAAGGGCCAGGAGGTATGCTTTAAATCTATATAAATATTATTATACTCAGTTACATTCTTTGATATTGTTGATATCAAGTGGTTTTGCAGAGATAAAACATGTCAATAATTGCATTACATGTTTTGTTGCCCTATAGTGATTCTACCACCACTACCAGGGGACGGTGGAGAGATATACGATGATGTCCTCGATCCAAACCTGGATGTCAGGTGGGAACTGATGGATAAATAGCTTTTTGTTTTAGAAGGAGTGGGTAGATACTAAATATATATATACTAAATATATATTATATATAATAAATGGAGAAGAGGAAAGATTATGATGTGAAACAGTAAAGGAAATGCAAGTTTTTTCATCCTTGGTTGGCTCTTTAGTCCCCTGGATTCCAGCTCTTCTACTACAAAGCCACGTGGCTTCCTGTGGATGTTTGAGCGGAACAGACGTCCTACCATCACTAATGAGTAAAATACACTCAGTAGTAAGACTGATCACAAATCTACTGTCCACTGTTGTTAATCCCAAACGGTTCCTCTCGGATGAAGACACCTTTGAATGTTGATTTTATGGCCAGATCAGCCTCAGATCATCTATTTCACCTCTCTCTGAATAACACTGAATAATCCTATTTGCAGATTGATTATTGCATGACCCGTCCATGAAACTGGAATCTAACAGTGATGTTTCTGTAATTGCAATCAGTGCAGCTGATTATGTGTGATTTTACTAATCTTCACCAGTTGTTTGTCTATAGCTGATGTACTGTATGATTGTCGACTTAATCAGAAAATCAACGTCTCATCTTCTAACACCAGAAAAAGAATGTTTTAGCATGTATACTAATTAAGATATATTGTAATTTGTGAATATGATTATGAATATTTGAATCAACCTACTCTAAATTGATGATATTCTAATGATATAAATGATGTAACATCTAAATTATTTTTCTTTTATTGTGTCAGAGTGCCTCCACCCAGCCAGTTTACCGCAGATGGAAAATCAGGTATTACTCAAATTTTCATGAAAAAAGACATTTGTTCCTCAATATATGTCCATCCTTGACTGTTCTTTGTTTTCTCTTTGAAAAAGAAAGACGTGCTGATTGATATGTTTTTGGTGTACTAACTAACGGGATTAAATGAGACGTCCTTAACATTTGATATTTTATATCTATCACTATCTCTATTTAAATGATTGTAGATTTAAGCAAAATCATGTCTTCAAAGTAGGGCTGGGCATATTGTTACATCAGCTTTTTTTGTTTTGCATCTCCTCTCTTTATACTTTGCAGCTGACAATCTACTTCTTGCTACATGTAGTCTGATTAAAATGTGCCCCCCCTAAATGCATGCTAATGTCAGGTGTCTAAAAGTTAAAGATTTGACCTCACTGACTTGTTCCTTGTGTTACTACAGATCAGTCACCAATCGATGAGGACATTTACGATGATGTTGACTCTCAAAATTTGCCTCCCCTTCCTCCCATCAACAGGTACAATTACAAGAGTCTTAAGAGAAATGATAATAATCCTAGAGTCCATCTATTTATATTGAAGATTTCAAATGTCACAATTGTCAAATTATTGATTGATTGATTGATTGATTGATTATTTTTTTGGGGGGAGGGGGGGTTAAACCAAGTAATCAGTAATCAAAGATCATTGTTGTTTTCGGCTCTCTCCTCTCATTTTATGTTTATTCTTCTGTCCAGCCTTCCAACCATGAAAGGCAAAAGCAAGTCGGAAGAGAAAGAGGACTCAAAGAGGCAGAAAAAGTTTGAGAAAGAGGAGAAGGACTTCCGGAAGAAATTTAAAGTTTGTCTCTCTAATATTTCTTTTAACGTATCAATTCTTTCCTCCTAACTATTGCCAAGATCTCAAACTTGTTGACACAGTTCAATAGTGCAAAAATAATAATAATAATATTTTTTAAAATTCACTTTAATTTATTTAAACTCCAAACAGTAAAATTGACATTTCAAACCAATTGATCCACCAAGAATGTTTTGGCGGTCACAAACTTAACAACTGATGATATAAGTTTCAATCTCTTTCAGTATGATGGGGAGATACAGGTCCTGTACCAGGTGAGCATCGTACCCACACTCACTAATAAGAAGTGGAGCGGGAAAGAGCTGCCAATCAAAGCAGGAGAGAAACTTGATGTCATGGTTAAAGCCGTGGATAACAAACTCATCTGTCGGAACGAGGAAGGAAAATGTGAGTGTCTGCTGTTAGTTTATGTGTTTAATACCATAAACAGAACTTATAAATACATATATTGAAGAGGCCCATAATACTCAACATGTATTTAAAATCTGTCTTTTACAGTTGGTTACGTTTCGACCAGCCACATTTTCACGGAGTAAGTCCCACAGTTAAACATTTACACATTAATACACAGACATGGAAATGTAAAAATATGCTGATTATTTTGTGTTTGTTTACAGCGATGGTGATGATATCTATGATGATATCGGAGATGGTATGTTTTTAAGTTAATCTTACATTTTGCATGAATAGATATGCAGACAGTAGACACATGTTACCATTCATTATTTAAGAAATCTTTCTAATTGATATTATATCTTCTTTTCAGATTGCATCTATGACAATGATTGAAAAAACATCTTGCTGCAGGTCTATTGTCTTACATCGATATTGTTCATGTTATTTATTACGTTTATTGATGGCATATATTATGTTTGCTTTAAGTCCGCCTGATAATCAGATTGAATTTCACTTCATTATTTATTAATGAATATTTGAATTGCTGAAAAATAATTGGACATCTGTGCAGGTATTGAATAATCTGGGACCAGGCTAGCTTTAAGTCCTTTTAACAATGTGATCCTTTAAAATGTTGTTTCTTCAAAAAACTAGAGGTGCACTGATACCGATATCGATATCAGATATCTGATACTGATTCTAATAACTCAATCAGATATCAGCGACAAAGGGCTGATCTGGTACCGTATACCATTATTTTAATTAATATCAATTCAGTAAATTTATATCTATGTATATATTTGTTACATTGTTTTGTTTTACAAAGTTAGGAAAGCAATGTTTAAGTCTTTTATGTGTGATTTTGCCTTACAGGCATACATCTTATTAATTAAATACTGGTATCGGTATCAGCCTATAACCAAAGCCCAGTTATTGGTATTGAGATTTAAAAAGTTGCATCAGTGCATCCCTAAAACATTTTTAAAACCAACAAAACAAAATATTTTAAAATGGTTATGTTATTTGCAATATCTCAGCAAAGCAGGAACCATTTGTTGGATCAACAGTATTTGCATATTTCTGTTTGATGTTTTCTTTTGTTTTCTTTTTAAATCTTCATAGCACTGTATCTACATGCCTACATTTTTATAAGAACAGTCACATTTTTAAATGAGAATTGTTAACACTGCTTACTCTATTATTAAATGCTTAACATGATGTTACTGTGATGTATGTATATTACATTGAAATCTGTACAACTGAGCTCCTGTGCTGACTCTGTTTTTTTTTGTTTTTTTTTTATCTCAAGCTGTTTCAATATGTAGACTAATCATCTTTGTTGGTGCCAAAGTGCCTCTGAAATGCTGTTTATACAATTTTTGAAAAAATGAAAAAGGCCTTTGATTTTCTCTACATAGCTGAGTTTGTTTTGTTGTTAAAGAGGACATCAGCTATAAAGGGATGGCTCATTTTCAAGTATATCAAGTATAAACTCACACATGCATGCAAGATACAAAATGGTGTGATGCCTGTAAACTTGAGTATTTTGCGTGCATGTTTATAATGTGATGTGTGCACGGCTAAATTACAACTATCTTATTTTTTTTTTATGAACCAAGATTACCAAATTGCTTCTCATCATGACATGTTATAGTGATATTTTGCAGTTCATATGCAAGAGTGGAGTCTGTAAAATGTGGCTCTTTATTAACATCTAGTGGCAGCAATCAGGAACAACAACAACTACAAAATTCACACAGGTCTGGATTTCAATTTGTTTGCTGCCAAATAATTTCTAATAGTGCTTTAGAGATAAAGCCTTATGAAAATGTTTAGTGTAGTCTATTTACCCCACATTGCTATTTTTACACTGATTCGTATCCATGTCTTCACCAAACTGACTACAGTAAGGGTCGAGGCAGATATGACAGCATGTCCTCTAGGCTGGGAGCATGCATATTGACTAAATTAGTACAGTATCACATAAACATCAATTTATTCAGGATTGCAAATAAGCAGAGAGAATGCTAAATTAATCAGGAGCTCAGAACTGGAAAGAAGCTCGGAAAAGTACCATAGGGATTAACGTATTTGTGTTTGAGCTGTTTCCAGGAATCACAAAATTAAAATACATCAATGTACAAGAGGAGTGATACTGGTTACGGGTTTGGGTAAGAATATCAGGGTAAACCAATCAGAAGCAGAGTGGGGCAGGATATGAATTTGCTCACAATAGAGTTATTCAGATAGCATAGCAGACCAGACATTTTGATAAAAGTAGCTGCAAGAAGCATTGTACTGAACTCAAATGATAGGTCTTAAAATAATATTTTTATGGGCACCGACACATACTGATATCAAAAGAATTTAAGTGGCAGATAAGTTGCAACTTGCAAAGGCCACAAAAAAAATCATGTTGATTTGGTAGTTACCTTCAGTGGGTGGCCGGATGGTGCCACTGAAAATCTTGGGGTGGCACACCAAAATCATAACCTCTCCATAGTAATTATCGATTATCTGTAATATTAGCCTATTCTATCCAGACTATTCAAAGTCAACTACCAATAAACATGAGTCAATATGAGACAGCTTTAAGTGATTATGTCATGACAGTCAAAAAACAAGTCAAAAAGCCTATACCAGCACCAGTTAACATTAGCTAGCTAACTCAATTCATCATGACAAAAAAAAAATGTGTCAAGCCAGCCACCACAGTTTACTGAATCCGCCCCTTTTTATTTAAGAACGTGACGGCTTGTCCACACCACAAACTATAACTATAACAATAACTATAAATATATAGTTTTAGAAATCATTCTACTAAAAGTGGATGGTGGAGACCACACCACAACAGTACCAAACAATATCGTTTGGGTCACTTTCAGAGAGATTTCATGAGCAATAAAAACACAGCCAATCAAAATCCTTTCCATAAGCTGTACAGCACAACAAAATCTACATCCAGCCTGACACTTACAGTAAAACTTAAAAAAAACTTAATTATTGAAACCAAATGATTATTTTATTTATTTATTTTAATGCAGCTTTGTTCCTCTCTCACCACAGACAGGAGCAGAATGACACCCAGAGGTGTTTTCTTTAGATACGTTTATGTCTCTTTATTATACAAAGATGCAGGACCTTTGTTCTCTATTATAATGTTAAGTTAGCAGATCTTTAAGACTTCAGTGCTCACAGCGTGCAATGCCACAGTGGCTTTTGCACATCTTGCTTCGACATGCTGCTGTCGGTTGGGTCAGTTAGGTCTGTAAGTACTGTACTGAAATATCACAGTGACTAGTGTCCCGAAATACTTCTGAGCATCACATTGAATTAGCATTCGCCTGTGAACTCCTCTGCTTCTCTTTTTCTTTCTCTGTGCTCACAAACTGGTACGCTTTTGCACATCGTGGTTCAACATGTGCTGCTGTCTGTTGGGTCAGTTTGGTCTGTAAATACTGAAATATCAAAGCAACTAGTTTCCCGAAATACTTCTGACCAACACACTGAATCACCACTCGCCTGTGAACTCTTTTGCTTTTCTTTTTCTGTCTCTGTAAAACTATAGCACTAACAGGTCATCAATAGGGCTATCTGTTTTAATCCTCATATTGTGTTCCAGTCAAATTTGACCGATTTAAATGTTTTATCTCTGAAAAATGTAGTTAATTTGATCAGACTGACTTAAGATTCCATGACTTTGTCAACAAAGAGGATTTCAACACACAATACAATAAATTGTATTAATTTGCATACAATTTTGTGTGTTTTATTCAACTTTTGTACACTCTTGGTTTTCCCGGTCATTAGAAATGAATGGGGGAGACTACAATTAGTGTAAATAACTAAGCTCAGGTACATCCTCATTTGTCAGATGGATACAAGCGCACACACACACACACACACACACACCTTTGGTTCCCTAGCAACCACTACTTTGTCCAGTAGTTCTCTCTCCCACGTGAACAACACCTGTTGGCAGTTCTCACAGATAGTTGCAACATAGTTTCAATAATATTGAACTTTTCTTGTAGCTTAGGAACAAAGAAATAATCTATGATTGGTCAAACATCAACCTACATGACTACAGCCAATGGCAAATAGCCACAAACAAATACATACATGCATATTTATTACCCAAAGTCATGTCACACAGGGGTCACACATCCCCCTGGACACAAGGAAGTGGAGTCTTGAATCACAAATGATCAACTAACACTTAAACATGTCCTGCCCTTTCCAAGACCCCAAACTTTTACCTTATCTTAACACAGGTTAAGAACCTGATGACCTACAGACCCTTGATGTAGTTAATATGAGCATTCCTCAGGACACACAGACCTATAAGGTCAAAGCAGTGGTCACATTCACTCAGAACTTGCATCTTACTTAGCATGGACCACAGTAAGGAAGCAGCAATGAAAGTAGGATACATAGGGTATGCAGGAAGGAACACAGGAGGTGAGACAATAATATCAAGATGTAAATGTAGTCACTCTGGACTAAACAGGACACTATTCGAATTAAGCAAACATAATACAGATGTAAATTCAAACTCAGAAAGATAAAGGTACACTTTGATCTGATAGATATTCTATTCTTCTAATATCAAGAAATGAATGCTATCCAATCTTTTTTATGTATTTTAGACTAATGATGGAGAAGATGTGTTTTTAATGAATATTGTAAATACTAGACGTGCTACTCCGCTGTTCACCAGTTGCTGGCGGTAATGCACCAATTCTTCGTTTGCCGACCGCCATTAAAAGTCAAAGAAGAAGAACTCACTTCCTTGCTTCACCATGGTTCCTCCAGTCGCAGTGTCGCCGCTCATCAAGGTAGAGTAGTAATTTAAAGAAAGTGTTAATTATGATTGTATTAGTTGGTTTAAAGCAGGGTGATTGGTTTAAATCTCCAGCACAGCTTTCAAAACTCGGGACTGTCACCGATCTGGCAGTTAATGTCCGGTATGGGAATAGCATGCTAGCCTTGTTTGCTAGCAATGACATTGAGAGGTAGTACAGGTGAATCACTCTCCGCTTAATAAAACAGCTGGAAGATTTGAGGCATTTATGACATTTATCTGCTGTGCTGTGTGATTATAATGCACTGACGTTAAGTTAGTTGGCAGTGAACTTCATATGTCATTGCAGTCCTGAAAGGTCAGAATTGAACTTCGCCCCTCTCACAGTGTGGTTGATGTGCACTGTGCAGCTAAAGTTGGGAAAGCTGTGACACTTATTAAAGACAAAACTGTTAAAACTGGTAGATTTAGCTTTTAAAAACTGACATTGTCGCATCAGTAAAATTTAGCAGTGGAAATTGTGAAATGTGGATAAAGTCCTCTGGCTCGACTGCTTATTTTATCACTCAGTTATGTTGGTAATTATCACTCAGTTCTAGTCTTGTCATGAGCTAACACAGTTGAATCTGTTTTCTTACAGACGGCCAGGTGGTCTGCCCTCCTCCTCGGCATGTTTTATGGCAAACAGAGGTTTGGTAAGTACATGTGCTTGCAGCTGTAGTTAATGTGATGGTTATTAAATGAATGGAGACTGAATTTCGTTTTCAGGGTCATAGATTACTCAGACTATAAACTAGAGCCATCATTTTAAGTTAAAATGTCTCCTTGGGAAAAGGCCTACAAACGCACACTAGTGTGGGACCTGCATACATTTTATTATTGTTATGATATAGTTATTGGATGTAAAATATATTTATTTTGTCAGTACATTTAAATAAAATACAAACACTACTTCCCAAACCATGTTATCCATGAACGTAAAGCCACTGTGTAAAATACGAATCATAGTTTGGTGTTTTCAGAAATTAAGCCTAATATTTAGCATTCATCTATATTTTCTTTACATGTTTAAATGTTGAATGGTGAGCAAATGCACGGACAAGCAGCTTAAGTATATCTTGGCCCCAATAATATGGGTATAATGGTGCTGCCATAAATAGGCTAACTGATATAACTATAACAGAGTTTTGCTACTCTGCTGCCTATTTAAAAAAACCTAATTTAAGATGTGTCCTTATCCAAAGAAATAAACTATGAAACCTTAAACAATCCTTTTGTCATTAGACAAGAATAGTACATAATTGAAAAGATCAGTATTGACATGGACCCCTTACATTTATTCTTTTCTTAATTGTGATCATGATGATGCATACTGATAGGGTCAATTTACTATTGAAAAATCAACTTGTCAGTGCTCTCTGGTGGACAAACTGTGATGGACACTTTTTCTAATTTACCTCTAATGCAGTTGGCATTTCTGGACTAGAGTTTCTTACCTATTGACTGACATATTCTGTGTTGTAATAAGCTAATATTTGCTTTATGTCAGCCGACTCTGTTGATCTATAAAGTACTGTGCACCTATAAATGTACTGTAAACCTAACCATGCAATGATGCACAATAAATCCACCTGTCATCCGGATATTTCACACACTACATGAAACTGAAATAAAAATATTCAGCATTTGTTTTAAAGTAACGACTGGTTATGTTGTCATTCAGATTACCTAAAGCCCATTGCTGAGGAAGAGAGGAAGGTTGAGGAAGCAGAAAAGGCAGCCAGAGAGGAGCGGGAGCGCATCTACAAACAGCTGTCTGAAGGTAAAACAGTCACACTGGGTTTATCCCTGTCTCTTTAACTGTCCATCACACACTATCCAAAAGAAATCTCCAAGAATTTAACATTATGTTGAGAAAATGTGTTATTTACATATTTCTTCTTGTTCTCTCTCTTTGCAGCAAATTCCGAGACCATCCTTAAATGAGTAACCTCTGGATCTGTGTTGATATGTTCCAAACTCAATAAAAACAAAACATTATTTTTCATGTAGTAATTGAAGTTTTTGCGTGTTATTTGTGGTTTTTGTAAGGATTGATTTTATACTTTACATCAAACCAATTAATATTATCTAATTAAGATCAAAACTGTTCACTCTGTGTTCAGTATTATTCAGCTGTAGTTTGTTAGCTGGATACAAAGAAAAACCTATAACCAAACTATACACAGATTTGACTAGAGCAGCTGTGTGTGTGTGTGGGTGTGTGAGTGAGAGAGAGTTTAAGTGTGTATGTACGTGCGTGCCTGTCCTTCAGTAGGAGATGAGCCTGAGGGAAGAGCATGGTTGTAATCCTGGCCTAGTTTAGCATCAATCCCAGGATTGAGGTCACGGACCAGTAGTAGAAAGTGCTGTGTGGACAGAAGTTCCCTCAAAGCTCTTGTGTGTTGTATAATATTGTAATCTTCATTATGAACTCTGTAATGCATTACACAATACAGTGTATGCTAGTGCTTTAGAATGAATGGAAAATTTTACTTGATTCCAATAAGTCAGGTTAGTGATGTGTAGCAAGAGTAGTGTGTTTGAGTTTTAATAGTTTCAATACGCAGAAACAATTCACCCATTTACAGCCATTAAAAATACAATTGCTTTATTTGAGTCATTGTGTACACATGGAGCACATGAAGAGGCAAGCTTTAAAATACTGACCATAAATCAAATTATTTCTATTTAAAAATGTTATGGGTACATTTCTTCTTTCCGTATATGGAATACTTGTACACCAGTCAATTAAGACAAGCACAATAAAGTCATATTTCAATAAATAAGAGGAATAAGAAATTACTTAACTCATTTTGCTAGTGCGCTCAAATTTTAATAACTTACTAATTAAAAAATAAGCCTCTATATTTCAACTAGAAAAATATTTTTTATATATTTACAGGGATGGAATCTGTACAAGTCGTCACGAGAAGCTCAGTTGCTCCTTTGTGCTGTCTCAAACAGCTTTGTTCCCTTGTCGCCTTCAAGGCCTGTCTTTAGAGGTTGTTATTAGACTTAGTGGTTAGCACTGCTGCCTCACAGCACAGCAGTCCTGGGATCAGGCTGGACCTGATGGTTTATATTTGTGCAGTTTGCATGTTTTTCACATTTCCTGAGGTGTTTCGGTTCCCTCTGACATCAAAATACACGATGACTCCACTGCAGAGGTTCATTTACACATGGATACTAATGTACTACTTATTTTTAGTTTTTTGCAGCACTGTGAGAGATTTTTAGTATTGCTGCTGGATTACAATAGGCTTAAAAATTTGAATTAAGCTTGTGGTGAGGTCCAATCATTGAATTCATAACAATAACACTTAACTAAGATTTAAACAATAGAATAACCTAAATGAATCAGTCTTATCTGGAACAACCCAATTTTACAGCTAAGAACTGAATGTCAACTTATTATTTAATAAGACATTTGTCAAAAAAAAATCCTAGGCTACTCTCACACATATGTACAGTATAAAGGCATCATGAATAAGCTTCTAAACGCTTGTTTGCTCGCAGTAAACTTCTCAGTAAATTTTCTATTGCGTTGCATTGATATTTATGAGAAGTAACTGTACTTTAGCAGCACTGAACATCTACTTTTGGCTCTCTGCAGTTACGGTAAACAGACTCTCATTTGTAAATAGTAGATGACTGGAAGGAGTGAACATTAGATAAACTCTTTGGACTATAATGTACAGTAATTCTCTAATAATGATATGATATGAGGATGAAGCCTAAAATAAATGTTACAATAATGCACAATATACATGACAAAATAGAAATCCATTTCTTACTGTCTACAGACTGTACTAATGACCTGTTATGTGTTTGAAAACAGAACTGCATTTCACTCTTAAAGTATGTATACTGCACATGGGTATTATTTACTACATGGATGTATTTACAGGTTGTATCTTGTGATCCTTGCTGTATTAAATATCTACATTTGAGAGACCAAAAAAAATATAAAAGGTTGTGGTCATTTGTACATTTGAGAAACATGACTCACAACAAGCAACATATACGTGAACACACACATACACATCGTATATATCCAAACATACACCCACTGTAACTACCATTAATCCTTAAGAGATAAGGAAACTGACATGCAAGAATCACCATGACTCTATGTTCATATGTACTGTAAATACAAATGATTATAAGACAGGGATGGGAGGCTTTCCTTCAGTGTAACCTGAAGTTAAAGTAGCCATGACTAGCTGTTTCTATTGTGATGTTTTTCCCAAGGCATGGTGGTGTCCTGCCCTGCTGTGTCCCATAATGATTAAAACAATGCTCTGCTCTGTGAAAATTCTGTCATTGATCTGACGTTTCCTTTTTGATCGAAATACTACGGCGCTCTGCTTACACTCATGTATCAGTTTTCCTGTCTTTCTTGCATTTTTTTCCTCAGTAGAAGAGACAGGAAGTCATTCTGTCATTGCTGTCTGTGCACTCACATCATGTGCACAGCTCTTAGGTGTTTTAGCACACTGAGCAGGTCTTTGAGCCTCCACCAGCGTTGTTTGTAGTAGCTAAGGGACAAAAAACACATCAGATAAATTAAAATAAACATATTTGTGAATCAGGAACGAGCAAAAATGAATAGTTTTTAGCTTTTTTCATTTAATCTTTTCACTTCACCTTTGGCTGGCTCTTTTGCGGCCTTCGCGTCCTCTACAGTTTTGAGTGTAGCCTCGTACTCTTCCTTTTTAGCATTCCACTCCTTCCTGTTGTTCAAGATGCCATCTAGCATGGGTGTGATTTGCGGGTGGAAGCGAGAAAACTCCTGAGATAAAGAGGGATAAAAAATAAAGACAGTGGTGTAGGTGAAGTGGGATCGGGGGATTACTAATACTTGTTAAAGCTCCAGTAAAAATAAAAAGCTTTTGTTTTGTGGGCCAACCTTTATATAAAAATAGTAAAAAGGACCAATAACCCCTCTCCTCCCCCAACAATGAACATGGTAAAAATGTATTTAATTTACCTAAACTAAAAAGGAACCATGTAATGTTTAGTTCATTAGTCACATTGTAATATTAAACTTTACCTTGTAGACAAATGTGCAAACAAAGTCAATGAAACCACACTGTAGTTTGGGAAGCTCTGCTGATTTGTTTCTGTCCATCATGGGCTGGTGGGAAAGAAAAAAAAACTGTTTGTTACATTCAAAAACATAACAGTCCGGCAGCTGCTGCTTAAGTGATTGGGAGTAATTGGATGTAAGCTTTACATTATTGTAATGGTACTGTATGTTCCTAACAGCATCTGTGGCAATACTAAGCTCAGTGCTGCTGACCCGCTCTCCTGCAGTAAGCAAGGAGGAAATGATTTGCCATAAATTCAATCCTGTTAGTTTAAACTTGAATTTAAACAATACTTTTCTTCACTGATTGCTGAATACATCACTTTTTTGCTGGTCAGTTTTTAATGTTTCAATCTATTAATGAACTGATCGAGCACTAAATGCCTGAGATGACATCTGGCTGGCTGGTTGTTAATAAGGGTCTCAAAGTTTATTCTACTGTGTTTATACAGATCCATGAAAGATTTGTGATCAGTGTCCACACAGCAATGACTCAATGGGTGCTTATCAGCTTGCTAGTCAGCTTTAAAAGAATAGAAACAAAAATATGAAGGCTTCAGTTGTTTTAACATGTTACTGATGATTAGAACCAGCCAAGATGTTACAGATACTTATAGTAATTCACTTATACTGACCCATACAGTATATTCTCACATAGACACCCATAAAAACCTTTACTACAGTTAAGTGTAAACTCACAATGGGCTGTTGCTCCAGTACTGTCCTCTCCAGGTCACCCTGCTCCCAAAATTCTGCTGCTACAGACAAGGCGACCTGAAAGATAATAACACACACACACACACACAGTCATGTTTGGAGACGCAGCTCACAAACACAGTTAAGATGCTCTAAGATAATCATAATGCTAATGTGGCTAATCTATGAATTTTACATATTCATCAGTTCACTCGTTAACTGAATAACTAATCATTCAGTGAGTCACTGATGTGATTTATATGTATTTTTATACTTCTCACCTTACTCTGTACCTCCCACGGCTTGGTGATGGCTGACAAGTCACATGCAGTCATCATCATTGCCCTGAAATGGTAACATTTTAGAGGATTTAGAGAAATGTAAAGGAACAAATGACTGTGTGAGCGTGCTGGTTGTACTCACATGACGATCTCTTTTCTGGTTGTTTCTAGAGACATGAAGTCGACCCACTTCTTTTCATCCTCATACGTTTTTGAAAGATCCACAATCTTCTGGAACATGGTCCTCTTCCTAGGAAAGTAAGAGCAGAAGAGCTGTTTTTGTACTTCTTATGTTTATGTATTTCCAGTGTATAGACAAAGAATAAAGAGGATATGGAGGGCATAAACGAATAGGAAGTTTTTTTTGAAAAAATGTAAAAAGTTAAATTAGAGATTGTGCTGACTTGAAATAAAGAGCCAGGTCGGTGGCGATGATTGCGATGTCCATGAGATGAATCACATGATCTATCTGCCGTCTGTTAAGGTTCTGGTAGATATTCAGTGTCTGCAGAAGAGATGGGAGGAGAGAAATGAGAATCAATAGTAGATAAATGGAAGATGTGCCAAAGAAGTTTGAGTGATGTACTTGAGAAATGTATTGACTATTTAGCCAATATGAGAGGTAAAAGTTCTACCAAATGATATGTCCGTGTGGGAGTGGAGTGGCACTTGATGTAAATTATTCTCTAGTTAAACTTCATTAAATTCTTACTTCATCAGCCAAGAGGAACTTTCCAAACTCTAGATGGTGTCGTTCCAGGATGGAGGAGCCATGTAGTTTGGCCAGAGGGTTGCCAGACCTGTTGGGAAAAATAGAATCCCTCAGATTCAATAAAAGATGGACATGAGCTGAAAAATGATTACCATCAATGTAAAAGACCTTGGTGTTGACCGTGTGAATAATTAACTTCGAATTGTCCCCACTTTGAGAAGTAAACTCAACCACATGACTCTTAAGATTGTAAACCCTGTTTTCTTCCAGGTAGCTGCTGGTTTAAGTAACTGTTCATGTAACAATAGAATAAAATAAACTTTCAAAGACTTATAATTTCCTTTATAGATGATCCATCACAGTGAGCATTATGTCTAAAAGGGCTTAAGATGCATTTAAGTTTAGGATGACAAACATCCGTGTTGGAAAGCCATATTTCTGATACACACATGAGCATCATGAATACATCATTAATGTACACTATTTTGAAGCAGTCTGTACTTTCAGCTGCATTATTACACAAAAATGAAACAACTTTAACTTAAAGAAAATCATGATGTTCACTGTGAAGAATAACTAATCTCAAGCAAGTTTAAAGTCTTTGTAAGTCGATTATCATGTTAAAATAGATTGAAGATAATGGCACCAACTAAACACTGAGATTTAAAAAAACTTTAATGACAGGTCTCAGCTCAAAGAAAAAATCTCCTTTTCAATGCATACAATATATTGAAATTGTCCACTGTGTGAAAAGGTCCAACCAGCATACATTTTATAACATCATTATTGCACTGAGACATAATAGTGGGGTTATTTTATGTCCCTCAAGAGGATTGGTTTTCCTTTTTGACATTTAGTTTTGACATTTTTAGATTGTATTGTTTTAATGAATAAGAAATGAAAAAGTTCCCATAGGCACTTACTTGACCTGGTACAGGTTGTTGGTCCCTCTGTGATCAATATCATGGAGGAAGCCTGCAGTTATCATGGCCATCACCTCCAAGTCTGTGTAGTATCGCTTCAGCGCTCCCGTCTAGGCACACAGGTTGGTCCAAACAAAGAAAATACACAGAATCCATAACATGGTACTGTAAGTTGTAGCAAAGACCTAAATGTTGACACTGTCTTGCATTTTTTAGGCTTGCAGGCATCAAAGTGGGACATATATAGAAATTCTAATAACCTTGACTGTACATGGAGGCTGAAACAACACACAAAATAATACCGTTAAGAGCGTAAACATGGTTTGTCCCACGTTGAAGCCATGACGCCAGTTGTGGTAGGTGATTCTTCTGTAGCCCTTACTGACAGAGTACATGAAACGAACCAGCACCTGAATAACCACATGAATGATGAATAATTACATCACAAAACCAAGACAGACGTTTTGTTCACTTTGAAGTGTGTGTGTGTGTGTGTGTGTGTGTGTGTGTGTGTGTGTGTGTGTGTGTGTGTGTGTGTGTGTGTGTTAATCTGTGTGTCTTAAATCACCTCTTGAGGGACCTGAAACTTCTTGACCACCCCGACTTCATAATACATCTGGATCCCGCACCTCACCAGATCCATCTCTGTGCAGGCAAAGTCTGAAAAGCGGAACTCGTAGATCTCGAACTTCTTAATCAGTGGAGGTAGGTCTTTTTTCTAACAGGGAAATGAGCAAGGCAAAAGCAGAGCAATTAAGTAAAGAATTTGTTTCCTTTTCTAAAGATCAAATACTACATATGGGACAAATTACATGCATACATATCAGACACATTTTAAGATTACCAGAATGCTTAGGAGGTCCTCCTCTTCACAGTCTCTTGGTTCACAGCCATAGAGATCTCTAGTGTTCTTGGAGAGATAAGAAAACCAGCACAGAGATAGTTAAGCCTCCCACAAAAGAGTGAAAGAGCTATGTTGAACAGAATGTGTTAAACATGAAGCTTTTTGTGAGCTGGATGCTTCACTGTTTCTGGTGCACATTGGAATTTTTGAAAAAGCTTCACTGAATATTCAAATGTTCATAATGAATTAAAGGTTAATATAAAAAAATAGATGCAGTACTGACCAGGATGTTTTGAATTTCATCATCCCGACATTTAACATGGTAGAGCACCATGTCCTGGGCAATGTCCTTTTTATTCTCAAGCTTGTTCATCTTGTCGTAAGTGTCCGGGTTCAGTACTGACCAGCCCAGGAACTGAGTCAAAGCCTGAGAGATGAGCAGCAGCAGAAGGTCAGAGATCGCACAATATGTACAGCACAGTATGTGTATAAAGAGGACGTTTTCTTCCTGTTTTTGCTTGAAGAACCTTCCTTCACCAAGTCATACCAAGATGTGCCTCAAAGTATGTATGACAATTCAATTCAACAATTTGATGCATCAAAAAGCTCAACAGACTCCCCCAATTTGTACATAATTTTGAATTCAGTTAGGTTAGAGTTAGGTAAGAGTGATTAATATACCTCCATGAGCTGCTCATCCTGATCATCAAAAGGCTTTCCATCTTTTCTGTTATAAAAGGTGGCCACACCGACTATCTCTTCTTTTTTGTTGACGATTGGTAGCGAGAGAACATTTTTTATGGTCCAACCACTACTGTCAAGTGGCTCACTCTGCAACATTGGAACAACAAGAAAGCATTTGTCATTTGTCTGACATCCCTACTGGAGTTTGTAAAATCTCTTTATAGCTCTCATACCTGAAACTGAAACATGTCCTCAGCTGGTGCATTCATGATGTTACAAATCTAAAGGAAGAGAAAAACAACATATTTATCAAGGTGGAAATGTGCAAAATCATGAATTTGGTGTTAACTTATCCAAATTTTTGTAGAAATTGTATAAAAAGAAACTCACAAAACCGCTCTCAGCAACATAAGTAGGCAGGCCGCTAACCAAGGCCCAGTGATCTGCTGGTGGAGTTCTGTGTGACAGACAATTAAGCAGGCATGAGCACATATCATGAGACTGATTATTATTATCATTATTAAAATCTATCACTTTTAACTTTAGCTTTAAAAAACCTAATAACTAAGGCTAATTTACTGATCTTTTATTGGCATGCTATTACTTTCCACATGCATTATTTAGACTGAGGCAACTACGGTTACTTACGGTATTACTTTGATGTCTTCCTTCCCATGTAAGATATAATCAATCACTTTGTAAAATATGATCTCCTGAAGAAAGAATAAGATACACAGAGACAGTCATAGAAAAGTCAAGTAATGAGTGGTGATGACTAACCCAAAAATTTGGTATTAATGTGTAATCTTTGTGTTATGAGTTGGATAAATCAAATAAAAGAACGTACCCTCCCATCAGGAGTTACAGGGCCAGAGTAAGGTGCCTGCTCTCCCATCAACACAGGCCAGATATCAAAGAACTCCTGGAATGAAGATAGACAAAAAATATTGAGAAAAAGACACATGAACTCAGGATGTGGGATATTAGAGGCAAAGACATTTAAACATATCTTACCTTTTCCTTCGTCATGTCTAGTAAACCAACAGAGTAGCGGTCACAGTTGAGGTAGGCTCGGACTGTGTACAAGGCTTTGTGAAACTGTCGCTCAATGTCTGTTAGCTCTTCAAATACCTTGTTGGCAGACCACAACAGCAGCTAGGATGCACAACACACATGCAGGACAGTAGTTCAATTAATGCAGCAATTCTGTATTTCTATATTTATAAAATAAAAATAGAATGAACAATTGAATCCTGACAGTGACTTCTGATTGTCCTTTACCTGTCCTTTACGTGTCTCACAGCTGTGAAGATAACTCAGGTGGTAGATCTTCAAGTTCAGAGTGGCAATTTTCAGATACTTTAAAAAAAGCTAGATGGATAAACAGGAGAAAATGGACCAATATAAGAGCATGATATGACACGATATAAGATGTGGTGATGTGTGATTATATAAGATACAACGCAAGCTTTGACAATACGCTAAACAAATAACTAACTTACTAAAAACACTATAATTTAAGCATTATGACAAAATAACTACTGTCTATTCTTAGTTAAGCATCTTTAAAAAAAATACAAACATATTTTTTGTCATAATCAAGAAATGTGTCAGTTAATTTACTTAGTATTACTTAGTTATTTCTTAGACTGTTTTAAACAAAGTAATAAGAACCATAATTAATGAATGAATTAAAGGTAATGACGATATTCAGGCACTTAACAATCCTGGCAAATACAACTACTGTACAGCTACCAGAAACACATTATAATCTTTTTGCAAGCAGTATTTATTCATATTCAAGTAGATCTTATGTGAATTTGCTTTAATTCTATACTGAACATAATAAACTGTGATTCAGATAATATACAGTATAGGAGTTTTTGGTTAATGATATCGTGTCTAATAGTTATGTGGTGTTAAAAACAGACATGATGCTTCTGTGAATTTAATTTTATAACTGACCTGTCTTCCCTCTGGCTTATTTTCTATATGAAGCTTAGTTTATTCCTAATTGAGATGACATTATCATACGTGATGGATTAATGACCTGACGTGTATTGAACACACTCCTCCTTAATAATCTACTAATTGGTTCAAAGGGAATTCCCTCCCAGCAATACACTACTCAAAAAGGAGTACAGCAGTGGGCTGACTTATTATCATGGTTTGATATACTATAGTGTATGTCAGACTGTGCACTCTTGTATAAAACTCACATCTTCATCTTCAGCAGTGAAATGCGGTCCTGTAGTCTTGTTGAGAGCCATGATGACGGCAACCATGTCTTTGCCATTGAGAATGGGTGAAGCCAGAATACACTTTGTCTCGTACTCTGTGAGTTCGTCGACAAATGAGCTGAAGTGCTCGCTCTGAAAGACAACAAGTACTTGCTATTAGTGTGTGTAGTATTGAAGTGTACTAAACACATGCAGAACTTTCTTCATGTTACATTTCAGCTAGTTTTCCTACACAAACAAACTTAATTGTTTTGAAGAAAAAGTTTGGTCCAAAATTAAATTGATCTCTAACATAATATACAGTTTATGTAATTTAATTATAATTGCTGTAGAATGTCAGACATGTTTTTACTTCATTTTTTTCATTTATTCACATTAATGGCACTCCTAATCTATTAGAAATCCTGTTAATAAATTATGTTAGTTGCCTTCAAATTACTATTTCTACAGTATAAATGTTTTTTTAATGTCTCATGGTAGGCAATTCTAGGCCTCTAAAGTATCTGCTGTAAACAAAGTCCACAACTGTAATTGTAGCCCAGATGGAAAATCATTTATAATAACATATTTAGAAGAAATACCAGAAATCATGATATTGAAATTAAATGTCAGAATTACAAGGCACGTCCTCTTCATAGTTTACAAAACCAAAATGTCCCACAATCATAGGATTAACCAGCTGTTTCCCAGGTGTTGTCATCATAAAACCACAATACTAATTTAAAATGAATATAGTATATAACCAGATGTAAATATCAGCTTCATTCAAATTCTAACTTTAAGGTGTATTGTAGACACAATGCGCAGTATCAGTGCAGTATAAAGGAAACCAGTTTTGATCTGTTTTACATTCCTGCTGACTAAATGCCAGAGGCATCTAATCCACAGCTAGAGCAGAGGCTGATGGGCTCTGGAAATAAATGGATTATGTCTGGCAAGGGGATTTAAACCTTCACTTGGTCAAGCATAGACCCATGTCATTAGCTCCTGTTTCACTTGTCCACAATCAAAAGTGGTTTTATGTGTAAGATAATTCAATACAAAATGCAGCTTTATAAAGCACCTGTCACTACTGTCTAAGCTTTACATCTGTTGTGTTTGTCATAATAAAAATATTATTGAATGTCTGCTTCATTAACAGAAAAGTAGGTGACTGGTTGTACATCTACACCTGTTTTATACTGTATATAGCCACCCTATGTATTAAATTTGAGAGAACATAGAATATATATAGAATATTATATATGGTGTGTCTCAACTCTGTCCTAACAGATAATAGCATTTATACAAATGGGCTTGAATAACACATCTGTCCTATTCCTTGACTAAATTGTAACTTTCAAACAATTCCTCCTCATGTTTTATTCTGAAGAATTCAGTCCTCATGGTCGTGGCCTTGTTACTAACACTTGTCCTAAAACTACTTTTTGGGTTAATATCCCCTTAACATATCAGGCACCCTGCCTGTTAGTGTGTTTAAAGTTGTAAAAGTGAAGACCAGTCTGTACACTACAAAATCGTCTTGATGCAATCAGAAGAGTTGAAAGGAGCTTTCACTTTCATTATTGGCTGATGCTTACTCCATTCATAACTTCTTACTTATAACAAAACTTCCTGCTATAGCTTATTTTCACTGAAGACTAAAATATACACTTACATTCTGAGTAATGTGAAAGGAGTTATTGGCAAAGGCCAAAACACCACACATTTAATTTAGACCTGCACTGTGTTTTATGCTGATGTTTTAACTTAAATTGTGCCTAAAGCAGTTTTAATGTTTGTAGGCAGTGAAAATGTCACACTTTAAGAGCTCCAACTTTGAAATAAATTGCTAAGAAGATAAACTTCTAATTATTTGTTAAAGCCACTATGTGTAAGAATTGGGGATTGTAGAGATTGATGGCTGTGGCGTCACCTCATGGTCGTATCATGAATGACACTGTGACAGCTCAACTGCTCTCCGTCCGGATAGCGTTTTATCTTTCCAAGCTTGGGATTAGTTTTAATTGGTGCCTTTCCCCCCCCCCTCCCTCCCACTTACCTCTTTGACATCTTTCACATTAACGGTCTTCTTGGTCAGAGCCACGTGTCCAACTATTCCCATGTCCAGTGGATAGACAATCTCAGAGTCTGGCGGAACCACACAGTCATCCAACTCTGAGTCTGTGCTGACATTGAAGAGCCTTGTGGCGAGCTCTCCGACACCGTTGCGCTGCCGATACATAAACAAGCTGCAGCGGTCAGCGTGGATGAGCGCAGTGATTCTCTGCAGGATCTTAAAGACCACCTTTTCCACATTGATGTTTTCTTGCATGTCTTTGATCAGGTCATAGATGATTCGGCTCTCTTCAACCTTGAAAAAAGGAAAAACAGGCCAATTTTCAATAGTCTGTACCCGATCTTATACTTTTTAATAAACAATTAGTGAAATAATTTCATTTACCTGACTTAGCTCCTGAAGCATGCTGAAGTCAACCTGTGCCTCCTGGAGTCCTGAAACCTTCGATATGGAGGCTGCGCCCATCTTCTTGGCAAAGTACTGTTTCGCAAATGCTGGGTTCCCTTTGAGGAACTTTTCCACATCTTCCTGCGCAGCCATGATTCCTTCTGTCTACTTTTCTCCTCCAAAATGTCCTTGTCTTCTCTGTCTTCAAGTCAGCGATAGAACTCCTGCTTGGTCCAACACTGCTCTAAATGAGCTATCTCCAACTTCTCAAAATGTCTGAGCAAAAGTAAAAGAGAAAAAATTCCAAACACATACAGAAAAGAGTCAGTAATCTCCAGTTTAGTCCTCTGAAATATAACTGCACCTTACCCAACTTTTATACAGAAAGGGGGAAAACAGAGGTGGACACATTCAAACAAGCAGGTAAAAAAATAATCCCCCCCTGTTAGTGGGATGAGCGGACTGAGTGAGGGAGAGCCCTGAGGTGAAGGCAGAGGGCTGAATCCAAGCAATCCTTCTGTCATCAGCAGATAGTGCTGAAGGTTAGCAGGGATCTGCCTATGCTAAACTTGTCAGCTGATCATCTTGTAACGGATATGTGGGCCAAATGATCCAGCCGCAGCATGCCTCAGAACATTCAGTACCTTTATGACAGCATGATAGGTTGAATAAATCACAATAGATCAAAATGTATGTCTTCTGTATGTACAATGTAAAAACAAAAACTTGAAATTATTCACCTTACTATGATTTATAAATAAATGAATGAAAAACACCTCTCTCAAACAGATTCAATTGACCATCTTGGCTTTATTACTAACGATTTAGACCCTAACAGCAGAAAAGGAATACCATCTCAAAGAAAATGATTAAACACATGAAATAAAGATAACAAATGAGAAATTCTTTGTCAGGCAGGCGTTGTTTGCACCAAAATTAACTGTTGATAATATCCATTCAGTATACAATCATATATCAATGAGCATTTTTTCTTTATTCCATCGATATTATTTTTCAATATGTTGTGTTTATTTTTCAGTGTATTGTTTCTGTCTGTCGCTCTCTAACATGCAGGCCTACAGCACCTGTACAAGCTCTTTAAGTCCTTATTAAACAAGGCCTCCTCTGGCATAAGCCCTATTTAGTTAGGACACTAGCTGATTATCTCAGCACCCCAACTCTCTGTCTTTCTCCACATGCAATCTTTAATTCAGTCCACCTGCAGTGCATTTCTGTGTTTCTGCACCAATAATCGGTATGATGTATCTCTTGTGCTAAAAAAGGCTGAAAGAGACGGTTACTTCAGAGCTTCTGATTTGACATTAATGGGATAGTATTGTCAGTAGGAAAAAGACACACACACACACACACACACACACACACACACACACACACACACAGGGTCCCTTTGTTAGCTAATTATTTCCCAGAGAAATTTAAATATATAAAATGAGAGACAGAGATGGTCTGTAAGAAAATCCTTTCATTCAGAGCAGGGAGTACCTGTATAATACGGTTTCATAAACATCTTAAACAAAAGGTCATATAGATAATCTGCTTCTACTATACTAGATTACGGCAGGTCCAGAGTGTGTGTGACTGTGAGGGAGGAGGGCGTAGCAGCCTAATTACGGTTGGTCCGTGTTATAATACTGTGTTATGGATTTGAGTGTGTGTGACTGTAGGAAATCCAACATCAACCTCATCTCTTTATGGCACAGTTATTTAGCCTGGTGAATTTTAGATTGTTTAGTAGCACACACCATTTATGTATTGGCCTATGTACCACATTTTTTAAATCTACTTTAATATGTTTAACCCTTCTGTTGTCCTCAGGTAAGGAGTAGTAAGGAGAGAAGGAAGGGAGGAAGGAAGGAAAAGGAGTAAGGACGGAGGGAGGAAGGAAGGAAGGAAGGAAAGAAGGAAGGAAGGAAGGAAGGAAAGGAGTAAGGAGGGAGGAAGGAAGGAAGGAAGGAAGGAAAGGAGTAAGGAGGGAGGGAGGGAGGAAAGGAGGAAGGAAGGAAGGTAGGGAGTAAGGAAGGAAGGGAGGAAGGAAGGAAGGAAGGGAGGAAGGAAGGAAAGGAGTAAGGAGGGAGGGAGGGAGGAAAGGAGGGAGGAAAGAAGGAAAGATGTAGGGAGGGAGAGAGGAAGGAAAGGAGAGAGAAAGGAAGGAAGGAAGGAAAGAAGAAGGAAGGATGGACGGAAGTGAGGAAAGAAGTATAGAAGGAGGGGAAGAGCAAAGCAAAAATTAAAGAAAGAGGAAGGAAGGAAGGAAGGAAGGAAGGAAGGAAGGAAGGAAGGAAGGAAGGAAGGGACAGTCAAAAGAGACAGGGTCAATTTGACCTGGGAGGACGACAGGAGGGTTAAATAATAGCGCATTTTTAGGAACATTGAGCTAAACCTGTTCTATCTTTGGTTTGGACAGGTGTGGAGAGGCAATGGAGATGGATTATCATCTGTGGCAACCCCTAGGAACAGCTGAAAGATGGTTCATGTTTTATCTCTTCTCAGCTGTCATGACCTTCTGCAGACTATCAAAAATATTCTCCAAAACTATCTCAATCTTTTCCAGGCTATTCTCAACCTCAGTCATTTCATTTGTTATGCTGGTGAATGAAATTTCTGCATATCATGACACAAGTCCTGCAGAAGTGTTTTTACAGTGAACTCTTAAGAGGTGAAATATTTGTATGGAGTCTGGTGAGAGTTCTTAAAGGATTAGTCAGGCTGCAGCTGAATTAAAAACAGTCAAAAGAGGATTTTCCCCCTGTAAATCAGTGAAAACATACTTATAGTCTGCAGGCTGAGGGACTGGAAAGACAGAGGTCTAAGAAACTGTGGCTGTAATCTGATTACTGTGAAAACTGTAAACATATCTCACTCATAGTTTTAATTATCATACCTCGAAATGTTGCCAAAAGCCCCTTCTTTCTTAATATATAGTAATATTTCCTATAGGATTCATAGTTTTTGAGATCTAATTATTAATAGGAAGCACACTGTCCAGCTCTTATTGACTGCAATAAAAAGTGCAGGTGGTCCTTTCTGTTTCTAAACACACAGATTCTTTCTTTCTTCTTTTCCTTCAAACACCTTGTACAGATATTATAAATCCTCATCCTCTGTCGATCCAGCTGCCACTAATAGTGTACAGATCTCTGGACTACAAGCTTTAGTTTTAGGCAAATCAATTTCTTTCCATCAAAATGGGAACATTTTCTTCACATGCCAGGGCTAGTCTTTTGGCTCAGTGGTTTAAGTACTATTCTCATGGTCAGTTTCCCTGTGAGATTACAAGGCAGTAGGTTTGATGTCTGTTCCTGCAAAGACTGTTTTTTTAAGGAAATGCAGACACAGAAACACGCAGCTGGCTCCACTCCCAGTTACCTGTAAGAACATTCAAACCTTCAGTCGCTTCAGGTTTCACTCAATTTAAAACCACTTCAGTTTCACACACACACACCAGAACAATGCATAGAAGGACACACTACACACTGGCATGCACAAACACACACACAAACCTAACTCCTTGTCACCTTGGCTCCTATCTTCAAATTAAATTGTTTAGAAACAATGTTAGCTTATTTAAATATTCCTCCCAGCATGCATTGCAGTGATGTGATCGTCCAATTGTCCAAGAAAGTTTTTTGCCTGGACTATTATGTGTCTTTTTAAATATGTGCAAGAGGAATCAGGTGGTGAAGATATATATCCACGTTACTTACTTGCTGCATATTGTTACATATGTACGTTTTCTATATAACCTCCACTACAGTGGTGCTACAATATTAAAATAATTTACATGCATTTTCATCAGGAAATGCACTTTCCAATTTGGCTTTAATCTTCTTCATCAATACTAAACTGCCAAAATAGTCACCACTCACTGGTTGCAGTGTTGACATGCACCACAAGATGTCAGCAGACCCACATCTTACAACCTGTTTAATGTTTTAACTTACGTTGCTTTATTAGTTCTGTATTCAGACCTGTCTGGGCCTGCAGAGAATAATGATATTAAAAACTTATATTAAATATTTAATATTTTTGCTCCAAAATGACTGTCATTCCCTATAAAGTAGATGATGAATGACAATTCAACAATTCAATAAAGGTCTCCAGCTGGAAATGAGTGAGCTTAGAGAGGAAATACACAATTTTAATCATATCTTCCTAAATCATTCTCAACCAAGGCCTAAATAAAAATATCATCCCTTCCCTTAAATAACTTAGACTTTTTCTTTTTCACATCACAATATACCAAACACAGGATCACAAATCTAAATGCCAGGAATTAGCTCTATGTTTTGAACAGTACAAGCTTAAGGTTTTAGGCAGCGGATGTTTGCGAAGTCCATGAACATGCGAGTACTAATATAGACATAAACACAGTACAGCATTCATTATCAGCAGTCTGACAGTCCAATAATCATCTTAGCCATGGCCCTGGTCTGTCAGCCAATTAAAATCATCTGATGATCATGACCTGTGACTGGGAGCATGCTCTGTTGATATAACCACATTTGGGCCCACAGGTGTCCTCAGACCAAAGGCTCATTTATATAATTGGCTTTAGAGGATCAAAAAAAGGTACTTGTCATCAAACAACCTCCTTTTTTACAGTAAAGTACCTCAAGAATTGATGTATGTTTTAGAATGATTTGTGGGAATTTTATCATCAAATCTCTGTTGTCACCATGAGAAAGTCCTTCATGTAATTCTACTCATTGACAGTATTTACTTTGGCACATTTCATAACTGTGGCACAAATGCATATATTCAGTTTTAAAACTGATTTTGAAATATTTTTTTATAAGCTCCCATATTCATCTCCAACTTCCAATGAATATGGTACATTGCCTTTAGTAATTTACAAAATATATAAATAGATACGTGTTAAGTCTATTTCTGTCGATGATCCATTTCTGGCCATACAGAAAGGATTTTAGTGCTGAGCAGCACAGTCAGTGGAAAAAATAGATCAGCCGTCTTGATTGGCTTGTCTATCTGTATTCTTGTTGAGGGGACTGTTTATTTTCAGTGTGAGGTGAGTCTGCTGTGGTTCATGTATTGTTATAAGTGAATGAAAACAGCAGATGAAAGAACTTTAATTAAATAAAGACAAAAAGAGCAATAGCTGAACAAACCTGCACATGAAGAAGACTTTGGATATCATTACATGATATATTATGACAGCAGTAATCTCACAGGATCGGTGGTAATCCAGGAAAAGAGAGTTCAAAAGTTGAAAGTGTGTGCGTGTATGTGTGTCCACGTATATAACAAATACATTCAAAGTTATAGTTAAAATGATTAATTCTTCTCTGTTTTTCATTATATTTAAGATAAGTTGCCATTTTGGTTGTTTGTTTTTTGCAGTGAAAACCCTTCTCAGACATACATTATTGTTATTATGTAAATGTATTATCAGTGTTGGAGTTATTATTAGCTGATCACCTTGTTAGTTACAGTACATTTGAGAATGCTTACAGACTAGTTCTTAGAAGATTACACATTGATAGTTCAACCAAATGAAGACTAAATAGCATACTGTAGAAGTCCAGGTCTGTCAGTAATAACATGTATTATCTATATGTCCTTTATATTTTATATTTAAACTGTCCTAATAATACTTAATACTCTAGCTAACCCTATGCAGTTAGATATAAACTTTACATATATTGAATGTCTCTGTATGTGTATATGTACATGTACTGTAGGAGTATATATACATTCATATTATTATTCATGACAATCCAATACAAAATTTGAAATTAATATAGATTTTAGATCTAAATCATGAAAGCCAGCTATACCGTGATACATTATATAGATTATATTAAATTAGACTATATTACGAACTAGGACTGTACCTTATTTTACTTCAGTTTTAGTTTTGTTACCCATGTTGTGTTATTTATGTACATTATAAAGTATATGTGCATTTATATGTGTAATGCTTTTTTTAAAACTAACTTTTATTATTAATAATAATAATGCATTTAATTTTAAGGTGCCTTTCTAAGCACTCAAGGACACCTCACAAGACACACATAAAACAACAATAGTACATCAAACAATATAAATCAGGTAACATTGAGGTGGAAGTTAGTATAATTTTGTATTTGTTGTTGTTAATAAATAAATAAATATGAAATAGTTGTTGCACTGGTAACAGCTAATGGGGCTCCAAATAAATAAACAAAATTCTCCTCTCTTAAACCTTGTAAAGGCTTTAACCTGCAATATTTATTAATGACAGCACATTATATAAAGTATTAAGTCCTATTTGGATTTAATATCCACATACTGAACCAACAAATCTAAGCAAGGTGGTTTAAATTATACATTTCTGCCTGATTTATTAAATCTTTAAATAATGCTCAAAAAATCAACCTTGGTCATCAAACAAAAACCCTTCAGTTCTCTATAAGAAGTGTCAGTTTGTCTTCTTGATGATCCTATATACAGGCGTGGCAGAAATGGTCTCGTTTTGATTAGACATCAACTTATCTTTTTATCTGGTCTGCAACAATCATTACTACAAACTCTGAAAACTGCTTCCTTTATGTATCCCAAACTGTAGTTTGTATTGTAGCAGAATTAATACTGGTATAGTGTCATCTACTGTGACTTTTTTAAATGAGCTCAATACTCCCAATGTATGATTTTTGTGATGCAGATGTTTAAATTCTATAATCCTATAACATTGTATTGAACATCATCTTTTTTCGTAAGCTCAATGTGAGAAAAGTATCTGATGCTTTAAGTAAGCAAAGATTCAAGTACTGGTGATATAAGAATCCTACAGATTCAGACAAAACGTGAATGGCCATGTGTTGTTGTTTTGTTTTCTTTTACTTATTAACAATAGTGCTGTGTGTACATGTAAATACAGTTTATATTAGCACCTGCATCTGCTCAGGTGTTGCCTGTTCTATTGTGCTTCCCATCTCTTATATAAAGGTCTGATTGTTTTTATAGTAAATCTTGGGCAGGTTTGAGCGTAGAAGCCAGATTACAGTAAGTATTTCAACCCAACAGGATTACCTCTAGATTTAAGCACCTTATTTAGCTCCAAGCAATGAAAATCAGTCATAAGCTGTCTGTAGTGTGTGTATATAAAGGCAGCCTTTGACACAACAGTCAATCTGGTGGATAACCACGAACGGTACTAGAGTTTCATCATTGCTGATACTCTGATCCAAAACAGGTAAGAGGCTGAAACTTTACTCATTTTAATACAAATGCATTATTTTTTCTTGTTCTTGAGATTTCTTTAGCCTGTATCAGTGATAACCAGCAAAAACCAAGTCAAATTAAGTTCTGTGAATGTCTGTAACTTTATAAGCAAGTCTGTTGAAATAACACACTTAATGATTACTTTACTTCATTAAGTGTTAATACCTTTGTGTTTCTGTTTGAATATGTCATTTTGTACATGTGACATTTTCCTGGGATTACATTTTTAAAGTTGATTTAAGACAAAATAAATTTTAGACTGCACCATCTGAAAATGTTTATTGCTCCAGCATAACTGGGGATCTAATAGGCTGTCAAACAATGCTACTACATGTCATTAAATTGTACAATATATTGATGTGTTCAGATTAGTGTACAAGAGCTCAGAGATTGTTGGACTGTTTTGGCCTGAGACCCCACGGTTCGATAGATTCAGCAACCCAGTAAAAAATAATCCCACAGCCTGTTTCTGGTACTGACCCTTAGAGCACCATGAAAACACATAATAATGTGTATTCATTGCAGAATGGCATCCTCTAAGTTGGCCTTGCTGCTGGTCGTGCTGTCCTGCATTGAAAGCTGTTTGTCCGCCTCCTGCATCGTTGACAGCTTCACAGTCAAAGACGACTTCGACCCCAAGAGGGTAAGTCAATTCAAAACACAGACAAACAGCATGCTGGGGGAAAAAACGGTTGAAATACTTTAACTGACTTTCTCCCTCCTTTCCTGCCACTACAGTATGCAGGGAAGTGGTACGCACTGCAGAAGAAAGATCCAGAGGGTCTTTTCCTACAGGACAACATCTCTGCAGAGTACACCATTGATGATGACGGCAGCATGACCGCTTCCTCCAAGGGACGTGTCACTCTGTTTGGGTAAGTCTGATGGCCAAGTAGAGATTTCTTTGACATCACAGGAATGATACACATCTTATTTCACTTACAGTCAGTAGATAAGTTTATATAATTCACTTTAGTGAAAGTAAAACCAGCTGGCCTCACCCTTCTTTGAACACCTCCTGGTTAGGCCAAAGGGTCAGTTTGGTCACAAAGACCTTCTTGACTTTTGATCTATACAGCTCAAACATTTAGTTTCTTGGGATCAGGAGTTAAGAAAGGCCCTCAGGTTCTGTTTGTGGTCCACCTGAAGATTTCAGATAGCAGCAGGTATAATTTTCTAGAAGCGCATTCTGAACAGCATTAACTACAAACTTGGTTTTCCCTGGATTATGGAGGATTAAGAAGAAATGCAAATTGGAGAGGTAGGGTTTAACATAAGAATGCTTTTACAAACACACAGCATTAAAGCTGATTTAAGTGGTCATGGCATGAACAAAAGCACAATCTAGGCTTCATTTAGATAAGTTATAGAATATACTGTGTGCATTCTGTTTTTCAATTTCTGAACTTTCCAAAGTTCTGTGCAAGAAATGATACAAGCAAAAGACTCATAAAGATAATAACTTGTTTGTGTCATCACGTTGCAGCTTCTGGGTTGTATGTGCTGACATGGCTGCCCAGTACTCTGTCCCTGACCCCTTAACCCCCGGCAAGATGTTCATGAACTACCAGGGACTGGCCAGCTACCTGTCCAGTGGAGGTGAGCTGTGCACAGATATACTCCTGACGTCCCTCTTACATCCCCTCATCCCCTTTCCACACTTGCTAACTTCTCCCTCTATTTACATCCAGGTGACAACTACTGGGTGATCGACACAGACTATGACAACTACGCCATCACTTATGCCTGCCGCACCCTGAAGGAGGATGGCAGCTGCGAAGACGGCTATGCCATTGTCTTCTCCAGGAACCCCCGTGGCCTGCCCCCCGCCATCCAGCGCAGTGTCCGTCAGAAACAGGAGGAAATCTGCATGGCTGGCCAGTTTCAACCTGTCTTGCAGTCTGGAGCTTGCTAAATAGAGAATGCAGAGAGAAGAGAGCGTGTGCCAGTCGGCTGCAGCCTAGGTGATTTGACAGTGAGAGGAGGGAGAATGAGAGTGCCTGTGAGAGAAGGTGTGTTTGCTGTGTATGTGAGGGTGAATAATAAAAAGAATAATAATAATGGGAAGAAGAAAGAAAAAATGAAGCAAAGATGGTGAAAAACCTGCTTGTGTCCCACTAGGATTCCAACTGATATTTCCTCTTCTGTCCATTACTGTTGCTGTGGCTTGAGTGAATGTGAAAAATGAAAATTAAAACAAATATTTTTCTAAACAAATATCTGTGGAGTTACTCTTTTTTTGAGGGGGGGGGGGGTGTTATATGTTCAACACATGTAAATTCACTACACACACTGTATGTAGGTAGATAATAAAACTCTTTGTCAGCAACTCAGGCTGAAAAACATGCTGCACTTTGGCCATGTAAGTGTCTGTGATCCCTCCTGAGCCTCTGAGAAAATGCAGCAAAACCTAACACAATACACATTGAGCAGTAATGGGCTTACCGGTGGTCTGATGGTCAGAGACCTTAGTCCTATTATACTAATTCACCTGTTAGGCCAATTAGTGTGCTCCAGGGGTCAAAGATTATATCAGCAGTTTTCTGAAGCTGTCTTGTTTGGACAGAAAAGACGCCTGAGCCATATGCAACAACATGATGCTTAATGTCAAAATGGTACTAATGGTGTTTTTTTGTTGTTGGTTTTTTTTGGTGACAATAGGACAAATATTGTCAACTAAGTCGTGGTGGATTAAGGGTTTCTATGGGTTAGGGTACACTGTGAAGAAGCCTGAACCAAGCCTGCTGTTATACAACAAGCTGGAGTGAAATGTGTTAAATCCAATCATGTGCACGCATTACTGTGCATCAGTGCGACTGACACGATATCCTGGCTTACAGAGCTTCATTAAGTCCAACATTTTTATTTGCTCAGACTGAACGTCATATAAGCAAGCTGGACTGAGACATTATCCACATTGTTGTTCAACTCTCTTACCCAGTTGTGGACCATAAAAGTGACCAAATATATCAATAAGCATTGTTTTGTTGGTCATATTGTGCTATATTTTCACATCTAGTAGTGCAGACTTTTGATCGGCAGCAGCATCAAACCAAGTGCAGTGATGTTTACTTATTTTTTGGCATCTCACTTATCTAACACACCTGATCAACTACAATACACAAACCTTAATCACAATAGGTTGACGCAAATAAGTTTTTGTGACATGAACACTGTGGAAAAAAACAGGTTTGCTAGAAAAATCTTCTTTTCTGTGTTGTGCTGTGCTGTGGTAATGTTTTGTGTGGGTGTTTTGCTCATCATAAAGACACATCTCAGGTGTAAAATTAGAATATGTGTGACAGGATTGTGGTTAATCACTGTGAGTAATGACACCGGCTGGCGGGACAATGTGTAAAGGGCACCAGGCCAGAGGTACAGATAGTCTGCCTGTAAACTAGCTTAGGGATCAGCTGTTTGAATTTACTGGAAATGAGACCATCTGTAATTCTCTGTTTAAAACAGCTAAACCCAAACAGCCCTCTTTCTGTTCTCCTGTCATGATATAGCTTGTGTGACAAATGTCTTCTACACTTCTTCCACATTAATTCTTTTCATATCATCTTGCTTTTTTGTTTTGTTACTATAACAGACACCCCTTTGAAGGAAAAAGGGAAAAGGACAGGAAAATAAAAAAACCCAAAACATTTGTACTACGGTTTCACCTTCATTTAAACCAACCATGCTGTTGAAACCCAGATGGTCTCCGTGTAAACAGGCTACAAGCCTGAGGTAAGAATGTAAGTGGACTGCTCTGATAATGATACTCCAACTCAGAAATCCCACGTCTGGAAGATAATTTTAAGTCTCATGATATTTTCTAATGCAGCCTGATAAAGCTGTTATAACGATACAAAACTTAAAATGACAAAACAAAACTCAGAAAATGACAATCTTCTAATTGTATGGCCATACTGTTGCACATTTGAAGACTTGAAGTACGGGTGAAAGCAGCATTCAACTCATATCAACCAGCTGTGCAGTATACTGACCTATGCCGTTTTATCCCTCTGCCTCACATCATTTTACATTGTGAATGTTTGCAATTTCACATCTATGGTTGCTGAATAAATGATTTGTAAAGTGGTATAACAAGACATGTCCACTAGAGGGCAGTCAAACAGCAGGCATAAAGACCTTTCAGACTTCAATAGTTACTGTTAATGACTGTCACATAATAATAATCAGTGTTGCTTTGATTCCATATTAGAGTCAACTGATCATTGGGAGCTGATCTACCCACTGACTTAACCATTTACCCTTACTTCTTAATGTGTTACACACAGTTTTAAGTTCTTATGTGTTAGATTCAGCACAGTGGATGTTTCTACTTAACATGACATTCCTAACGTTTTTTTTCATGTACTGCTGTTTAAAAGAAAAAGAAAAAAAAGCACTTCATTAACCACATAAACAGGTGAAGGGATGACGGATGTAGGGAGCTAAAAGATAATGGGCCCTATTGTGTTTGAGCTTGTGGTCTCATGGGTGGGGATGAGATTTAATCTGACTGTGGATTTTTGTTGTGTCTTTAAAATGTCACCCAGCTCATGTTAGCACACCACAGAAGAAAGTACTGTATGGCATTATACAACTTATTTCCGCAGTGTAATTTACAAAAGAAGTGGAGTCTATCTAACAGGTGGTTGTGTTGTGCAGGTTTGTATTAGCATAGTGTCTGTATGTGGAGGATATCTGGAGGACTGCTTGTTTTTGAAACACCACCAGACCGCTTAATCCAATGATCTGTTTGTCTCCGACTCATCTGTGTTGTCATTCTCTCTCTGAGTTTCTGTCAGTGTGTGTGAGATATGGATGAAACTGAAGAAAAGGAGAGAAAAAGAAAGATAGAAGGTCACTGTGTTTGTACTCTGCCATGCAAAGAAACATGGACACATTTCTGTGAGTTGGGCTCCTCAGATTTGCTCTACAGATGGGGCACTGCAACAGAAAACTGAATACAACTCTATATTTTGTCCACCTGGTCACACACAGATTTGTGTATCCATGACTTCAGAGGGGATTACATTGAGTTACATTAATTATTATGAGTATAACATCAGTTATACAATCACACACACACACACACACACACACACACACTCTCTCTCTCTCTTCTTGTGTTGTTGTAAATTAAAACTTAACAAATAGGGAGTAAAATTTGACTCTATTCAAAATAAATAATGACAAAATCTCTGTAACTTCTTCCTGGAGGCCATGTGCAACTCTTTCCAGGAATTTACCTGGACAAAAAATAACAAAAACAATAAGAACAACAACCAACAAAACAAAACATTTTTGCAATTTGCAGTCAGTCATTGGCTTCACTCATACCCTTGATTATATGCAAATAAATGATCTTTTATTCTCAGCCTTCAAGACTTATATTACTTATTCTGCAAACCAGAAAAGTTCATTTTATGCTAATTGACTGAGATAATTCCACTTGTCCCCATTTACAGTGTTCTAGAAATAAAGGTCAGTGTCTTGTAATACAACACAAACACCCCACAAAAAAGTTAGGAGTCTTAGGAATTAGGATAGAATGACATGTTCAGGGGGATTTGAAATAGTTGATTCAGCAATACAGTCTCTAAGCTGCTTTGGTTCTTAGTTTAAAATGTCCTAAGATACTGTTAACTGTGAAATAGCAGTACAATGAAGATTTTAAAGGCTCACCCTCAAGGGTTGGATTTTGGCTTTTATTACACAAATATACTCCACATGAGGCTATTTGTTCTTTCAAAATGTGTACAGAGGACATTCTCATTTTCTTTGTTCAGTGTTTACCTATTTGAAAACTTTGTTGACCTCATGTGTCCTCTCTGTTTGTACTGAGAGAGTTGTCCGACTTACTGTCTCTGTTTTGATGACTCTTTGAGTCATCTGACTGGGAACCTGTTGGCAGTCTTGACATATGTATCCAACTGCTCGTTAAACGGGTGGTGTATCATCATTTTGGGCATAAACCCCGTTTGATGGAAACAGCGAGCTGCTGTCTCAGTTTGCATGTTTAATAGAAATTATTCAAATGTTTTGCCATGTCAGGATGGATGGGTCATTCATTTGGATTTGGCCTCAGATACAGCGTGCAGAGTCATGCATGTGGGACACTGGGACATTCATTTGTTTTCCTTTGACTTGTTCATGAGCTTTTTTGGTGCACAGTGACCCCAGTCAAAAAGGTTGTGACCTATAATTAAAGTGTAGATGGATGTCACGGTGAGGTTGTTGTGTCATGACAGACAAAGTGAGTTTGCAGGTTAAGTGCTTATTAAGGGATTATCAGATATATTAGTCACATTTTTTCTCTCAAGTCAAACAGAAAAAAAAAATCCTAAAATTACCCAAAAAGGAGATACGTCTTTATCTTCAAGCAGAGACACAGATGTAAGTTGCATGGCTGCCTGTTGGTAAATGATTTTATTTAACAATTCTGTCTCATTATATGAATTTTCTTTGTATTTAACTAATATTACCAAAGTACCTCTTTAATAAAAGACCTGTGGCACATTTTGTAACTGATAAAGACATTACCTCATAATAATAACTAATTACAAGGCAGGCATTCCTCTCCTTTTCACATTTTGTATTGTCTTTTGATATAATTATCTATCAATTTTGTCATCATTGTAGCTCCTTTGGTCTTTCCCATCAGCAATTCCTTGGACATCAGACTACCAATAATAATGTGATAGTCAGGTAACAATGCAAAACAAAGTATGAAGTGTTCATTTTAATTCTGTCTTCACACATGAACTGATACAGTACAATTCAACAAATGATTATAATATAGTATTATTTGATGTTAAATTTAAGAATAGAGACATTGACACACCATGGATTAAAGAAACTTTATTTAGATAGTGTACAAACACAAAACAACTAAGATGATTAAACTATATTCTTGTAAAAGGAGTAAAAGCATATATTATATTTGCTACAGTAAACTTTACCACACTAAGCAATAAATATCTTGCTGAGGTACACAACTTCTTATTATTACCTAAACTCTATGAAGATGGGTTAGTTCATTGTTCTCTCTTCAGAAACAAACTAGAAATTGGGGGGAAAACACAAAACATTCATAGTCGAATAATACCCACCCCAAAAAATGCCCTATTCTGCTGAAGGAATGAATGACACTGCTGCTCCATCTCCACAGCTCATATTTAATATTCTCTCTTTCTTGCTCTCTGTTTTGCAAATCAGTGAGATTTCCTCCTTCTTTCTATTTCTTGGTCTCCTCGATCTGCTCCACCTCGCTGGATTCATCCACCACCTTGCCATTAATCATCGTCTGAGTCACCACCTTCACAATCTTCCTGGTACGAACATCAGGCTCCTCTGCACAGGACAAGAACATGCAGTGACAAAGTTCAAATGAGATGAGGAAGTAAGTTGTGATTTTTGATACAAGTTCAAATGAGAAAGAGAAGCAATGTGTAACCCATTTTTTGACGTGGGTTTGACTGAACATCTACAGCAAATGAATGATGTGTGTTGCCAACTAAAAACATGAACCAGAGAACTCTTAAAGATGTCACAGTCTGTAATTCTATGTCATCTCCAGTCTGTTAAAACCTTCCAGTTTGTTAATCCATCAGTGTGAGTCAGTCGGCTTTAAACATAGTTACAACACTGGGATAAATGTTTTTTCACTACCTCATTTGTTGCTATAGGAGTGGAGGTGTCAGTGGTGTTTGCATTGTTTGTACGTTCATAAAACTATCATTAGCTCTGGGTCATTTGGGTGTGTGTGGAGGAATATACGTCTGTGTTTGTCTGTCGGTGCCACTACACTGTTGTCTCGAACTCACAAGACTCCATATAAGGTTCAGCTATTGTGCAACAGTTGTTAAATAAACATTTTTGAGCATTGTGCTGTACTTATCACCTCCATCATTTCATCTTTAGTCAGTCTTTACTTCTCTGCAGTTCCTTTCAGGCTGGTGTACTATTATTATATAATACTGTGCTTGAATATCTTTCTGTTGTGCTGTAATACAAACAATGACTTAACTTTCTTTGATGATTCACAAAGCAGCCGAAAGTTAAGTACTTACTTTTTGGTGGAGGTGGAATTTCCTTGACTCTGCAGGGCACAGAGGAAACAGAAAACATAACTGATTATTTAAATTGATTTGAAAACAAGATCAACACATTTTGAGTAATAGTTCATGAAGCTGGTTAGCTTAGCTTAGCTTAGCATAAAGGAATAAACGAAAACCAAAGTGGTGATTATGGTCTTACATGGGAGTTGTTGCTTTTGAACAGAGCCAGGCTATCTGTTTCCTCCTGCCTCCGGTCTTTATGTTAAGCTAAGCTAATCAACTGCCGACTTTAGCTTTACATTTAGCGTACAAATACCAGAGTGGCGGTATCAATCTACCCATCTAACTCTCAGCAAGACAGCAAATACAGGTATTTCTCAATATGTCAAACTATTTCTTTAGGCATTCTAATTTTGGCCTTACTTTTGTAGTTTTGGTCTTCATTTCTATTTCTGCTAGTACAGTATAAGTACATTTCTGAGAATTGGAAACATGACATCATCACTACATTGAAATTCAACATAGCAAGAAACACAGGCCTGTACAAGATCAGACTGGTTGTAAAACAGTTAGACAGATTATCCAATAGCAAAGCAATTTGTGTAGTCATTTTACTGCTCGCCTATCCTCTAAATAAGTTTGGGTAACATCAGAGTTTGTTTAACACCTAAATCATTGTTCAAGTTTCTTGCCTTGGTCTCAATTAACTTGATGACAGCATTGTAAATGTTACTGGTAGAAATGATGACCAAAAAATAAAGACCTAACTTTTAAGTCAACATGGCTTAGAGGTCCTCGAAGTGCTCAAAATCATGAAAAATGTTAACATCTTACATTTCCATGACAACATAGTAAAATATGGCCAGCAATATGATCGAAAACTCCCAAACAAGCCAGTTAGTGATCCTCAAGCTGAGATGGTTAGACGATATAAGTCCCCTTTAACTCTTGCATGACTTGCTTTTTTATTCTCCCTTTATTCATCATATGTTATAAACTCACGTTTCCTCTCCCTCCAGCAGGCGCCTGTAGGTGGCGATCTCCATTTCCAGGTTCTGCTTGATGCGGAGAAGCTGCTCGTAGTCAGTTTTGGTCCGCTGCATGTCAAGTCTGAGTTGGGAAAGGTCGTCCTCCAGCTGACTCAGGGTGGCCTGCAGTCGCTCCATCTCAGATGAGTATTTCTGACCTGTCTCACCCAGGTTACCCTCCAGAGCTGCTATCTGAGGACAGGAAGGGGCAGTAATAACAGAGCTGACTGCATACCACGTTGTAAGAATACCATTGAGAGTTTTGTGTGTCATAAATAATTGTTGTCAAGAAATGTCCAAAAATCATTCATAACTGTACTATAAGTTACTTCTGTTCTATAGCCAGTGTGCAGTAATGTGATGTTTCAGGTCTGCAAGTATTCAGAGCTCTGGCTTTTATACCTCCTTCGATTTCCTCAAAAGGTGTTTGCCAATGGAAATCAAACCTCAAGAATGTCCCTTGATTCTTAAATTACTTCCCAAACCATTATCAACAAATAGCCATGAACGGACAAGGCTTTGGCATCCAAAGCAAACATTTGCTGCTCAGCCACTGAAAACTCACCACTGAAACTCACCCCCATTCAGTTTAGCAACTGACTCCGTTATGCCCTTACATGACTTATCAGCATGAGAGTTTACTGTCAACACAGGATTACAAGAGAGAAAATCTTTTCCCAGACGCTAATGATACAGGATGGTGGATTTGCACAAACTAAAAAAGTTTTTTCTATGTGGTTTCTTGCCAAATCCCATAAAATACAGCTCTTTCTTAAACGCAACACCATTACTAATTAGGGCTTTGTGAAAAGGTAATACTCCTAACCATCATGCACCTTTTTATTTGCACTTGGTTTTGCTTGCACAGCCACAAATTTAATACCTGATTAGTTTTATACCCAAAACTTCTCCTAAAAATGTCAGACTTATGACTCCAGGGATAAGACACAGCAGTTTTTTAAGTCCCTTCTGGCACCACAAGCAGATTGTTTTGTTAACTATTGTCAAGGTCATTTTTTTAGTTCTTCTGGAGCCAAAAGATATGAAAACTCATGCATTTGCTGTGCATTTGGTCAATGAGAAACCTCTTTCACCAGAAGGCCCCACGGCGTGTAGCTATTCTGTTTGTACTCCTCGGCTGCAGCAGCTCACCTGTTTGTGCAGACTCTCCAGCTCCACCTCCAAGGTCTGCAGAAAGCGCTGCCTCTCAGTTAGCTCACTCTGGGCTGCTCGCAGAGCTTCATTGCTCTCCTTCACCTCATTCTGGACTGTCTCCAGCTGGACAGAAAAAAAAAGATAAAATATTTCAGTGAATCTGTTTATTAAAGAGAATTCTCTTGTCATGAGAAAAAACAAGTTTCTGACCTTCTTGTGATACCACTGCTCGGCATGTTCCTTGTTCTTCTTGACAATGCCCTCATACTGGCTGCGTAGGTCAGACAGAATGGATCCCAGCTCTGGCCCACTAGCCGAGTCCACCTCCACATTCACCTCGTCTCTAGCAATACGAGACTTCATCTGCTCAAGTTCCTGCAAGAGGAGAAGTAGTTTACACATTTAATGTTGCTTTGCCACAGTGTGTGTAGCAGTCTCTAAATAAACTACACTTAACTTAAAGTTGTGTAAATATCTAATGTGTGTTAGTGTCTGTGTTGTATTTGGGTCAACAGGTGACATATGGAACCAGGAAGAGCTTTGTGAATCCTACACCACAGGGTGGCAGAGAAGATGTGAGAGCATCTTCAATATTTATTCGTTCTCCATCAATAGTTGATGAAGCAGAGCTCACCTTACTCCTGACCCTTTCAAAGCACAAACACAAACACACACACACACACAGACACACACACACACACACACACACACACACACACACACACACACACTCCCTCCCTTCATTCAGACACACTCTCTGGATCTCTTTCACTCTCTCCTGTGCGACATTGTCTCGTGTCACATGCAATTTGTTTTAACGTGATCTAATCTGGTTTTAATGCTCTTTACGTATAAATTGATAGATTATTTTCTATCCGTGGTTTGACAATAAAATGTGTTATTATTCTTTGTTTTATGCACAGGAAGCATTATTTCAGAAGACTGTGGGAAAAAACAGTGTGATCTAGTTTCTCAGCTAACCCCAAGAGATGCCGCTTTTCTATTTCAGTCGGGGGAGGTCTACAGTATATATACAACATGGAGAAGTGACATAGATTTCATAGACAAAGAGACATCTTCAGTCCACAGTGAGCCTGTTGAAGAGACCAAACCACCATTCCACCACTTTGCTCACAGTAGACAGCATCGAAGTAAAATAGACAACGGTCAAATGTAAAAAAATATATAAGTAAGTATGTGGTTGCACAATAATAGTAGTAATAAGTTAAAATAGTGCAGATATGTATGAATAAAACTAGTCTAATTTTGTCAAATGTACAACTTGATGCCTTCTAAAAGTCTTGAAGCGATATCTGTCTCACTTATAGAGTGCGAATACTGACATTTCTTTTCATGACAGTGAAAAAACTGCGTAACTGTATTGTAGAGTACTGAACGTGCCCTTCAGCGCAGTTTTATTCGTCTCTCGTTTTGTCTCTCCTCTGGAGAGACTTAGTGAGAACATTTATCTTAGTTTATCTTCCCCCCTGAGGAGAGTAGTCAGGGTGCCTCAGATCAGCTCACTGGACAGAAAGAGCAGGTTTAGGAAACCAGATCCACCCGCTCCTTTTGTTTGCAGTAACTGGAGGACCACCTCTGTTCCTCTCTCCCGCCCTTAAAGACCTTGTAAGTCCACAAAATTGGGTCAGTCAGACACCAGACAACTTGTTGTTTGTGTGGGCAGTTTGGAGGATAAGAAAGAGGGCCAAAATGAAAATGAGATGAAATGTTAAAGGATGGAGAGCGCAAATGAAACACTATAACACAGAGAGGGATAAGTGATAAACAAAATACCTCCTCATGGTTTTTCTTGAGGAAGTAAAGTTCTTCTTTCAGGCTGTCCAGATCTCCCCTCAGAGAGGCAATGATCTGCTCGTGGTCTGTCTTGGCCTTCTTCAATGCAACACAGTCCCGCTCCACAGACTGACACATCACCAGCTCTGTCTCCCACCTAGTAAAAGCAGGAACAATGCTATAGAGTCTACAGACACACTAGCAGGCTGTCAAGTGGTGCTTCGAGCTAAATCCCTAATGTCATTGCCAACACGCTGGTGTTAATGTTGACCAACTTGGTTAGTCAGTTTCATTATATTCAAAGTACAGCTGAGGCTGATGGGAATGTGATGAGTTTTGCAGGTATTTGATCAAAACCCAAAGTATTGGACATATTTTGACCTGATGATGGCGCTAGATGAAAAATCAGGAAATCATCGATTACAATATATCCTGACAGGGTTATGAATTTTTGAGACAAATTCCATGTCACTTCATTTAATAGTTATTGAGATATTTCAGTCTGGACTACCTGATCCATATACCAACAAACTGACATTGACATCCTGAAAGCAACCATGCTAACAGGGTAAGAAATAGCTGTATATATACTCTAACTGGAAGGACAGCTTCAAGTTTATAATTTACCTCTGAATTTACCTTAAATAAGTTAAACATTAATGGCAATATCTACATACATTTACATTTAAGAGAAACATTTTGTCCTGCTTCTGTTCATGGCAGCTGTTTTCATTTCAATCAGTTGTCAAAATATTCAAGAGCTATGAAATAAATGGACACTACTGCATGGATTCTTAATCAAATACATGGATAAAACTGTTCTGAAGTCATGCAATGAAAAACAAACAAACCCATTTAAAACAAACCAGTCTCTTTTTTTATCTACATAGTGTAATCATTAATCACTCACTTGATTCTGAAGTCATCAGCAGCCAGTTTAGCATTATCGATCTCTAACATGAGACGAGCATTTTCCAAGGTCTTCTTCCTCACCTGACAAATATTAACATAGGGGTAACACTGTTATAATAGATTTTAAAAGAATGTTAATTTACAAAAGGTTACAAAAGACACCTGAAAACGTGTCCAATGAGGTAACACATTCCAACTTAATTAAACTGTAAATAATGATTAACTTTGCATTAGCTCTGTTGCGTTAACCCACAGGTCAAGTGTGGGTAAAGATCTGCTTTTGTTGAGCTTACTGATGCAGCAGGTCAGCATTTACATGAATATTTTGTCTTCACCAAAGTCATCATAACTTTGGGCTTTGCTGATGGATACTTACAAAACTCAGAACTTAATTTATGTCTACATGTGGTTGCATATTTCTTCACGTCTTCAGTACCTCTTGCTCAACAGCATGAGCCTGGGCCATCATGGCATCAAGGTCATGACCTTTGGGAATGCGGTCAATCATCAGCTGCTTGATCTTCATCTCCAGGTCTGCGTTGGATCGCTCCAGTGAACGCACCTGGAGCGAGACAAAGAGACATTTAAACCCTGAGTTACCAGCGATCAAAGTGTTTCAGCTTGCTACTAATAAGATCATTTCCTTGTCTGCAAGGTGCCAAATGGTGATACACACATCACCTATTTGGCTGATGACCAAAACGGCCAACAGTGCAGGACTGTGTCATCTGTCAGACCTTGTCTAGGTAGTTGGCCAGACGGTTGTTGAGACTCTGCATTGCTTCCTTGTCGTTGGTGCTGTTGCCGTGGAGTCCATTAAGTTGCAGGCTGATTGGGCCGTTGAGATCTTGGCTGATAGAAGCTGAGCGGGTCAACGGGCTGGTAGCTGAGAAAGAGACTGAAGCACGGGAACGAGCACGCCCGGTGTCCATCATAGAACGGCTGGAAAAAGAGGGCTGACGGCTCATAGAGTAACCCCTCAGTGACATGCTGGAGGCCATGATGGTGGCTGTGAGGGGCGAAGACACAGGGAGCAACACAAGGAAACTGGAAATTAGATGGTGTGCAGGTGAAAGCAAGATATAAAGAGAGACACAGAACAAGAACACAATCACAGATGTCACATCTGTCACAGCACCTAAGGGCCCATTTCTCTGAGGGGAAAATGGATGAAATTATAGATGTCATAAGAAAAATACATAACTGAAAAGGCCTGCCTGTTTGACCTCCTGCAGTCATTTAAAGCTAGTGTTACATGAGATCCGGCTGTAGAAAAGCTCTTTTGTGGCTCTTAAGCAAATGTGTTTCATTCTAGCATTTTGTTGGACTCTAATAGAAATACAAGTAGGTCCTAATATCTAAGACCACTGAACCCCCACTGAAAATGATGAGTCTCTAAATGAGTGTACAGTCATCTAGTGCCTATTCAAGCTAACCATCTGCATCTGAGAGATGACTGACTTTACGGTCAGAGCCACTTCAGTCTGTCCGTCTCAACTCCATTCAAATTCAAAACTCAACTCAACATTAAATCAAAATGTAAATGACGACAGCTCAACCCTGGGTCGAAGAAGAGCCTCTCACTGGGGCTGAGGACCCTCTTATATAGTCTATTACTATGATAATAAGATGCATTATATATTCCAGAAGAGGCTAATAGAGGATTCATAAAAACAGAAACAAACAGAGGAGATGACAAGTGGCTCCATGGCTATAAATAATATCTTCTTTAAGGTTAAATGTTATCAAATTGTTGAAATTCTGCAATCTAAAGTTCCTCTTTTGTGTCCTTTTTTCAAACCTCATTTGATATCAAGTTCAACAGGTGTTCACATTACTTTCTGAACTTGAAATGAGACTAGCTGGCGTGCGGATGTGGAACATAGTTTTAAGACAGGGAATCTTGTGTGTGTGTGTGTGTGTGTGTGTGTGTGTGTGTGTGTGTGTGTGTGTGTGTGTGTGTGTGTGTGTGTGTGTGTGTGTGTGTTTATGAGGCTTCTCGCATGCTTGCTTTTGTGTGTTTCACAGCGGGGTTTCAGTGGCAGATTAGGAGTCAAGGGAACCTCTCTGTCTCTCTGTCACCTGATCCTTGCAACATCGTTCCCACAACACTACAAAGGACCCAGCAAGAGACAGACGGTCCTTGTTCAGATGAAAGATAGAGCTTGGGAAAAATGATCGGGAGAATATTTGGACTGAATTCCAGTGACACAAGAAGACACTTTGTTCAGCAGGAAATGACTTCCATATCATGATTTTTTTTTTTTTGGAGATTACTTCTCCACTTGCTAACCAATAGTTGTGTTGACAACTTTGGACTAAAGTGAACAGTGAAGATTCACTCACTTTTGCAAAAAAAAAGCTTTTCCTCCAAATATAATTTTAAGTCAGATGCTTTTAATATTTCTCATAATCTCAACTAGTGAATTCAATAACGGAACAAAGTAGAATCAGTTTATATTATAATATTTAGATGATCAATTTGTAGAAGTCTGATTGCCAAAAATAAATAACATGGTACTTACCAGGACTTTCTTTCAGGTAGAGGACAGGTGGGATCCAGAGGAATGCAGGAGGGCTCTGTGCTGCTGATGCTACAGGTGAGTTTATATGAAGGTGTGCAGGTGTGGGAGGAGCGAGCTTTAGTCGGGAGGTGTGTTTACTGCACCTGAATGTTTTAAGAAAGGTAGGTGCAGGTAGGTGAGTACTATACATTGTTGCCTACATTTACATTTTTGCTGACCCTGCTACTGCTTAAATGCTGTAGAGTTCTTTGCTGAGATATTTTATACTCACTTTTAGGCACTTACAGCATCTTTAGTTTCATGCTATGAAGATTAAATCTTATATCTGATATTTTTGTGTCATCAAATACTTTTCCAGTTTGATAAATCCTATACTCTTTCTCTATTGTCTAAAAATACTTAAACATGTAACATAAACACATAGTTAAGAGCCTATTTACCAGAAGACATGGCACAATATTAGCATTTAATTGGAATTTCTTATCACCTGGCGAAAATGAACAATCGCTCTTGTTTTAGCCCTGTTTTGCTTTCCATCAACTCCTATAATGTTCAGTAGCTTGATGCAAACTGTGTTGTTTGGTGCTGGAAAAGCAGTGTACAATGTGGTTTTTCTACTGGAAACTGCTGCCTTTTGTGGTTGAAAACAGGGTTGGTGAAAACAGGAAAGCTGTGGGTTGTAAAAGCAAATCAAAGAGCTGAAAGATACTAAAACACTCCGTAGCTCTGCAGGGAGCTAGTCAGGCAATAATGTTTGGGTTTTGTCACCACAAGCAAACCCTTTCACTTTACACATTGTAATTTTTTCCATAATTAAGATAGAGATATTGATAGGTGCAGCTATACATACTGAAAAAATACAATATTTACAAAAGGAAACACATTTGGACAAGTGGTGTGAGTGATGTAAGCGTGCTTCAACCCAGCAGTGTCACTGACATGAAGCACACTCAGTCTCATGTATCTGTGTTATTAGATATCTCATTATCATTCTCATCCCTTTTATTTGTATCTAGCTGGGTGAAGCCCTGCCACCACATCTCTGGAGCCCTCCTGTCCTGCAGTCACTCATCTTGCTGGAACCTGACCTCCCTTCTACCTGTCAGAGATAAAATATTCAACAAGTCACTGAGAGAAAGAAAACCTGGCAACCAAAGCACCTCGAAACAAATGTGCTCTGTAGAGGTTCCATTCAAACAAGTCAGGATGGATATTGTGTCACTATCTGTAGCTTTTTTACATAAAATGTGTTACATGCAGATTGTTTAAAATATACAGTGTGAAATACTGAAAAAACAATAAAAAACCATGTCAATGTTCCTAAAGATATGACTTTAAAGGTGGGTTTGCTGAATTTGAGCAACAGGGGGAAACTTATTCTTCTTATTTACTGTTTGCCTGTATGTGAGAATGCAAATGTGTGTGTGTGTGTGTGTGTGTGTGTGTGTCTACTGCACACTAACATGCACACACACACATACACACACACACACACACACACACACACACACATTCCTGGAACATGAATGAATGTGAAGGTCTGAAACTGTAGTTATTCTCATTTGCAACTCTGCCTCTCCCTCTGAACTTTAACTATGCAAAGTCTGCATAGTGTGATATTTGTACTGTTAAAAATGTGTGGATGTTTACTCCCACATCATATTATCATATTCAAATTCAAGTGAGATGAAAATATTCCTAGTGTCTCTCAGCATAGCAAATGCCACTATTTGCATCACATCCAAAAGCATTCTGAATTTCTGATGAACCGGTAGTTCTCTGCAATGTATTAGTAACTTTTATTTTTCCCATCTGCAGAATTGGTTACCTTAACCTCAGAATGAGAGCATTACCACAGTGATCAGTAAGGTAATATTGCAATAACCAGTTTCATGTTCAAGATTAGATTTCATTGAAAGAATGATATTACTCTTGTTATGTTCTGTTAAAAGCCTGTATGTCAAAAGACAGTTTAAGAAGGAAAATGGTAAACTAAGGCAACAGTGAGATAAATTGTTTGCACTGCTATTCTAGTTAATACAGTAAGCTGCTGCAACTTAAGAAGTTAATTTCTTGCATAATAATAATGATCTTTCACTTCAAGCACTGGAACGTTGACTAAGATCAAATCTAAAATATACAGCATATAAGCCATAATAAGAGGTCAAGTGTTACTGTATTAGTAATTATGATTAAAAAGTCATTTCATTTTCAAGATTTTTAATGAAACATTTTCCAATGAATATGCAATCATTTTTCCATCATCTATTGTTGAAAAACATAAACATCAGAATTTGGTTTTAAGAGGTCATTTTAATTATTTAACAGAATATAATGATCTTATTTTCTAGCTAATGGAAATGGACAACAGTGCATAGTTAAACTGGATTATGTGATCTGCTGGGGGTTAAAATGTTGCCACTGCCCCTGGTGCATTTTGTCCCATCAGATCACACATCATTTACCACTCGGTGAGTTTAAATGTTACATACTGCCTGTAAGATGTCACCACTATGTGGTGGAGGCTGGTAAATACAAGCTAAGTGTACATCAAAGCAGGTATCAGTGCTTCCCAAAAGAGGGCAGCAACAAGCTGTACTGCTACAGTGCCTGCAGTCATCTTCTCCTTATTACTCCAAGTGAGAATCTGAATCTTTCATATTTTTCATTTGAATATATTTGATTTTGAGTAACAGTAAAAGTGAAAACTAATATATTCTTAACATGCAGTTTTAGTTTCCCCTTACAGTTTTAAGGTTGTATACTATATCATTTTCTGCTACACTATTTGACAATCTCAAGATTATATTCTGTATCACTTTGTTCATTAAAGCTTCACTGAAGCTAAGTGATGTTTACACTGAGTGAAAAATTCCATCTGAGGATTGTATTATATGGCTGCACCTTTTTTTCAAATAGAGTTTGAGTTGTCTTTGTGCACCATTTTATACATGATTCTCCAAAATCCAGCCTGCCATATTTGGCCAATTAAGCACAGTTTGGCTGCACAGCAAGAGTTTGTAATGACAACGACACATTGGGAATTATATAAAATGTAGTATTAGCTTAGTGGGTTGTAACTAAATATGAACCTGAACCAACCTTTCCTCTCACTTTCACTTTTTCACTCTCTCTTTCTCCTTTCTCTATCCCCTTCAGTCAGTGCAGATCAGGGTTTGGTTGTTAAATAAATAAACAGATGATTAGACTGGCAGGATGTCAGGATACTACTCATGACCCCACTTGACCCCTCATGACTCCTGTCACAAGTGATCATGTGACCAAACCAGAGAAGTTGCGTTGTGGTGCTGACGACATCCAGGCTGGGTCATCACTCTCTCAGTCTCACAAGACATTAAACCATATTGATTTATAATTTATTTAAATGCTGAAAAGTGACTGCATGACAGCTGAGGACGTAAAACTCCAACAACATGACACAACATGATGTGTCGCAACTTCTCAGAGGCACAAAGCCACATAACAGAAGCGCAAGAGAGGGCCGCAACAAGAGTATGCAAAACACCAACTGAAATCTGTTATTTTAAAAGCTGCTTTATAATGTTTTAAATCCTCTAAACAGGACTTCACAGAGAAACAAACTTCAGACAACTTGAGCATCAAGCTGTGTAACATCCTAGCTGCTTCGGCTATGAATGTGACTGACGCCTCTCAATAGTCATTTTGCTCCTGAAGAGATTGCTTCCTGTTACAATTCTAGTGCTGGCAGGGCTCACTTGTATTCATGTTGGCCAGCTGACAGACAGACAAACAAACACAGACATCCAGACAGACAGACTGAGCCACAGACGATCAAGCAGCCAAAGCAAAATAAGCCCCTTTTACAACTTTTCATTGTGTTTTTACTCATCAGCAACACTGCACTGATCCTCCAGGAAGGCTTTAATTATGGTTGACAGCAAGTGAAAATGATCCAAGTGAGACAGCCGAAGCAGAGATAACAGTGGATGGAGTTTGGCATCATCAGATGTGTTACTAAATTGAGAACCCCTTATTCCAGAAATCAAATGTGCAAAAATCATCTAAACATAACACTACAGAAAGCATAAATACATTGTGTGATCTTTTTTCTTGCAGCATCCTTGCGGTCCACAGTGTACAGATTAATTTGTACATTTAAATGATGCAAGATGGCAGCAACAGGTGATGAAAAGGAAGTCAGATGTGGATTGTGTTTATTCATTAAAAGACAAGTCGATCATTTTTCAGACAAAAAAAAATCTTTAAAGGTTTATCTGAAGATAATATATGGCCTCACTGCATTATTTTCCACAGTTACAGTCTTTTTAGTAAAATGTTCCCTTTTTGTGTCTCAAAACAGTGTTTTCCTGTTCAGCTGCAGTGGCACAGAGGGGGGATTTGGACTAAAAAGACAGTAGCTTTAAAATATTGATTTAATTTGCCAGCTGATGCTTCATATAAGCTTAAAATAAACTATTAAATACATTTTTGCACAGGAGGATTTTGTCTTCAATCACTTAATTGAAAGTGCATTATAAAGGGATCTATTAATGGTCAGTATGAACATGAGGAATGATTACAGTAACACAAGTGTGTGTTAATATTTATTTGGGAATCTAAGGACAGGGCTATTGTTTTAGGACATACTTTCTTTCATTCAGTAATGGAATTATATCTATTTTTCACACACTCTAGTATATTATTGAGGAAACCTCACAAAAACCATCTAAAAGGTAAGATATTAAAGTAAAATCTTTGATGTGGCAGGATGTCAAAAAAGCAAACTTGTCATACTGTCACCTGCAGGCCTAATTTAAATGTACTTTTTTATTATTCATATCAATATTCCTCCAGTTTACTCCTTTTCTTTGTTTCTCACAGTTCCCAATCAAGAGTTTAAATCAAAGGTAACGAATGGAAATAGATTTGTTATTCCACCAATTTAAGGAACTCAAGGCACCGCTCTACTCCAGACCCTGATTGATGTAATTTTGGGCCCCAAGTCACAGTTTTGATGGGCGGACTTCAGTCCACCAGCCACTCTCTGATAAGAAGATAACATCTGCAGCAGAGAAATTGCACACAGATCACAACATATGTGAACAACTCTGGAGGTCAGCACCTGCGCTCACTCTTTCTTTTCTTTTGCTTAACAGTAACTATCTGTCTCCCCCCCCTCCTTCCTGAGTGCAGGTTGCTTTTGTGTGTCGGAAACACGTCAGACCACTCAGTATGTGTGTGGAGATTATTATCAGGAGGGTTGGTAATATTTAAGATATAGATCTATATGCATAGCTGGTGAGTGTATGAAAAGTTGAAAGGAAAGACTTGTCTGTGTGTGCTTTAACCCTTATTTAAGAGGGAAACTTGGCTAAGAACACATTCTTATCCTGTACATGGCCCGGGGAAGTAGCAGAGGAGGGAGGGAGAGGGCAGCACTCTTGGGAGCTGCATAGTGGTACAGCTACAATCCTGTTGACAGCTCAGCCACTGTAACAGTTATTATGTGAGTTTAGTGCCTTGCTTGGGAGCACCTCAGCAGCCAATGTGGAAGAAAGTTTCTCATCAACTCCCAGTGTGAGGATTTGAACTGCTGAGGCTCTGATTTCAAGCACCATATTTAAAGTTGTGTTTAAACCTGGGGAGTAAACTGCATAACAATAATCATGCTTAATAAGCTACTGTTTGACCAGCCATCGGATTCTGGCTGAGAATGTGAATTTAGCTGCTGATTGTAAGGTCCTGATACACTCAAAAAAAAATTGCCATTGGTCAGCAGCAGATATGGACAGCCTGCCTTGAGAAATGAGCAAGCAGCAGTTCATAAAAATTAAACACCAACAGCAGCAGTGAAATTGAATGTGTTTCTATATGGAGGGGATGAAAAGAGATAAATGAAATGCGAGTTGGTTGATTAGAAGGCTATTCAGCAATTAAGCCCAGGCTAATCATATTTTCAGTCTAGACCTGTTGATATTAGGCTAATGTTTATATTAGGCTAACGTTAACTAGGCCACTCCTGCTAGGTAACATTGTCACTCACCACAGGCTCAACAGGATAACTTTATATCAGAGATCAGATGAGGTGGCGGAGGGGGGTCGAGGTATGGAGAAACAGTACTGGGGTGCAGGTTGTATGTGCTGTTTGAAAGTTTCATATTCTTTGATACACTCTGTATATGTATTAAGTGATTGAATTTGCAAATGAGACATTAGTTATGCCCTTGGAATTAGCATTAAAATGAGGGCTGTAACTATTGCAATGGTTGTCTTAATTATCAATAATTGGTCCATTATTTTCTCTTCCAATCAATATATAGTTTATATATGAGTCCAAAAATGGTGAAAAATCTTGATCACTGTTCCCCAAAATCCAAAGTAACATTTGTACATGTCTTCTGTCACGACCAATAGTCCACAACCCAAAAATATTTCATTTTCTACCATAAAAGACTAGAGAAATCATCTTGCCTTAAAAATGACTTAAAATGATTAATTGAGTGGCAAAGTATTTGGCAGTTTATTTTTAATGTTCTGGTCGATCTCAAGGCCATATAATAAAACTGCCATGTGAACTCTGTTGTGTACAGTACATTATACTCTGATGTCTTGAGGGGTTTGTATATAGATTACCAGATTAAACAGGCTGTCACTTGCAAGTCGCTCACTGAAAGCAAGGTCCCTGCTGCTCGGTGTGTGTGTGTGTGTGTGTGTGTGTGTGTGGCATGTAAAGTTTGTGTGCAAGAATAGAAAACCCCCTGCAAAATAAATAGAATTAAAAATACACTGACACTTCATAGAAAGACACGAATAAAGGGTAATAAAAGTTGTTTGTCAGAGGGATTCAGTCCTAGTATGTTTGCACATGTGTGTTTCTTCTTTGCTTGCTGAAAAAACTGCTAAATATCATATGAAGACATGAGTGACCTTTCAAATCACTATTTTCTGCACAGTTAAAGGAAAAATGAGGTTGGAACTAAAAATAATTTTGACTTCCCAGTAAATGAGTAAATAGTAGTTTTACTATAATTTCAAAGTTTTTATTCTTTTTTTTTTCATACGTGAAAATGACTGTGGCCGAGGGTCTAAACTAGATATGGCGCACAAGACAATAATGATACAGCTTCGTGATCCATCACTAATGTGATCATTGGATGTTTGTTTTGAGGGAGAGAGCTCGAAATCCGGTGTTGCTTAGCTTTCCTTCATTTGGTCCCATTAACCGCTGGCAGCACTCTTGTTTTTCCGTTGTTGTTGAAAGAAACCTTTTCATATTCATATTTCATGTTCTGAAGTCTGCATGCTGTTTGTGTGCGTTTGTGTGTGTGTGAGTTCTCCTTTGATTCCACAAAAAGTATGCCCACCAAAACATGAGTTAAATGCATCAAAATATAAGTTATCTAAACAGGAAAACACTTGACATGTTGAGGGTGAGATACTGAAATAATCGGGTAAGTGTAGGTGTGTAATAAGGGCATGAAAACAGGAAAACCTCTAGTTATTTTAACACAGTCCCTAATGATCAGCTATTACTATGATGACATAATTTGACTTATACAGACTAATGATACATGTTAAAATGAAATGAAACTGAACTCATATTTAATGAACATAAGCAGTGTAAAGTAAATTTGTCATATTCTTTCTGATTTTCTCTACTGTAAATCAAATAAGGAAAGCCTGACATGCAAAATTAATCTTGATGCAATATTCATCAAGATAAAAACAAAACTTAAAGCTGGGTGTCATTAGGGGCAGTGAACTTTGAGTGCAGTTAATCAGGCAAAGTACAAGCAGAAATTAATATTTGAATTAAGACTATTTTCTAATGAAGGACATGTTTTGTCACTTCTCCTTGAACGTGGCATATTAGCAATTAGCCTATACCTGAGCCTGATTAAAATAAATACTCCTCACATAGTTAAAGGGCTTGTCCTACTAGATATTACTGTGTCAAATTTGACAACAGGGAAAGAGTTTTGCCTTGTTTTTTTTTCTACGATACATTTCAGTGCTTCTTGCTTGAAGTAAGTTGTTGATCAATATGCCCAGCGGGGGTGATGAATATGCACGATGTGTCCGCCATGGCGGCCCGGTAATTGCCGGTCGTCAGGGGTGGCAGGCACCGTAATTTGCATCTTGGGGATCCTGCAATCAGCGTTCTATTCATTAGCGCGCCAGCCGCTTCATCTGCTGGCCACTCAGAGCTGCCAATCTCCCCTCGGCAGCCAAAGCATTTGAAAAAAAAAAAAAAAAACAGAATGGAAAAGTTTCAATTACAAGCCATGGCAGCGGGTAGTGGTGTAACAAGTCTTAAACCCTATATTTAGGCTGTTTTATGCAGGTGATTGACTGTTACTGCATTGTGAAAGAGAATTGGGGGAAAAGCTCAATGAAACCACCATAATCTCATGTATTTCATATCACCTCTAGCTCAGGGTGACTGCATTCACAGAGGGAGACAACGACAGCTACGACATCTTTGCCTGGCTGAAGTGGGCCTTCAGCACTTCCATTGAAACACAGGGGGGAAGGGTTACATGAATGGAAGATTACATACATCTATAAGTGAACACTGGCACTCAGGGCTATTGTCTCATGAAGATGACACACAGTGGTTTTAAGGGCAGGCTATAGGCTAACACAAGACACAAAGAATCTATCATTTTCTTTGCACACAATAATTTCCAGTCTATTACTAGCTTTGTTTACATTTGACATACTTTATCAAGACAGGATAGAATGGGTAAAGCTTTTCTGTGTCAGTAATCTCGTAAATAAATCTGACAATTGATATGCGGACATACAAGATTTCTCACTTTTATATCCTGTATCCTGTCTCTTCTGTTTCCCTCATGCTTTCTTTCATTTTAAAAAGAGGATGCATGACTCTTGAAGCTTTATCCTGATGACTTTTGCACCCAAGGGATGTGTCATTCAGTGTGTGTTTTGTGCCAGCACTGCAGCAGGAAGGGAGTTCCTTGTGGTAGATTCGTTGGGGTCTCGGGAGAAGCCAGTGCCAAAAGAGTACACGTGTGTGTATGTTTGTACGTGTGAGTTTGCAGTAGCTCTGTGAATCTTCTATTGTTTTAGAGTGACATAGTCGCTGTTTCCTGCATCATAAATCTACATGTTAACACACACACATGCTCATGATCATTTATGTGATTTTCATACAAAAAAGCATGAATATGTACAGATATGAACACACAGAAATGTTATATTTGCAGACACTACTTAATACCTAATTGTACATCTATATGTAATTACATTTGCAAATAAAAAGACGTGCACACACACACACATGCACAACTCCATGCACACATAACTCCTTTGCCCTGCCATTGTCTTGGAGAGGAAGCCCATGAGTGGAGGAAGAGGTCGGATCTTGTCCTCAGCTGGAGGAGGACACAGGGCAGAGGGGGCTGATGGAGAGAAAACACCAGGATGGAAAGACGAGGCCGAGAAGAGGCGAAGGAGGAAGAGGAAGAGGAAAAAGAGGAGGATGCGAGATGTTATTGCCGTAAATTCAGATCTTTACTGACAGGAAGCCAGCCATGAGTAAATGTGTTTGAATGTGAAGTGATTTGAAGGGCTGAGGTTTAAGACACACACACACACACACACACACACACACACACACACACACACACATATATATATATATATATAAAAACATAAAACAGGTACAAAGAACAACAGTAGGTCCTGGAGAAGATTGAAATGTCAAAATATTGTTGACATATTGTTAAATTTGTAATCCTGAAATTAGGTTTTATGGAACAAAATCAGATTACTTCCATCCTTTAGTCTAATGCGCATTTATTTAAAGATAATCAAAAATCCTTGAATTTCAATTTATAATTGATATAAAACAGTAAACTCACTCACTCACACACATGCATGCACACACATGCACGCACAAAGACACACATTAAGACTCTGATGACTTTATAATAGTGTCTGTTAGCTGAATGAACTACTTTTCATTGGCACGGAGCTATTTAACTGATTAAAGCCACCACATCAATGTATGTGTGTAGTCACGTACATGTATGTGTGATTGATACATTATTTACAGTATATGGTCATAAGAGCTCACAACTACCATACTTCATACAGTATGCCCAGAGACAAATTAGACAGTAGTCTAATTAAAAGAGTGTTTTTGTTGAAGGTTTTAATGCCTTTTTGGGGACAAAAAGAGTGTTTATCTCCAAAGACACAAATGATCTTGCTACTCTTGGATCTGAATACAGTGTCTGAAGTAGCATGGGGTTAATGTTAATGTTTTGATTTTAAACAGCATTGTGACATGGTGAATGACAACCTCATTTCGAATACTGACTTGACTATCAGATGGATTGCCATGAAATGTGGTATACATACAACACATTATAGCCTAACTTTTCATCAAGTACAAATTGAGAATTAGCAGTTTAGCTAACAAACTAACAAAGCATGATAACTGTTGAACATCAGCATGTCAGTATTTTCATAGAGAACATGTTAGCACGGTGACATTAGCTTTCAGCACAAAGCACCACTGTGTCTAAAGTCAAGTCAATTTCAGTCATTTAAGTTATCTCATGGCACTTTTCATATAGAGCAGGCTTAGACTGTGCTATTTACAACATTATTTACAGAGACTCAACATTCCCCCAAGTGCAAGCAGAAACCTGGAGCAAAACTAAGGTCTGGGCCGGCGGCCATCTACCTCGACTTGTTGGGCTGAGAGAGAAAGTTCTACATTGAGATATAGTAGTAGTAGTAGTAGTAGTAGTAGTAGTTGTTGTTGTAATAACAATAAATTAGTTTTATGTTGGAGTTGAAGGACATATCCTGGTCAGAGATTACTCCCAGATTCTTTACAGTGGTGCTAGAGGCCAGGGCAATGCCATCCATAATAACTATATTATAAGGTGTTTAGGGACCAATAACTTCAGTTTTGTCTCTAAGGTATACTTGAAGTTTAGCTAACTGATTGGATTGATCTGGCTCCATTTATAAATATAAATCTGCCTAAGGAAGAATATATAAGGCGATTGGTATTGATCCAAGCACCGTATGGAGCACTGTGTCTAAATATTGTGTGCATGGAAGATTCATCATTAAAGACTAATGAAATGTCTGATAAGTAGGGACTTAAACCAGCTTAGTTGAATTCCTTTAATTGAGACTTTATGGCACTTGAACATATTAGGCTAAGGGCTGACTTTAATCTGTGTGTGTATATAAGTGACTTGTATTCCATGCCACAACAGTCATAAAATTAAACTGCAGTCATGAGTGATTGTTGATGTATTATTGTATGCAAATTAAGCTTAGATGATGTTTGTGCAGGTTAGACAAGGGAATAGTAGATGGTCTTGATGGTGCTTAGGAGGGGGGCACCAGTTTCTTTCCTCTGGCACCAGGACTGTAACTCCACAAACCAGGGATTAAACCTGGCATCCTGTGGTTGGGAAATGACCCAAGTTGGAATTGAAATTTTACTTTTGACAGCTGCATGCTTGATCTCAACCCAAACTTGTAAACACAAATCTCAGACATAGGAAGTATGAAAACACCTTAAGTCTATATACAGCAATATTTGGATATGGTTGCATGGTTTGCTGTCTTTGCACCGCACCCCTATACTGTATCACTGCAACTCAAAACTAAAAGCAACCTATTTCTTTAATGACTGAAACAACATCATTGATTTGACATGTCTCTGTCAAATTATTATATAGCACCTCTCCCAATTCTGCTTCAATGCATATCTTTGCTGTGCTATTGTAACTGGACTCGCTCTCTAACCATCACATACACACACACGCTCACACACACACACACACACACGCACGCACACACACAGTTACTCCCTTTTCTCCAAATGACTGAAATAACACTATTACTCTTGCCATCATCATGTCAAAACCCTTTTCAGTGTCAGTCTGTCTCGCCCAGCATGGATGACCAGACCTGCAGCTGTCAAAATTCCACAAAAAAGAGAAAAAATAATAATAAAGTTGGTTGTGAAAGGACTCCCCAAGACACAAGAAGAAGAAGAAGTGAGGAGCAGTTGAAAGGTAAGGTGAATTCCAGGGAAGTAAAACGCTGGGAATTTATGACGCTCCTTGTCCGGTTTAGAACAACAAACCCTTTTCTGCTGAGAGGTGTGAGCAGTACGCCAGCACCGTCGCGCCTTCCTGGACCTGAAAAGAAAGAAAGCCTGTAGAGCCCTCTGAAAACCACGGCAACCTCACAGCCCTGCCCACAGAAGCACCTTGACACGCACCTGTCAAAGACGTCAATATGGTTTGTGTGCACGTGCAGGAGAGAGAGAGAGAGAGAGAGACTGAGGGAGAGGCAGAAAGGGAGTGAGTGGTGTGTACAGCGCAGCTCTGTGGGTGGCAAAGGAGAGGGATCACTGGATCTGACAGGAGCTATTTGACTAATCCAAAACAACAGCTGTAAGGTAGAGATGAGGGGACGAAGGGGGAGGAGGAGGGGGGAAAGGTACAGGAGGTGAAGGGGGAGGAGAGCTGGTAGTTGAGAAGGATTTTGAAAGAAGGGGAATTATGGAAAGGGAATATGAAAATTAATTCCGCATGTAAGCCCTGAGGAGGAAGAGAACCTAAAACACTGCAAATAGAAAAAGAAAATGTTGGACACGACAAAAAGAAAAGTGGAGGGTGAAGTGATGTAAGATCTGCTGGTTTGTGACTGGGAGAGAGAGACAAAGGAGGGAGAGAAAGAATCAGAGAGACAGGCAGAAATGGCAAGTCTAACGCTGGGTTGCATCCATTAGCCTCTATCCAAGGGGTTGTATCAGCACACACTGCGGCACAGGTGAGAATGATTACGCACACACACCATCCTCATGCATACACTGGCCTTCATTACACATCTGGTTGAGTTTTGTTGAGGGAAGCTGCGTTGGGGTGGTCCTCACTCCTCTAACACGTCTGTCCTGTTAACACGGCAGGCCACAGCGAGTCCGTCACCCTGCAGGGCAGCATCTTAACATCTTAAAGGGTTAGTTCAGATTTTTTAAAGTGGGGTTGTGTGAGTTACTTATTCATAGGTCAGTGTGTTACCTACAGTAGATTTGGGTCGGCACCACCCCAGTTTGGAGGAGCAGGCAAGTGTACCAGGACATAAACTAAGCAATGTGCTGCTGTGGACGGGGGCAGCAACATTTTAGTGACCTAAAAAAGGCCCACCTAATAAAATCACTTTACTCTGTTTATGAGTATGCTATATACATATTTTAAACTTTAACTGTAAAGGTGATGAAGCAAATTAAATTATATATAATTCCTCATATACAATGATTAAGTGATTCAAGATCCAAAGGCTGCATTGTGTTATATGTGCAATGAAACTCAGGGTGGCATACTCTCCAGAATGTGCTTAAAAGGCAAGTAGGCAACAAGAACAAGTATATAAACCAAAGATAAAGCAGACTGGAGCACACTGATTGATTTAGTTTAATAGTGCAAACACTACTTGACAAACTACTTGGTTTGTTTGCACTATTAAAGGCTGCAAATCAGTCAGTGTGCTCTACTTTTTCCTTATCTGAAACTGGCTGCTCCAGACCTGAGAAGCATCTGATTCAGCTGCAGATTGCTGGGAGACATCATTCTCAATAAGTGCACAACAATGAAATAATGCTCAAAGGTGTCCTGATAGAAAAAAAATATTAGACACCTTTATCTCATCCATTATTTTCATACATCAGAATTCATCAGAGAGTATTTTGACTTAATTGTCTAACCTGAAAGCCTGACAGTAATAGGTACGTAAGTAAAGAGTGTTTTAACTGTTAAACATGAACAGAGGTAATCATCAGCTAGACAACACATCACTTTGATAATAAATATTGAGGTAGTCCTTACTTTTTCATCCACAGGTGAAAAATGGTGAACTGACCTGTGTTTTGTGCTTGAATTATCAAATAAAACATCAATTTAAATATGTACGTGCTTCTCTTCATGGCACAAATGTGGAAAAAACAAACATGAGGTTTGACTGGAATCCAGACCCCTCTGCATACCGAGACAGAGGTCTGCGATCTGCGGTTCTGGGTTCCATTTAACCCACTGAGGTTACGTCGGTTCTGCTTGGGGACTTGGCTGTGAAGCCCAGTTCCTGTGGCTTGAGACCAAACCGAGAACAGAAACCCCTTTTCCTCGTAGATCTTTTCTAGATGTCTGGCTTCTCTCATCTCTCTGCTCGGTGTCTCCTCATTCCCCTTCCAGAAACCATGAAAGCAAAATGGGCTTCTTCTTCTTTGCTGCCATCGCTGTGGTATCATGGAAGTATCCGAGGGTTTCACTGAGGTACTCTGAAGCATCATTTTGATGGGATCAGGCCATGTTTGGTCATGAATGTGGTTTTGGGCGAAGAGATGTGAATGAAAGGGAATGAGAACTGACAGAGTTAAATGCTTGAAGGGCTGATGCAGTGGACGGCTTTGGCCAGACCGGTGAGGCCAATGTAACTATCCAGGTGTAGTGTTCGCTTTGAGCCAGGCCTCAGGGGTGAACATCCTGCATGATTGTAATCTTTCACATAAAGAAGAAAACATAGTGAGAGTAGAATAAGACATGTCATGGAGCCTTCATTTGAGAAAAAAAAAAGCTTCAGGAAAATGTCCAATGTTTTTAAGGCTATAAGGCTAAAATTGTTTTATATTTCGAATATAGATGATTTAAAAATAATGGACCATTTCCTTCACATACACCCTTTATACAGAAGGTCTAGAACTGGACTCCTCTTTAAAGTCACTTTGGGAACTTTAAACACGCCTTCATGTCTGATTGGGTCTCAGTTTCTCAGTAACTTATACAAAGCAGCTCCTGCACCATGCATGTGAGTTGTGTGCGTGTGTGTGTGTGTGTGTGTGTGTGTGTGTGTGTGTGTGTGTGTGTGCGTGTGCAAGTGGACCTAAGTAGCAACAGATGCTGGGCTGACCTCAGAGGCTTCCTGGAAACGCAAATTTGTCAAAGTGAAGCAGGAAAAAGAGAGAGCAGCAGTTTAGGTAAATGTAACATATAGGGGACACACATGCAAAAAAGTTTCATGCATATGTCGCTTCATGTACTGCACACACACACACACACACACACACATACAAAGCTCAGGTTAGTAGTGTTTCGTGGGATGCACAGAATGAATAAGAACAAATTCAGACACACAATATTAATGGACATCCAAATGCAAAATCAATTAAGCTTTCTTTGACATTTTGCTGCAAAATCAGTGATTGAATCTCTGTATTCACTACCAATTTGAAGGTAAAATATTTGCTGGTTTTTGACTGGTCAGGCTAGATTTTAAAGCTACAACAAATCAATCTGAAGAAGAGCATTGAGCTTGAAACATTACTGGTGGTGGTTTCCTATTAAATCTACCTGCACTGGGAGCTTCAGTGTATGGACTTTTTTCTTGCTTTTACACATTTGTTATTTGGTCCAGCACCTGTTTTCTTTCTCTGGATGTGCACATCTACCACAAACTTTTTTGAAAGCTACAACGCCTGAAATAAATGAGGGGATATTTTAGTCTGAATGGCAAATAGGAGTCAAACATCTCAAATTGGTGACTAGAAGGGAAAGTTCAAAAGAACATTTAAAAAAAAAAGATCTTTTCACCTAAACTCTTCATCTAATTTTATGTTTCAGGGACAAAAAAAAAGAATAAATAAATCCCTGCAGCTAAGACTTTATCTCCGGAAGATATACTTTAGAGGTATAAATTCAGCTGCATAGTTTAGTTTTTGATAAAGAACAATTTCCTGCCAATGTAATGACAGAGTATTTGAAAAGTAAAACAGCTCATAAAATAAATCATGTTCTGACTTTGGCTTTGTTCCGGGGGGGGGTAGTTTTGTGCTTGCCGGACTTCGAGCGATAACACCAAATAATTTGATGTGTGATTTAATGCTGCAGTGCCTCACTGAGAACCACATTGCCCTCTCATCCATCTCTCTTTTTCCTTCTTTCTTTTCTTTCTTCAGTACCGGAAACAATCACGCTATCTTGGTGACGAACAAGCAGCCTGACCGCATGATATCACCTCTTTAGGAAAACAAGAGGAAACGCGTGCCAGTTGCTCTCACATGTGATCAATTATTTTACGGTGAAGTCGGGTTTGGGGGGGGATTTCAGCCATTAGCCCTTTAGTGCAGGGATCATACTGAGGGTAATAGTGACTAAACACTGAATAAACACATTTGGCTAATAGGTCATTTGAACATGAAGCAGAGAAGGTGGGCCGCTTGATTGGCCAGAAGGTTTTTGAGTCCACCGTTAGCAACACATTAGAAATATGTATACCACTCAACAATCTACGTGTGGATGTCCAAAAATGGACAAAAAAAAAACACTTTAGCACAACAGCTCATAATGTTTGTTTCTTGTCAGGACTGTCACAGGTGATTATAGCAACTACTGTAAATCATAATTGCAAGTAAAACAAGCAGCTGACAAGTAATTAGCAGCATGTGTGGCAGCTTTAATAGTTTTCAATGTTACATAAATGCATAAAACATATACAATGTGGCAAAGGAGGACAGTCTCAAAAAATAGGACAACCAAGTCCAAATCAATGATGAATAATAAAAATGTCAATCACTGTTCACCAAAAGCAAAGATGACATCCTCAAATGTATTTTGTCCTGACCAACAGTCCATATAACCCAAATATATTTAGTTTACTGTCAGAGAAGACTAAATAAACCAAGCAATAAGCACATTTGAGAAGCTTGAATCAGAGAATTTGGAAATTTCTTTTCTAAAAATTATCATTTGATAAGCAAAATAGATTTATAGGCAATTTGTTTCCTGTTCATCTACTAATGGATTAATTGACTAGGCATTGCATCTCTAAGGACAACATATCAAAATTAGATACATACTTATCGCAATACAACACATATTCCATCAAAAACATATGCACATACACCAGTGATTAACCAGAATTCAAATACTTTGTTGAAATAAAAGTAACAATAACACCATATAAAAATATTCCATTACAGGTAGTGTATTCAAATGTTGAAGTAAAAGCAAATAAATATTATAATGTGCTATTTAAAGTAACACGTTACATCTCCTGTCAGAGTCATTGATAGCCTACTATCATTATAATATTATTACTGATTATCTGCTGTGGAAGATGTGTTCAGATCCTATATTTAAGTAAAAGTAGCACAAATGCTCACTGTATCAAAAGTCCAGCACTCAATATTTTACTTAGATAAAAGTATTATCAGCAAAATATACTTGAAGTATCAAATATAAAACACTCATCAGACAGAATGGCCCTCATCAGAGTTCTATTATTGGATCATTGTTATTTATGCATTTGAACTTGAGCTCATTTGAACTGCTTTATATACTTTTAGGTTGTTTCTTTGACACCAATGCATCATATTTTATAAACGGGCCATCAAATGTGAATGTCAAACCTTAATATAAGATGTAACTACACCTGTGAGATAAATGTAGTAAAGTGAAAAATACAATTTTTTTTAATGAATTGAGTAGAAGTATAAAATAGCATTAAATGGGGAAAAAGTAACTCTTAAGTACATTTCACATTTCCACATATCACCACATGTATAAGTTTTTAGTCGTATTAACCAATCAACAGTGGCTGAAAAACACTTTCATTCAGTAATTTGACACAATTCATCACTGAGTTAAATAAAAGTTGAACATTATAAGTTTTATTGGATTTTGATTTTATACTTCAATGTTTTACATTATTGCAAGTTATCCCTATAAAATCCTCCTGTATGGACACACACACACACACACACACACACACACACACACACACACACACACACACACACACACACACACAGACACACACATATTCCCACACACAGCTTCAGGCACTGCATGGGCAGGGTGAAACATAACTATCACCTAATTAACACAGGCTGAAGGTTTCCCCCTCTAATTCCAGCACCTCTAACCTCAACACAAGAGCCAGCTACTCACCAGAAAAACCCGACCCCGGAGCTCTCTGTAGCAAATACAGTACAATCATTTTAATCTCTGTTCTCCTCAAGTATGGTCTCTGTACTTTTCTATTTATAGTATATCTGCATTTTTTCCATCCGGGGACCAATATGAGGAATTTAATCAATCATCTACAACCTCAATTTCATCAGTGCAGCCTTTTGACTGTGAATTCATCCTCAGAACTATGCAATCTTGAGGAGTGTATGCAGCAGAAAGTGTTTTTATACTTTTATAACTTATTTGTTTTTACTGTAGAAGTGTATTCACAGTGTGAGGAACACACTGGTCGTTTTCTCTCTCTTCCCATCACCCTCTCTGTCTATCCCCGCCTCTCTCTCTTCCCTCCCCTCTGTTTATTCTTCTGGCGGTGCAGCGGGCCCCAGAGCCCAGAGGCAAGTCATGTTCTCAGGGAAACGGCAACTCTCCACAGAGCCAATATCAAAATAGTTTAAAATGTGAATTGTCTGATAGTTCCCAGTGAGTGCAGAGCTGAGCCAAACACTTCCAGATCACCCTGCCAGGAGAATGTAAACAGAGCCGAGGCTGGGAGAGAGCAGAGACGCAAGTGAACCTGTTGTGTTCTTGTCACACAACAGAACTCAGACTGCAACGGTTGGTTTAGCTGGCCAGGACCAAGGTCTCCATTTTTTTTTTCAAGTTAAATATTGTTTTTGCTGAAAGAATCACGGATGTGCAGGTGGCGACTCTTCATGGGGAAATGTTTTGTCGGAGTTAGAATACTGAGATAAAACAGTCAAAATGTGCCTGTGCCTTCTCAGTCATGAGACAGCCAGAGGATGGCAAAAAAGGAAGCATAAGCAGAAGACAATAAAAGGCCAAAAAGTTGGTATAGCATCTGAGAAAAGGGGTATAATTGAAAAGTAAAATTTTTTGAGAAACAGTATAACTTGCCTTTAAATACAAGGAAATAATATAATATAAACTGCTATCATGCAAGCTATGATTTCTGGTTTAGAGATGTCTTTTAAAACCCGTATTGCCCCCCTGAGCATATTTAAGTTTATTACAAATCATTACTCCCTACGGCTCCTGAAAGGTGCACTTAACTCAAGTAACAGCAGGTTGGACCGCTGGACTGTTGGCGAGGGAAATTTAGGGAAACACCTCAGTTAGATGTTTCCTTAGAGAAACACCAAACAGAAACAGCACTGTAGAGGAGAAGAAAAATGTTCATGACTATGATTATTAAAGGTGATAGTGGAGTGAACATTTAAAATGAAATTCACAAATGAGTTTGATGACAGTGTGTGCACTGAAGGAAATGTCCTGACTCTTCTGTGTGTGTAAAACCTCAACTTTATTTTTTCAAACCAGCTGAAAATCTGTTGGAGCGAGAAAACCTGTGCTGAAGATGGAAAAAATTAACTGTATATTTTCAGTGCGTTTGTGATTTGTGGGTTTTATTGATGTGCTGGAAGATTTAATATTTCTGTGTATTTGTGTAAGCACGCCTGTGAGCTGAAACTAAAAACAAATCCTTCATAATTCTTGATTTGCGCCTTCATTTGTTTGCCCGCACGTTTGTTTGTGCTGGCGTGCAGTCTGTGTTTGTTAGGTAGCTGGAGACGCCAGCATGTAGTCACACAACGTAACGTATGACATAAATTATATTATCATTATCCTTGTTTCCAGGACAGTGATGAGTGGGAAGCACTGTAGATGAAGGATTTTCTCCAATCTTGTATGTATGTCTGTAACTTCTATACAGTAGGTTCTTTTTTGATTTGTTTTTATCATGAAAACCTTCATCAGCATCATCATCCCACACCCATAGATGTTTTGACTCTTCCTCAGCTTGTCTCTCTGTGAGTTACACAACTATTAAAAATGTAAAATGCAACACTGATTTACATCTCTAATGTTTGACTTTCAGCAGGACTACTCAGTTAAATGAAGATTAAATAAAAAATGAAAAACAACACATTTAAAAAACAATGTCCATAAGCATGTCTGCATGTTGAGGGTTTGTGGGCTTTGCCTGAATAAGCACTGGAACTTTCCAGCATTTCTTTCGCTTCTTATTTATTTTTTGTCTGTGTTGTTTTCTCAGTATTGCAATGCATAACTTGACATTACCCAAGCAAGTTTGAGCTGCAGCGCATCAGCTGAAAGCAATTTGGTCCAGAGCGCAGCTGCCAGGCGGATAAGACTTTCCTTCTTTCGTTTACTTTGAAATGTTCCTTTTTTTCAACATCCAAAATACACAAGGCAGCCAAATTGCTGACATGTGTGAGAAGGGCAGCGAGACTCCTGCATTCTTTCATGCCCCACTATGCAAAACTCCACATTGTTTATTTAAAGAACACTGAACACTTTAGCACTATTAAGAAACATGTCATATAGTAAACTAAAGGTTTCCTCTCAGGAAAAATCCCTGTCAGTTTATTTTTCTTTTGCAAAAAGTTATTTTAGTTTTGACTCACAAACTGCCTGCATTCACAATTAAGCAATGGTGTTGTAACTCGGCTTGTGTAGTGCAAGATGCTAGCGGACTAGGTAAACCTGGAAGTGCTGTGATTATTTATGTGTTGAGGTGTGGACGAGTGAGATGGGAGGACTGGACTGTCTCTTTCTTGCTTCCTTACAGTGACCCAAACAAGACAACACAGCAGAGAGGACCGAGAAGTGAGATTTATTTTTAGCAGCTTTTTTTCAGCTTGGCTAACTTTAAATTTGATTTATCAAATAAAAAAATATTTAAAATACAATTTCACTAATTGTCTCTGAAAGATGTTTACCATGAATGGGCTGAAGCCTCAGCATGGATGATGTTTCCAGGAAAAAACAAAACGTGTTTCAAAATAGCCAGAAATCTTCCTCTCCCTATGGCTTATTATGGACTGCAGACAATTAGAGAATTGCAAGGGTTTGCTTTAATCCATATTAGGGCGGAGAGAAAAAATTAAAGATGACAAGTGAGGAGCGTTCTCTGGCACACCATGATCTGAGTGGAAAACAGAGAGCAAGACAGAGGGGGATGTAAGGTCTGAGAGACACAGACCAGGGAAAAAGGGCAAAACCTGACATGTAAAACCAGGGATGACAGCCAGAGGACAGCTTGTGCGTCAGTATAGGCGAGGTGGTGGGTGGGAGGCGGGTGTGGAGGGAGGGAAAGAGGTTTCCAGCGCGAGAGACGGGAGGGCCAGTTGTGAGTGATAGCCCACCAGGGCCTCAGAACGGCCCAATGCTGGGAACGGCTAACCTACCTTGACATGCGTAGGAAACCCAAAACTCTCTGAGCCCTCTGTCAGATAGGAGCCACCCAGAGGAGCCCCGCCACAACTGTGTAGCCTGAGCCGCTGTGTGTCCTTTTTAACTAGCACTGTTTAGATGAGCACATGGTGAAGGAATGCTCCAGTATACCTTGCAGAAACCACAAGAACAACAGCATTACGACGACATCAGCTTCCCAGCGCATGGGAATAAGTCAACTCTGGCTACTAGCAGGATTATAACTGCTGGCTGGAGTTCAGTGTGTGTATGTGTGTGTGAATGCATGTCAGCTGGTCTGCTTAAATGAGTATGCATATAGAAGGCTTATGCATGGATTTATCCTTCAATAAAAGCCCCTTTGATGCTGCAATACTGTCAAAAAACTGTTAATATGAGGTGACAAGGGCAAAGTGAGTCTGAGGTGACTTTAAGTCATGTTGGATTTGAGTTAAGTAGTAGTCATGAGACAATATTATTAAAGGAAAGTTTTTAACTTTGGTGACAAGGAGCAATTATCCCAAAAGCATCTGTCCTCACTCCTCAGCAGAGCTGTAGGACTTGGATTCAAGTAAGACTTGACTGCTGTGAGACTTGACAATGCCACTGTTGCTTTATTACCAAAGTCTCTCTTTTTGTTACTACAGGGGAACACTGTCTGAGGAAATACAAAGAAGGAATTTGATGCTAAAAAGACAGTAAATGTGGCAGCAATCTACTTGATATGACACTCAGACTGCTCAAGCCTCACCTAAGCTTCAGATAAACGTTTAAATGCATTTTTGCATTTTCAAAGTACATTTCAATTTTTATAGCCAGTATGAACAGAAGGAATGATTACAGTGAGGGAACATCAATCTTTCATTCTTCAAATATCTTTCATTGTTGACATGAGCACCTGACTGTGTTTATAAGACAGACTTGAAAAATTGTGAAGTTCGCTCAACACCACTTCGAAAGGAAGATCAAATGTGTCATTTCAGTGGTCAGCTTTCAAAAAGACTTGACAAATACTGCTCATATGATTTACTGATCAAGATTCCTGAAGGATCAAAACTTGTGACTCAATAAACACCTTGGATCATTAACTAAGACTGTCAGTCTGACTTTTTACAATAGTTTAAGGCACACAAAATGGGACAGAAAACTACAATTACCAGCTGTTTTTATCATACCATATGATATTTGTGAATAAAAGATGTTGTGATAGTCTAATTAAATTACAGACATAAAAATAACAATAAGTAAATAAGTCATTTTTAACAGAAGACATTGTGACAAAATAATGAAACTGACGATTTAAGGATGAAAAGAACTGAGGCATAGTTAATGCTATTAGTAACACTTGAGCTTTTCAAGTGTATTATACCCAAGCTTTTAGCTGTTACTCATTTTAGTAGTTGGTGAATAATGGTGCAAAAACAAAATGTTTGTATTATCATTTTAACAGTAACACTACATATAACACATAATCATCTACTACAAAACTACAAAACATGATCATCTAATTATGGGAACTGTAATAATACACAGATCACATTGTTTGCAAGTCCACACCAAATAATGATAGTTCACTTTATGAATAGTTAGGTTTTTCTCTACACAGAACCAAGAAAGTCTATTTCACATAAACAGTCAAACAAAGGAAAGAATGAAATAAAGGGTGGATGTGCTCACAGTATACTCTCCAGCCAGTTCTACTCTGTTTGGCAAAGAAGAAGAGACAGAGAGGGTTTTTTGAGGGAGAGCACTGCAACACAAGGCAAATGACAACAGTTTAAAAGGAGGAGAGGAGAGAAGAGGAGAGAGGAGAGGAGAAGAGAAGAGAGGAGAGCAGAAGAGAGCAGAGCAGAGAAAAAGGATTGGATGTTGGCACGCAGGGAAAGGCAGTCTGCGGTAGACTTGTAAATAGCCGGAGGGACAGAGGGATGGAGGAATGGAGCTATCAGCAGAGAAGTGATGAAGGTCTGGGATCGGGCCAAGATAAACACAGGCTGGCCCAGAAGGAGCTGCAGAAACACACATTTACACAGCGTTACACACACACATACACGTATGAATTTTACTAGTACATACATGTACAAATGTGCACACATACAAACAGACACACTTAAGGCTGCAAGCACTTTATATCCATCATACACCCACATTGAACACATGTACACAAACAGGCTCATGCATGAACACACACACCTGCAGACAAATAAACAGTGTCCTGTATGGCTCCTAGACCACAACTTCTTGAGTGTTAAGCTGTGTGACAACAGCCTGAGCCATCATTTCGACATCTCATTTCATCACATACTTTACATTAGTCCATTTGCTCAGATACCACAGAATAAACATGCAGTGAAAATAAATGCCTGGAGTTTTATTTTTAAACATGTGGAGTAAACAGACTGAAGAGTTAGCTGAGCCCTCAGAAATCTCTCCTAATGTCTTGGCAGAGTCATTTTGAATACTACTCAAATCCTTACAGTACAAAAAAACTATTTTCTTATTTCTAAAAAGAAAAATGTCAGCCATGTGTTGCAGATTGAATCATATATGATGGTTGAGATATTAGTCACTACTGTTAATGTGCATGTTTGCATGTGTCTTTTTTTTTTTTTTTTTTTTTTACAACACATTTGTTCAAATGTGTATCTGTATGCACATGTGTCAGTGTGCTTCTGTCTTTGAGTGTGTGACTTGACGTGGGCTTCATTAGTGTGCTATGAAGCGAGAGTTCTCCTGCTCTGTCTTGTCTTTGACCAGCTAACACCTTGAGTGAAACCATGAAATTTGTTAAATGTTTTCTTAAGAGCGGCATTCAGAGGCGTTTGGCAAAACTGCAGCGTGAAAGAGCGGCTGTGAAGCGTGTCTGGCTGGAATGCAAAACACAAGTCATGGTTATCACTCTGTCACCATACAGATTTTAGGCTTTGAGGGCTTTTGGTGTTATGTGTATATGTGTGTGGTCTGTCATAAGCTACTTTTGGGGACAGATTTCAGACTTAGGGCCAGTTAATTGGGTATGACTTGCCCAACTGGGGACAAAAGCAGGGTCCTTAATTGCAAAAAACGCCAAGTTTTGGGTCAGTGGTTAAGGTTAGGGTTAGGATAAGTCTCCAGGACATGCATATATAACTCCATGTAATGTACCCAAAAGTGATCATGAGCTGTATGACATTTATCACTTTCAGGGACACATACAAGACTTGAGATCAGTTGATTGGTGATGGCTTGTGCAGTTGGGCACAAAAGACATATCACCAATTGGTAAAATTATAATTTTTGGGTCAGTGGTAAAGGTTAGGGTTAGGGTAAGTCTCCAGGAAATGAATGTAAGTCTATGTAAATACCCCAAAAGTGACTTATGAAAACCACTGTGTGTACATATATATATATATATATATATATATATATATATAGTACCAGTCAAACGTTTGGACACACTTTCTCATTGATGTGAATGGGAAAGTGTGTCCAAACTTTTGACTGGTACGCTATATGTAAATATTCTGTTAAATTTCACTTAAGCAATGCACTTAATCACAGTTGCTATACTACATGTTACTAGAGTGAAGGAGGGTAATTGATCACAATAAATAGAACAATCAAAAGGTAAAAGTTAATATAGGGGTTATTTAAAAGAAACACAATGTTGTGTGTTTACATCTAAATGTGTGCAGTCTTGGTTGCCTCCCATTGATTTGAATTTGCATTAGTACAACAAATAAACTCCACTCCTGGTTAGGTACAAAGAACAGCTTTCATCACGTTTAATGAAAAGCCAAAGAACTTTAGTGCATTTTATCATCCACATAACTCTGGATTTGGCAAATAATGAGTGGTGTGGTGGTGCATAGGCTTCTCTGTTTTTAAACTGGACAAGTAGACTGTAATGGTGAAATGGTGAAATGGTGAAATCGCACTCCTCTCTATTACACAACATTTCATAAAGTTAACCAAGAACACATTTGATGTGATAACCTCCATTTGGGACTATTTCATGTTTCTTTAATGTCACTGTTATAAATTCTGGTGGGACCATTCTTGTTGTTTTTTAATTTTTTTTTTATTTGAAGGTTGTGGAACCAAAACCCAACACACCAACATGAACTCTTAATGCTGAGATGTAAACTTACCCGCATGGCTCCTCTCAGGAAACACAAACATTAAAAACAACTCTGTCTGGTGCAGAGTACGTGAGTACATGTGTGTGAGCTTTTCACTTTTGAAGCTCTCAGATTATTAATCTCCAGGAGTGGTGGTTGTGGATGTAGTGGTCGTACCTGGCTGGTGGGTGTGTATTTTATATATAAAGCAACCTGCATGCCAGTTCAAAGCCACCCTGTGCAGTATGAGGGGATGAGAGGAGACATGAAAGCAGCACTCAACAACATGTACAGCCTGAAAGATCACAGAGCTAAATGGCACCAAGATAAATAAATCAAACACACCTACATTTTAGAGTATGTAAAATCTAGTGTGCCCACATGTTAGGGGCTCTTAATGGAGGTATGGATGCAGCACAGCAGACGTCTCATGGAAGAGAAGTGCATTTTGGGGTTATTTATTCTAGAGCATGCAAATTCATGTTTTCTGATTTCACATAGCACTCAATCTTATATTTATCTGTCTATATATAAATAGATTTGTTTATCACAAATGTGTTTGAGGAAATAATGACAATCAGAATTTAGTTTTCTGACCCCTTGAGCTCCACCCTCTGTTTCACACATCGGTGGACTGATGGAAAAAAAGAGGGGAAAAAAATCTGACAGCTATACGACTGTTGGTGCTCATCACCACTTCAAACATTAATTTTATTATGTCGAACCTGACACTGAACAATGGGAATATTGACAGTCATGTGTTATGAAAAAGTGGAGTTGTTTGAGTATTTTAGCGCGTCGGGCTCCCAGGCGGGCTGTAGCTTCGTGAAAGCCCTGTATTGTATTTCTTTCCTGTGCCAGAGCCCATTTCCTGTGGTGGTGCCGTGTCAAACAACGATGACCCTCAGCTTCCTGCAAGTCGCATGGAGACGGGCCTGCCACGAGCCCTGGGGCTTCGCCGCCAGCCACTGAACAACCTCCGAGCCCCCCCACCACACCCTTCTCCTTTCAAGTCACTCCTCACCTTGGCCCTCCTGCATCTCACTTTTTGCCTCTTGTTCCCTTTCACCGTCCTTCACTCTCTGTCCTTAACTTCTCTCATGTATGCTCTTACTTTATCACTTCTTCCATCTACCTCCTTGTTCCCCTCCTTCCTTATTTGCCTCCCTTCTGCTTCTTGCCCCCTTCTCCTCCATGTTCCCCTCTGTCCACACGTCCTTTCCTCTTTGCATCCCTTCTTCCCTCCTCCCTTTGTCCCACTGTCCAGGTCAGAAGAGGTTCCATCAGACGTTTCCTGTGCAAGCCGCAGGTCCAGACCACACCTTGTGAGGGGATTTCTGCAGCGACCGTCAGCGACGCCCTATAGAAACACCCGAGACATGCACACTCATGTCTGCAAAGAGACACGGTGCTACTGTACACACTGAAAATATATGGTTGTTTTTGGCAGTGACTGGTTCACTGGATATATGTAGGATAAAAAGAAACTTGTGGGAAAAATGTTGAGGACATGCAGTGCATTCAATGGGAGCTACAATCTAGAATAAGCAAAAACAACAGTGTATTTTTACACATTCTGAATAAAATCAGTGACTGTCAGTAGACAGCTGTTGACCTCCCTCACTGTTTTTGTGTGCTGAAATAAGACGTTTTTACATCATATGCAAACACCCTTGGGCCACATATCTGCTTTTGAGTATGAGAAAGCTGTCAAATCATGCCTTACTATTGGTCCCCATAGAAATCAACCGCATGGCAGGGGTTAAAGACTCAACCTGCCTGACGTTTGTAATGGAGCAAGTCAAATCAAAACTACTCATGAAGTATTGATTTTATATATAAACTCTGAGCTTTTCACTTGCATGCAACAGATCTCCCTCTTCACATTGTAGCTCAACTGCAACTTTGATCTTGGACAATGTCCCGGTGGTACGTGAGCACACGTGTGTGAGCATTGGCACAGTCCCACTATGTTCCACAGGCTAGCGTGTCTTTTGAATTGGCTTCTCATCTCCTTCCATTCAAGGTCATGTGTACGCGTGTGTGTGCGAGGGCAGCAATAACGTCCTTTCTGTGCATCTCTCAAATGACTCTTCTAGTCTTCGTCCAGTGCAGGTCAGAGGCAGGAAGTGAGCTGGGAGAAAAGGAGGAAGCAGAAGCAGCTCTCTCTGGCTGCAGGTAGTGACCCTTAACCTTGACCTCCAACCTCAACCCTCCATCAGTCTGACAATACACACTCTGACAAAACACAGATGTGCAAACTTTGTGGCATTACCTACAATTTGCAAATACTGAAGGGACTTTGTTTGGCATCATAGATTGTTTTTTTTAAACATTTAATCCTGTCAAATGACAACTAACTCTTAATAGTTACTTATTAGTAGTTGTGTAGTTAATAACAAAAAAAAACAGATATTATAATTTATCTCTTTTTTATTTGACAACAATAATAACAGTATGTTGCATTTGTTCACTTATTTCATTTACAGAAGTATTCAGGAAAGCAGTTTGGATTCATGGACATGGTTCATACATCCATCCTTCCTTCCTTAATCACAATGTTTGATGATGCTGGAGGTACAGCTGCTCAAGAGACATGAGCCCTGTCCAAAAGCAACCCCTCGTACCGTACACAGATAAAGGCACTAAAACCAGCATCTTTATGCACAATAGGTAACGTGTATGTCTGGCTGTTATTGGACAGAGCCCATGGCTTTGGAAGGTGACTGACTTTTCTGGAGCTGCCTCACCAGTTCCAGAAGAATAACCTGCTGCCGTATTTGGAAGGCTCCAGTTTACCCTCAACGGACATGTTGGGCTCAGGACGTGGGCGAGAGTGGTAGGGGTTCTCAGGGAGGGCCCGCGAGGTTGCCACTTTGGTCACCTGACAAAAGACAACAAACATACATGCTATGACTTGTCAGACAGTGTAAACATATTTTCTTTGATGCAATGGCTTAGTGTTTTATGGTGTAAAATACATGACTTTTTAACCAGTGGTCATTCACATTTTCAAATTATGTGCGCAAGAATGGAACTTTTGATGGACATTCACAAGTTCAGTGATGCAATGTTTGAAAGGGCTTGATTTGATTCTTCTTGAGATTAATTCATGTAATTGACTTGAAACACAATAAATAAAACAGTTTGTCGTCTGGTAACACCAGACAATCAAATTATGTGCAAACAGACTTTTCAATAGGAGAGCAATGCTTTAAAAGCCAAAAAACTATCAAATCAATAAAAACATTGTGTGTTTTTGGAATGAAACTCTAGTTATGCACCACAGAGGTTGAAGTACACAGGTTCTAGTGCCCCCTAAACTGCTGAAATCTTTAAAAAAAAAGCATGTCCTCTGTTCTCCTCAACCCCTTTGCAGATCTTCACATCGTGATTGATGTCCCCGCCACAGCTCTTTTTTATTCATCTCATCCCTTATCTTCTTTCCTGCTCCTTCCCTTCTTCACAATTTCTGTATGACTTCTGGGTCACATCATACCCCTCTCTTTCTGAGCCTTGTTCCAAATGTCTCACAATTTCTAGCATAATTAACAGTCTTCATTTGTTATACAGCTGAGCAACCACAGAAACACAACCAAGTGTATGGACGGTCAACCTGGACATTTTTCATAGTAAACAGATTGTCAGGCTTCTGTCCTTTTGTTTCCATGCTCATATGATTTGATTCAATGAACAATAGTTCTGTCTGGCAAGTGCAAAATAGCCAGAGTTGATTACAGCCATTCAAAGAATTCCAGCTTTGAGCAAGTGCCATTTTGAAAACTATAGAAATAAAAGTCCAGAGAGCAATTGTCACGATCCGTTTTCGCTGTTGTTTTGACTGTTGCTACCTAATTAGTAAATTAGTTTTTGCCAGCGAGTTATGCAAGCCTCTAAAAATGGCAATTTTATGAAAAACCAAAGCAGCAAAAAGTACATGATTTGCCTGCTCAAAACTGTATGAATGCTATGCAGATGCAATCAGAGCCTCTTGCACAGCCTACAATCAGCAAGAATAGAGCTCATCAACAGGGCTGCTCACATTGAGAACACAGAGTCAATCCCTCACAAGTCTCACCTTAGACAGGTCTCCCAGCTCAGGTCTCTCCCATCCCAGCTTATCAAGGACGCAGCTGTCGAAGGATTGCTGCTGCTTACGGCAATAGCGCAGTTCTTGCAGGTTCGTATAATCCAGACAGGTCCAGTACTCTGTGAAGGACTCGGCACAGTTCCCCTTGATTTGCCTAGAAAGCACAGTACAAACAGAGATTTGAGTCATGGTCAAATATGCAAGAGTAGGATTAATTTATTCCAGAAGATCCAGTTGCTGTGCATGAGATTGTGCTGTTCCCTTAAAATGCATGAAAATATGTTTAAAGAGATGACTCATAATGACTCATAGTTCATCCTTTGTGTCAGAACTGCTTTAATTAAGGATTCTGACTCAAAACCACATTAGGACCTTTCATCCAATTATGGTTCATGACTAGTCAGTTTTCTCAAAATTTCTGAGAATTTAACAAATGCTCCTAACGATGGCTGGAAGTTGCAAGAAGCACCTAAGAATCAAACCAGGTCCCGGGTGCAATTACAACTTTCCTGAAATCGCTCCTCATTATAACAATTACAAGTATTGGTCTTTCATAATAACTCTCAGTTTATCTTTGGGCCAGACTAGTGCTGGTTGTTTGTTTCTGGTTTTGAATTGGAGGTCATGTGTTTTTTGAGAACCAAAAACACAACGTGTTTGAGGGACATGCACACAGAAAAACACACAAAAGCACCTTAGTTACTGCATGGGCATCAGGGTATGACCAAGGCTCTGACTAAAACCTTCAGTAAACACAGACACAGCAGTTAAGAGTGAAAAACCCCAGACCACTTCCTCAAATAGCCTTCATTTGCAGTTTTAAAGACACAATAGACTCCATAGTTAAGACATTTTAACATTAACAGCCCTTGCTGCAACCACTGATTTGAGAAAGTAAAGCGTGACATGAATGTGTTCTACTTTGGTCACCACTAGTTGATGATTTATTCTCTGATTTATGTCAAGATAACAAATGGTTGTTGAGAATCTGAAGAAAAAAAGATAGGATTATTCCATGGCCATAAAAATACAGAAAACATGTATGACTATAAGTCAACTGCACTGGAATATGTAAAAGTTTAGTATTACTTGTTTCAGCAGTCAATTGGAAACTTACTGCAAACAAAAGAATCATCTAGTGACCCTTTTGTAACTACAGTGTGCACTCTTCATATTAGATGATATTCAAGTTCACAATAAAACAAAACCTGAATTAAAACAGCCATATCCATAGCCATCACTGAACAATTAAGTGTCTTAACTTTCCTAACAGTGTCCTAACTGTATCCTAACAGTAGCATCTTTGGTGCTACAAATACCCCTATAGCACTAGTTAATGCTTTAGTGCAGACATCCCAACTCTCCCAGAAGTTTCGGGAGTGTCCCGCATATAAGACTGCGCTCTAGAGAGTGTCTGCGTGGGCGTGTCTGTGTTTATGTGACTATCAATGCAGCGCGTGAGAGAGCAAAGCGTCCTTATAGCTGAGATAGTGACACCCCTAAAAAGTATTGTAAAGTATTGACTACATAGAGAAAATCAAGTCTAATTTATCCCAATCACATTTACACCTTAAACAGATCTCATTGAATACAATACATTCAATACGCACAAAGGGAAGTTACAGTAATTATACCTACTAAAGGTCATTGTAATTGAAACTTTGACCAAAAACCTGTTGTTGGCATTCATGTTCTAAACCATCATACACTCACACTTGTGTAAGTCTGGTCCCATCGACAGCCTACCCCAATGAGCAGGGTTTTATTCTTGTCTATATATATATATATATATATATATATATATATATATGTTTCTCTTTTTCTGGGTATTTTGGTGTTTTTTTTCCTTCACATTGACAAAAACATGAAAACTGTTATACAAAATAATTAATTTCAGCCGTACCTAAAATATATTTTAAACAATGCGAAAATCATCTCATCCAACTACAACAGTTTACTACTCATGGTTCAGTGCACTCAGTCGAAGCAGTCTTTCCTAGGTTTATGGTATGACTACAATCACCAAGTTATCATCACTCTTCTTAATTTAATCTGTTTGCTGACATTACTCCCAGACAGTGCACTGGAACATAAGTGCAACCTTCTTTTACTTTACTCCTTTAGTTTTGAATTGCAAATTCTTCTACTTGACAAGGGGAACACTGGCATCTACATCCCACTTCTGACAAAAGCCAACAGAATGGAAATCGTTGTATGGAATGGAAATCATGGTAACCTCTGAAAACAGCAGTATATTCAACCTCTGAGTATATTTTCTATCCACATCCATCACAGAGGATAAAATTCAAAAACTGACCACAAACCACTTTTAAACCAGGGTTTGACTCAAACACTGCACCCTCCAGCTGGCTCCAGAGTTAAGCCACATCTTCAATCCCTCTCTGACCACAAGCAAACTGTTCAGTTTTGCAGATGACACCAGTGTGGCAGCCATCATCTCTGAAAAATGATATATGCTCGTTGAAAAGACTCACTACGCAACACCATGGTGTGTAAAAAATATAAGGGTTGAAAACTCACTCCATTTAGATCAATGATTTGATTTCACTCTGTTAAATAACATGAGAACATCTCCTGCTTCATATCAACATTTCATCTCATCAGTCTTTTTAACTATTTTCTTACAATCTATACAATATGAGGTAAAGACCTTCTTAGATGATTGTTTGAGAAGTGGTGTCTATGTAAATCCAAAAGTATATGGCACCAAAGACTTTGAAAACCCTGTTGTCCTTTACCTGAAGAAGTTGAGTGCACACTCGTTGACTTTCCTCCCTTCTTCTAGACATTTCCTCGGGTCCTTCTCCTCCCAGCGGCAGAGCATGAACTCCTTGTTAGGTTTGTCACACTGGGAGCCAAAATGGTGGGCAGCAGCCTTCAGCACTGCAGATGACACATTAATCTGGACAGACATGGATAACAAGAGACTCGTAAAATATATATATATTATAAATATATACATATTTAGGTAAACTGTTTATGTAGTCACTGTTGACACCTTTAAAAAGGCAACTGACTAGACTAATTCATTCAAACTGGCCTTTGTCTCACATTGTGCTTTCTAGTATTTGTAATTTGGTGTGTTTTTAAGGTCTTATATTTTATTGTTTTACAAAACAACAGTTTTTATAGTTGATTTTTTTACAAGTTTTACTCTTGTGAGGCTCTTCTGACAGATGCTATACTAAACACACTTAACTTAATAACACTACACGTTTCAGTGTAGATTAACTGAGCATGTCATATACAGCCTATGAGTTATATATTCTGACTTGTGTATTACAGAAAATGACTTTAAAAAAAATAGACTTTGCTCTCTTTGCAGTCCAAACTACAAGCATGTTTCCAGGTGTCTGCATTTCAGAAGGATATACAGCAGGTCTGATCTCTAAAGGTCCCTTCACCGCAGAAGTGATGCAAATACTTTGCAATTCTGATACTTTACTCAAATTCTAGTCTAACACTCTATACTTAATGCTGACAATGTGAATAAACTAAAGTATATTTCTTCACATCTTCCTATCTTTATGGTTAAAAAACTATTGAGAGGTCCTCTGCAATACTAAACCAGTTATACCTCAGCTATAAAAGAACACAACATAATGGAGTTAGAGGTGATAAGTTAAGGACATTGTGTATAACACGGTAATACTGAGACAATTAACCGAACTATTGCACTTAAAAGAAACTATCACCTGCCACATACGGTTTAAAAGATCATTGATACTCCCATATTTATTATTGGGGGAAAACAAACTGCTGCCAGCTTACACCTGACTTCCAAGGACAAGTCCAAGGAGCCACATAACATTGCGAATATATTCTGGTCAGAGGATTGTAACACTTCTGCTATCACAGGGATCAGTTAAAAAGATTATGAGGACACAGAAGAATGCGATACAACTTTCCATAGAGATAATGATCGCTATAACCTATATTGATAATGTATTTTGATTCCTCTAACGCTCACTAATGTTGCCACGGTGGCTATTTCCTCCCAGAAACAGATACTGGAGAGTATATTATGTGTTTATATTGTATCGCTAACTTTTACCCCTGTGAAGGCTGGTAACGACAGTAGAAAAGTTGAAGGCTACGTGCTATATCTGAAACGACATAGCGGCTAGCTTTAGCCTTTAGCATGATCTGTCTTTCTATTATTTTCATTCAAGCCACACATATGTCCATGGCTACTCACGTCGTCCACATTCAGCTCCTGCAAAGAAGGAACTTCCACCGTTGTGGGCATGGTTATGTGTATCTGTCTGTAATACAACAAATGGCAGAAAATCTAATTCAAGGTCCTCGTCTCGTCTCGATCCAGGACGAGCGACGGGGCCGCTGAGACTGAGAAGGTCAGTCTGATGACGCCATCAGGAGAGCGACGAAAACAACAGCTCCCGTGTTGCGCATGCGCACTCGCTGAGCTATAAAGGAAGATAATTAAAAGTTGGATCAATGTTGTTTATAGTTGTTTTTTGAATATTTTTATGGTTTAGTGTTTGGTTGACAATTATAACACGGAGGCAAACGAGCAATTTGCTCTTTGGCCTGACAAGCTTAAGTTATCGAGCGCTGTACTCGCGTTGCCATGGTAACTACACAGTTGATGGCTGTGCTGTTCCTCCCTCCCAGTCGGTGTTACATTTATACTTTACCACTTTAAGAGGAGACAACGCAGCAACCCAATGGAGCTCACTGGAAGCAGTTACGAAGGAGATATAAAAAATGACAGGTAACCTAATTAGGCTATATCTTTCGTTGTATAACCCTAAAAACAGCACAACCAAATGAATAAAACCACAGTCAATTAAGCTGGTTATTGAGAGAGAGGAAAATGTTCACAACGCACTGACTATCTCTTCTCACCCTCAGGATGGAGGGAAGAGGAGAGTACACCTTTCCCACAGAGAGCAAGTATGTGGGAGAGATGAAAGATGGGATGTTTCATGGCAAAGGAGTGCTACACTTTCCAAATGGAAGTAAATATGAGGCCACCTGGGAAAACGGCAGAGCTAAACAGGTGAGGCATTGTGAGTGTGTGTAGTCTGTAATTGGGGACCACCCGTCCAACTAGGTACAAAAACTGTGAATTTTGGCTCAGTTGTTAAAGTTAGGATAAGCATTAGGGTTAGCCTAGTAACTTAGTGGTTATGGTTAAGGTTAGGGAAAGTCTCCATGAAATGAATGCAAGTCTATGCATTGTACCCAAAAGTGACCATGATCTGATATGTGTGTCTGTGTGTCTCCCGGCATGCATGTCAGACTGTATGCATCCACATATGTGTTTCACATTGGTTATAGTCGATATTACATCTGGTCTCTTTTAGCAATCACTTACCATTATTGTCGTAGTTATTAGGTTTCTCTCCTTTTTCCTGCATGAAGATAAAGTCTTTCTCGTGCTCTGATGCAATCTTCCACGGGCTTTTGCCACAACAGCGATCACTCCAATTATCATCATCATTTCAGTTGCGGTTCATTTGAAATGATAGCGGTACTGAACCATGACTAACTTTGGCCAAGACTACACTGCACCTGCATGCATGTCAGACCAAGAAAACCTGCTTCAATTCAAAACTGGTCTAAACTGTCCAATAAACTATTTGAAATTCAAACTCTTGAAATTTTATCTGGTAGCCTAGCTCATTGTGCAATACACCCCCCACCTACACCCCACCCCCACCCAACCACACACACACACACACACACACACACACACCCCTTCAAAGAATGGCTCTGGACCTTGATTCCCCAGGTGGTAAGAGCATTTTGTACTAGGAAAAGTATAGTTCTGCAGTGAAAGTTCACAATTTTTTCCTTTTTACACCTTACTTTATAGATTCCACACTTTCTATGATACACCATATACAATGAAAGAAGCTGAAAAGTGGCAATGTTGGGTTGAAAGATTTACAATTTATGAAATTACAGTAACACAAGTGTTTTATAAGAAATCTGTTTCAGTGCAAATATCACTGGAAGTATCACAGACCCTCTCCACTGTTGGCATTTGAACGTGTCATAGCAGGGAAAGCACAGGTGTAATCAATAACTTTAATCAAGACTGCATTCCATAGGGGCTCCAGGACCGGTACTGTGCATACAGTCATGACTTGATGGTACACTTAAGTGGCCTGTAATGTTATTAGTTACACCTGTACCTCTTCTGCAGCGGTTACCCTAAATATGTACTGTGAAAATGGTCTAGAGAGAAGACAAAACTAAATCTAGCACGTGTAATCTCACTTACTGTAATCTATTATTGTGAATTTACTCTAATTTGCATGTGTCTGATTCTCTTAGGATGGATTGATGATGTATTTGTATTTGATCCGTCAGCAAACATACACTCTCCTCAAAAATCTAAATGTTATTAAATCATAGCAAAGGATATTGTTGACTTTGACTTGCAAACATTGTTATACTTCCAATATGCATATTTTTCAAAATCTATTGTATCATTCCTCAAATAAAACATGCACTTGCAACACATGCACACACGTATCGAGTGTGTGGGTTCACCCAAAATACCAAAATACATATTTTTCCACTTTCAGCCCATTGATGTATATCCATGCTGATACTTTGGTTTTATCAGCTGAGGTTTTTAAGATATCCATCTCCGAGATTTTTTTGCCTCAAGCCAGAGACAATGGAGGAGAATTAAAATTCTTTTGTGGTGCTTAAAGCACTTAAAAGTGACATTTGAAAACCTCAGCAGCAACTTGCGTTTCCAGAAACCATGTCTGGGGTATGTAGGATAACCCCTAGACCTAGCTTTCAACTGTTTTTTCTGGAACTACTTTCTACCAAAAAAGTACCAATGAAAACAGTGAGTCAATAGTGAAGTCTGTGGATATTTTAAGTAACAGGGACATAGTTTCTGGAAAACACATTGCTGTTAAACTTTTCAAATATCATTTTCTTAGTGTTTCGAGGACCATAAACTTTGGGGCATAAAAACTATCTGTATGGTACCATTTAGGTAAGTATGACAGTTTTTTTATATAGGTGAATTAACCATGAAGAATGAAGATAATGTATTGTGTTGTTCATTGTGCTTCCTTAAAAGGGGTCGTTCACCTTTGCTGATGGTCTGCAATACCAGGAGACGGACTGGGACTACTGCGACGGTTACGACAGGCGTTTCTACACTGAGAGGTGCAATGGACTCAGACCTGCAGGTTCACACTCTTATATCTGCTCCCCACTCGCTCACACTAACTGAATGTGGCCTACTGTTACAACAAGAATCGCTACTGTTTGCTGTGTTTGCACCTTTTTATAATGCATATTGCACATAGATTGTTAATGTTTTATTTATGGGTTTTTTGTCTTAAATGTTCTTATGGCTCAGGGAGTGCTACCTAAATTTCATTATATTGTTGTCTGACTCTCAATATATTGACAATAAAACTACAAAAAAAAATAAAACTCAATATTCACTCAAATGCCAGAAGACATTTTGACTCTTCACAATAGGAAAAACACAGGTGTAAATAATAAAATGAAAGATGGCTGAATTCCATTTAGCTGCTTCAGATGATTTAGTAATACTGTTTACAGGGTCACACTCTATATTAATCACCAGATGAACAAACAGATGAACAGTTAAGTTTCCAGTCAACCTGATACTCATGAAGTTGGGAAACATTAGGTGGAAGCCGTGAGAATAGGCTGGGATCGGGACACAAAATCTTCTTGATGTGGTTTCTTTTTCACTGAGCCAATAATCCAGCCTCTAATTCTGTGAGGTCTGTGAGTTATAGTGTTAGTAAGCATAAACCTCAAATTGAATTGTACTCAATAAGAAGTTTTACTCATGCAGGAGAATCTCAGCTAACCGATCTGCATCCTCCACGTGTCATTCCTGATGGGTGTTATGATTGTGGAGACGGTTTCTATGACCCCGCCACCAGGGTCATCACTTCCTACTCGGGCAGATTCCTCAGGAATGCAGGTGAGACAGGAAATATCCTTTATTATCACTGTTGTTGCTGTTTGACACCAAAGGTGATTGTGTATGTTATGACTCACATGGGACTTCTTCTAACAGTGTAAATGTAATAATAGTCCTTCGCTACTATTATAAATGAACATTTTTGAACACATTTTAGTGAACCATGTAGGTTTCCTTTTGAGCTAAAGGGTAGTAGCCATTACCCGCAACAGTATAGTACACAATTAGCCAGTGCCACAGTCTCTGGGAAACAATTAAGTAGATTCAATCCATATATAATGCCAATGAATATTAATCATTATAAAATCTCTTGTCTTTCCCTAGCAGTTTACATCTCTCTAGTTATTGGTCTTTTTTTCCACTCATTTGATGCCAAATTGGCCACATTTGGGTGGTGAGTAATATTCAGGCATCTTTGCCTGTTGTGCAAAGGTAAATTAGAAAAATGAAAGTCAAGAACAAACACAAATTGCCATTTCATATTAAGTTTACATAGTTTTATGCCCAATGAAATACCTTGGCAGTGACAGATTGCTGTATATTAACTGCATTTATATAGTAACTTGACAAAGCAGCAACATATGTTTCCGTAATTGATCATTAACAGGAAAAGCATCAATTCCTGTTATCATTTTGCTATTGATTTAAACTGTGTTTCTTGTTTTGCAATTGGCATCTCTTTCTTTAGTGTGTTTACAAAGACCTCAAAATAGGACCTATACTGGAGCTGATGTTGCAGTGTTTCAAGAAAGTGGTAAATACAGAATGAAAAGGAACAAGGCTTTTTTAATACATACAAGTGACGCACACTTCCTTAGTATAGACTCTATTTATTTAATGTTGGAATACTCAAGGAAGGAAATGTCCATTCAAGCCTATACATCCATTAATATTTTTCTTGAGTTAAAAGCTAGTATTTCAGAAGTCATTGCTGCCTTGTCATACAAGATAATACTTGTGTATAAAACGATGTCTACTTTCCAACGACTAATTTTTACCGAGAAAAGGTCATATAGACAAACTCTTACTGACGACTGTTTTGAAACATGGTGAAGAAAGCAAACAGTGTGGCCATATGGGAAGAATTTGATAACACTGAATCTATGGGGTGATGTTAAATGCATTATCCCTGGATTTTCTGATGGCAGATTATTGCTACAAGTCATCTGATAAGCATGTCTCTATGGGCTATTGCAGTCATTTCAAAGGCTTTTTTTTTTGGTCAAATGTGGAAAATTCAAGACACATTTTTCCACTGAATGGGTGCCCGTATTGGAGCTCCTGATTTGAAGTGAATGCACTCTGTCAGGTGTCCAGAAAGGAATTCCCAAAGTCTGACATCCGCTGCTCGTCATGTCTGTACACCATGATTTTAAATCACAAGACAATACTGTAAATTAGGCAGCAGGTTATGAATTTTATTTTCTGTGTCTGCAGATATAGACAGCAGAAGCCTAAAAACACAGTTGTTTCTAAATACATTTCACTAGGGCTAAAAGCTGTTTTCTTTCTGTGCATTAAGGGTGTTTGACATTACCATTTTTAGCCATGCTAGTATCGTGGCTCTTGGAATGCCTGTTGGTCCTCCTCTTTGGTCCAGACTGAAATATTTCAACAACTATTGGATGGACTGGGACATTCATAGTCCCCTGAGCCCTTTTTTTCCAAAAAGTTTAATGTGGATCAGGATGGATAGGATTGGATTTAGAAATCCTATGTTTTGCTGTCCAGGATCAGGTAAACCATTTTACTTTTTCAATGCAACATTGGATTGAATCACCGCTTATCCAGATTCAAACTTTTCAAGATTACCAAATCTGGATTGCCAGTACTCTAAATTGGACTATACAGTATATCACTATGTAGGCTAGAAGCCATAAGGAACAACAGGCAGAATAGCCAGCGTTGGATCACACAGTGTTTTTATTTAAAAAGACTGAACTGAAAACAGTACAATAAAACGATATATATGCATGTGTATGTGTATATATATAAATGCATGTGTGTATAGACTGAACTGAAAACAGTACAATAAAACAAGGTATATATATGTGTGTATATATATACAGTGGGGAGAACAAGTATTTGATACACTGCCGATTTTGCAGGTTTTCCCACTTACAAAGCATATAGAAGTCTGTAATGTTTATCATAGGTATTCTTCAACTGTGAGAGACGGAATCCAAAACAAAAATCCAGAAAATCACATCAGAAAAACAGAACTTAATATTTGGAGAAACCTTCGTTTGCAATTACAGAGATCAGATGTTTCCTGTAGTTCTTGACCAGGTTTGCACACACTGCAGCAGGGATTTTGGCCCACTTCTCCATACAGATCTTCTCCAGATCCTTCACGTTTCGGGGCTGTCGCTGGGCAATATGGACTTTCAGCTCCCTCCAAAGATTTTCTATTGAGTTCAGGCCTGGAGACTGGCTAGGCCACTCATCCTTCTTCTTCCTCCAAACACGGCGAGTGGAGTTTAGACCAAAAAGCTCAGCCACATGACCTTCTCCCATTCCTCCTCTGGATCATCCAGATGGTCATTGGCAAAATTCAGATGGGCCTGGACATGCGCTGGCTTGAGCAGGGGGACCTTGCGTGCGCTGCAGGATTTTAATCCATGACAGCGTAGTGTGTTACTAATGGTTTTCTTAGAGACTGTGGTCCCAGCTCTCTTCAGGTCATTGACCAGGTCCTGCCATGTGGTTCTGGGCTAATCCCTCACCTTCCTCATGATCATTGATGCCCCACGAGGTGAGATCTTGCATGGAGCCCCAGACCGAGGGAAATTGACCGTCATCTTGAACTTCTTCCATTTTCTAATAATTGTACCAACAGTTGTTGCCTTCTCACCAAGCTGTAGCCCATCCCAGCCTTGTGCAGGTCTACAATTTTATCCCTGATGTGTACCTATGATAAAAATTACAGACCTCTACATGCTTTGTAAGTGTGAAAACCTGCAAAATCTATATATATAAAAAATATATATATATATATATACATATATATGGGTATATAATAAGCAATAGCCTAATATCTGCTTCATTTACTTAATCACTTTAACAATTAAATAAATCATGTGCAAAATATAGATATACTACATGATATAAATTACATTTTGTTCCAGGAGTCAGGATATTCCTGACTTTTTGGGTCAAAGACAACCGAATCCTACGCCAAATGCATATGAAGGTTTGGTCCATATCAAAACCAAGACTGGATTTCGTGATCTAATTGAATTTCAGAATGCTTTGTTTCTTTTGAAAAACTCGTGTTCAATATTTGTTCCAATCCAATAACCTAAATATGATGAGATTACTTCTGAACAACTGGCTTTGACTTTGATGATCCCCTTGACTTGAAATTGTGGGATTTTAGTGCTATGTTTTCACAATTATTGAATGTATTACAATGAACTCTTATACATACATTCAAGTTTATCTCCGGATTAATTCTGATAACTTTGGTTATCCCTCAACTTTTCATCCAGCACAACCAACATTTTTTCCAATACTTTGTTTTTTGACCAGAAATTTGTAAAACTGATGACACTCCCATCAGTTTCAGCTGTACTTTTTGTTTACTACTATTTTGCAAATGTTAGCATGTTAACACACTAAATCAAGGTGAAGATGGTAAAAATGATACCCGCAAATGCATGTTGCCATTCTAGCATTTGCATTTACCTGAAAGCACCGCTACTACCAAGATAGCATGGTCGTAGGCTCTGTTGGACATGTGCTTTACAGCTTTAATCACAAATACATGTATAAATGGAGACGTAAAATCTTGCAAAACTATTGTAGCCTTGCCTTTTAATTATAGAAATGCAGGAAACTCTCAAATTAGACAGTATTTTGGTATTCTGCCATCTTTAAAGAAATCACTCACAGCCCAGTTTCAAAACGTCCAGATTCTCATCTGATGATTCCTCAATCAATTTCAGAATGTTAATTTTGTGTGATTGTTTTTCACATTTCAAACGCATGCACGTGTCAACATATGATTTCTGGAAGAGGTTAAGGTATGACTCACACTCTCCCTAAGGTAGAAATGAATATTTGGAAAGAATATTTCTATTTTGTACTTCGATGAGCTACTTGCAACATAATACAGATTAGTTCCACAAGCACACAAATCTTATTTACATATGTGTAGAGACAGAAGGAAACAGAACAGAAGATCCACATCCTCACCAGATGTCATCAGCATGTGTAGGAGGACAAAAATATGTTTTGAGATTTTTTTTTTTCCTTGATGCGGGTTGTTCATCATCATTACAGTTCTGGTATTGATCAGTGGAATGACAGAGAGAGATAGAGAGGAAGCGAACAAGAGGATGAGAAGGAAAGATTTTTTTTGGAAGTTGAGATGAAAAAGAAGAGGAACTGAACACTTTCCAACAATACTCTGACTGTTTTGATTTAGATAAATATGGAGTCAAACAGGAACTATTTAATTGATGTGTGCTGTTCCTGTGTATGTATATGTTGCCTGTTTCATATATTATATACACTATGCCTCCTTCTTGTCTTGGTATACACTTCTTGAGAAGAATGCTCCTGTATCCTGTATGGATTTATTTTTCAACCCGGGGAGGTGAAGGCACATTTGTCAGAGTGGGTGTGAAGACAGGATTTATTGCGCCATGGTTTCCGCCCAGGATGAGGACTGCGACAATGATGGGACCCTGGGAAGAACCACCCTCCCAGCAGGGGCGTTCTTGGCGTTTGCTGCGGCAAAGAAAGAGGAAGGAGCTCCCCATGTAGCTGTTACAACTAGTGGATATAAGACAAGGAAGAACTTATATCTAGAAAAGTTGCAAAAAATGCGTATGGAACTGTTTTAAACTGCAGATGATTCAAGTCTTACCCCCTTGAACTAAATGTCGTTGCTAGGAAATATCAGGCTAAACTTTACTTAGTGGTTAAAATCGACCTATTGCAAAGTCCTGCCCTCCTTGGTTACTGTTGCTAACTTGGACAAACAGTCCTTCCTGGCATAGTGCCAAACAGCAAAACAATAGGATCTGTTGCTAATATTCCCCAAGAGGTTATGGATTATTTTGGGAGTTGAACTGATTTCTTGTCATCAAGGAGCTGCTGATATACCCGTAATACTATATTGCATGCAGGGATATGTAAAGAATACTGGTACACCATGTAGAAATGTAGAATGATAGAGGAAATGGAGGGTTGCAGATGGCTCTGTGGTTTGGACACAAAACAACTCAAGAGGGATCAAAATAAGCTCTGACAGCACTGATACACTCTGTCTGCTCTGCACGCTAATTCTCAACAGACAATCCTGATCCTGTGTCTACATATACAGTACTTCCATCTACTTTACAAAGCATAAGTCTAATCATTTATAATATTAAAGATCCCCTCCATGCATGTTATAAGATGAAAATACTCCTTTTCCCTCATTGAGAATGTATGAATATTCAAATATTTGAAAAGTTGAACTGCTGGACACAAAATGTCTTATAGTTCACAGGAAAGTCCAGCATTTCCACATCACACTTGTGTAAGCTACACACTCGACCCCACCTTACTTTAAAACAAGTTGCAATGTTATGAATCATCCTCATAGGTCCACCTCTTAAATTCAGATTAAGGGTGAGCACAGAGTAACTTTCCCCCCTCAGAAGATAATTGTGAAAACTGTGTTCTAGTGTCAAACTCTGCACATACAGTACTGTGCATTCATTGATGAATTTTATTCAAAATTCAGTAAACAGAAGAAACCTAAATCAAACCAATATTTTCTGTGATTAGGCCTTTAAAACAACACCAGTTCTCCTCTTTATACTTAAAGTTTTTTAAAGGTCCTTGGCAGGTTGGTTGTTCCAAGCATCTTGGAGAACACACAGTTCTTCTGTGGGTTTAGGTTGTCTCAGCTTCCTCTGTCTCTTCGTGTATTCCCAGACTGACTTGATGATGTTGAGATCTCTGTGGGGGCCAAACCATCTGTTGCATCTTGTCACTGAAGATAGTTCTATGACTGGCTGTATGTTTGGGGTCTTTGTCATGCTGCAGAATAGATTAGCAACTGATGGAACACAAAAAGTAAACGTGGAAGGGGACTTGAATTAAGCGTAGAGAGACCACGGAAGTTGTGCATTGTAGGTGATTGGCATCACATGTCTCTTTCATGCTTCATCATTAGTGGCTCATACATCAGCTGCTTGGCTACCAGCTGACTAATCATATTCATGTAGCTCAGCCATTATGGCCTGACATTTCTCACTTTTACTCTGTATGCCAGCCCTATTTGCTGCTGCAGCTCCACCACACTGCCCCACACTCCTCCTTATGTGCTGTATTGCTGGTATTGTTAATTTAACTAAAATTTAATATTAATTTATTTGTCAGATTCTGATTCATTTTCCCAGCAGATTTATCATTACTGCTCATATTCCATGAGAGCTGCATTCAATAGCAGAACATGTTCTGCCAAAATTAATTACTTTGAATTACTAGATATACGTGTCTCTGACTGAGTGAGGGCTGTCAGTAGCTCAGGTGGTAAAGCTACATCTCAGCATTTAATTGTAGGGTGTTTTGGTCCCTGGTTCCTCCTGTCCACATGTCATAGTATCCATGAGCAAGACTGTAGACCACAAACTTCTCCCAAAATATAAATGGCTTTGCAGAAACCAGTTAGTACAGTAAAAAGATGTGACTGATCCTGATACTAATTTGTTTTCTCAGCTAGTCCTGCAAAAGTACTTAGCAAATCTAACTTATTCATTGGTTTTGGTCAAGGACTAGGAGTTGTCAGTGGGTGTAGACCAAAATGACTTTGCCAGCAAAAGGCACCAGTCATTTCAACCAATATATGATGACAAATGCTTCCTTTTACTGTCACGTCAGGATGAACTAACTGGACTGACGTTGACTTTAGCTGCCTATTTAGAGACTTGAAAAAAAAAAAACTATTCTCAGTAGACTTTATGAACAGTATGTTTAGAAGTAGAAGGAATTGTATATCTTTTTTGGGCTGAGTACCTTGAGACAAAACAAGCAAGTAAAAGGAACAGGATGAGCAGGAGCCATTTGGATACAAAGTCAGCAACTACATGGCTAAAAAGATGCAAAGAAATATTGTGTGTCACTGTGTCTGTGACTGTACAGGATGGGTCATTGATGAGAGACTACAAGTGGTGAAAGATAAACATTCAGAGATCACGGTTTTTGTTCCCAACTTTCTTCATGAACTGCTAACCTGTCCTTACTACCATAGAAATGAGTTACAGGGTATCACTCTGGAGTTTGTTTCCATCTCTTCAGATCATCTCTTATTTGATGGGTGAACCAGGGAATCTGAAAAGAAGAATATGACAACATCATTTCATTTGTGTAAACAAATTATCTTTAATTTGTCTTCACAAAGCCTCAGTTCTGGCAGACAGGTGTGTTTCACCACATAATAATAATGGAAGGACTACTACATTCAGACAGTTAAAATCCCAAGTGAAACATTTTAGCAACCTTTTAATACTTTGGTATAAACACAGATAAAACAGAACCTCAAGATGATTAATTTGGATCTATTTAATGATGTGACTTTGTTTTTCAGAATTGTTTGACTTTTATATGACATGTGAGAGCATTACAACAAACATGTGCTTCCACTCACTGTCACCTCACTGTGTCACAGTAAACCAGCCCGGCTTAAATCAAGCCGACAGACTACAACACAATGAAGTGATTAGTGTTAAATCTGAAACACAAATCATATAATCAACAAACTAAATGTTCTAAATACAAGCTATAAAACTTGCTATTTTTATCAACTTTCTCCCAAACTTCCAGAGACACATAGACATAGCCTAATTATAATTTCATTTGTCATAGCTGATGAGGTTTGCTGCTGCTTAAGTTTGGAGGTGCAAAATTAAACACTGCATTACTCTATAAAACTGAAATTTTAAAAAAGAATGAGGAGGAAAGGATACATAGGCCACATCTGCACAATCAAATCTTCTCCACTGACTGAAGTGTGTTCTGTTATTAAAAAAACAAACACAAACACACACACACACACATATACACACAGTTGTGTATATTCTCTCTTGGCAGTAACATGCAGCAGCAGCAGCTCCAGCAGAGGCCATGTGTTGCCATATTGTTTGTAGCACTTTCCTGTTTCTGGAATAACCGCTTCCCTTTGAAAGTCGGCACAGAAAGAGTTCCACACTGAAAACATTCCACTGCCAAGGAAAACACCTCTGGTGACCAAACCGCAGCCCCTCCCTTTGTCCCCGTCCAGCCGAGGTGTTTCACAGACAGATAAAATCAGCCGGGGCCCTGGGGAGTGGAACGCACTGCCTTTCCTGAAACTCTCATTTTTCATACATCGTTGAGACAAGAATCCAGCATAAAACAGGATTCACGTGTTAATCCTGCGAGCTGTGACAGATGGATTAATAATTGCAAAGATCAGTATGCCTCCTTAAAAGCTGTAAATCAGAGAGCCGCTGCTGTTTTCTGTGATGTCATCATGACACAAGACCAAGGGCTGCTCCGTGTGCAGTGAATTGGAGACAGATGACGTGTACATATATATATGTTTGAATGTTTGTTTGAGCTTTCACTTTTAGGTAAGTTTGATTTCACTGTAGTGCCTCCATTTAGAAAACCACAAAATGTGATTATATTAGCATATAATTACCCTGCATATTGTACCTAAGTCCACTAAGTTAGTCTCCTAATCGCTGTCAGTGAACCAGGTTCAGAGTTTGTGTCTTAATGGTGTCACGTAGAGTCTCAGCCTTCCTGTGTCTGTTAATATTTTTCTGTTTTACTATCAAATCCAGCTGAATAGTCATCTCTTCAATCACACTGGTACGAGAAAGCAAATATTTTCTTCTGCTAATTAAACCAATGTCTATGCCTTTGTGTGTGTGTGTGTTTGTGTGTGTGCGTGTGTTCTCTGCCATCAGGCTGGAAGGAAACACTTTTCCTACTGAGTGTATTTTAAGGATTAAGATAAACAGACTTTAACAAGGTGCCATTATCGCTTCCACACACTCTCTCTCCTGTGTACATTGCACAAAGGTCATCCATGCAGGTTGTTAATGTTGAGATGGATATCAACCAAAAAAAATCTTCAATAAACAAGGCTGTGTAAGCTATAATGGGCTACACTACAATATAAAAGTGATGATACAGACACATTTGGAGGGTTGTTGCCTGTATTTCTACATTAGTGAGAGAACCATTGACATATTATGATTTATGTATGTATTTCTGTATTTATGAATCAAACTGCAATATCACAATGTAAGTTAAAAAATCACACAAAACGGAATTGACTAAATAAATCAGCCACCTGTGCACTCAAATAACTGAGGTACCAATTTCATGTGACTTCAATCCGGAGATAAACGCTGCTATACAACCTCAAGAGGGCAGAATGACAGAAAATATGAAAATGTCTCAATCTAATCATCATTAAGGCCGATTTTGAGTTGTGGCTTATTGAGGTCAGTCTCGTGGTGAGACAGTGACGAGGCACGTATACGCCACACTAATTACATTTTTTCCCCCCACTAACAAAGAGTCACAAAGAGTGGCTGAAATGTTTGCAGCTGCCCGCATGTCCGATAAGTTCAATTGACCCCCCAGATCAGAGCAGGTAGACAGAAAGAGAAGAGGCGGGTGTTCTATACGTGAAGTGGCTGTTAGTGTTGACGCCCACCGCTGGCAATTACACACAATCAGTCCGAGAGCCGCAGACCTGCTCCTCTGTACAATGGAGCCCCGCGCAACCTGGGGGGCGAGGCCCGCGAGCCGCTCAAGTGCGTGCAGCTGCGCGCGCTCCAGAGAAAGCTCACTTCCCCCGCAATTAGCTACTCATTTCAGTTTTAACAATGAAAAACGGGTTTATTATCAGCTCCTCTGGCAGTCGTTGCGGTTCAAAAAAATTGGTGTCCATTTTTGGGGGTTATTATTTATTGGTGTCTGAAGTGGCTCTGAGAAGTTATTTTCTCCTAATTGTGAGGCTTATCTTGATTTGACAAATTTACCCGAGACTTGAATGGCACTTCACTGTGACAAGCTTCACACGCAAAATAACCTGCAGTTTAATTATGCAGTCTACTGGTTATTACACGTTTGATTAAAATGTTTTAAGTGAGTTCAACAAAATGAACGCAGCTCTTTGTTGTGGATCTTTTACACGTCAATCTGCAGTTTATAGGCCCATTTTTTTTTCTTATTTGATCATAGGTCAAACGGTTGGAAAAACAATTTACTTTTCTGCAAACGTAGTTTTCCAATATTATTAACACAAAGTCTCAATAATTTCTGATTAAAATTTTCCAACAGATGACTCCGAACATGAGTGGATTGTGCGGACCTGTCGTAAAGCATGGGATGAGGTTGCTGGCGTTGCTCCTGAATAAGTCCCCACATCTGTTGCAGGAAGACTGGAGGAGGCCAGTAACTAAAATGTTTAATAATATTTTATAATTTTACATGTTAGTATTTAATTTAGAGGCATAATGGAATTGTCATATAGGTCTAATAAATTAAATATAACATGTTATTTCTTTTTCTTCTTATCCTCCTTGTTCTATATGGTCTACTGTACTTTAGGAGTGTAGCTGCTGTCTTTCTGTGCATTCATCTTCATTTCCATATTATGTATTGTGTGAGTGCGTACTGCACCAATATGTTTACAAGCATACTGTGTAGCATATATACACAAATGTTAATTCGTATGTGGTTTCTTTCTAAATTAGGTCTATGTGTTTAGCTGAATGACTTTTTAATGTCAGTGAATATCAGTTTCCAGCAGGGTCAAAAGTGTACTTCTACTTCTCCACATGAAAAAAAATGTTAACCTGATCAAACCACATATTTCTAAACATGATTTGACTGCAACAAAACAATATCTGCAACACTCTCAGAGAAAATTGTGTTTCTTCAACAAGAATGCGGTGTGTGTTTCACACTCTAGTAGGTAAGGACATGTTTGATTCAGTTCTCATCCCTGATAGGAAGTGATACAGCTAATGATATTTAAAACATTAATATGGGAGTATGACATTCACAGGCGATGTCAGTAAATAAGATGGTATATTTAAGATTTGTGCCTGTTGGGTGAGGATCATGTCCTGGACCACGATGTAGGACCAGACCACTCTTTAAAAAGCAGCAATATGTAGATGATCTGTTTGGGTACAGTAGCCCCTCAATCAACTAAACTAAATTACAAGTTAAGAGATGAAGAAATAAGAAATGAAGTCTTTGAAAGGCAGACGTTTTCACAATTCAATCTTTCTCATAGTGTGCCCTTCTAGCTTCGTGGCAAATACATACATAAACACAAAGACGGGCACTCACACACGCACACACACACACACACACCCTCAGAATGTAATTATCCATAAAATTAAGCGCAAATACTTATACAACCAAAGAACTAAAAATGTACCAAGCCACGAGCACTAGAAGTGACCACACAACAAAATATCATGTTTAATTAAAAGAAATCATATGTAATACAATTGCTTTGTATTCATTGATTTTATTTGTACTTTTTGCCATTTGAAAAATAGTTTCCAGTTGAGCCTAATTTAATCTTTGTGCCTCGTTTTCTTTGTGGTACGGCATGTTGTAAAAATGAATCACTACTTCACTAAATCATCCTTAGAAATGACCACAAAAATATCACATTCTATTTTATTGCATTTTAGTACACAAAACATTTATGATGCACAGTCTATCAAATAAACTTTTTGTTTCATTTCATTTCATGTTTTTTAACAAAACAAAAACATTTCAGAGGGGAAAAAAGTGCTTTACAGGGATTTACCATCTCAATAAATACAAGGACATTGAGGTCTTCTTGGATCCTGTTCTTCACACAATGGCCATGGCACTAAAATACAGATGCACACTCTCTACCCCTGCCAATACACACATACACATACACACACACACATGCATACACACACACATCTTACTATGTACAACCCCAGTCTGTTTCATATTGTCAATTTTGTACCAATACTCCATTTCCCTCCTTGCATGAAAGACACACACAAACACACGCACACACACACGCGCACACACGCACTCACACATGCACACACACAGACAGAGGCTGAACAAGCAACCACAGAAATTATAAATTAGTGACAAAAAAACAGTTTGGAAATATGAAAATCTGTAAAATCTGTAGCATATCACGGATTATGTAGGAATGTATGCTTGTCTCAGACTTCCCTCAGTTTCTCTCTCAATTTAAAGAAACACAACAGGATTGTGGCAGCTTAAAAACTGCTTCTAATGTTACAGTTATAATTCAATAATACACAACCCCAGACATTGTGCTTTGTGGTTTTCCTTCATGATTAACAATTATGATGCTACAATAGAGTCTGTGGACACATTTTGTGATTTTTTTCATTGCTAGTCTATATCATAAAATTTTAAAAAAAATACCCCAATATTTGTTTAGTGATGAATTAAAGGCTAAATTGGTTGAATCATTTCTGTTGGTAGGTATGTTATCTTTTAATCATGCAAAAAATAAGGCACACTTTTATTCTTTAATTAAAATCTAATTCTGCACCTCATTTCAATGGAAAATTGACCAAAAAATGTAACTGGGTTTTCAGAAGTCATAAAGTTACCATTTAATTCCTGGAGAAAATATTTCAACAGTGAGCATATTTCATTTAGGTTTCCTTCATGGTTGCTTAGAGAGAGAAGAGGGAGGTGTCTTACCTCTAATGTGGTCTACTGTGTGTGCCCGGCTTTGGGCCACAATGACATTTTCCCTTTAAAATTTTCCCCCTTTTGTTTGACTCTGACAGCACTCAAGAGGTTTCAGTCCTGCTTCCTTGGTCAGTTTCATCCCTTTAAAACTCCCTCAAACTTCAAGTCAAGAGGGCGGATGACAAAAGTTGAGGATGCTGTACATGGGGAGCAAAATGGGTCCTTTAGGTGGTGTAAAATACAGTCAGTGAGTTCCTGCTAATGATAAATGCTTCACAGTCATTTCGACAGACTGGCTCCAGATGGGATATTCCTGTCCTCAGAGTGAAAAAAAAACATAATGACGGCTGCATCTTAGTTTTTCCTCTTTCCTCCCATTTCAATTACTTTTTCCGAGCGGGCAGGGCTCCTGAAAGATGTGTCTTTTCTCTAAGCTGACTCCTGCTTGACCCCCGCGTCAGGTCGGCAGCGTCAGTGATGGGAGATCAAGGGTTAGGTTCCAGAGGTTTAGGGGTCATGAGGGTTATGGTGGAGCGCTAGCGGCTGAGGGGGAGCTGGGGCAGCGACATGGCCTGATGAGGGAGACTCTGAGAGGTCAGGACGGAGAAGGGATGACCTGGAGAACACACAAAAACACAAAAAAAGATTGTAAAATCTTTGCAAAATGTATGTAACATTAAAATCATTATAATAAACACATCGCAAAAAAGTAATCTACAACTTACTGTCGATGTACCCATGAAGGGCCACCATGCGCGCCCGCTCAGGACTGCCAAAGGGGGAGTAATGCAGCTCATCAGGCAGGGACGAGGGTATCCTGGCCTGGGGATGACCTTGGGGAGCCCCACTGTGCTGGGGCGTGTGCTTTTTGTGTCTTGCTCTGCAGTTTTGAAACCACACCTATGAAGACGCAATGTAACCAGACATCATGTGGCTATATTCTTGAATAGAATATGTTGATTTATTTCCACAAATGCGTTTTTAAAAATCATAAATGACAGAGAAAACCGTGAAAACATTACTTTTTACAATAATTATATTGACATCATGATGATCTGAACTTTTTTTCATTTCTTTGTAGACTCATTAGCAGAAGAGTGTGGAGGTCTGTTTACTGACCTGTATAACTCTCCTGCTGAGGCCAGTCATGTCAGCTAGTTTCTGTAGCGTCTGGGCATCAGGATTGTTGTCTTGGGCAAACTGAGCCTGCATGATCTGCATAAAGAGTACAAATCAGCTTGAAATGCAAAAATCATAAAATACTGTAGTTAGAATTAAAAGAAAGAAAGACACACAAGTTGTATCTGAAAATTTGGTGCAAATTGCTGACCTGTAGCTGTTCTGCAGTGAAGGATGTCCGTGCCCTTTTGGCCGGTTTGGGCTGACTGTCTTGTTCTGTTGGAACAGCTCCCTCTAATGTGATGCCGTTGCCTGAAACACATAACAGTAGACATGAGATGACTGACAGTTGAGTTATGATCATTTAAAATGTCCAGGACAGTAGCAGGAAATGTATTTGAACAAGAGGGTTAGGGTTAGGGTTAGGGTTTGGACACTGTATCATAAAGGGACTTAATTATGATTTTCTTTAGCTGGGATCCAAATTTGAGGTTCCTGAGCTGCAGTAACATGACCTACTAATCCACTCATTTTGTGGGCACCCGTTAGAAGAAACTAGTCAGACATATTAAATCATCAATTATATAACAAATTTAAGTTATGCTTTGATTATTTTGGAGGTGCTCACAGAATATTAAAATGCATGACTTTGGATAAATCTTGCCTTGGGAGGTGACTCTTGAGCAAACATTTGCACAACCACAGAGAGCCATTGCATTAAATTTGCCAGAACCACACTCACCACTCTCGGCCGCTCGTTTGAGGTTCTCCACCATGGTGTCGTAGTGGATCCTACAAAGGACCTTCTCCTCCACCAAGCCAAACTCCTCTCCCGTGGACAGCTGCCTCTTACAGGAGTAGCACGCAAAACATGCCAAGTGGTATGCGTTTCCCCTTGCACGGCGCACCCAGTCGCTGGCGTATATCTGCCGCCCACAGCGGGCACACTTAGTACCAAACCTACTGTGAGAGAGAGAAAAAGAGGACAACAGAGGCAGGGGAGCCAGGAGAAAGACACAGAAAGTGGAGTTAGTGGTTTGTAGATGGGGTGAAAGAAACATTTCGGAAAGAGGAAAAAATTGCAGCAATAGATGATCTTTTAAATCTTATCTCGAGGTCATTTCCAGATAATACACACACAGAATGGAGCTGAAGTTGAAAATAAGTGTTTTAACTTTAAGTTTTGGCAGAACTCAAAGGCTTTAAAGGAAGAAACCTTGGAGGAGGATATGGCCTTCAGAAAAAGAGTCCTGACTGCGGCTGCAAGCTGAGCCTTGAGTGCAAACAAACCAACACCTGCAATTTCCTGACTGATGCATGAAGTCCCTGACATATACACACGCGCACACACACACACACACACACACACATACACACACACACACCAGAGAACAAACCAACACACAAGTAAACCACGGTGGTTATACACACAGTGGAAGATGAAGAAAGACTTGGATGACATCACTCCATATCGTAACTGTAACTGATAGCAACAGTGAGGTCAGGCGGCACATAAACTTAAACCACCTGACTTACTGTTCTGGATGAATGGGTGGGCGGGGAGGGTGGGGGGTTGGGGCTTGAGGGGCACAAAGAGAACAGATGAGAGATAAATTGACAAAGTTACAGAAAGAGGGGCTAGGAAGTGAACAGGTTGGCGAGTGTAAACTTGTTGGGTCAGCAAACGCTTTAAGGTAATTCTTCATAACCTCGAAGCAAGATATTAATAAACACTTCAAAATATTTTAATTACTGTAAATGTGTTTGAAGACAGAATGGGACAGCACAAGGGCGAAAGGGCATAAGACGAAATATAGACCACCATAGATTTAATTACGCTACATGATGTTCAGGCTCTCTCGGAGATCAGTGCATGAAGTGCATTGAAAAAAAGTTATTTTCTTGAAGGATAAAGCTGGCAGTGGTATTCATACATTTTTCTAACTGCAACTAATCCCATGAAAAGTTGTTTTTTTTAAGTGTTGACTGAATATGTTTCACCTTCACTACCATGTGTGTGGCACTCTCAAGTCCATTCAATTGTTCTGAAGATGTACATCTTAAAAAAGGGCTCACACACATGTAGTTTTACTAAGTAGCCTCCTAAAACTGCTGGAAACTGTAGTTTTTAAGTAAAAGAGGAGAAAATACTACATTTAATGAGGATTATTTTCACATGTGGTGCTAGTGAGTACCAAAGAAGTATAAACAGTACTTAATGCAGCAGGATAGAATTGACTAAATGAACTACAGTGCCTATTTTCATCGTAATGTAAAAACATTTGTAACACTACGACTGACTGATGTGTTTTTAATATTTTTTGGACAACAGCTGATGTCTGACAGAGGGATAAGATCAGGCTTTGGCTACACAGACAATACTAGGATCAATTCAATGTTAGGTTTGGTCTTTCCATGGGATTTGTTAAAAATAAGAATATCGCCAGACTTATTCCGTAACTGCGATAGGGTTCGCTGAACAGCTGGCACTGTGGAGTATCCAAATAAACCCCCACTTTGAGACAACTGAAATATTATACTAATTTCCTGTTTTACAAAAGAATCAAAAGAGATTAAACTCCTCCTTTAAAGAGCACATTAAGGGTTTAATGGATATAAAACCCCTTTAGGTATGAGATGGTTATGGTTATTTTAAGGTCCATTGTTGGGGTCAGCAGCTGCCAATCCCAGTGAAGGAGGCAGGATTTGTAAGCAGTCTGAGGGGAGGGAAAGTGCTGCCTCAGGGGTAAAACTTGGGGCATGAAGCATAAACAGGCACATTATAGTAAACAGCACTGCATCATATTTTACAACAGGTCTTAGTTCAAATTGTAACAACAGTCGACACTGGTCAGGGTATCAAGAGGTGACGCAAAAGAGGGAAATAAATGTGACAGGAGGATGCAAACACTGTATATTTCCCACAGCTTTAAAAAATACAGCCCTAATTTCATCAGAGAAAGCAGATACTTAGGGAGAGCTCACGCAAGCACGGTATCACAAACAAGAGCCAAATGCAAAGAGCAGTCAGTAGTTGGAAGCTGTGAAGGAGGAAAGACGTGGTGAGGGCAGGATAAAAAGACGTGGAAGAGAGGCGGAGAGAGCTTCAGCGCTGAGGGAAACAGGCAAAGTGAAGAGCATCAGTGGGGAAGAGAGAGCAGGAGGAAGGGGGTGCAGGAGAGCACAAGGGTTGCCAAGTGAGTGGGTTTGGCAGCGAATCAGTGCACTCAAGTCCACTCTATCTGGGATGAAAGCATACTATAGCCCTGACATCTCACAAGCTCGTGCTCCTCCTTATGGATATGAACTGCTAGGCCAGAAATGTCATTTTCATGCATGTAGTACGGTAAAGGATATTTATAGGTCATCATTAGATACCTACTGTTTGAGCGTCTCTTATCTGTTAGTGTCTCTGAATGTTTGGCTTCCTGCCTTCTTGGTTTCTATCATGGCTGTCAAGTAAAGCACATTTCCATAACACAATGATGTCCAAATAAAAATAGAGCGCCTACATTTACCAGACCTGACGTTCCACCGTAGCAAACAAATTCATTACAGCATCAGAGCAGTGAGCCCATGAGAAAAAGTCTTTGTGGTGACCTTGAAATAAAACTGTCTGGCATAGCACTTACACAGAGCTTAAGTTGTCACAGATATGTGCAAATTAACCAAAAAACCTCTCATAACCCGATGAAGCCATTCCGGAGACAAATCGACTCCACGGCTTACTGCATGTACGTATCATTTCAGACTGTTATGGAGAATTCCAGCCTGTTTCTACAGTAAAGAGGAAAACATTGTGGAGCATTGCGGCTAATCTAGCATGACAGCTTGTCAGCTTCATACTCTGAGACAGAACCCAGAAAAGCTGCAAATCATCCCTTGTTTGAGCCCCCTCCTCCATCTTCATCTCCTCTGACCCCATCCCTCCTTCTATCCTTGTCCTTTTTTTGTATCTCATTTTGTCTTTGTACCCAGAACCTGGTGTTTATTTTGGAACAATGTCAGTCCTCACTGCCCTTATATCACTCACAAGGAAAATTCTACACCACAAAACTCCCCCCCCCCCCACAGACCTCTTCTACTTGCAACCCTTTCTTTAGTGTAATCTTACCTCCTTGCCTAATTCACCTGCTGCTGAAAGAGGTACACATTTTTTGGATTATTTCTGATGTGCTGTGAGAATACACTAAACTGTATTAGATTTGTCCTAAGAGAGCGCTTGCTTGACTGTGTGGTTTTAAGGCGTGAGGTTCACTTTAGGCCTCCAGTATGGAAATCTAAGAGGGGAAAAAGAAGGAAGTGATCTAGATACTTTACAGTCAACTTCTTTTAAGAGGTTCAAACATATTATCAGGCTCCAAAGTGATCATCAGAAGGGACCTCGAATATTTTATTCTCTGGTCTGGTAAAACTGCACGGTAGACACTGCGAGTACAAGACATTTTCTTTGTAATCACCAATCAGCTTTTCAGTATGAATAATCTATTTCAATGCTTTGAGCAGTCATTATTTAAATGTGTAGCATTGTACAACAGATGTCTCATTGTAATTTTAATCCATTCAGTTCTTAATAAAAACTCAAATCATTCTCTCTGTGCCGGGTTACTCGTCTTTGTTGCTATGGAGACCTAATCAGCTAACCAGAGGTAGGTTAATGAATGATTATTATAACAATACAGACACACACACACACACACACAAGCACACACCTCACCCACAAGGCTCCCTACATACATGGACTCTGGTTACAGTGTCAGCATCCCAAGGTGCCCCTGATTAGTGCACCAATACAGCTTCCTGTGTGGCCTGCAGCTCACGAACGGGGATGATGTTTCTACGGAGTGAGGCGAGGGGGTCAGGGAAGGAGGCTGATAAAGATATGGTGTGTGTGTGTGTGTGTGTCTGTGTGTGTGTGTGTGTGTGCGTGTGAGCAAGCCCCTGAGGCCTGACATAGGTTTGAGAGGTACAGCCCGTGCTCTGTCCTGCATCCCTATTCTGACATACACACCACCTTTCTCCCCCCTTCCTCACGCACACACACACACACTCACACATTATATGGAGGGAGAGGGAAACCCACTCTGATTTCCTGCTATTACGCCCCATTAAAGCAGCTGTCAGTCCAAAGCCAGATGAGAGGCTGACACAGATGAGGAAATATCTCCAGAGGTTTGAAACCAGCCCAGAGGATGTGGACTCGCACTGGTGTTTAGCTGAGTTTAAATCTGGCCTAAACCCAGATTACAGTTTATGTTTACAGAGGTAACCATTGCACAGGCCCCCAGACCCCTCAGCCTCAATGGTCCTCTTTTATGTTTTAAATAATTTCTCATTTTCCAGAGTTGACTTCCAAGGAAATCTAATAAACTTACAAATATTATTATGCAAAAGAGAAATTTTCTCCAGAGATTGTAACCATATTGAGTAAAGGACTCAGCTCTCAGTTTGCAAAACGTCTTAATAGTTTGACCTACAGTGTATCCAGATGGTCAAATCAATTTTTTTTTCTTTTCATGACAGTATATTATTTCACTTGTCATTCCTTTCTTTGTAGCCTCCATATACAGAAGAGAGCGTACTATTAATCTAAAGATGGGAGTGAAACTGTGTTGTGTTCTGTTTTTGTCTTTGTAATTGTAATAACATGATTCATAGCTTTACATCTTGTCAAGGTGGAAGAGAAGACATTTTTTATGTATGAAACTTCTATGCAAAAAACTAGTTTATAGCATTCATGAGAAAAAAAACATTGAAGAAAATTAGCTCAAAAGAGTATGTGGCTATGAAGCTACAGCAATGAACAATGCATGAGTTTGAAATGTAAACTGCATATTTTTTTTAACATGCATTTGCCTTCATACTCTATAAATAAAGTAGTGCAATATATGTGTAATCTGCAAGATTTAGATTGAAACAGTGAAAATTTAACACTGCTATATTTATGTGTGTAATCTGTAGTGGGTTTTTAAATTGAATCCACCTGAAAATAATGATGGAACTTCAAATCCTTACCCTACACTAATGTGAACACATTTCATGCATTTTAATCACAGTTACTCTGTTGCATATAATTACAGCATATTTGCACTGCAGGATTTGCTAAATAAATTCTCCAATGAGTATATAATACATGACCCTGTGACGGCTACGTCTGTACCACTCATTACCATTTTTGTAAGTCTAACTCTCTGACGTATATTAAAGTCTACTTTACATGTTTAATAATGAATGGCTCACAGTCCAGAGAGCGGTGATGGGGCGAGAGGGTTGAATGGTGAAGGAGCATTTAAATGGAAATGGGTCAGGTAAAATATTATTATTATGTGGCAGAGCAAACATGAAAATCTCCGTTTTGTGAAAAAAAAATGCACAAAATGATTGGCAGCTGCTGGACATGCATAAATAAACAGAAATCTCAGTGTGTGTGTGTGTGTGTGTGTGTGTGTGTGTGTGTGTGTGTGTGTGTGTGTGTGTTTTGATTAGGAAAAGGAGGCAATATACTATATGTCAATATTAATATTAATATGTAGAAGTAAATTAATCATGTTTTCATGTTGAGTATTGAGGTGTATGTGTCCATATTTAAGTGAGCACATATCTGTCCTAGAGAGAGTGTGTGTTTTTAGTTTGAATCACTTTCAGATCAGAAAACATGCTGACCAGGCACTCGGGGCGGTCTAATTGCTGGTCTGCAGGCCTGAGGGTCTGGGGTGGAGGACAACTAATTGCTGGTGATTATAAACCTCAGAGTGGTGGCTTGGTGTCAGGTTTCGATCGAACAAACACCAAAGCTCAATCACAGCACTAAGCACTCACACATGTGCACGAACACGCACACACATGTATATGCACAAATTGGCATGTGTGTCTATGCAATATATACACAAGCTCCAGGCTACTGAACAAAATTTTATTATTATATGCTGTTGCTGGTGTGAACCCCATTTAACCTCAGATACCACACACACACACACACACACACACACACACACACACACACACACACACACACACCAAGCATGCAAAAACAGTGAGACTTAACACACCTCTGCTGCATACATACAAGTGCAGTACATACATATCTAATTATATATAATAACTTGTGGTGAATTCATCTTTGAATCACAGTAAATCAATACAATCTCTCCTTCTCTCTGCAGCTATGTATCTGTACCACACAGTCTGGTCTGAACCATTGGCCTCTCTTTTCCACCAGGAAATTTCCCAAGATGAAAAAGTAATAACACACTGCATTCTTCCCTAAGTATGTCTGTCTGCATCACTATCTATTTGTTTACTTATATTTAGTGTTTTTCTTGCAAACTCAATAGATAGATAGATAGATAGATAGATAGATAGATAGATAGATAGATAGATAGATAGATAGATAGATAGATAGACTTGTTTAATAAATTGATAGATAATACATGTCTGCAGTCTGTTTTAAGTGACTTTTTAGAGGACAAGTAGGAATATAATAGAATACAATACAATATAAAAGAACAGATATGCCTTCTTTTTTTTCTTTTTTTTTTTTTTTTAAATATCTATTGGATTTTCACGTTTTCGTATTTGCCGTTTGGTTTGCTACAGAGCGACCACAATCAATTTCCTGTCGCTTCACGAGCCTCTCTAGAGGTGATTAAACTGCCACGCGCGCTTCATGGCACGTGTTGCATTTACTGCTGTGTGTGTGTGTGAGAGAGAGAGAGTGTGTTAGCCGTTTATTCAGGGGACAAACGATGGGTTCCCTACTTGTTACATTTACAGAAAATATGTTCTTTCGTGACAAGTTACGGCATGGATTATAATTATAAATTCCACTGTGTAATTTAAAATATAATATGACCTGAGCATAAGAAGATGTGAAAATGTGGTTAAAAAACATCCTCTAAAAAGTGAAACACCCCATTTTAAGGTTTTTAATCTGAGGCTTTTAAAAAAAATTATCTGGCAGCTTAAATATTCTCTTTTAAATGTTTTTTTTTTTTTTTTTTTTTTCCTTTTCTTATCTTTACGAGAGATTGGACTGTTTTTGGATAGCCATAACAAATCTGTGGATCTTTCAGCTACTCACTGTAGGTACAGACTGCTATTTAGTTACAGACTTTCAGAGTTATTGAAAAGGTCTTTCAAGAGAGCATGAGGCAACCCGCATCAGGGAGAAGCGTGTATGCGTGTGTGTGTTTGTGTGTGTTAGACAGAGAGAGAGAGAGAGAGAGAGAGAGAGAGAGAGAGAGAGAGAGAGAGAGAGAGAGAGAGAGAGATGCAGAGGAGAGGAGAGGAGGTGTTGGCAGAGAGGACGTGGTATTTTGAAAACACGGTCATAAACTTACCCTACCTGAAATAATCCATTTTACAGAAGATCTCTTTGTTTTTGATGTAGCAGCTGCTGTGCTGACGTAGCGACGTCCTGCACACCGAGCACTCCAGACAGCGCACGTGCCAGATCAGGTTGTTCACCTGCGAAGAGACAACATCCATCCACAAACACACACACACACAAACACACACACACACACACACACACACACACACACACACACACACACACACACACGGCGCTAAGTAATGACTTTTACGTTGTTTGAATTAACATGGTTATGATGTTCATTATTCCACATTACTGCCACTGCTACACTCCACATTGAGCTTATCTTAAATGTTCTGGAGTGGGATAAAGTTTATCTTATTGATGTTATTGACGTCACAGTACTTTAAATATGATTACCTCTAAAGTAGGTTATAATGAAAATATTTTTACAACGACGCTCTTTAAAAAAAAAAACACTCAGAAATATTCGGCTATAATGGATCTACGATGGTATCGTTTCAATATTGACATTCCAGGAACTATATCAGGAATATTTGACTGTATCTGGACGTTATTAGTCTTTAAGAACTTCATGACTTCATCTCCTCCTCATGTATATCCGGGCTATCACTCAATAGCCCCACATATCGATTCTTTGGTCTTCTGCTTCTGTCATCTGTAATTTAATGTATCTGGCTGCTATGATGATTTAATTTCCCTCCTCCAAGTCATCTATCTATCTATCTATCTATCTATCTATCTATCTATCTATCTATCTATCTATCTATCTATCTATCTATCTATCTATGGTGCCTAAATTTAATAGAGACCCTTTCTTTCTCTTTAGCCTAACACACGAAACAGGCTTGTGATTTTTTCAGGAATGATCCCATGATCCACGCCCAATTAAATCAATAATTGTATTATAAGAAAATGTAGAGTAATATTGCTGCTGAAAGGCATGCATTGCTATGATAAGAAATCACGAACCTTAAATAATATTTTCAAGCACAGCGTAGACCTACAATTTTTTTCAGTAATTATGATAGCAAAATAAAAAAAAAAAAAAAAAAAAAAAAAAATTGTCAGTCTTGGAAAACAAGTAGCCAATATTGACTGATTGAAAGACTTTAAAAAAAATGGAAAATGCGCATTTTTTATGTTTCCAAATATTTCATTTGAAAAAAACAGGCCTGATAATTCATGGAAGACTGTCTGCTGCTATTTATGAATCTTATGGCAATTTATTAGCAAAGCGTAATTAATTGTAACATTCTTATTTTTTTAGATCCGCATAAACTGACTACAGCGTCGATGACTGTAAAATATGCTGGCAAAACATCAAATAAAATAATTATTTTCAAACTAGAATGACTACTGTAAATGGTTAACGGAAGAGAAAATACTGCTCTAATAATAACATTAAAATATCACATATATGTATCCATTGAATACATTATAGTTTACAAAAAATATATTTTTCATGATGAATGTTTTTTTTTTTTGAAAGAACTGTTTCAAAGATCATTACAAATAAACTGCAGATAACAGTCCTTTACAGGCTCCAACACAAATAAATGAAGTGTTTTCATTATTACTAATACAATCTGGAAATTTGTTTTTAATAAATATATTTTTGTTTCAAATGTAATAATAATCTTTTTTTTTCTTCTTGTGTTATTTGTACTTCTGCCCGAGAAAAACCCCCAAAGTGAGATAATGAACCGATGATCTTCACACTTCCTAACGAACACACCCATTTGTGCACGAGATTGTTTTGGTTGGACCCACGCGAGCGCACGCGACAACTGACAGTGAGGCTGGAAAACGGTAAAAGCTCAAACATCCTTGTTGTGTCTGCTACCTCCCAAACTATCTCTGCTTCCTGAAATGTCACGGCGGAGACCACGAGTTCAATTCAGAAACAGGTTTGTGTATTTTAGTTAGAGCTGTAAAATAATTATAAAACAGGTTATAACTGCATTAAAAGTGTCTGTACGCTAGTTTGGCGACGTTTAGTCCATAGCGACGGTTATAGTTGGTACATTTCTTCCCTCTTCAGTTTTGTAGCCTGCAACTATTTTTTTCCAATGTTTATATTATTATCCCAGACTTTGAATCGACGCCTAAAGTTGATCAGGCCTTGTGTTCATTCCGGTTCATCTGCGCAAAAACACAGCAGGCCTGTCAAAAGCAAAACAGCACCGGGGTCAACATGGCACCCGACCCTCGCCTGCTCCTGTGCACACACGCTTTTTGCTGCCTATGTGTAAAATATTAATAATAATAATAATAATAATATAAGAGTAAACAAACAAATAAGACGCCTCCATCACCAGACGGCCAGTTTCTGTCTGTTTTTTCCCCCTGTTTTTTTTTCTAGTCGGCCTCTCACCTTCAGCAAGTATCTGTCAATTATCTCCAGACCGCAGCTGGCGCACATGTTCTTCCCGGTGGACGGCACAGAGCTGGCGGTAGAGGTCGGCGAGCACACTGAGGGGGTGGACGGCGTGCTCGGAGACGAGCGAGTGTCTTCCCGCTCCATGTTGGACCGCTGGGACTCTCTGTCCGACTGAGACTGCAAGAGGGCATCAGTTGTTTCCACAAATCAGAATACAGCTCAGTCATACACACATAAACGGCCTACACACACACACACACATACACACATACACACAATCCTCATCTCCACAGTTACAGTTTGCAGATGTCGCCATTTTCATGATGTGGTCCAAGCAAGCCGGGCATAATTCACACATTTAAAAATATATATTTGAACATTTCTACATCTGCATTCTCTACTTGCGCTGCCCGCAATAGACCAACTGAATGATCCGTACATTTTTTTTCAAAGCACCAAAAAAAGGCAATAAAGCTCTCACCATTGGCGTGTGTGTAGAGTCCACACTGCAGCGCGAGGCTCCCGGTGTACTCTGGTGCTCGGGAGAGATCACCTACAAGACAACGTTCAGTAAACGGAAAGTCTTCATCATTTTTCCCGTCTCATCTTCATCTGCGAAATCCTCGGGTAGACATTTGCAGACAGTCCCTTCAAGGCTACTCCTATATAAAGTAGTCCTGACAATAAACCCCGGTTAAAACTGTTTAAAGGGGGCCCCCGCAACAAAAGGCACATTTTAATGAAGCTATTTCAATTTGGATTGATTTTTTTCCCTGCCCTTAACCCATGCCTCTCAGAATAATAGTATTTTCTTCGCAATCCAGGACACGAGAGTGGAGGGAGGGAGGGGAAAAAACTACCTGTAATTACAAATAGCTTGAAACGCAGCGGATAAGAGGGACCCGGAGTGTCAATTTCAACTGTCAATCAGAAAAAGGCAACGGGTCACCCAAAGAATTGCAAATTTGATTTTTAATGGCTGTAATTAAAATCTAATTCTTCTCGGGCAAGTTGGCAGCGCTCGAGAGGCTCGCGGACCGCAAATCACGCTATTCATAGGCTAACTGAGAGGCGCGTGCCTCTCCGCAGCGGCTGGCGCGTGCAGCTGATCTCAGTACACAAGCAGTGATTCTTGTGACATCACAGACAGACAAAACAAAAACTCAAACACGATGCTGCGGGATGGAAATAAACTGCACACTTTTTTGTTTTTAGTAGCAGCAGATTGCTTTACTGCAGAAACGATCAAGAGAGAAGATAAAGAGAGAAGTAAATCTTTAAAAATATTATTACACATTGAGACCACTTATTACTGTTACTGTTATACCTCGTATCATAAGTCATGCATTGTCACGTAAAAAAGCTAATTCAGTCGCAACTGAATAGTGAAGACCAATACAATGCGTAAGTGATGCAACATCTCCAATTTGAGGCTTTTTACGCACAAAGTTGCAGCTCTAGTCGGCCGTTTCCAAAGTATTAGTACCTGCTTGGTGGGAATCCCTTCGGACAGAATCTTATTTCCCTCTGAAAGAGGGGCCAAAACTTCATTTTTCCAGTACATGAACCCCTGGAGTCTCACAGCGTTTTCTCCAAATTCGTTGCCTGGAATCAGGGGAAGAGTCAGCGATGGGCGTCAAAATGTGTACCATCCGTACCGTGCATGGATTCGGGTGTAACTGTCGCACAGCTTTTTGTTTTGAACGCAAAAAAAAAATGTTCTTCGCTTTCTGGTGTTCAAACGCCGCGATGATCTGACTGCATCTCACACACAAATTACAACAAACGTTATGGAGCTATATGAGGAGGCGAGGGTTTTCTTGCTGCTGCTCCTCGGAGAGAGCCTTATTTAGCACAGAAAGGTTTTCTTCCTTGCCCCGTTTCCCCCTCTCTCTCCACTTTTGGGAAGGAGTCTGACTTCAGGAAGTGAATCAAATTGAGGGGTTGGCAGCTTTTTACTCCAAGGCTTCATAGGTGCGGGGGAGAGCGCAACAAGCACAGAACCTGAGCGTCTCTGCAGTGCTGGAGTGAAAGTTTGCGCGACTCTCTGGCCTGCCTTATAGTTAAAGAAGGGGGAGGGAGGGCGAGGACAGAGTTTCATATGCGTGAGAAGGGTGGACACAGTTTCAAATAGTTATGACAGTAACTTACTCAAACTTTGCCGGTGTATGTTTGATATCTCAGGCATTTATAGCTGCTGCCAGAGAGAGAAAAAAAAACACCCGATGTAAATTATAGTTATTTATATAATTGCCATTTATTTGCTACTAGAAATATACAACTGGAACTGACTGTACAGGCATATACAGACTCGTACATATACTGTAAGTAGACCTTTTTATAAACGGCGTCTCCATACACAGAGTTGGATTATACCTGCTCACCAGCATCTGCGTCACAACATAAGAAAGAAACAGAATAAATATAATTGATGTGATAGAACTCCAGTGTGATTGCATTGAAACCCGTATTATGTGTGCATAATGCAATATAAACTATAATGTGGGCTAATTTAATTGTTCATATAACATTTACATGCTCCTACGTATACTCACATGTTTTTAAGCCAGTAATCCAAATGTAAGGCCTTGTTTTTATTTATTTTTTGAAATGTTTCCTATATTATAATAATTAAAATCCGGTTTTTGTATAAAATTAAGTTTAATCGCACAATTAAATGTTTGACTGTATCATATTTAGGATTTGCTTGCGTAAAAATACAAAAAAAACCCACAGCCAATACGATTTACACTTTTGTTTTAAAAAGGGTTGCATTTTAATTAAGTTTTTTTTTATTTAAACCTAACAAACAAATAATGGGGGAAAAAAGAAAAACGCCATTTTTTTAATTGACGCATTGAGCTGATGATGATGATGATGATGATGAATCAAACTGGTGATAATAAACGCACACAGGGGCTTTTAAGGAAAGGGAGCCCTGTGGTAATTACAGGATATGTATGAGCCCACACACCGGTTTAGATCGACGTGTCAATCATTAGGTTATCACAATTATCTGTAAACGTATAGCTCACAAATTATCTCATTAAAAATAAACAACACCTAATCAAATATAGAAACAGTTTTATAAATCCAGAGGAGAAAAGGATGTAAAATTGTTCATACATTTAAGAGATTTCTTTTTTTCCCGCGTAGGCCTTTTTTTTATTTAAAACAGATAAATACACACAGTGAACAAAAATCATCCAGCTAATCTGCTGAATGGCCATCAGAAATATTTTGCATGGGAGAGGGATTATTTTGCAAAAAAAAAATAATAATAAAAGGGCTTTGTGATGGCAAGAGGTAGGATTTGCTTCTTCTGTGTATGAAATTATACTCTTTCTCTCTCTCTCTCTCTTATCTTGTACAACTAAGCCAACCAATTTCCATCCCTGCTGTAATGCTATCTAGCCTGATATTGGAACTGAATCTGCTCGGTAAACTGTCACAATCATAAGTCCAGCAAATTACCTTTGGCTGGCAAAATTCATTCTTCATGCAAACAACATGTCCAATATACTGTAGTTTATCTTTTTGCCTTAGAAAGAATTTTTTTCTTCTTTTTCCTTTCTTTTTTTTTTTTTTTTAACAACCTCACCCTGCATGTCACACCTGCAGGAAAACACAACTCAGATCACAACATAAGTCTTTTGCTCCATTTTTAACAACACACAGAACTCAATGACATTAAATGTTTAGCTTTTAAAATAGACTGTATTCACATTGAGCCCATATTTAAAAAAAAAAAAAAAAAAAAAATTGATTATTTACAGCAGCTTTGGGTAGACTGCACAAATATTCAGTATCCACTATGTGTAGGGGGAGGGGGAATTAAACTGTGTCATAAAACATAATTGGATGTAATGATAACCAGGATTATGAGATTATTACAGAAAATGTGTCAAACACAGTATGCCAGGTGGTCATCTCACCTGGTTTTAAAAAAATGATATGCTCCTTCAGGACGGCATACATTTCTTTAACCAACAGTGGATAATGCAGGTCTGTTTTCAGTGATTGGTATTCATTCTAACAAACCATCTCCCATTAATGAGATGCAGCTGCTTTACCAATTTCTCATATCAGGAGTGTGTGTGCACAGTTATATTGCTAATAATCTCAACTCAAAATTGAATCCTGTGCTTTAGGAGCAATACTGATATATATATTTTTTTAAATGGCATAAAATAACACATTTCACATGTGATATTTAATGACCTTTAATTGAAAAATAATTAACACAAAAAGAACGCCAAAAAAATATCAGCAAAAAGAGATTGACTGTAGTCGTATATAAAATTGGATTAAAAAAAAGGCAAGGATGAACACACACAAATACTGCAGCTCATACAGTAAGTGTCACTGAGTGGCTTGTGGCTTATCATTTGAGTTCCATTAATTGAGAATTGTTACAAATCTGCATCTTTCTTGCTTTCAATTGAAGTCTTGAATAAAAAGAAAAGCCCTCCGGGAAAAAAAAAAAAATCAATTTTAAATAATATGACCTGAAAGTACAAATGCACATCAAAAACAATAAGAGAATCAGCATTTAGACTCCTTAAAAATAACATTTCTCTTTCCTTGCAACTGTGCGTCACATGACCCGCAGCTTTAAGGTTTACCTGCGTTAAATCTCTGCAAAAGTGAGAAAGCAGACTGACAAAGAGTTCCAACCTGAATGGCAGTCAGGTATGGGTCATACTTTAGACATAAATGATACTGTAAACCAAAATAACTAAAACCCATTTAAGGTACTTGTCCGTGATTGCTGAGATTACTCCCACAAGAGTCCAGGTGTTGTTAACGTGGTTTTTTAAGTATTGTGAACAACTTCCACATCTTTTTATTCCAGGATAGGATGTGTATAGTTTGAATAGTTTCTAGTGTAAAATCTGTTTGTGTGAAGGTGGGGGCTGAGGTGTGGTAGAGGGGGGGGGGGGGGGGATCTCCAGAATGAGTGGGAGGATGGGTCATCTCCTAAACTTGCGGAAGGGCCTGCTCTGATTATTGTGGTGTGATTTAGAGTAGGGCTCCCAGCGTTTCCTCTCTGGCGGTTTGTTATAAACGTAGGCTGACGGGCCCGAGTAGTCATCATCTGGATTCTCCTCCATCATCTGGAGCTTGGCCTCAATGGCGCGGATCTTAGCACTCGTACTGGAAGGTAGAGAGAGAGAGAAGAGGGGGGGGGGGGGGGTGTTAGGGGGGAAAATACCAGTGCTGGTGCTGAGGGTGAGGGATGAACTGAGCAAAGGGAGGACAGATTTTGGCTGTGGCTTAGGGACAAAACACAGAGGGGACGGACAGCAGGAGATTACCAGCTGTGTGCTGCATGGAAAATAGAAGGAGACTAGTATTCAAATGGTGAAATGAAAGTTGAAGGAGCAAGTGAGAGAAGGCTCCCAGACAAAATAAGTAAAAGAAAAGTATCTTAAGAGCAGGAGAGAGAGTGAACATCTTGAGGGGGCATCAGGGAAGGGGGGCAAGTGTTTATATTTCCTCTCTTGCTGCGTGGAGAGAGTGATTTGAAGTTTACACTAGAATCGAAGTGTGCAGCCTTTCCTGAGAAGAACCCTGTGATAGCTTGTTACACATAGGATTGTCTCGGTAAGAGTTCACACTGAGCATTAGAGGCATTTTACTGACTTAACAGTGCTCCAACTGACTGGCGTACTAACTGTGTGTGAGTGCGTGTGTGTGTGTGTGTGTGTGTGTGTGTGTGTGTGTGTGTGTGTGTGTGTGTGTGTGTGTGTGTGTAGGTTTCAGCCACAACAATGGAACATTTTAGAATTTGCTTTGACAGAACTTGAACATTTCCACCAAGATGTTTTTTAACCAATGTCTTAGTCCAGTTGTACTCAGATGAACTCAACTTGAACTGTAGTTTGTGATGAAAGCTCTCCAAAAATAATTTCAGGACCAAGTTTGAATAAAATGTGTGAAGGGAATACTTGAAAAAACAGGGACTACATCTTCACTAAGCTGACTAAAATTGAAAATGCAGTTTTCATGTGAAAACGACAAGCATCGATGCCAGCATGTTAAGGTTAGTTCTTAATCATCTCTACCCGTACTGACACCAAAACAAAAGAAAAACGTCAGATTGTTGGTTTCAGAAAGTTTTAGAAATCATTTTGAATGTTTTTAAAGGTGTGAGAGGACGGGGGTTTCAGACCCTCTTCCACTCTGTTACCAGCCAACAAGCACTTCAAGCATCTGAAGCATAAAGACACATTTAATATTCCTGTACTGTGTGATCAATTATATTGACATTCACACACTAAAATGAGAGGCCGTCATTTTCAGATTTATCTTATTTTATGAAAATTGCCAGTATATATGTATAGACATGGGTACAAAACAAGAGAAAAACATGCGTTTTCAGGTTTAGCCATTATAATGAGGGCATACTGGAATAAAAATAGATAAAATATCTAAATGTGTGTGTGGTACCAACCTGAGGTGGTTTGCTGTGACAGTTCCGTCCTCTGCTCCACCGCTACACGACGGTTCCAGGCTCGGAGGCATTGTCTTGTCGTTACGGAAACCTTCAAACCTCTATAGATGAAAGCGGTGGCCAAAAAAAAAGTGACCCACACAAACATTGATGGGAAACATGGATGGACAGACAGATGAAGAGAGACAAACAAAGGGGTAAAATAACAGGCAGAAGCAAGAAGAGACCCTTGTGTAAGGAAATAGATGATAGTCACAGAATAAACAGTAGCTGACAGTCAGTGTGATAGATTAAAGGTAAAGACTGTCCCTTTCAGACATTGTGTCCAACTATGATGCAGATCATGAAGCAAATGCAGAGAACAGCTCTGAAATGTGTCTAATGACCAATAAGACTGGAATTTGCTTTCCTGCATAGATGCATGAAATAAAAGTGCATCTTGTATGACAGTGCTGTGATACAGTCTCAGTGCATTTTGAGTGCAAATAGATGCAACTACGACACATTTTAGTGCTGATTTTGATCAGGACCACATAACAAGTAGAGAAAGAGAATAAGAAGGAATCATGTCAGCCAGAGTTTTAGAAACCTATCAGACCTCCTAATAAATACTGACAGCAGTTCTCTGGAGAGTCAGCTCCAGCTTCCTCCCATAAAGATCAACTTTATGTAACTTAAGTATTGATTTTGTCTGTGCCTGGTCAAACAGACTGGACTACGGCCCTGTTCACACCTGGCATTAAGATGCCTTCTGGGTGATCCGATCACAAGTGGGCAGCTCTAAATACAGGTGTGTATGCACACAAGATCCATTGAGGACGCATTGAGATCCGATCTCTCAGACCCCATACACGTCTAAATGCCAAACAAGAAGAAGCCACAAAAGGTAAAATTGATGCTTGCACTCATGAAACACGCTATCTGGCTTCCATTTCGAACTAAGTGTTTCAATTTTGCCCAACAACGCATTTGGTCTTTGTAAACAGATATGATGTATGTGTTTCTTTGCATATAGAGTGGGCAAGTGAGATCCGATCACAAGTTGTCACTCGAGATGCACGTGGAGATGTGTTCTAATATTAGGTGTGAACAGGGCCAATGTGTGTCCAGCTCATAATTACACCCTCGGGGATGAGGGAGGATAAAGTGGGAGCAGCTGAGGAGCAGCAACCAACGTGTGAACTCATTTCCTTTCAAAAAACACCTTCCAAACATCTCCACCAGCCAACACAGAATTCTTGAAACCTGTGGAGAAAAAAAAAAGACAAAGACGAAACAACGGTTACATGACAGTTATATAATGAACCCCAGTGCTCGGTGCCACAGCAGCTACTTGGCTGGAGAAAGACATTTAGAAATGATCTGATAATGTTGAAGCTGGTGGAACTGGTGCTGATTCAAGTTACATAAATGTACACAATCCATATCACGTACTGTCCAAAGAAATAAATAACATGTATAGCCGCCAAGAATAGGTTTAAAACAATGACTATTGCAGCAGCCAGGACCCTTCCCTTCCACCTCTTCCTATAAGGCATGTAGCTGGAACGCTTATCGTCATCATCATCATCATTTTATTTATTTAAAACCTCAGAAAACACATTAAGGGAGAACACTCATTTTCAATGATGCAGAGGTACGAACAACAAATGCTGGCACATGCCTATATCAATTAAAAAAGTTACAATGCTAAAAAGGAAATGTGTAGGAATTGACAATGAGACAAATAACTAAATTAAAATGAAATAAATCTGAAACAACAGATAGCTAGAATTGTCAAAACCCAGAGAAGAAAGTCACTGTAAAAGCAGAGAGTGGTCAACTGTGTCAAAAGCTTTCAATAAAAAGAGCAGCACAATGCCTTTTATGACCCAATACTGAGACTATATCGCTAATAGCTAAAGGAATAGCAGAAACAGTGCTTAGGCCTGAAGCCAGAATTAAATGGAGTCAGTGTGGAGTGTGAGGAGTATTTTTGCAAGACAATATAGCTTTAAGGTCAGACAATAATTATTTAATTCAGATTTTCTACCACCTTTATGGAGAGTAAGATCATAGACAGTCTTCCAAACTGTAGGAATGATGCCAGATGTAATGAAAAGACTGAAAATATGAGTTATGTATATTCAGAAATAAGCAGCATGCAAAGTGGTCTTTAATAGCAGTGCAAATTTAAACAGCAACAATCTTTTAAACAATCTGAGTTAGGCCATTAACAGCACAGGCACAATTATTAAAGGTAGATTTGAAGGGGGAAAAAAGGCCTTACTTTTTTTCTGACCACTATGTGTGAATTCGTTTTCCTCTGTTTCACATTTCTAATGCAAACAATTGGGCAATGGCCACTAACACCAAGGTCAAGAGCACCACAGGCAGGATATTTCTCTGTTCTGTTTGTTAATATTAAATCAATAAAGCTTGACTTGGAGGAATCGTTCAGGTTGGAGCGAGCAGGATGTGAAAGCATGATTTCTTCTCTTTCAAAGCTATGTAATAAAGTCAAGATGTAAGCCTGGAAATCTGACAGTCGCTCGGACACGCTGACTGTTTCTGTCTCACTTATCCCGGCAGGTTCTGGGCCGGAGTTAGTGAAGACATGCTCACTGTGATCCAATTGTACGTGATGGAAAATCTTTGCTTGTGTAACTTGTGCAAATTATAAAAAAAAAAAAAAAAAAAAAAAAAAAAAAAAAAAAAAAAAAAAATCGGTGAACATGGCAGGTTTACAGATAGATCTCCTGCCATTGTTTATGATAGCGAGTATCAGGCCTGAGGCACACTACAGTATGACCTCAGAGTCTAAAAAATAAACAAAACCCGTGGAATCCATTGAGGATCAAACAATTGGTAAGGAAATGCCCACAGATTGCAAGCATGCGCAGGAGGCAAGACTTAAGAGCTGGTTTAATGATATGTCATCACACAGGGTTTTACATTTGATAGTGGCACAATCACAAACTGACGGACAATGTGAGGATGATTCTGAATGAATATGTGCATCAGGAGGGTCACATGAGCATGACTTATTTCTTTCAGGGAGCCCATTGTCGAAAGCTGGAGTTTAGAATAAATGTTTAATATGCGAAAGCTTAATATAGTACAAAAGATTAAAACCCAGGAAGCAGGAGTGTTCAGGTATCCCAGAAGGACTTTTAAAACCAGCTTGACATCATTCTCTATTGACCGGTTTGCTCTTGTCTGTGGAGTATTACAGATAACACCCAATACTAAGTGTCTACACTGGCTTGGAAATCAGGGTCAATCTCAGCATGTAACAGTGACCTTCAAACCCTAGCCTGCTACAAACTTGACTGACAATAACTTGCTTTAGTTAGATTATGACAGATGGCTCATTCTCCTCTGTGGGATGCAGGTAGACATATACAGGCAAGCACACGAGGAAACACTTTCTTCCAGGCAGTGTTTCAGGACTATCTGAAACCTGAACCTGAAGATAAAACCATAATATAAACAGTTCAGACTAGCTGTTATTCGGTGATGCAAGAAAGCGTATTACACAGACCAAATGGTATTACTTTCGGAATATAAAAGAGCTGAAATTATATATTTATAATAGCATCAATAACTAGTTCTACTGTTTTTGGTTGGATTAGTGGATTGGGATCAATTACAATGAATTTGTGAGCAGATTTATCCTACACCGTGTTGTCTTAGAGCCAGCAGCATTGACCTAGACCTCCCTCTACCACATGTTTGTGTGTATGTGTGTGCGTAGGGCGTGATTCGTCTCTATACAGGATATCCCTTCACCCCTTGCCAGTATGCTGTCTATTGTTAAGAGACAGGCATAGGTTGAGCTGGGATCCCACTGCTCTCCGTAAACTGACTACTGCAGTAGTAATGTGAAAATGCAAAGCAACAGATGCTCATGATGTTTTCCCAAAACTCACATTTAAACTCTCTCTGATCAAACACAAAGGGTGGAGAGGCATTCGTCTCATCTTCTCACTCTACTCTATTTTTGTTCAATGTTTCCACTGAGTATTGTCTTATTGGTCTATTTAACTCCACTCTCCACTCATTTTTTTAAAACTCTATATCTCAACATCATTGCGAATGAGGTAAACCTCAATGATTGTCAAGGCCTAAATAAAGGTTTGAATGAATGAAAAATGTTTTGTCCATGATATTCTCTCATCCAAACTATGTCAACCTTTAGAGGAGACCGCAAACTGCAGCTGCAACCACAGTGTCGTAAATATAAGTGATGTAATGCACATTATTTAAACTTTTGTGGTGTATAATGTGATTGAGTTTGACACTTACCCTTACCTGCGCGTGTGCCCAGCGCACAACCAGCTTCTTTGACAAGGCGAGCTTCCCATTTAAACACTGGATTGCCCTTTCTGCCTCCTGCACACATTCACACAAAAACAAAGAAAGAGGAAGAGAAAGAATTTTTTTTTTTTTTTACAATTATGATTAAAAATCAGCCTTGATGATTGCACGCAAGTCATTAATTCATTAGTCTACACAATGGAGAGACAGCAGAGAAAGGCTTTATCAGCTATAACTATGGTGTATGAGTGTGTGTGTGTGTCTTCTTTTTGAGAGGCAGTGTGATAAAATGTAATTTTGTCTAATCAAATGAATAACTGTCTTTGATGCTAAATTATATTAATGAAGTACTTCGTCTGCGTGTGCAAGTGTGAAAGGTAAACACACACTTCCTCTGCATAATCCTTTTGGGAGGGCTTCATATCCCACTGATAGACACTAGCTGTGAAACTAGATGCTTATCATGATCCCCTGGCTCAGTTCAAAACAAATACTGCCGGCTGGACCTGTGATGTTAAGTCCTTTTTTTAGAAATACGGTCCACTTGAGTGAGGCACATGGTCACGTCCTGACTGCCTGAAGACGTCTCATGACAAATCTTGCTGAAACCTTTTGAATGTGGGGACCATTTATACTTGGCTCTGGATAAATCAATAAGGAAACTTCCTTAAAATAAATGTAACTCCAAGTCATGAGTGAATGTGCAAACTAAAATCAAATATTTACTTTTTTATTATCAAGCACTGCACATGTGCACAAAGTCACAAATATACAGCTTGATATTATCTAGTCAAGGCTACACTCATCCTAATGTAGTGGCTTTGTGTTATTACAAATTATAATTGTATTACCAATGATTAACAATTAAAAGTTTTGTCAGAGTGTATCACTTAAAATAACGATAACAGGCCACAAACACAAATAATTTCTTGCCTGGACCAAAGTAAAAATAGTATCAATTAAAATCAAATATAAATAATAGAAAATGTCAACATGATTTTGTGTGTACCTCTCTTGTGTTGAAGTTGACAAAGCAGTAGCCTCGTGGCTGTCCTTCCATAGGCCCAGACTTATGGAAAAGGAAGTCAAACTGTTTCACATTGCCAAACTTCTCCAAAAGCTTCACTAGGTGATACCTGCAGAGAGAGGAATCATGTATAGGAGAGGGTAAAATAATATGTATTTAATATATATATATATATATATAGTATTTATTCTGTAAAATATTCATAAGAACAGAGAGGACAAACTTGTACTAATGTAAAATGCCTCACTTCATACAGACTCTTGTCTTAAATGTCTATTAACAATATGCATGACATACTTGGAGCCAATCCTGTAAAAAAAAAAGCCACATAGGTCTGCTCCATACCGTATTTTGTCACCCTACAGTCTGTGAATCTGTCAATTAGGGCTAATGAGAATGACAGCTTTCTCTCCATGACACCTTTTTAGCAGCAGGCCAGCTGGTGTGGCAGGCCTGTGACAGTAAATCTTTTATTGAGACAATGCTGAGGATACAGTAGCAGGACAATGAGGGAATAAAACAGAGGAAGCCTCAAATCCCCCCTGAGCACCGAGCTCTGCACAAACAACATCCACTGACTGTGGGACTGTTGGACTACAAATACATAGATATGTTGTCATTGAAGAGCTATGCAGTGTGTGTCTGGGTGTTCGTGTGACTGACCACTGGCAACCATGAGAAAAATGTGTCGTCTGGAAGAGAGGCTGGGCGATGAGTTCATGGTCACCTGTACGCTATATTCAGTACAATATTACTGCAAATAACAAGGTACTGATTGAATGTTTCCATCACATGTTGAGCAACACAGGGTTTCCCGTATAAGAAGAGGAGGAGTATGTGAGGTTGTTGCCTTTTCCCCACAGAGAAGACTGACTCAATCCAGTAGATCACACATGTTTAGTATCATAAATACTTCTGCACAAATTTGTCTAAACTGATGCATTCAAGTTACCTCTGTTAACTCAATCTCAGAGATCCAACTCTTCAAATAAGTTATTAGCAAGGATGCAAAGCTCAAGCAGATCTTCCAGTATCCTGAGGGGGACATAACATTAACCTAATTTTGGGTTGAATTTGGGACCAGAGTTGGGGGGAAAAAAAGAAAGGATTCATTCAAAAGGATTTAGCAATTACAATATTGGCAGTGGAACATTTTAAATCTGGTATTATTTATTGAAACCAATAAATTCATCCTGTTAGTTTACAAAACATGTCTCACTGTAAACACAAGTTGAAGTTGGATATAATAACTTTATGCATAAGTAAAAATACATTACTGGAGAAAAAAAAGCTGATTCATGGTTATTGATGATTCATGTTGTTTTTTAGGGGAATTTAGTAAACCGTTTAATGTATATATTGGTACATATTTCACTTTGAATGTTCCTGAATTGATTGTAAAATTTGATATTTTGCAATTTCCAGGTCTATGTTCACATTCTGTCCCTCAGTTCCTCTCTTCTTTATAAAATGTTAAATAAATAAAAAACTTGTCTTGTGTATTTCTTGCTTTGACATTTTTGCCTATAGGTTATCTTCCCTGGTTGTCAATACAGGTCTTGTTCTCTATCTTCACTATAAAATTTTATATAAAAAAAAACAAAAAACTAAAATAAACACGTTAAATGATGGCTCTGTTCTGTTCTAGAGTCCCAGTAAACCATGAGTGTAGCAGGAATGTATTATCTAAAGGAGACATATCATGCACATTTCCAGGCTACGTTTATATTCTGGGGCTCTATTGGAATATCTTTGCATGATTTTCAGTTTTTAAAAAAATCTCCTAATGTATCTTTTACTAACACTCCATGCATCCCTGCAGGTCAGCCTCTGTCTGAAACAGGCCGTTTTAGCTCCTGTTTGGAACTTTTACAATGTTTAATATGGACAGTATAAAAGTATAAAATATAACAAAAAATCCTGTTTAAATCTGTGCTTTTTGTATTGTGACAGGTCAAAATGTCACCTTTCTGTGTTTTCAGTGTCTTTACCTTGTGAGACTGTCCAGGCCTGAGAATGACCCCGGGGTGTTTTGTGTAACAATTTGAGAGACATGAATTCTGCAGCCTTTTATTGTTTGGTCTCTTGTTATTTTTAATCCTGAGATGGTTTGTTTGTGTGTGTGTGTCACCACAAAGCTGACTGTATAATTATGTGCAAGCGTCCATTAATCCATGTGAATGGGACTCTGTGGAATATGCGAGGAGAAGTGTGGGTTTTAGCGATCCAGGTCGAGCTAATGTCTTCCACCCCTCTACGACTCCCTGGAGGATTTCAGGCCGAGGAGAGTTGTCCTTTTCCCAGACAACACCCTGCAGGCCCCCCCATGTGAAGGTGGCTCTTCCTGCACTGGACTCATTTGAATAGAAAAGCCTCTATAGACATAAAATATGTCATAATAATAAACTGTGAACTAAAAAAAATTTTATTTAAAGAATATTTTTCTCTTCATGCAATAAAATCCTGTGAGGAACTGATCAAGAAATGAGAGGCAATCATTCAAGTGATCCAACAACCTTTAAATGTGACGTATTAAATATTACCAATTAAAAATGATACAGATATACAAATAAATATATACTGCATGTTCAAGCATATGTGTAAATGTGAGACAGATTACGTGGCTGACACTCTAAGAACATATTTGGATGCTGGCGAGCTAAACCACAATGGACTGCTCCTCCTGGGGGCTGTAAAAAGCACCGGAGGAAGAGGAGGAGAGGAGGGGGAGAGGGGAGGAAAAGGAGGGAGAGGCTGGAAGAGGGAGAGTAAAGTTCAGAGAGGGGATGTTGACGGTAAGGTGAAAGGTGGAGGAAGAGGAGGACAAACCAAGAGAGGAGAGGAGGTGAGAAGCCAGGTAGGACAGATACAAGAGCTAGGAAGCAGAGGAGAGGAAGGAAGGAACAAGTGGGATGTGAGTTAAGTCCAGAAAAAGAAAAAGACAAAAGGTTTGGTCCAGAAAAGTGCAGGTCAGGGGGGAAAGAATTTAGAAAGAATGAGGAAAATGACTTACTGGCAAGATTGAAAGTCAAAATTAGTAGATGAGTTTTAAGAGAAAGGGCAAGAGAGAGAACAAAGAGGAGGAAGGTGATGGATTACCGCTAATGAGAAATTCACTCTGAACAGCCAAAAGAACAGGAACATGAATATGTGGTGAAAGCTGCAGTTGCACCTGTTGTCTTTCTTGAGGAGGAAAGGCTGTGAGTGAAGGGCAGGGAAGAGGGCAAAAAAAAGTGTCTGACTGGATTCTGGAAACTATTTAACTTTACTGAGCATTTACAGCAGCAGCAACAGTTTCCTCATAATACAGAGTTGTTACCTCAAAGACGGGAAAGGGAGAAATGTTTGCAACTCACAGGTGGGAGACAAAAAACCGCATGCTTGAAATAGATCTTTTTCTCCTGAGGTGTCATGGTAACCCAGGAGCTCTACAGGAAACTTCCATCCTTCTTAGGGTGAGGAAACTTAAGATCAATCATAACTACACACACAGGCTAAAATGAATCTTTTTGACGGAAAGAACACATTGCACAAATGCAGTCTTCATAACTCATTACATCTTATTTGACCCAACTCTTCCCCGGCTCCAATCGGAGCAGAACAGTACGCCTCCAAAATGAAGAGAGCAGTCTGCCCGGCCAAATAAAAGTTTTTTTTAACCTACAACTTTGCTAGTATATAAACCCTGCCATTTAATATTTCTGTTTACTGAAACCTAACCATTTGTGCCAAATGTCTCAAAAACATGGAGGAATACCTCATTACATCTAAAAACACATTAATTAAATTTCAGTCTAGATTTATGACTCAGACACCCACTGTAGTGTCCAAATTTAAGCCTTTAAACAGCAAAAAAAGAAGACTTATATTCACTACTCATTTCATATTTTGGAAAGACTTCAACGTTTAATGATTTGCACCTTGCGTTTCACATCCTCCTCAAATGCGCTGAGCTTGGCTTACCTGGACAAACACAGGGAGTACTGCCTATGCTTCCCAGGACCTAATTAATCTTCCCAATCAGCAACAGGGGCCATGGGCATTTCTCTTGTTTTCCCTCCATACTGTGAGGTAGTGGGCTATTTAAAGAGAAGTAGAGCAGAGCAGGGGAAGGGGAAGGAAACGCCTGTCTAGACGCCCACCAGAGCTGCAGTCCATACATTCTCCAGCAGCCCCCACAAGCACAAAAACACACCCCTTCACCCCTGAAAAACTACCTTCTCTCCATCAATGTGTGCATATAGATGCTCTACATACATATATTTGGAAGCTCAACTGAACTCGCATCCCTACACCTAAACACAACGGAACGATGTCTGCATGTGCATAATGATTTTGTGTGAAGTGAAAAAAACCCTAATAAAGCACACAGACACCTCAGTGTGTTGAAGCTTGCACCCCTACAAGCTGCCACCCAAACATCAACTGTGTATTTAAACATGCTTACACACACAGACACACACACACACACACACAAAATCAGCTCCAGGTTGACACAGAGAGAGTAAACAGGGCAGGTGAGTGAGGAATGATGGCTGCTCCTTACCAGAGCAGGTCTCCACGCCTCGCTGCCTCTCTTTCACACACCCAGCCCCGTCTGCTCAGTCTCAGCCTGCGACACACACGCACTACGCACACAGATAATCAATCATGTGCGGACACACAATGCATTGCCTCTCTGTGAGGCAGAGCCAGGCAAGTGAAAAAGCAATGCCTCAGGTTCATAACATAGACTTCCTCACAGCGACGTCGAATCGAACACTTGTTGCTACTAAAATCAAACACTGATTTCAATCCACACTCAGCTGACTGATTCACATGTTTGAGTCGGCAGATTTGTGTCCTTTTTCATGAAATGTAGATTTGTATTTTATTCTGATAATAGGTTTAAAAGTCTGTTTTGAGTAATAGAGATTGCCAAGAGCAGTATGGTAGTTTTGACAAGAAGACATATAAATGAAGATAAAGCTTTACACACAGAGTTGGATCACTTCTAAGTGAAGGGAGAAACTGTGGGCCAAGCTAAAGCCATCTGCAAATTTACTCACTCTGTGATTTTGGGATCGATGTTGCCTATCCACAAGCGGTTTCCTTCATGGGCCGCACTCTCTGACATGATGGAGGCATTTTCTACACTCTCTGCTGCAGACGACATGTGTCCTCTGTGGGAGGCAAGGCACAGAGGGAGAAATAAAGCACACAGAAGGACAGACACAGATAAGTCATATTTTGGAGTTAAAGGCACTCTTCTTAACTCTTTGGCAGTAATGCTATGATATTCACACCCACAATAAATAGTATCAGTGTACATGCACAGCTTTGGTGGAAGAAATAATCAGAAGCGTCATGTAAAGCTTGTGTTACGTCCTCAAATATGAAAATAAAGGGGATGAAGGGAGTAACAGTGATGTTACCAAAGGAAAGAAGAAAACTAGGTAAACAGAGGCAAATTAACACAAATCAGGTTTTACTTAACCAATAAATAAGGTTCACAAAAATGCCAAAAGGTAAACTACTTTCAATAAATGATAAACCAAAACATTATAACTTATAGAGCGACTGCCAAATTGTGTGCAATCTTTGAGTGCTGTGACTGACACAATCAACCAAAAGGCAGCTTGAAGATCAAGAAATTAAATTATCCTCTAACCGAATTACCCTTTGACTTCCTGAATTTGCTGTTAATTTAAAACACATTTGATGTCTAGCTCTCAGAATTTGCTGAAACCTTGTAATTACAGCTTCACAAAAGGAGGAAGCACTAGAAATGAAACAGTTAAGTCTGCATACATGAGTGATAAAACAAATAGATGACGCTGGTATCCATTTTTAAGTTAAAATACATTAATTAGTGCCCTTTACAAGTGCATAATGTTAGTGCCATTAACATTTGGCATCTGTAATCTGATTTAGGCAATTACAGCAGAAATAAAAAGGACATAGTAATCCCTCACCTTCCTTCTCCAAGCTGATAACATATGAGTACATTTATAAGACAGTGACAATACTGTCAGACAATGTTGGCACACTTTACAGTTACAGCACATTAGATAACTCACATAGCTTCCTCAGAAATAATTTTAAACTATGTCAACTAAGATATGTGTTTATTTTAAACTATGTCAACAAAGATATGTGTTTATTTATATAAACACATATCTTTGCAAGTTGGCGTTGACTAGCTACCTGCTAACGTTAGCTTAGGCTACAGCAGGTTGATCGATTGACAGATGATTGATTGCCAGCGTTTAGCTGCTTCACATCCATCGGACTGTGTAGTTAAGCTCATCTCAGTCATCCAGTTAGTAAGATATTCAGTCATGATGAGCTAAATCTACCCACTAAACAGTTAACAGTCCGCTACAGTCAAGCTAATGCGAGACAGCCTTAGTTTACCTCTTCGTTGTGTCACACTTCCTCTGTGATAGCGACTGACTTCTTCGACTTAATTTGCAATTTATCCCACTCTAGGGACGACTCACTTACGTCAAAACGTAACACTAATCATTTCAAACCTTTTTTTGTACGTTTCCCCTCCTATAAAACTCGTTTAGCTAGCTCGACAGATTAAGCTACCGTGTGACAACAAAGGCGCAGCCTGATGTTGTAGCATGTTTAACGGTGGAGTCGAGAGGAGGCGCTCGGTTTATTGAACGGCATATCCCGTATATCGTTGCTGGTTCACCTCTAAGCACCAACCGCTCACTCGGTACTCTCTGTGCAAGGTTTCAAACACACACCCCCGGACGCGTGCTGATGACTACTTAAATGTGAAACGCTGCTTTTCCCCCTTGCCTGACATGCTCCTGTGAAGTATTAAAGCTTGAGAGACAGTAAGTATGCTGTTTTGAGGTTGAAGGATGTGTTTTGGTTGATATTTATGATAGTACTATGCTTAGCAACTATGTGGTTGTGTTATAAATGTGACAGTTTTTGCGTGTTGTTCGTCAGAATACGTCGACCTTCACACCGCTTCACTTACATAACGTGTTAAAAACAGCTAGGTATCTCAAATATGTATCTCTGTTTGTTAATAATAATTATAATAATGTAGTATTGCCTCTTACTCTACTATGTTTTTAAATAATCCAGCATTGAACCTGCTGCAGGACTGGATGACAGGGCAAATAATCATGATTAACAAAATATATTCTGATATTGACATAAACAGGAATATCTATAAATAATAAGAATTCATGGGAATTCAGGGATATTTTCTGGGAGAAATCAGACACCTGAAAGGTAAAACATTTGATCCAGTCAATGAAACCAGATGGCCACAGGACACTATAACGTAGTGAATTAGTTCAATAGTACAGTGTACACACCTACAATATGAATGATCACTGAGAAAATTAGGCTATGAAATAAGTTGATCAGCACAAAGATAATCACCAACAATTATGGTTATCAATAAATTGCTTAAGTCACTGAATGAAGCACAAATGTCAAATACGGTCAGGTTCAAGTTTCTAAAAGGTATTTTATTGCTTTTAACTGTTTTATAGCATCATAATATGAATATCTAAGTTAATAAGCTCCGAGATGAAAAAAATCGTTATCAGTGTATCAACCACTAATATTATTTATATAGAATATATACAGAAGCACATCTCTTTTTTTTTTGCAATGATCCGTCAAATGTGGTTATCAAACGTATTTTGAAAAAGATATATAAAAATATAAAATAAAAATCGGACAACATATATGCCAATATGATATATCAGTGATAGGCCAATATCAGCTGATGATATCAGCTGACCGATATATTGGTCAGTCACTGTTTTAAAATGATCATTAGTCACAGCCCTAGTGTTAACAGTTTGTTTGATGAGGCAGCTTGGAGGTAAACCCAGGCACAACATTATCAGATGCGCTGCTGTGTTATTTTCTGCTTAAAGTGTAAAGTGTACAGACAGAGGCGTGATCATACAGGCTCGCCAGCTGGCTTCTGCTGCTGGAAGAAGGAGAGAGGTGTGTCTGCAGCTGCTGTGTGTGTGAAATCGACAGGATATGAGGCTACAGTATCCCACTGAACACCTGTGCTTCACCTCTTCTGCTTGACTTCTCCTCTAAAGAGATCCGTCACCATCCCACATCTGAGCCTATTTGCTCTGCCACACTGCGCTGTATCATATCTGCTTGTCAGGAAATCTGCCAGCCCTGGATGCCTGTTATGAGTTTGGATTGGAGGTGGTGGCTCCACACTGTAGCCTAAATATTGCCAGTGAATATATATTGATTTTGGTTAATCTAGAGTCAGAGGTGGATTAGAGATGGGGGTGAGAACTCTTTACCTTTTGAATTTAAGCTTTATTTTCATACATATTTTACATTTAAAAAAGCAACATTTTATGAAGCAGTAGAATACATTTGTCATTTTATTGTAAGAAAGAAATAAAGTCAGGTCATAAAACAACTTTAATAACTCCAATATATTTGTACAAATTTAATCCCAGTTTAAATTACAATGCTATAAAACATATTTTTCGTCATGACATTTAATGAAAGAGTTAAATTAAACCCTTTGGATCAGTTGAGAAACATCAACTGTATTTTCTTTTATGTTTTGTTGAGCTTCCAGCTGTATATAATTCCCATTTTTTTCAATAAAATTATAAAATGATCTCAGTAATGTGATGTTTTGGTGAAAGCTCTACTCATTTGTGACCAAAGTGTTTTTAATGCAGCTGTATGGTATGTTTCTTCTCACAGCCTTTACTCACTTCCAAATACTCACCAGACAAAAGGGGATGTCAGTCAGGCTGCAGTACACTGCTAGCTGTTCACAGCCACTGACCGTGAAAGACGGGCTTTAGTGTGTGTTTGTGTCTGTGGGCTTTTCTATCTCAAGAGTTTGTCTGTGCTTGTGAGTACGCTGAGGTTCAGTGACACACTGTACAGTCAAGGGCCGATCTGCGAGGTGGGAGGTGGTTAGTCCATAGAAAAGCAGGGGCTGTCTTATAGTGTTGTGTGTATTTTTGAATGGGAGGTTCCCCTTTAGGAATGCCTGAACAACTGTGCACGGCCTGAGAGTAGTTTTTTAGCGTGTGTGTGTGTGTGTGTGTGTGTGTGTGAGTGAGTAAGAGGAGGAGGACGGAGATAATTAAAGGCAGTGTGTGATCCAAGGGGTGAAATGATTAGTATATATACAGAAAACAAATCTACAGTATTATCTACAACTGTCTTATTCCATCTATTAATCATTTAAGTAACTTTTAAAGCAATGATGGAAAACATTCCCCAGTTGAGAAGCTGTGAGGATTTACAGCTTCTCTTTGTGTAATGTGATAGTAAACTGAGTATTTCTAGATGTCAGAGGATTTCATTTGAAGACCCCACCGTGGGCTTTAGGAAATTTTTCTGGGCATATTTCACCATTTAATGACACAGAATAATTGGAAAAAAAATTCAGCAGATCTATACATATATACAATTTACATACATAAATATTGGCAAATTGCAATGAGAGAGTATTTCATGCATGTCAGCCACTCCTCCATGAAAGTTTCTTAATCTTTAAAGTTTGTGAAAGGCAGTAAAACAGACCTTTATTTTTCTAATTTTGACTAGCTGACAATCACAAGAAACACAGATTTGTATCCATAAATCTCTAGAGTAATGGATTTACATGTAGCTGTTACTTATATTTTCAGATGTTTACAGAAAAAGATAGACCGTAAGGAGACATGGCTGCCATTGAAATAGTATATTGAAATAATAAATTCTGTTATTTCTTTGAATAATTTCTGATAGCTAACAAAAGCAAAAGAGACCATCCTGTAATACTTTAATACAAGATGTAGGCCTACCTCCTACTGGCTGACAGGAGCTATTACTTCATTTTGATAAATATTAACAGCACCTCTCAACTGATGACTTGTGATTTTATCAAACTTATTTAAATGATGTCACTCCAAAATCAACAACATTGTATTTCCCTAACAGCATTTTGTGTTTATTCTCTCCTTCAGTGATGGCCATGAATCATCTGAGCCTGCTTCGTCCTCTGCTGTGTCAGTCTCTGGTACGACATGTCAGGTGTCCCCTCGCGGCCACCACCAGAGCCCCTATTCTGCTCCCCAACACCACCTACTACCCTGCTGCGTGCGCCCGGCTTTACGCCACCAAGAAAGCAAAAGGTCAGTGAGGAGGTGATCACATGTGAGCAGCATCTGTTAGCATGAATGGGGGGTTACTTGATCTGATATTATTTCTCTTAGATATGAGTTTCCACTCTTCCTTCAGTCCTTTTTCCCCCCCCCTTCTCTTCATCTCCTAAAGCCAAGGCAAAGGGCCAGTCAGCTAAGATGAATATTAACTCGGCTCTGGTGGAAGACATCATCAATCTGGGTGAAGTGAAGGAGGACATGACAGCTGTTGTCAATGCACTCAAAGATGACTTCACACGCAACCTCAGCATTCGAACCTCGCCAGGTATTTGTCTTATCTCAGTTTGTTTCTTTCCTTCCTCCTTGTGTTTTCTCTCTGTCTGAATCTCCTCACAACCCCCTCCTTTAAACTTAACAGTCTCCTGTAGAAAAAAATATCATGAAAACACTGACTCCCGTGTTTAAAATTGTAGTCACTTTACTCACATTTGCAATGAAAACAAACTAGAACAGATACAATTTAACATAAATAATTGCCCAAATAAATGATTTGACGCAACTCTGAGCAATGACAGTATTGTCACAAATGTAAGTATTTAATTTAGTTGCCCAGCTTGTTATTTCCTACTATTGTTACCAGAGGGCTGATGAGAGGAAAAGCATCCAAAAACAATGGAACAAATGCGGTATATTGAACATCACACCACATACAGATACTTGTTGTTTATGCAGCAGCATTCTGCAGACAGATACATATTAGTCATTTGTTTCTTTTTGAGTGTAATTCTCTATAATGTCTCCATTTTGATCTCAGCTCTCACAACTTGCCTTAAAAAAAATCAAAAGCATTATTTTCATCCTCTGTCCAGCACCAGGTTCCACTTGCAAAGGTATGTGTGTGATCTCATGGATGGCTGCGGTCCCACCAGAATGAACAAATGTTTATTCATTTGTATTCTTTGCTGCCCACTTTTTCATCACTCTGGCTAAACTACAGGAATACATGAGTTCACAGGTTATCCATGAGATACCTCAGAATACTTTCAATAAGGTTGGCATTGGCAACACTGTACTGTGAGGCCACCTTATTAGATTTCAGCTTCGAATCTAAAAAACAGATACTACACATCACAAGATATACATATATGAGTCATGCATTGACTCCATAGTGAATTGTACTTCAGTTTTTATGTTTGTTTCTTCTCCAAAAGTTCAGCTTACATGTAAGACCTTTGCTTTTTTCCACATTTCTACATTTTCACTTTCAAATGAAAGTAAATCTTCCTTTTTGTTTGCACCTACCTGACAAAACGCCCAAGGGCTTAGAGAGAGGAGAGCCCCATGTGACCTCACCTTGACCCTGCTTTGACCTCTGTTTCCCCAACTACATCCAGGTCATGACCCCTTTGCCTCTGGGTTCTAACAAATGGGAGCTGGGTTCGGGGGGAGTCAGAGGTGTGGTGGATAATGGAAAGTCCCATGGGAGAGGACGGGCTTCAGATTGAAAGTGTCTGAGTTTCTGTTCCTTTTCCAGAATATCGTTTTGATTTGCATCCTGTGCGATGCGTCTTTACTTTTAACGGAAGATGCGAAGACAGATTAGCAATAGAAGCACACACAGATTAGATTTTTCTGGCTAACAGCTCAATATCTTGTGTTGTAGATTTACTTTTAGATTACTTAGATTTTGTTTGTACAATTCTCTGTCCATTTTTCATGTTTTCATGCATTTTTCAAAAATGTCTTGCCCATTTTCTATCATCAATTCTTTCATTTATCTTTTCGTCACTTACTCTTCTCTTTAGTTTTTTTCAACAATTCTCAGCTTTGTATTTTGGCTTTTGCTCATCTTCAACATTTACAATTAAATGTCTTATTGACCTACAGGGAATTACTTGTTCACAGGGCCCAAAACTTCTCCCTCCATCTTCTTCTTGTCACTCTCGTCATTCTCGCCTCCTTCCTTCCATCCTGTCATCCTCCTCGTCTTCTCCCTCCATCTGTCTATCCCTCACTTTTCTCCTCAGGTCCGTCCACCCCCCCCCCCCCCCCCCCCCCCCTCTTCTGTCCAGCTGCACAGTAATCCAGGGAGGCAGCAGGACTTAGAGCTGACAGCAGAGATGAAATGGTGGAATGAAATGACGTCAGTTGTCCGAATGTGTGTGTATTGTATGAATGTGCATGTGTGTCTGTGTGTTTGTACGATAAACCTCCCATCTGGCTCTTATTAAGCGTGTGTGTCTGTGTGTGTCTGTGTGTGTCTGTGTGTGTCTGTGTGTGTGTGTGTGTGTGTGTGTGTGTGTGTGTCTGTGGAACATGGTGACACTGAACAACAACAGTACAAGAAAAATATCTTTTTAAAATACCTCAATATGGTTTTCAGGGTGACTTCCAAGTTGAAGATAAGCGATATTTGCGCTCAAAGGAATGCTTTAACTATTTTGGAAGTATGCTTATTCGCATTCTGGCAAGAGTTAAGAGAGAATATCGATACCTCTCTCATGTCTATCTGTTAAATATGAAGCTACAGCCAGCAGGCGGTTAGCTTAGTTTGGCTTAGCTTAGCGTGACTCTATTCTAAGGTAACAAAATACCTACAATCCACCAAATTTGAAATGTAAACAGACACAAGTTAGAAAAAATTGTTGTTGTGGACGAAAATTAAATTGATAGTGTAGATCATTAAACCAACATTAACTGATTTTTTTTGGCCACTTGAGGGCAGCAGAAACGATTTGTGAACGAAAACACTGACATCTCCGACACATTTAAGCTGATGCGCTGCACTTGTTACACATCCATCAGTTACGGAAAACATTATCATTCATTTGGAGTTGTCTTTCTGTCCACCTGGTGTATGCAAGTCTAATATTCACTCACCTTTAGCTCTGTTTTTGCTCTCTATCAACCCCTGAGGGAAATATGTGGCTCTTTAGCTCCTAAGTGCTCCATTATGTTAACCAGCTGTTTGCTACCAGAGTCTGCAATTTGGTACAGTGCAGGTAGTGTACAGCGGGTTCTTAGAGCTTTTTCTCTGAAAACAGCTGGGAGTGTATCAAAGTCGTAGTCAGACAGCTAAACACAATGAGCATAAACTCGCTATAAAATTCCACAACCCGAGTTGAGCTGCAGCATCAAGTGACAATTCTTTTTAGGTTCATCAATAAGAGCGATGCCTTTGACATTACAAGTTATCATTTGATACATTAAGAATTTTTTTATAATATATAAATATAGCTGCAATAAATAGCCCCAATAAATTAGGTATTTGTTTTTTGTTTTTTCAACAGCAACATCAGTTGTAAAAAGTAGTTATCATATTACATCATATTTAATATTTTAGTAAAGAAGATTTTTCCCAATTTCTGATATTTGTCTCTCAACCCTCGTACCCCCTCCTCACCCTCCACCTTTGTAGTTATAGAAATGACTGACTGTCTCCCCACCCAAAGTACTAACAGATGTGTAGGTGCACATTGTCAAGGCACAGGTAACAAAGACGGACAGGCAGAAGGTCACAGCTATGGATGTGAATGGTCTGCATACACACAGAGAGGCAGGCAGGTCCAGAGCTCAGCACAAATGGATGTTTGAAGCCAAAGAGGAAGACAGAATAATTGGCAGGCAGGTAGACGGTATGTCAGTGATTTAGTCAGGGTGCGGCCTTTAAATAAAAGGGATCCATTTCATCACATCACATCACACCAAGCTTTTATTTTTAATTTCTTTTTCTGTATCGAATCCTAAACCAGTACAGCTTTTTTTTTTTTCATATTCATATGATAAATTGATCACATAGAGAAAATTACACCGCTGGCTCACCTCCCCTTCACCCCCCTTTTCCATACACAAATACACACACCAACGCCACCACCACAGCCCCCACTGGGTACGCAGGGAAGGAGTGATGTAAGGCAGAGGTGGAAAAGAAGGAAACAACTGCGTCTGAGGTTAGCCAGATGGAGGAGAGAGGGAGAGAGAGAGGGAGGAAGGGATAGAAAAGACGAAGAGAGGGAGGGAGGGACAGAAAAGATGAAGAGAGGGAGGGACAGAAAAGATGGAGAGAGGGAGGGAGGGAGGGACAGAAGTCGACTCAAGTTGGCAACCTTACCTTTGCCTCTCTCACTATTGACAGTGAGGAGTAGATCATGGAAACTCTTGAACAGCCTGAAAGTGGTCTCTTTAATTTTTATTTTTTTACTTACTCATGCAATTTGTGGCTTCTGCTGCACATTCATCTGTCCTCTATTTATTTGTTAATCTGTCGGTCTGACTGAATGATTGACTGTGTGTTTTCATTTATATGAAGCAGTCATGGAAACAGTGTCATCAAACCAAATATACCAAAGCTGGAGCAATGCTTGATATTTGTGCCAGATACGATAATGATCTTCATGCTTACACATTTTGTTGAAGATCATATGACAATATGTGAGATATTTAACAATTGAAACAATAAAAACTTTATTAAAGATATAACATAACTTTATAACAATATAAGTAGCTGTAAATAAAAATATGATGAAAAAATATAGTCAAATATACATGAAACAGTACTTTAAACATGTACTGATGAATTTGTGATTAACTGATCATCAAATGGTCAGGCTTTTAATATTTACAATCCCACCATGGGGTAACATAGCAACATCTGGGTGATTTCGTATTTCATGGCTGTCAAATAATGCCTTAAATTGTCTGTGTAGGTATCTAAAGTAAGACATCAATTACGTTTATGTGCATTTGTTTAGGAGCTCTGGATCACATTGTGGTGACAACTCAAGATGGGAAGTTCCCTCTCAACCAGCTGGGTCAGATCTCCATGAAATCACCTCAGTTCATTATGGTCAACATGAGCGGCTTCCCTGAGGTAAGACGATCTCACACACACACGCACACACACACACACACACACACACACACACACACACATACATACACATACACACACACAGTTTCTTCCTACCGGTATTTGTTTGTCTCATATGGACAAGCACACAGTAACTAAGCTTTATAAAAATAATCCAAAGCACAGACAGATGGACCGTCCTGAGCCAGACCAGAACTCGAATCCCACAACTCTGTGTAAATGAAACCTGACCTGCGTCTCTCTCCAACTGTGTCTCAGATGCTAATTGATTGATCACTCCTGGAGCCCTTTGTTCTAGGGTGAAAGATAGCAACAAAAACCTAAAGTGTATGTGTGTGTGTACGCGTGTGCATGTGTGTGCGCTGATACTTGGTTATGTCTGCATGTGAGTTGTCACAGAATAGGAAATGACCTCATTTTACCCCCAGGTTAGGAAGGAATGGATTATTTTTCTTTTTTTTCTCACTCTTTTCTCTCCCTCTTTTCCCTTCTTAGATGATGCAACACTGTACTAATCAGAGCTCCAGAAAGATATTTTGTCCACGGGGGCAAAGCAGACTTTTAGTGGCTCGCCTTTCTAGTGGTCTGGAAAATCTAAATGAGCTTTTTTTAGCCTTTACCACGACATTATGCAATCATATATCTGCAGACAGTCATGAATTGAGTTCTCCTGATTGTTATTAGCAATAGATCTGCTGGCTTCTCATGAGATGCAACAATTCAGGTCAAGTTCTTGATTATTTGTGCAAATGAGAAAAAAAGAAGCAGGGAAATTAATGCACAGTCGAGACGATAGATCTTACCCAATAAATATACTTTTAATGAGTTTAGATGCATCCTGACGCGCCAGATGGTTTGTTACACAGAAACATCTGAGAAGTCATCCTTAAAAACCGGCAGGCAGGTTTTAAAATATACTTGGCAGATGAATGGATGAACCATCGATCAGCGTCTTACCTTGCAACTGGATTTGCAGCGCTGATTGATCTGAGCCACCAGTGGTTCGGACACGAGCACGAAACTTTAAGCCTGACAAGATGGATTCTTCTCATGATCTTATTATGTTGTGATCACGCAAATCCAGCTGCATCGCAAGTTAAACTTATGATGTCTACACACACATGCATACAATCATTATGAAAATCCAAGATAACAAAACTCCAGTACAGTCTGGGAGTTTAACAGAGGTCAGAAGAAAGGTACAAGAATATAAAACAGAGAGGGATAAAACATGACTTAAAGGGCACAGAAGAAAAAATAAATAAGTTAAGGCCCCTTTGTGCTATGCAGTTATGGGATGTCTGAGACCAAAGTTGATAATCATGAGAGAAATTTGGTGAACATTTTCATTGTCAATTCAAATGCTGGTCCTAGATCACACTGTGAGACACGTGCTCAACAACCGATGTGGAGTGACTAAAGACAGCCTGAGGCATATTTTGTAAGGACCATTTTTTAATAATGTTTAGGGAGAAAACACATTCACACTCAATACTTAATTTGTTCATGGCACACAAAAGCCAAAACGCAGCGCAGATGGATGAAGCAGGCTGATTATGCGTCTCTATGTGTTCATATTCTTTTTTCTATTCACATAGTAGCGCTACAGTTCCACACACAGTCAGCGCACAATCCGACATGCCTCATATTCATATCTGACAGTGTGACGAGGACTGCAGCCAAGATTGTATCACATCTCGCACAATGTGACATGCAATAAACTTACATGATCATTGTGGTTGCACAGTTTAAAGTTTAAGGCCCCTTTTTATATATACTAAAAGTGATGGAAGAAGTATAGTTTTGTTCTTCCCCTGTCGAAAAACATTTTGTAACTATGTTCCTCCACCTTCTATGTCACCTTTTGTGAGAATGAATGCTGTGGTTTCACTTTTTTCTTCTCCTTTGTACTAATAATCACATAACAACATGAAAATCTAAGTATTTTATCAGCAACTCAGATCAGGAAATCCAGTCTTCAACCTGAATCACGCTGAATGGTCCCCCGGTGAGTGTAGCTCCTTCCCAGAAACTCTGACCACAGACCACACACACGCCAACAGAGACACCCATACACACACACACACACACTACACTACACGCTACTCTGTCGTGCCCTATGTTACCCATGTCCCACAAAGAGGTGAGTCCTCAGTACCCAGAGCTAATAGGCTTATAATGATGCCTATCCATTACCAGGCACTCCAGAGGCCCTTCAATTGTTTTCCATTCATTCATTGACAGCGGCCTGGGAAGGCGCAGTGGAACTAACAACAACTACCAGCATGCATAGATCAGGGGGCAATTTTTGGTGTGTATGTGAGTGTAAGATTAGTGTGTGTGTGTGCATGTTTAAGCATCCCACCACTTTGTTCATAAAGTGTTTTCTTCAGGACTCCCTTTTCAAACACGCACACATTCCTCTCCGCTTGCCTCGTTGCTTTGAACCGGGCCATCTGCGTTTGATGTGAAACTTCAGCGTAATTTCTCTCCTTCTCCAACATATTATCCAGAACCTGGCCAGGCCTCTCCAGATAAAAAAAAAAAATCTGCTCGGTTTTCCGTAACCACCGGAGCGGTCGTTGGAGAGGGGAAGCGGTGATGAATTTGATGCTGAGAACAATCAAACATAGGTATGGGCCGAATCTATCACTCTGCACTCAAAGAGAGCAACTAGAGGCCTGCGCCCCGGATGATTTTAATAAAAAAGAAACAAGACCTCATGAATTAATTTAATGCACACAAATAAATTCCTTTAATCTCGCTGCCATTTCTTTTCCCCCAGCGGAAAAGGCCAGAAGTAGCTGTCGAGTAAGGGGAGCAGGGTAGAAAGGGATTAAAAGGAAATGATATGCTCTTTTTCCTCACATTGCATATTTGCACCCTTTGTAAAGCTCAGTTAAGGGAATTGTCATGCGGTTGCAGAATTGGTTCGAGGAGTGTGACTTTGTTTTCAGTGGTTCAAAGGATTTGGCTTTCTCCCCCTCGTCTGTATGCACTGTTTAACTGCAGCTCTCTGGTTCTAATGTAGTGTTTGCTGGACCGAAGGATTGTGTTGTATATGGTGGATAATGTCTTCATGTTTCACATATGTGAGTGTTGTTTTAATATTTACAATTGAGTCACATGTACGCGTCTTTTTTGGCCTGCCTGCCAAACAAATGAAAATAAACTTTAAATGCAATTCCCAAAGAAGCCACTAGATCAATTAACTTACTCCCAACCGCTTAGCAACATCTTTGTTTGATCCTGTGTTGTTTAGAGATATCATTTAGCTTTTACAGCACAGCTGTTTCTCCAACCAGTGTCCACATCCGCGTTGGTTCAATTCACAAAACACACAATGCTTTTCTTTTCGTTTTCCTCTGATCATCTTCATCCTGTAGTCTATAAAGATCACAGAAAAAAAAATCAATAAGCCATTTTGGCAAACAGCTGAGAAGAAGGAATATTTCTGCAGATGTTTCCATTTGTGATTTTGACAGAAAAATTTACAGGAGAGAGCAGTTCTTTTTTGTTACTAACACAATTATCATTTTAAGGGAATGTAATGTCCATTTTCACAAACATTAAGTTAGTTTTGACAGAATGGACTTTCTACATTGGCATCTGTATTTTATTGTAAATTAATTAGTTGTTGTAAAATTGGATCCTATATTTTGTCATTTTGACATCACTGAAGTATGTATTGATCACCCAAACAGAACTCTAGCAACTGATTGTTTTTTTACTTAATAATAACAGTTAGATGATGTGAGGTTATGCTGATTATTACAATATACAAATTGAATTGCTTCTCATTTGATAGAAATAAACAAACTGGATAGAAGTGGATTCCTTCCATCAATGACTACATGTTTATGACAGCTGAAGAAAGGTGTCTATGTGCAGTAAATGTCTTCAATAAAGAAGCAAAAAATGATCTATTTGAAAATATATCCAACTATTAATGCCCACAAACTCAAAAGCTCATATGTGTGCACCCGTGTGTGTGTATCCATGTATCATACACAAGCAGACTCTCCTGTGAGGTCACCGGGGGTCAGCGCCCTGCCCTGCAACCTCTCAGTCCTGTCCCACAGGGCTGAGCTCTGACAGTGGCCCAAGGCACTTCCACACTGCACGGGCTTCCCCTGACACACACACACACACACACACACTTAAACACCCTCACACATACACACACATACATACACACAACACCATAATGATTGCCAGCTGGAGCAAGTACTGCTCCAGGCGAAGCTCACATTTATTTTTGTGTGTGTGTGTGTGTGTGTGTGTGTGTGTGTGTGTGTGTGTGTGTGTGTGTGTGTGTGTGTGTGTGTGTGTGTGTGTGTGTGTGTGTGTGTGTGTGTGTGTGTGTGTGTGTGTGTGTGTGTGTGTGTGTGTGTGTGTGTGTGTGTGTGTGTGTGTGTGTGTGTGTGTGTGTGTGTGTGTGTGTGTGTGTGTGTGTGTGTGTGTGTGTGTCCCCTCAGGCTACAGCGGCTGCCGTCCGTGCTCTGAGAGAGAGTAGCATGAACCTAAACCCAGAGGTGGATGGAACGATCATCAAGGTGGCCATTCCCAAGTGAGTATCTCTCTGACACACACACACTTACTTCCCCAAGGGCAGAAACACTTTCCTGCTTTTAGCACTCTCCGTTTTAAGTTTCTTTTGTGATCGCTGTGTTCCTCTAGGCATTACTTCTGTTTTCTGTATTTTCATTTTCACTTGTTGTGAAAAAGTTCTGTTGACCTGATAAATCAATTATTCCATTTTTATAAATTAACTGATTTAAATCTTGATATTATCAAGTTTTCTACTTTTTAATATCTCTCACTAATTTTACAAAATAAGAACAAGTGCATTGTCATTGCTAAACCTTAAGTCTCACGTGGAGTTGCAATGATTAGTCAATCAATCGATCAGTGGATCAACCAAAAATTAATGGGTTTTTATAATGGATTATTTGATTGTTGAAAATTCTCTGTTTGCAGCCAATATTTTCTGGTTTCATGAGTCCTCCGTGATAGTAAACTGAATATTTTTGGATTGTGGACTGTTGGTTGGGACATTTTATAGGCCAAACAACTAATTGAGGAATAAAGAAAATAGCTGACCCATTAATTGATAGTGAAAATAACTCTAAGTTGCAGCTTGGTTTTGCTGGTCACTCATTACTACATCACCAGGTTTCCTGCTGTTAGCTATAACTGACAGATTTATTGACTTATTTGCTTGTAGATGTATAAGACCCTGCATGTGTGTTGATCTGAGCCTAGTGTCAATCTCTCTCTCCCTATTCTGACTAGTCCTCTTTCTCTCTCGCTCTCTCTGCCAAGTCAAACAACCTCACACAGAACTATCCATCTCTCAACCACTGTGTGTGTGTGTGTGTGTGTGTGTGTGTGTGTATGTGTGTGTAATATGGTTTTACCCATACACACATGTGCAAGTTAGTCTGCATGTATGAATGCTGGCCTGTGTTTATACTCATGTATGTTCATGCATGTGTGTGTGGATGGAGCAGCAGGTGTTAGTCTGGCAGAGGAGGGACACAAGAGTCAGACTGCTTTCCCCCTGCAATCAGTCTCGGCACGCTCCAAGCCTCCATTTGCATTTCCAAAGAGAAGGCGCTCCTTGATTGGCCCTGGAATCAGTAATTAGGCCGTATTGTTTGCGGTAAATAGAAGCTGCACTTGGATTGTTTGCAAATAGTCCCCGAGGCAAAAACAACAAAACAAAAAAAAGAAGGCAATTAAAGACAAAGAAGGAACGTGAAATGGGAAGTAGGATTTTCAGAGTGATTAACAAATGCAAAGTGAATACAAAGTTGTTGGGATGACGGATGTTTCAGCTCTGGTCCGAGACCCTGGAAAGTGATTGTTGTTAACTACAAGTCAGAATTAAGATGATTAGAAGTCATGCCTACTACAAACACTTAACACCCCCATTTACACAATATTGTTCAAAGTTTTTAGCTAAACTGAGCTAATGTCATCATTCAACATATCTTCAATCTACAAACAGACATAAACAGTACATGGATGATTGTGTACCCTTGCTTGGTGTCATTTATTTACCTCTCTGCTAGAGATCCTTCCATCTTACTACTTGGTCTTCTCTCTTTTCTGTCATCTCCTCCCCTACGTCTGTGCAGAGTAACACGAGAACACAGAGAGAACCTTTCCAAGGTGGCCAAACAGTTGAGCAACAAGGCCAAAGACTCGCTAAGGAGAGTGAGATCTAATGCCGTCACAGAGGTCAAAAAGGCAAAGGAGGGACACTCAGAGGACATCATACGTCTCATAGAAAAACAGGTATGTGTAGGGAAGAGGAAAGTGACATTCAGACTAAGGACGGTAGGTCTGAACAAAGGTTGAGATGAGATGACACATGAATCACAAAAGTGAGAATAAAGAAATGAACTTATAAAGGCCCCAAGACTTTTTCCAATGTGGAAATTATAATTAAAACATAACTTGTAATAATAATAATAACTTGTTTCCAGTGGTAGTATTTCCCAATTTTTTTTTTAATTCATAATGCACCAAAGTGAAAAATTCAGCCCTTTACTAGATAGATGTTTGACATTGAAAAGTGAGCCCAAAAAATATATAATAAAGCCTTCTCCATATTTTCCTCTGTCTTCACAGATTCAGCAGATGGCCGACAACATAGCAGCGGACATTGACAAACAGCTTGCAGCCAAGACCAAGGAGCTGTTAGGCTGACTGGAACCATTAAAAGAAACGGACAGATCTTATTTTTGATTGTTAATCATTTGGTTATAGCTGTACAGATGTACGTACAGATGGACACACTCAACAGCAGCAACATGTCATTTGGATCATGTTGACAATGGACATTTACTGGATCACAATGGGGGTAGTGTTTGAGTCTTGTTCTCATGATGAGCGAACTAGTCTGAAAGCTTCACACAGAAGACAGAGTCTGGTTCCTGTTTGGGTTCCCTTGGCAAGCACTGGGCTTTGGTGCCTGCCCACATCACCGGCAAGGCTCTGCTCTTCACTGCTGGGTGATATCTGTGTTTAACCATCAGTACATAAACAGAAATTGGCACGGAAACAACTACAGCGACAGACTGCCAGTCACCTCCCTCCTCCCTTGTTACTCTTCCTGTCTTCAAACAAACACCAAGCGGGGGACGAATGGACTTTTAATGGGATTTGTGGGCCTCCTCCTAATCAAACCCCTTGCCACAAGGACTGTCTGTTTATATAAAACAAGCGCACCCGTCTAAATGTAAACTGGCTGTGGGTTTGTCTTGGTGGCAAGAGCGAGAGAAAGGGAGAGAGGGAGTTTGTTCCAGAGACGCAGGAGCCGGCTGAGCAGATATCATTAGCGTGTTGCCAAACATTTGTTTCGCATTGATTAAAAAATGCACTTGAGTAAAAAAAATTTTTTTTAAAGGTCTTTAATTTCTGCCCGTGTCTAGGATTGATAATATGGCTACTTTCTTTTAAACACAATAAAGCTGGGAAAGTAACATTATTGATGGACCCCATTAAAGAAACACTGCTTTGTACCATATGCGTCATCTTTCTCTCTCTTGTTTTCTTTTCTTTTTTCTCTACTTTTGGTTTTGAAGTCGCTCCCTCCTCCATTAGTTAGAGTGATAATGGACTTTTCCTGTGTACAGACCTCTAGGCCCTGGCTGCTGGCACTGCAATTGTCCATTAGGAAAAGAGGCTTTTATTGTTGCGCACTTGGCCCTTTTTTTCCTTAAATAGCTGCACTTTTAAAGACACAGTCAGGAATCGATGTGCGCTGTAGTTGTTGAAACCGCATCGATAACACAAAATGTTTGAATGGGGAAACCTGTGCAGATCCCTGCTTTCATCCACCCACTGTTCACACCAGTTAAAAGCTTTTCATCCTATTATGTAGCTGGTCATCTTTTATCATGATTTGTTTTTTGGTTTAAATTTACTTCCTCTGCTACTGGTCACAGGCATCCCACATGGCAGACAGGCTTCATTTAAAAAGTTTTGCCCACACACTTGGTCTTATAGGCACCCAGTCATTTGATGATTGCAGTGCTGCAACATTGTAACTACTAATTATGTCTTCATCAAAATGTCGTCTGCTTGTCTTTTAAATTAAGGAAATAAATTGAGTTTTCACTGTGTTTTACAAAAAAAAAAAAAATCTTTAGTTCTAGGTGGTAGCAGCGCCACAAATAACGTTACAGATTGTGTCTTTATTACGTTTGCCTTGGCCCTCTGTCTCTCTGAATGGCTTCGCTTTAATGGCCTAAACAGACCAGAGTCGTTGGATAAACAAGAGTTTAGCAGAGGAGTGGCTGGGTCGGGACAGAGGAGGGGTGGAGTGGATATGGCAGGTTTTCGTGGTGATTCTAGGTCCATATGTCAGCAATTTGAGGGCATTGTGTACCTTGGCCTAAAACAGAGGCTTCATGATCGATGGAGGGGTGAAAATCTCCCAAGTCCCTGGCGCAGAACACAGGCAAGCACAAGGAAATTGCTTTCAGCTGATAGCTTCATTTTGGTTGACATTTATCAAGTGAATTACCCCTGTTCCTTTCTAATGTTTACTACTACCAGCGCCGCCTCTTGACGTACATGTGTGTGCATGCGTGCGTGTGTGACGGCGTTTGTGTGGAAGTTCTGGTGTGTCCTTTGGCCCTTCCGCACAAAAATATACAAGCCTAAATTAGTTCAGTAAACTTTTGATTTGATAGTCTGGCCTTTTATTCGCTGCTGGTGCACAGAACGAGAGATGCACACTGTAAACTTTAACTCACAACAAGCATTTTTACTGAAGGCATCAACGCCTGAGTCTTGCATGACAGAAATGCAAATGTGTGTGAGTTTTAAGACATGGAGGAGCATTTCCAATAAACGCTGATACTTAAATAATCAGAATGGGATGTTATGGAGAGTCTGTTGCAATGTGCTTACTGAATTTGGCTTTTTCTGTGTATCTCAAAGACCAAAGACCAAATACAAACATCACATATGACTAGTACAGCTTTTACTCAAACTGTATTGGAAAAAAAAAGAGCCACAATCTCTTGAGTGTCTCTCTCTCTCTCATCCTCTTTTTCTTCACTCTGCTCAATTTCCCTCTTAGCATCGTTCTACTTCTCAATAAATCTTTTCTTCATGCAGATTTTCTGTATTGCATTATTCATGTCTTTTAAGAGTAGCTCGTGACAGTGGTCGAACACTAGTTTACCAAAAAGACCTACACAGAGAGAGAGAATGTATATATGTGAGTGTTGGAGATGATTCCCCTCTGTTTGCTCTCTTCCCTTTGTGTTGCCTGTGATTACACCCTGAACATGAAGCAGCGGTGCTCCTGCTGCAGCTGAACCGCTGAGGAGGCTGCGTGGAGCCAGACGACGACAGAGCCGACCACTTCAGCAGAGACAGAATTGGATCGATCCCACACACACACATACTCCCTTCTCTTTGCTCTCTCTCTCTCCCCCTCTCTCTCTCTCTCTCTCTCTCTCTCTCTCCCCCTCCCTCTCTCTCTTTTCTCATCACCTCTGGAGTGTAAAGAGCATGAGAGTGTGAGAAGCCACCCTGAAGATCTCATCAAGGATTCAATCAGCGCGTGAATACCAAATTCACTCTCCTCTTTGCAATGTGATGATGGGGGGGAAACGACATATCAAGAGAGCCTGTCTGGAGCGAAGAAATCTCTGCATATGCAAATTGAACTTAAAATTTAAAATGGATTTGATGTTCATAAGAGTATCTCTGACCCTTTCACGAATGTAGTAACTGGCACTGAAGAAAAGAATATGTGCAGATTAGCCTATTAATATTTATAGATGTAATTGGTTGAGCTGTCTTGTTGCAGACCAAGTTTAGGCCCAAGCCAGGTGGGCACCCTTACTGCTTCTAACAGGGAAATGGCTGACCATTTTAGGAGGAAGCTGGATATCCTAATAATCAGGTAAACTAATACCGGGCGGTGAGAGCGTTTCCTTCCGCGTTAGTCATTCACAGAATTGCTCCTGTCTGGTCTGCTAGCCATTTTAACTCAATGGAACGTGCGATTTCCCCCTATCCTCCTCCCCACGTGCATTTAGAGAGTACCACACGGGCCCCTTTGGATAGCCTCTATACCCACGAGGAGGTTCCCCAACCATCACAGGGACCAACCAGACGCTCCAATACACACTTACACACACCTCCTGCTTCTCAAATCCGAACAAAGCGTTCCTCAGTCTAAAGTGGTTAAACTGTCATTTCAAATCGTCTGGACATCGTGATTACCGGCATGGGAGGAATTATATATTTAGCTTTATGTCTGTCGCCATTTCCTCCCCCCGCCCTGATCTGAAGTGACTAGCCAGTAGTGCCCTCGATATTACTATCTCTGAGGAGTTTAAACCTTCCCCCAGGAGACAAGTGTAATCAAGGGCTGCCAGCAGGAGAGAGAGAGGGAGGGAGGATGAGAGGTGCGGGTGGGTGGTGTCGGAGGCCTGTACTGATGGGATGGTGGAGGGAATGACAATGGACCCAATTTACAAATATGTCTTCATGTCTGAAGCCTTAAAAAACAAACATCTGTCCATCATGACATTTTTACATTTCATTTGATTTCATATCAAAAACTCTCCTCTTCTCCTTGACTCAACTAGTACAGGCATATTTTGCTTTATTGCTACAACAGATGAGATTTTAGAACATTTGATTAAGACACAGGAAATTGAATCATTTTCAGCACCTGCTTTTTCATCTTTTATTGAGGCCAAGAGTCATATCATCTCAAAATCAAAATGAAATAATAGTTTACTATTGCAGAAAGATTGCAGTTGTTTCAAATCCACTTTCTAGGAAGTGAGTTTGTTGAAACAAGACAGAGTAAGGCACTATATATATCAAGAGAAATTACACTTTACTTCATGAAATTCTTGCATCAAGTTGATTTATACTGTAATATACCTACAATGTCAGGTCACTTCAGGACTACACAAAAATTACTTGATAGAGAAGGTTTTTTTGCCAATTTACTGTAGTTCTGTGTAAACCAGCAAAATATATACCTGCTGTTCCTTCTGGATTAGTTTGATTCCTTGGACAGAAATTGGAATATTTTTCATACATTTTTTCCACAATACACTCCTAAAAACATTTGTCCCTCAGTAAATCCACACACCAGCCCCAGCCTGCAGGATCTCATCCATCCTGATGAAACTCATTCATCCTCTATAACGTCACCGCTCGCTCATAAATAAAAGTGACCGTTAGGAAAGCAGATGAACGCAGCCAACGGATTGGACAGGAAGCCTGTTAATCTGCAATCCAATCCGGCCTGAGTCTAGTGAAACCCAGCTCAGCTTGGCTGACCGAGGCCTGAGAGGAAGGAAGTGAAGGACTCAGGAAACAGTGTTCAGAGCTTTCACCAGTCATATCCATCACGGTGCATGGTGATGGAAGCATGTGCGTGCATGTTTGCATGGGTGTGTGTGTGTGTGCGTCCCTGTTTCACCAGTCGTATCCATCACAGGGCTCTGTCTCCAGGCCCGGGCAAGAGAGCTGGAGAGTCATTAGAGGGGCTGGGCTGCAGGCTGCAGCACTGCACTTTAACTAAACATCTTTTCCATAAAATAAATGCTTCCAGGTTACTATGGGTCTCAGAGAACCCAGGTCGCCGCGCTTTTGCTGCCACTCATCTGATCCCAATTACCAGTCAGACTGGGTCAGAGCCAGCGGAGAGTATGGATACAGACTGGAGTCGTGTGTTAGACTCACAACCCAAGTGTGCCATTCTTTTGGCTCAAATTGAGACATTGTCATCCTACCTTTGCCCCATCCTCTCTGCCCTGCCCCTGCAATGTGTACTCTGTAACTGAAATCTGTAATTTCATATGAACCATAACACAAATGGCCATAACTGGTTAGGTCTCTACATTGGCAGTTTTTTTGGTTGCAGAGATTGAAAATGCAAATATAAGCACAAGCCACAAGGCATGTATCTAACTGTTGAGTCACAGCATGGATTTTGCCACCATTTGAGATCCACTAGATACATTTGACCCTTTCCACTGTTTTTCCACATACTGATATAAGTTCATATGAAGACTTAAGGAGTCAGTATGCTTTAACTGAAGTGTTTATTAGTGTCTGAAACCCCCTCCCCCCACACTTTTCTGCTGTCATTAAGAGGAGTGGGGCTGCATCTGATTTTTTTTAAGCCGGCATTCACCCATGTCACCCAGCGACGTTAGAAAGTAAGCAAGGTTTGAACTTTTTTTCTTGGTTGCACAACTACTTATGTCATTTTTTGTACATACAAGTCATGGATGTCCAGAAAAAAATGTGCACTGTAATCCGTGCTCTACAACAGCAACACTTTTGCCCTGCAATGTGGTCAGGAGATACATCATACAAACTAGTCCATTTTGAAAAACAGGGAACTAATGTAGCAGACATACAAACTAGGCCCAGCAAGTTTATTTTTATGGCACCTTCCAACAACAAGGCATTTCAAAGTAATTTACATCCATCCATGTAAATCACTTGGTATGAATATTCAGCATTTTCTGTCTTATTCTTCGGCGTTGCTAAAACTGCAGTGCAATATGTTATCTAATGATATTACACCAATGTGTCAGGTCCTGTCCTGTCATTTCATGCAATGTTTTATCCTCTTTGTATACAGTCTATGTACTCCTTCCATCATCTGGTCATGTCATCTCATGTCATGTCATGTCTCACACACTTTTATTCCATCCCATTATCTCATTTAATATTACAAAACTTCATATTACACCATATGTATTATATTTTTTCCAGTCATGTCATTTTTGCTGTATATTATGCTCTCTTATGTTTTTCATTGACTCATAAAATCCAAAATGTGGCAAGTCTAGTACATGATATGTTGCACCTGGAATACATCTTTGTTGTTGTAAGATACAGCTACCAAGTGACAAACTTAATTCATAATTATCAGATGTTTTGTATCAGTGTGTCATTTTATGTAAAACCTCTCGGAGGAAGGAAATGTATTGATGCATATGAGCAGATTTTATGCTAGCAGTTTAGTATCATACTCTATAGTACAAAAACAAATACACAAATATAGAAAGTTTGCAGGCACTTCAGTACTTTGAATGCAAAACTTCTCTCTCTATCCAGCATGTTCACCACATTCACTCCAGTTGTGTTGAACATAAGACTGTAATCTGATCTTGTAAGAGAGGAAGAGTCGATCATGGTGATATATATGTGCTTGTGCATGCGTGTGTTTTTGTGTGGACACAGTGTGCATTTACATCCATACATTATTGAATAATTGTTTCCTGATGCTCCCCTCCTCCCCAGAATATTAATTACCAAATGATGAAACAGCCTCTTTGGTCTGTAAGGTTGAGGTTGAAGGAGGAAATGGGGGCCGCGCATGTAGGGGATCAGTCCTTTTTGATGGGGTTAACTCTCGTCTTGACTGTGTATGTGTGTGTTGTGTGTGTGGTTTGTGGTGCTGCTGAGAGGCAGGAGGGGGTGATGGGGATGGGGCAACACGTAGAATCGGCTGTGTTGGTAGAGTTAAGTTTCTGAGAAGCACTTTTCTCAGATTGAATGGACAACGAGAAAACTTTGGACAGCTGGATGTAGCAATTGCTGTCAGAGTATTGTATGGAACCAAATCTCTAATTAATAGATTTTGATTGGCTCCAAAGCAAAATATAAGCAGAAAGAAATGTTCAGACCTGTATTCAAATGATCATGTGTATGTGCTGCTGTTGCTGCTGCTGCTATTTTGACCAGGAGATATCTGTAGAAGATATTTTTCCAGTCTCAGTGTGGCCCTTTGAAGTTAAATAAAGTTAGATATACTAATATTTAAGAAAGCAAACAAATGTGAACACACAAACCAACTTCATCTGACTTAAATCTGAATGTGTTAGACATTCAGTCTCTGCAGCCTGGTCAGTTTGGTTGACTAATATTGGATACTATTAAGAGTATCACAGGGACCAAAAACTCTAGATACAACTATTTGACAGGAGACAGGAGAAGGTAAGATAACAAGCATAAAATAGACAATAACATACAATGCATACTATTATAATGAGGTAACGAAGCATAGATTTAGAGGAGAAGAAAAACATAAAAAGAGAAACCATTGAACCCATAGGAGTCTTCTCTTTTATCAGATGAAGACACAATTCTTCCTTTGACCTTTAAATTACAAGATTATCCACACAAGTAAACATTATCTGATGGGTCATTATCAACCAGTATCAGAAACCAACTGCATCTCCTGTACTGCATGGAAAGGAGGATGGCACCATCTAGTGAAAGTATGATGTAAGGAGTGAGGGTAACAGCATCATTTTCTAATTTTCTTTTCTTTTTCTTTTTTTAAAAACTTTATTTAGTCAGATACTCTTATTGAGATTGAGAACTATTTTTCAAGAGCTACCTGAGAACTAGAAACATTTCTGATGAGACAAGCACACAGTCGGCACATAGAAACAACACAAATAAGACCAGGCAGCCACAGTCAACAAATAAGAGTCAACTAAACCATCAGACAAGTGAGTTTGAAGATCTCAAAGGGAAATTATTTCATTTACAAGGTCCATTCTTCCTGTAAGCAGTTTTATCAAGAGTAGAGGGAGCACAAGGGATATCTAAGGTCAGTTACTAGATTTTACCGGAAGCTTTATTGAAGAACAGGATGAGATGATTTGTTCTTCTCTCTAAGGAAGTTATTGTACCCTTGTGATAAAGAGAGCGATGATGGCAACATTTGTCATTGCTGATTCAGCATTGTGTGCTTTGATTTAAAAAAAACTCAACTCATAATCTACATTTTCAGTATCTGTCACCCCTGTTTTCCTTGAAATGTGACTGTTAAAGTTTTCATTGACAGAAAACGGTGGCTGTCATCAGTTCAATTCCTGTTAGTTAAAAAAACATTCCAATAAAAAAAAAAACATTCCAACAGTGACCAATGTCTAATAATAGTTTTCATGCTTAGAAAAACTACCTAAAGATCCTACAGATGTTTGTCAGCCCACTCTTGCATCATAAACCACTTCTCATCAATCCATCTCTTTATTCCAGTCACCTTCTTCAAAATATTGCAACACATACAAAATGGTATTCCCCATGATTCAGATTTCTGAATCTTCAAATCTGTCAGTCACGATAACAACCAACATATTTTACTGTACCTCAATGAACTAAGCCTTGATTTAAGTATTGATTTAAGCCATGGGAGAAACTTAAATGAAACCTAACCATGCCCCTGCCAATAGCTAAAGACAGGAACACACTGCCAAAATTCACTAGAAACTTAGCATTTCCTGTTCCTCTTATGTAATGCTGAGTGATAAAGATTCCCCTACTGACTGTATGAATTCTTTTATACAGTGAACTGTATCACAGTTCCCCACAGTCAACATTCACACAGCTGGGACTGCAGATTAAATGATGTATAACTTAACTTCATAAACAAAGTGGAAAATCTCATGGTGAACAAAACAGTGTTAGCATGAGGTAATGATCCTGCTTTTTTCAAAATAGACACAATCTGTTTGAATTGGCATTTCTAATAATAAATATTGTAATATAAAACAATATATCTGTAGATAACAATACTTAAATTGTTGTTTTGTACACTTATCTTTAACATAAAATAAATGATAACATAACCCTGATCATTCACCTGATTTCTCTTTTGAGGGGAATTTACCAACGCAATATGTTGCTGTGACCCAGATTATCAATACCTTTGCTTTTACAACTACACATAACAACATAAAACAATCCCTATCATTATTTAAATGATGTTTAGCACAGTTAGGTTTTAAAATGTGTTTGTAATGTATAGAATAAATACAGTAAATAATGAAAATTAGACAAATACTCTCAAGACAATGGAGTATAAACAGCAAAGACTTATCACCTTCTACCAAAGCTACCTGGTTAGATTATATAAATAAACAAATAAATATATGAAATGATAAAGAGTTAAATAGAGCAACACCAGCATTAATCTAGAGTCACATTTAAGGCAAAGTCCAACAGCTCTGTTTTAATCTCTACCCAGGAAGTGTTAACTGTGTATCTGCTAAATGCTTCACTGAGTCTGCAGCTGGTTATTAACTTTATCTGCACGGGGTGTCCTGGTGGCTGGCAACATCTGTCTGCTACATCTGTAAATGTAATTGTTAAGACAAGAAAGTGAGAATGAAACAAACAATGAGCTGAAAGGTGCTAAAACGCTCCATAGAGTCTGACTCTAGATTCTGGGAACTGCAGAGTTGAGTTTAATAATGGAAAGATAGATTAGTACAGCTCCCCAGTTACAGTCAGCTTTTTGCTTTAACCTGATTTCTTACCCCAGAAAACCCATATTGCATCACTGGCAACTTTTCTTATGGCCAAACTGGTCCAATGTGGTATTTTCATGCCACAGAGTGTTATCTTTAACCAAAACCAGTCTTTTTAAAATCTATTAGGTCATTCTTTTACCAAGTATTTAACATCATATAAAGCATGTGTAGTTGCTACTGCCTTTATATGGCAACAAAATAACAGAATGGAAAATGACATGCTGTGTTAGGTTATGTTTTCCTCATCGACTGACTGTTTGAAATGTTTTCCTGAAACCAGTATGAGCCTGACCATCATATCCCCTTACCTGAAACATCTGTCTACCACAACAATTATCTGTCTACCACAACAATCATTTGCAGGCTGGTCTACAGTTAGTCTTTCACTTGTCAATTTATTAGGTTATTGTAGCGGATTTGTATAGTTATTATTATTATAATTAATCACTCGTTAAAAGGGGCACCACCGGACGTAAGATCCGGAAGTTATGATTATTCAATTCGGATTAATTAAATAACCATAACTCAATTAAATAGATTTGATTAAGGCAAATTTGATGAATCAGTCAAATATCTTTAGGCTCGTGAATTCTAGGCGTCAGGGAACTTTTTGTGTATTTAACCAGAAATAATTTGCACACGCACACAGTTTGTCTATGATACTAACAGGCTATTTATTTAAACACATGAATTAAGCAACAATAGATATAGCGTCATGAAACATATGCACGCATATAACGTCAAAGAGGTAGGTTAATTATGCTCAGCGAAGGTTAATAGCGACTCAAACTCATGATGCAGCAGTGATGACTGAACAGTCTAAAATCTTAAACGCTATTTAAAGCTACTCTGTCGATATTAAAATTATGAGGCAGTTGAGTTGGAGGGGTCAGCTACCACTTATCACCAGCCTGTTATGAGGTGTAAAAGAGTACCCTACTTTTGCAGCAGATTTGCGGTTCACCAACCACGATGGAGTCGCGTTCACGAAGCCCAGCGGGAGATCAATCTCGATGGCCTTAGTCAGCGGGGATCCTTCTGGGTCGGTGTCCGGTTCTCAGTGAGGCTGGCTCTTGGGCGTGCCGGTTCTGAGGCTGCTTCTTCTGGAGCGGGTCTTCAGGCGGTGGAGACACGATGTTCTGTGGCTGACTCAGTTATTTTCTTAACACCTCAGTTATGGCTGGGTCTGGTCTCTTGACCTCAGCGTGAATTACTGAGAGAAAAAGTCTGTTAGGCTTGTGATGAGCCTTGGAGTAACTGAGTTAAATGAGGTTTGCTGTCTGAGTCCGAAACGGACAAAGGTTGAAGCACGTGGGCTTTTAGGAAAAGATCAAAAAGGTAAATAAACTACGCTGGGATAATCAAAAAGGCAGCGACGTTAACTGGAGTACGACTGATTGACTTATAATAAAAATCAAGGATAAAGGCACAAAAGAAAAATGCTCTAAACTGCAAGATTACAAAAGAAAGATTAACTAATAGAAAAGTACTAAGAGATTATAAGCGAGCAGCAAGGAGCTAAAACAAGAAAACTAGAGTAAAGAAAAAGAAACAAGAGAAGACAAAAAAACAAGAGAGAGAAATTTTCAAAAACAGGCGCTTTTGTCCTCTGGGGGAGGACGGTTACGCCCACTCTTGGGGTGTGTGAGCAGATCCCACCTCCTTGAGGGACAGTCAGAGGATTGTCTTCGATCCTAATTGAGATGCTAAGATCTAATATTTAATTTCTCATCACTGCTGTCTCATCAGTACGAGGGAAATAAAAATAATCCTTCACCCTAATACAGGCATGACAGATATGAATTGGGATAACATTTATATATATTCTTAGATTCCAATCCCACAATAAAATTGAAACATGCATGTTATTTAAGAAATGATTACGATGGCTTTCTGATCTTACCAAATACAATTATGCTGATCTTATGTTAGCAGAGGTAACAAATTTTACTCAAATCATAACTTCTAGATTCCTGTTGGATTCTAACACTGTTTGTAGTTGCCAAAATGATATGAAATTTGTCGGGATAACATAGACATCAAATAAATGTAAAACAGAAATATCATGTTACAGGGATCACATTGTTCATTAATAAATGGGTAATATGTCATTTTAAAGTCATTAGGTTGCATTGAGGGAAGAATTAAGGGTTCATTTGGAGGTTGGAAGAACAAAAGGTTGTTTCTCTTTTAAGTAACACATGTTATCTGTGACTTCACATGTGAGTGATAAGTTTAGATTTAGTATATAAGCAAAGGAACCAGACCCCTGGGTAAAAGTTCGTTGGGGTCGTAAAAGGGTTCTTCTTCAGCTTTTTCCCCCAAAGATTATACCTCATGACAGGAAAAATGGCTGAAAGAAAACAAACCAGCTCCTTCATGTAGAGTGAATTGTCAATTTTACGACCCTCATAAAAAGGGATCGATGCATTCCTTTTGAGCCTGGCCCTTCTCTCTCTCTTCGGATCAGCCTCATGTTACATTCCCCCACTTTGATTAGGGGATGCTGGTCCAGGATCGTCGAATCAATTGATGAGGACATGGTGGGCTGATGAAGAAGGGTTAGCTGGTGCACATCATCACAACAGGCTGGTGATTGCTAAATACCTATTCTTAAGATTCGACCTTGGTAAGCTCTGAGGTGGGAACAATACTAAACTTAAGGAGAGAAAACAAAAAGTAGTTAACTGAGGGTATAGGCATTACTAATACTAACACACTTCATCTATTACGCTAAATCTAAATTTCTCTAGGGTCGGTTGGTGTTAGTCGAGATAATTTGTTAAATCGTCAGTACACCTAGCAACCTGGTATTGAAGGAGTCTATAACGTTTAAGGAACAAAAAGGTTATGACAAATGTTAGGAGGTATCCTAGGGTGTAAGCTAAGTGTGCTTGTAGGGGAGTGATCATTTCAGAAGTGGCTGTGGCCAAAATTTCTTCTACCAGTGAGAGGGGAACTAAATAAGGGGGAATCCTACCAGTAGCCAAACTATCAATTGAAGACATTGTATCTCTCAGCAGGTCTGCCATCAACATAGTGACTAACTGTGTATGAGCATGATCCACCTCTAGTATGTTCCCTAAGGTGCTTACTGTACCTAAGATTTTACTCAAGGTGTTGCTTTGTGCGTTTAACCCAAAAGTTTATTCCTTGTAGAGTCTTGCCAAACATCCTCAAATCTTCCTTTACTCGGTTCATGACACACTGCTGAGGGAATTGACAAATTGATTAGTGTAACCCCCACTTAGTACTTGACTCGTGAAGGGGACTTACAGATACAATCCAAAACATTCAAGAGACAACAGTTCTATTGAGAGAGAGTGTTGCCTGTACCCAGGGATAGTAGTCTATTCGTTACTACGTATCGAGCTGTAGGTGGTTAGACGGACTATAAAACAAAGAATGTGATTCTACTGACTATATGGATCGCTTGGTACCGTTGCTTTCGTCTATTTGTGGGTGAACGGTACCTGCTTTGGTCGTTTTTCTTTTCTATTTAGGACTTAACTGGGACATTGTGGTCCCCTGTAAGTCCCATGGGGGTTTTGTGTGGTTTGATCTGGTTGTGATGGACCCATTTCAGGATCGATTCTTTTTTTCTTTTGTTAACTTTAATCTGATATACGACGGGGGAGAGTTTTCGGTGATGACATAGGGTTCTGTCCAGCGGGGGAAGGGCATGCAGGCTCTCTTCCCTGTCCCGGTGCTAGATGATCCAACGGGTTGAGCAAAGATGTAGTACCACACTTTGTCCCCCACTTGGAGTTCATCGTACGACGCCTTTTTGTCGTAATAGGTTTTTCGCCCTTCCGCGCTCTCGTTTGAGTGTTTCTGCGCAAAAGTGGAAGTGGCTCGGAGGTGTTTGATGTAGTCTGTTACATCTTTCCGCATGTGTGGCCAGTACGCTACTTCTTTTAGTGTGTTATAAATGGCTATGTTTCCTTTGTGGTCCATACATGGCGAATCATGGGCATACTTGAGCATCACCCCCCTGTGGTGGCGAGGGACCACGAATGTAAGAGAGTTGGGCGCGTCGGCAGCATAAACCAAGATGCCCTTGACGGTCTTCAAGTTGGCACGTACATCAAAGAGTGCCTGTAATTCGGGAATAGACGAGAAATCGTCTGCTGAGAAAACGTTGGCAGAGGGGTTAGACAGGAAGGCCACCATCGACTGAATAGCGGGGTCGGCCATTTGTAAGGACACAAGATCAGAATCAGACAGTGACGGAGAAAGAGACACGTCCGCCGACGTGGGCGAGGTGCCGGAGGGTGTAGTCGGCGTCACAGTAGTCTGTGAGCAGGTTATGGTGTAAACCGCAGGGTTGGGTGGGTGGGAAAGAAAGTTAGTGTCGTGTGGGAAAGAAATGGGCAGGGGCTGGCGGACCTGGGCCCACATCACTAGTCGCTTGTAATCGATTAAAGGTTCAAATCGATTAAGAAAGTCTTGGCCAAGGAGAAGAGGGATGTGTTCGAGATTTGACACATAAACCGGATGAGTGAGACTCATTGGACCTATGGTTATGTGTATCAAAGCCCAGGCCGAAAGAGTGGTTCCCTCAAAGGCGTATGGTTGAACTTTCAAGGAACAGGTTTGGAGTTTTAAGATTTTACCAGAGAGACGGGTGAATGTTTGCAACTGGTCAAAGAGCGAGGATGATATCAAGGTGATATCGGCTGCTGGATCAATCAGCGCTTCATGTTCCAAGGTGTCTTCCAGCTTTAAAGAAAGGTAGAGCTTTTTCGCGACCCCCCTTTTTGTTAAATGGCCCAAGAATTGTTGGACCGGTGGTTCAACTGGGAAGACTGTAGCGTCGTCCTGGGACGGCCGGTCTCGGGGGCTAGGCTGGACAACCAATACAGTGCTGGGGGGGGAAGATTGTGCATTTCCCTCGTTGTCTTGGCCTTCCCCCTTGGGGTTGTCAGACTGGGAGTCAGGACCGTCGGTTATGACTGAGTCAGATTTGACCGACATGGTGAGGATGTCAGCCTTGTCTTCCCCTTTTTCTTGCCTTTTGTGGCGCATGTGTTGAATTATTTCATATTCTTCTTGGCTGAGGTCGGAGGTAGTGAGCTTGGCTTCATCCTCCTGTCTCGTGCCTTCTCTGAGTGTTTCCTGTTTGAACGGCTGTAATGGCCGTCTATCGCATGGGGCAAAATCCCGACGTCTGGGGTGTACTCTTTCTTGGTCATCACGAAATTTAGAGTTTTCGTGAAAAGAGACAGAGCTTTGATGGTGGTTTGAGTCCCTGGAATATCGTTTTGACTCATTCCTTTGGTGACCCCGCGATCGATTGGACCAGGCTGGTCTATTTTGGTTCTCAAACGGTTGTGGCCAGGACTGGTTTGATCTTCCTTTGGATGGGGGGTCCTGGGGATTGTGTGCAACCTTTTGTTGGTGCGCTTCGCTTGGGGCTCCCTCTAACTCCAAGGACAAGTACTTAGTGTCAAGGGCCAAGACTGAATTTGGCTCCTGGGTTTTAGACTGGTATTGTCTTTGTTTTTCAAAACCCAGACTTGCAAGTTCGCGCAGCTGTTGTATGGTGGAGGTGCGCGGGTTTGCCATGACTCCAAGATGATGGCTAGTACCAGGGTGGAGGTTTTGGATGAAGAGGGTTTTGAAGTTCAAGTCTTCCTCCATTTCGGGTTCATTTCTAGAACCAAAGTAGGCCTGAAGAAGGCGTTGGTAGAACTGTGAGGGGGGCTCATTTCGCCCCTGTTTGGTGATCATGGCAACGCTTAAGCCAGATCGTGAGATGGGGTCTGAGAACTCCTTCTCTAGGGCCTGTCTAAGCAGGGCATAATCCCTCCTGACGTGGTCGGGCTGTCGTTCGAGGAACCTGTTGACAATGGTATTGGAAGTTATTTTGATGAGATATATACGGTGGTTCGAAGTCGCGTTGGGAAAGTCTCGCAAGTAGAACTCGATATCTTTCAAGTACATGGCGACGTCATGGGAACCACTGGGACTGGGTTCAAAGCGTGTTAGATTGCGTGCAATCTTATCGAGGTCCCTGTCCGAGGGGCCTCGAGCACGAGGATAGTCTTGCGGAGTATAGGCACACAGATGGGAAGACCCTTCTGGGTGCAAGGAGTATCTGTTAGCTCCAAGAGGAGTTGGTGTATATGGTGCGGGGTACGATGGTGACCCCCTACCATGATCTCTCCAGACAGGGGGATCCTGAGACTTCTCCCTGTAGGGAGTCTCGACGAACGCGTTTCGTCGGGTCCGATTTACTTCAAGAGAATATGGCGGTTCTTCTTTGGGTGTAAACCCTTCAACCTGCCGATTATTCCGTTGTCGGAGGGCTTCTTCGGTTTCACTCCGGGCATGGTTCAACTCTAGTTGGAGCTGTTGGTTCTGTTCCTCTATATCCCTCGCGTCCAGCTCGTAGACTTGGTTTTGGGAGCGTAGGGTATCTACTGCGTTCGTGGCTCGGCGAAGCGCGGCTCGGGACTCATCGTAGTCTCTACTTACCTTTTCGAGCTGTGCCTCGGCCTTCTTTAGCTCTTTGTCGCTAAGGAAGAGCGTGTCCGCTAGCCTAGCGTTCTTCGACTTCCATTCCTCCTTCTCATTCGCCCATTCCTCCCTTGCGGCAATGAGCTCCGACACCTGAGTGGCTAGTGTCTGTTCGCGAGCATGGGCGTGTTCCAGGGATAGGTTAGAACTCTCCAGCAGGTGTTGTATCGTACCTCTCTCACTTCTTATCTGTTGGAGTTGTTGGTTGCGAGCAGCTAACACACCTTTGGCTCGTTCAGCCTGCTCGCGGGCGTGTCGGACTTGGGCTACCGTTATGAGCGCTATGTGCCCTAACACTTTAGCTAACGCTTTGTCCTTGGGCAATTTGGCCGAATTCTCCTGGATCAAGGTGTCTAACATCGACTCGAGTGCAGGAGGTGCGGCATCCAGGATGTCAGTAGCTTGGCCCGGCATCGTATTGTTGGTGAGTTCTATTAGCAAGTTCTCTAGGGTGTTTAGAGGGTCTGCCATGATGGAGCCTTCCGGGGTGGACGTGGCGTCCACGGTTAACTCCTCAACTTCAGACATAAGGTTGATTTGGTTAGATCAATTGATGTCCTGGATTAGTTTTGTCAAGTTAATCGATGGCAATTGGACTAGAGTAATTTCTAAGGTACAAAAATAACTTGCTTTGGATGTACAAATTAAAATTGTGACCTGTGTGTTATCTTTTGCTGTTTAATTATCAGGCTAGTGAGGGTTATCGTTTTCTGCTGAGTTTACAATAACACGCAACACAGAACAAACAAAAAAAAAACAACAAACAGACCAAGAGGCTGAAGGGATGTTAACCTTACAGTTCTATGGGGATTGGCCTATTAGCTGATCACCTTTACTGTGTTAAGATGTATTCTTTTAGTTTTGACAATTAAACTCTTAACTTTATTGTTGTTTGTTTTAGTAGTAACTGTAGGTAACAAGTTCTATTCCTGATACATAGTTGTACCATTAAGTTATGCCAATAAACAAGTATGTCTGGTTTGTTATGTGTACAGTTACTGTCTAGTTACCTTTAGGAATAAGGGAAGAGAGAGAGGAAAAAAATTCAATGAGAGAAACACAAAAAAAAAAAAATCTTTTTTTTTTTTTTTTTTTTTCAATCAAATAAATTAAAATAAAAATTATTTTAATTAATTTCCTTTTCGAGTAATAAACACAATTTGTCTTCAATTGAATAAAAATAAAAATTTTAATCAAAAAAAATTATTTTATTTTAATTGATAAAATTTTTCGAATTATAAACCAAATTTGTTTTCCATTAAATGTAGAAGTGACCAGGAACAGTTAGTACATCTGAGGTGAACAGCGGAAAAATCTTTTAGAATTAAGTTTGGAGCTAATGATACTAAACAGCAGTTACTTTTATTGAGCTAAGGGAATTACACTGTGAACATGAGATTGTCTTACAATAGTGATTATACTATGTATTAATCTTAAACAAGTTTCAGGTAATTAGAATTTAGAGAAGAAAATTATGTTACTCAATCAATTACTGTCAATTTTAACTTGATTTGAATGTATTGGTTACAATTTTATAAGCTTCTTATGACGGATGAAGGTTTGCATAAAAGGGACATTCAAATTCAGTTAACCAAATCAACCACCAGATGTCGCTGCAGTTTTTTTTTTTCTCTGGATATGGAGCGACGGAAGCGGAAAGGAAAGGGAAGGGCGGTGACGTCAAGGCTGACGCTTTTTGGCTACGCCCACTGAAGGACTTGCTCGCGCTGGCACAAAAATGGCTATTTCGCCCTCAGACACAGGCAGCAACACTCTCCTCTCAATGACCTGGCATGAACTCTCAAACAAAAGGCGGCGAGGCAGAGAAAGCCTCCAGTTTTGAACGGTTTTCCGCTCGTCTTAAAGCACAGTTGCAAAGCACTATCTCAACTCTTTTCCCTCGACAGTGTGGAAACCGTAGCACAGTATTACCGTATAACAACGTCTGTCAAGACTTTACTTTGATATAAAACAATTATCAGTCGCGGCTTTGGGCCTTTCAGGCGGACTTTCCACCGTTCAAAAACAGCTGCTTACTTTGAAATCAGCGGTACAGCAATTATTTATTTCAGGCTCAAGTAGCTCAATATAACTAGCTCAAACTAGTACAATCAACAACTAGCTCTTCAGCTTTCACACGTCTTCAGCAGGACGTACACTGAGTGATTTAAACACTTCACTGCTCTCAGGTCTATTATCTTGGTTATAGACCGACACGAATAATTATTTTATTTCCGTCTTCAAAGGGCTTAACACAACTAGCGCAGCAGCCAGTAACAATAATCAGCTTTATAGCTTAGACACACGTCCGGGTGGGACGTAAATAAAAGTGATTTAATACCCTATAGCTCTCGTAATCTAACACGGGTCTGTTATCCCGTTTTGAAAGAGACAAGGAGGATTATTTTATTTCAGTATTCAAACGGACTCCACACCACTAGCGCAGCAGCCCGTGACAATAATCAGCTTTATAGCTTAGACACACGTCCGCAGCGGGACGTAACAATAGTGATTAACACTTTACTTCTCTCGCAATCAAACACAGAGAATTATTTATTTCAGTCTCAGGGGACTTAACATGGCTAGCACACCGGCTAGTATCAATACTCAGCTTTATAGCATGAACACGCGTCCGCGGCGGGACGTAAACAAATAGTGGTTTACACTTTACTTCTCTCGCACTCACGGAACTTCCTTTTGGGAACCGGCAGAGAGGAACAGAGGGGGATCTCCTAGCCTGTGGTTTGGCCGTTAGCGGTTTAGGTAGCTAGTCTAAGCGGCTAACACGGAGATTTTTGAGGTGGACTCAAGATCTGCTGGGTAAACGCAGCCAGACTTTCCACACTCAAGGCAGGGGGACAATGACCGGAATCCGCAGTGACTGTCTTCTGCCTAAGGCCTTTAATCAATAAGCGTATGTTTAACGCTGTAAGCATGCACTTCATAAACACAACAACACTCCTCTATTTCTATGGGAAGTTAGCGTGTAGTCTCTAGCGCTCTATCGCCCCTTGCGGGCGGAGGATTTACTTGCAGCAAAATTATGTAGATATTTAACTGGAAGCACAATCAGTCATACTCAGTACACAATTAAACGTTGCAGTCAGACGCTTGAATTTCAGGTGGATATGCTCAAACACAGTCAGTACATAGCATAGTCAAACCAACACTGCGAGGAATTTGTTTAATTTCTGAGTTAAATACACTTCAGTTATGATGCCTCACACGGGGCACCAGAAATGTAGCGGATTTGTATAGTTATTATTATTATAATTAATCACTCGTTAAAAGGGGCACCACCGGACGTAAGATCCGGAAGTTATGATTATTCAATTCGGATTAATTAAATAACCATAACTCAATTAAATAGATTTGATTAAGGCAAATTTGATGAATCAGTCAAATATCTTTAGGCTCGTGAATTCTAGGCGTCAGGGAACTTTTTGTGTATTTAACCAGAAATAATTTGCACACGCACACAGTTTGTCTATGATACTAACAGGCTATTTATTTAAACACATGAATTAAGCAACAATAGATATAGCGTCATGAAACATATGCACGCATATAACGTCAAAGAGGTAGGTTAATTATGCTCAGCGAAGGTTAATAGCGACTCAAACTCATGATGCAGCAGTGATGACTGAACAGTCTAAAATCTTAAACGCTATTTAAAGCTACTCTGTCGATATTAAAATTATGAGGCAGTTGAGTTGGAGGGGTCAGCTACCACTTATCACCAGCCTGTTATGAGGTGTAAAAGAGTACCCTACTTTTGCAGCAGATTTGCGGTTCACCAACCACGATGGAGTCGCGTTCACGAAGCCCAGCGGGAGATCAATCTCGATGGCCTTAGTCAGCGGGGATCCTTCTGGGTCGGTGTCCGGTTCTCAGTGAGGCTGGCTCTTGGGCGTGCCGGTTCTGAGGCTGCTTCTTCTGGAGCGGGTCTTCAGGCGGTGGAGACACGATGTTCTGTGGCTGACTCAGTTATTTTCTTAACACCTCAGTTATGGCTGGGTCTGGTCTCTTGACCTCAGCGTGAATTACTGAGAGAAAAAGTCTGTTAGGCTTGTGATGAGCCTTGGAGTAACTGAGTTAAATGAGGTTTGCTGTCTGAGTCCGAAACGGACAAAGGTTGAAGCACGTGGGCTTTTAGGAAAAGATCAAAAAGGTAAATAAACTACGCTGGGATAATCAAAAAGGCAGCGACGTTAACTGGAGTACGACTGATTGACTTATAATAAAAATCAAGGATAAAGGCACAAAAGAAAAATGCTCTAAACTGCAAGATTACAAAAGAAAGATTAACTAATAGAAAAGTACTAAGAGATTATAAGCGAGCAGCAAGGAGCTAAAACAAGAAAACTAGAGTAAAGAAAAAGAAACAAGAGAAGACAAAAAAACAAGAGAGAGAAATTTTCAAAAACAGGCGCTTTTGTCCTCTGGGGGAGGACGGTTACGCCCACTCTTGGGGTGTGTGAGCAGATCCCACCTCCTTGAGGGACAGTCAGAGGATTGTCTTCGATCCTAATTGAGATGCTAAGATCTAATTTTTAATTTCTCATCACTGCTGTCTCATCAGTACGAGGGAAATAAAAATAATCCTTCACCCTAATACAGGCATGACAGATATGAATTGGGATAACATTTATATATATTCTTAGATTCCAATCCCACAATAAAATTGAAACATGCATGTTATTTAAGAAATGATTACGATGGCTTTCTGATCTTACCAAATACAATTATGCTGATCTTATGTTAGCAGAGGTAACAAATTTTACTCAAATCATAACTTCTAGATTCCTGTTGGATTCTAACACTGTTTGTAGTTGCCAAAATGATATGAAATTTGTCGGGATAACATAGACATCAAATAAATGTAAAACAGAAATATCATGTTACAGGGATCACATTGTTCATTAATAAATGGGTAATATGTCATTTTAAAGTCATTAGGTTGCATTGAGGGAAGAATTAAGGGTTCATTTGGAGGTTGGAAGAACAAAAGGTTGTTTCTCTTTTAAGTAACACATGTTATCTGTGACTTCACATGTGAGTGATAAGTTTAGATTTAGTATATAAGCAAAGGAACCAGACCCCTGGGTAAAAGTTCGTTGGGGTCGTAAAAGGGTTCTTCTTCAGCTTTTTCCCCCAAAGATTATACCTCATGACAGGAAAAATGGCTGAAAGAAAACAAACCAGCTCCTTCATGTAGAGTGAATTGTCAATTTTACGACCCTCATAAAAAGGGATCGATGCATTCCTTTTGAGCCTGGCCCTTCTCTCTCTCTTCGGATCAGCCTCATGTTACATTATTTAAGTCTCATACAGGGAGATTTTGAAGTAAGAGAGAAAGGAAATAATAACAGGCAGTCACTGTCATGCGTCTAGTTTAAGTTTCTCTCTGAAGGTTGATGTGGTAGTTGTTGAATTTGACCGAGATGGTGACTCAATGAAAAGATGAAACAATTCCTGGAGGGGGCTAAACATACACAGACTTTTTTTTTTCATCTGTTGGATTTCAAGTGTTACTGGAATCTACAAGGCCTCTTGCCAGAAACACTAAGTTACTTCCTCTTTTGCCACATAAGCTGCTGGTACTTTGCTCGCAGTCCAGCAATTGACCCTGATAATAACCTTTTTTCTTGAGCGCATCGAGAAACACAACGCAGAACAGAAACCGAAACAACTCCAATCATTTATAAACCGTTAGAACTATCAGACCTATTTGACACAGAGTTTCAGAGCTGAAATCAGCCTCCATTGTTTCATGAGTACAGTATCATGAGCAAAGTTAAGGACAATTCCACTGTTGCCTTTCTCCATCCTTACTGTAGTTGTTATAAATAACGTATATTCTTTAAAAAACAAAATCCTCAATCAAAATTAGAATCAGGGTTTTCAAGGATGAATTATTTATTGTATTAACAATAAATACACTAAGTACAAATACTTTTTTGAATTTTTCACTTTCAACATATTATGCAGCATATTTGGGCTTATACAAAATACAAAATCTACAGTACTTAAAGTTTCAATATAACAAATTGCAAAAGAATATACAAATGTAAAAACTATACTGAACATGTGATGAAAACTTTTGTGACCTCAGTACTTCACAGTTTGTGTTTGGAGCTTCAACAGCTCTCGTGTCCCAACAGTTTCCCTGAGTGTGGGGCAGTGTCCAGGGCAGGCCATGATCAACACCCTGCATCCTTTTCTTTCACTTATAAACGTCTTCAGGGAATCATCAAATAATTGGTCCCCTTCTCTGTATCCATCCAACAACAGCAGAACGTTGGACCTGGTTAACACAGTCCTCAGCTCATCCTCCGTTGATACCTTTTCCCCGAGAGACAGTTGAGATATTATTTCTTGAAACAAGTCACCCTTCGCAGTGCTACAGTCCACATATAGAAGAAGATGAACCATGCTGAGATCAAGGAGGTTAGTGAGGGCATCTGTGGGGCCCTTAACCCAAGAGGAGATCAGGATGTGGGCTAAGGTCGTCTTCCCACTTCCTGGGGGTCCCTCAATAAAAAGCATCTCTTCAGCTTCTGGGATTAAGGATTGAAGAGTCACTGGCTGGCCCTCACTGCGAAAAAAACAAACAAGAAAACAAGCAGGTTTGTGATTGTAAATTACACAGGCCAGCACAAATAGAAATATATAGACTTATATCAACTAGATACGTCCACACACAAAGTTTCAATTCAGAGGCAAAACAGTAAATACAGCAACATTTCATAAAAACGAGTTGCTGTAGGGGTGAAGTACATTCACCCAAATTTTTTCACATCGAGTTGAATTTTGGCCAAGTTTGACATACCACTGACGCATATAACCTAATAATAACCCATCACATCGAGAAACTAATAGGACATAAGCAGCCCAGAATGAGGTCAACTTTGCTGGATTCAGGTTTAGGTTTTGTACATCTGGTTATCATCTGGGTAGCAATGGGATCTCATATTTATTTGTCCTTAAGGGACCCTACAGATTTAAAATGGTATTGGGCCTAGTACTGACCCCTGAGGGGCACCTCCAAGTTCTCAAAGATATTGTGCTCAACAAAATTAGCTGAGAACAAACACATTTCCTTTCTTGATAGAACTTATTTTTAACCGCAGGCTCTGAATAGAAAGACCTGGGTAAATTGTTCTCAGTGAAGAACCGAAAGAGCCTGCTGTTGAAAGCCTTACTCGGAACACAATAAGTGATTATACAGAGGAGGTGTGATACTGTACGCTTTTTCCGAAATAAGTGTTATTTCTTTCAGGCAAGGTATGAAAGAGACTGTGGGAGGCTAAAAATGTTTCCAATGGTTTGAAATGTAAGAAATTGAACTGTTACTTCTACCGAAAATGAGATCATAGCAGATTCTCACATTATGATGAACTCCTGCATAATTGACTCACTTGTTTTGTAGTCTGTGAGGGTCATCCCAGTGGTATCCCATCTCCGTACTGAATGAGTTGTCAGCATAATGGGCTTTCAGAGACGCCCTCAGATTTTCCCTTAAATCTGTTTACAACAAAAGAAACTTTATTGTAATCATTTCTATATGATTTGATGAACAGAATCAAATACTGTTTTCTTTTGTCTTTCTCTATCTTGTATGGAAAATTATCTGCAAAGTAGAGTGTGCAGAGTGATCTTTCTGAAGTGCATGTAGTTATGAATTTAGTTCAGTAGCCTCATTCATTTACAGGAAGACATCTTACTGAATTTGTGGTGTCTTAAGGTTGGTGTTGGACAATAAGAGTGGTTTTGCACTAGCCTGAGTTTGAATATAAAAACAGGCAAAATGTTAAGAGTCCATCTTTGGCACATGTAAGTAACTTACCTTCATCATTTTCTTTCCCTATTTGTAGGCCTGGTGGAGAAGAAGAATATTGTTAGAAAACCAACACACAGGAGACACAGAGACATACTGAATCAATCAATTTTAGAATAAGTAAATGATTCTGCAGGATTGTCGCAAGTCCAGATAGATTCATTGAATGTAATATTTAACATACTTTGTAATATAGAACTCTGTACAACATAGGTCTTGTGCTTAATTGATTTGGAACTTGCAAGAGGTTACTGTATGCTGTGATTAGAGTTTTAGCCTTGCTAGTGAAACAGTACATGCTTGAAAGTGATTAATCAGTCAAATAAGTAAATAGCTTCACATTACATAGTTGATGTTGTGAAAATGTACATGCAAACGAATATGATATTCACAGCAAAAATCAACTAGTTGAGAAAGAGCCTGGGAATTGATTGTAGGCGTCATCATCATCATAGTGGGAGAAAAACCTTGTCATCAGACTTTTGGGATATCCCTAAATGTATTATAATTTATCTCACCCTTTTTTGTGGCAAAGTGTGGCCACAAAAATGACATTGTGGGTGTCTTACCTAACAGAAATGCATCAGCAATAATCTGACTAAACTCAAAATGGCAAAATGATTTCTTGCTGAAATTTTGTTTAGGCGTTTAGTTTATGAGGCTCCATTTTTAAAATAATGTTGCCAAGTGCTTAACCATCAAAGTAGAATCAAGGAGAAAATATAAAACAGCACAAGTTCTGTTTAGACTCACAGACAGGAGCAGGAAAAAACCCGCCACGACCATTGACCAGAAGGTTCCTGGTGTTGTGGGTGCCGGCTCCTATTGAAGAAACATTGCTATCAATTAAATGTGTTGGTACAGTATGTTTGTATTAATTTCAACATGGATAGAAGGATGGAAGTCATTATATGTGGTTTGATTGGCACTGTATATAAATAGTGTCTAATTGAAATATATAATATAATAATAAAATGGGACAGAATAGTGTTTGATTTTAAATCATGTATTGGGAAATGTTTTATATTAACTAAACTTTACACACATTTGACAGAGAGAGTAATACAGTTAATACTGTTTTGGGTCACAAATTAGTTTAGTTTAATTAGTTTATTATTTTTCTTCATTATTATATTCAATATCATAATTATATTATCTTGTAAATCTTTATCATGTGTTTTATGTGCCCTTGTAAGTACATCCATTGTTTTTATATAGGGTTAGGGTTTTTTAATCATTATTTTACAGATGAACTTGCCTCTATGAAGGTTCACTCTTTCTTGATACCAATATATAAATCTAAAGGTTTCCTAACCCATAACTGAAGTAAGAATTCATAGGATTTTCACAGATAGGCAGAAACGTGTAATAATCCTACTATTGATATGATGATATGCTTGTTTGGGGGATTATACAAACAAGAAGCATGTGCCACACTGAAAAACCACCCATGCATTTACAAAAACCCTCAAATTCCCCCGTCACACAAACCAAGCTGGGTGTTTCCAAACATGGATGTTTTAACATATGTCATTTTCAAAGTGCTAAGTCATGCTCACATGCAAACATGCGCTCTCAGTCACATGATGCTAAAACTCCCTCAGCTACAATGTATGCTATGTGTAACACACAACTTCCTCTTTTCAGAACCATACTGACTTGACTCAACATTCATTAAACTGTGTAGCAGCACGTATTGTGTTGAGTTGGCATATTGCTGTTTACTTACAGTCTTCTCCCTACGTGTCAGAAACACAAAGTAAGCATTGCTGGCTCTGGTCATGCATTATGGATAAATTTGGAATGCTGACTAATGCATTCAGTGGTATGATTAATTGTTCAAGGTGAAACTGAAGACACATTTTCAGTTTTGGTTGGTCAATCAAAAAGTACTATTCTATCATACTCTATCCAAAGTCACTGCAGTATTTATCCCCACTTTCTCAAACAGTTTATATGTTAAAAATAAACCAATGTGAATACTTACAATGGGGAAATGCGGAAGGACTAAATAACAAAAGGCTGAATTTGGCCTCTCTCCAAACAACTGGATTATCACCTCTATTTCAGGCAAATATTATTTCAGTGCACACCCTAAAGTGAAATCCAGCCATGCAGTGACTTTACCCATTCTGCACAGCACAGCCAACTTGTCAGGTGCTTGTCTGCAGGGCCAAAATCTATTGTTGTGTATTATGGCTTCATATGCAAGTGCAAGTACAGTCTGTTGTATTGTTGTTGTATTGCTGTCACTTGTATTGTCACCATTTGTCACTTTAATGTTTCACCATAGCTCTATGTGCACTATTATGTGTTGCGTCAGGTGCGCATTGTCACATTTGTCGTTACCAAAGACCAATTTCTATTTGATGTTGATTTATTGGACTAAAGGCATTATGACTTTGACATCATGTTTTCAGATTGGCATGTTAGCAGCAACTAATCCCGCTCTGCAACCTCCTAACCCTAACCCCAACCCCAACCCCAACCCTAACCCTAACCCTAACCCTTGGACTAATGGCATTGTGACTTTGACATCATGTTTTCAGTCTACACCTGCATTCTATTTGTTGCAAGCAACATGTCCTGAATCAAGAATTGAAGGATTAATTACCTTTCCGTCGATGGTAAGTGAGCACGACAACAATAATGAGCAGAATCAAGCCTATGATCAATGCAACGATGAGAGCATCATTTTTTACAGGATGGTTTGGTATGTCATCTGTAAAAAGAGGGGAAACATAGAAGGATTAATGTTCAAATATGCCCCAAAATCAACAGTATCACACGTGTAATTCAGCACTGATATAACCATGTTTTAAGTATGTTTGGCTACTTTGGAAATAACCAAACATCCCAATAAGACTAAGTGGTGCAAACTTCCCCTTCTGGTCAAGAACAAAAAAAAAAAAAGAAGTGCAGCTATTGAAATGATGCTTGTGTAATCAGTTTTTGATTAGCTGGCTAATCTTCTTTTACTTTTCTTCTTTCTGTTGTTGTATGTACCATGCATTTTCCTTTCATTTTTAATAAAAATCATCAGATTCTGTCTGGTTTCAGGTGTACAACTGTAACTTCCTATAAGCAAGATCAAATTAGAAAATATTTTTTAGGAAAGTCCTTTACACATATATAAACTGCCTACATGCCTACACTTTGCAACAACAGGCAACACTTTTCCACACATGAAGATACCTCTCGTGGCTGCACTCCTACGCACTGCAAAGCTCAAAACACATCCTACACACACATCCTCACTGAATGGAGAATTTAGACTTCTAAATGGAAAACAACTGTCATATTTTCCTTTGTACTGCATATCCTCTTTCTTAATAATTACATTTCATGTGGGTTGGCAATAAACTGCAGAATGTGACAGTAAGCGAGGAATTCTTGCTTTTAGATAACAAACACTCGTGGCTTCCTCTAACCTTTAAGCTGCAGCTGCAAACTCAAACCTGTTTACTTTCATTTAGATGTGGGTAGCAGAAAGGAAAATGCAATGAAATATGCAACACAATGCATGCAATGTTGCTGCTACAAATTAAATAAACCCTAACCCTAATCCATATCTGCTTGTCTCGCCTATTAAATATTCTGCATCCTGAAGAGAACCCTTAAGAAAAATATAGTGTTTACCTGGAATATGAAATGTTGCAGAGTGGCCATCATTTGTGAAGCGACAGGTGTAGTTGTTTTTCTCCAATGACCTGATGCGTATCTGACTGGTGACTTTAATAAGCTGGTCTGGTGTTGACACAAAAGTGGTGTTGGGAATGATATTTTGCCCTTGTCCATCCTGCCACACAACAGTGGACTCAGGATATCCTTCAGATTGGCATGTCAGCAGCAACTCATCCTGCTCTGCAACCTCCTGAATGTGTTTAGTCACGGCTTTATATGGTGCTAGAAGAGAATCAGATTTAGAGTCAGAATAGACAATACTGTACATACTTTGTGTTTAGAGTAGCTACTACTTTGACATGGAGATGATTAGGATCGAGAGATCTTTCATATTATGAATAAGGGGATGATCTTGAGGAAGGTTCCGATAAGCTAAGAGTATTTTTACCAAATTGAGTAATACCAGTCTTAGTTTCATTTTCAGGCTGAGTAATGGTCTGCCCAGCAATGACCAATCGTGCAGCCATTTAGCAAGACTATTCCAGGAAGTAAGCCTCTGAAATGTTCAGCTAAAAACCTAAAAAGTAACACTTTTATATTGTGGACGAGATGCTTACCTGTAACAGACAAAGTCATCTTTTTATAATCAGTCCCTAGTGCTGTGTCGATCAGACACTGGTAGGTTCCTGAATCATTGATCTTGAGCCTGGACAACTGTAACATGACAAAATAACAAAGTAAAGTCACTTGAGGCATAATCCCTCTCTTTTTCCCCCTTGTCCTGCACTGTACAGACTAAATTAGAATAAGAATGATCAGCAGAAACTTTTTTTTTCTCTCTCTTAACTTCACACTTAGATTAAAATCTCAGTACTTTCTTGGTCCACATATTGTTCTATTTTAAGCAAACACTTTTCTTTTCTGTTGCTTCTCAGCAGTGGAATCTTTGTATCTCATACTGTCAAAACAGATAATAACCAAGGCTTAAATATGACATTTTAAAGAAGGGAGTACAGTTTCTAGGTCATCTTACCCCCTAATTGCTGTACATAGTTATAACATGTTACAGCAAGTTATAACAACATAACAAGTTCATTACATCTCTTACAGGTAATTTCACAGGAACTAACACATCATCTGCCCTGACAATTGTGTGTGTCACTGCCAGTACTGACCTGTAACACAGCCCAGCCATTCTGCAGCTCCTCAGTAGAAAACTTCACTCTGCCCTGGAAGTCCACATCCGGGAGTGACAAATCCTTCTCCCCATTATCCATCACATACACTTTCCGATCCGGAAAGTTGTCCATGGTCCAGTACCAGTAAACCTTCAGGCCAGTAAGAGGATCTGAGGGTACAGGGTCAAACCTGCACTTCATCACAACTTCTCCTCCAAGCTCTGATGTGTACTTGTTTGGCTTAGCCTCAACTTTGAACAAACCTGCAGGAAAATAATACAAAACAATGTCAAGATAAAATGTTAAAATGCAGTTTTTTTGTCCTGTTTGTGCTCCAATTTGTTCATAGATATCTCCACTGCTGCACACATTAAACTGCATACCGTGAGATGTGATAAATGGGAGAAACGTGACTTGCAAAACAAAGACAAGGGCCCAGTCCATTGACACCTAAGGGAGAAACAAAAGGGATTTTTACAGATGAAATCGTTTAGCCATACAATTGGGAATATGAATCATCATTGTGAAACACCACTGCCTTCAAACAACCTTAAGACCTAAAACACACAACATCACATGTTAGTGGATCATACTTCATGATATTCCTAATCTAAGCATGACTCGGCTCTCCTTAATAAAAGCAGCATTTTCACTTCCCTATTTGTGAAGAAACTTAAACTAGAAGAAAAGACTAGAAGCAGGATGCCATGCAAACTCTGATGCCATGCAAACACAAACATATTTGAAAAACCTACTTTTAACTGGTTATGTAAACACATCACACTTCTTTGGAAACAATTCAGTAGGACAAAAGTAAGCATTTTTTAAAAGTCTTAAAGCTTAAATATACACAACATTCTTAAGAGTCCTGTTAAGGACTATGCTTTATCCACAAGTCAAATTATATTTACACATCAGCGTATCAGGCACATCTCAAAGGGCTAAGCTGAGCCAACTACTATGTGGTTAGTACATGATTAGACATTTTCTCTGTTGTTTTCCTGAGAAATAAAGAGGAAATTGGCAGGAGTCATAAATGGAGGAGACAAATTGGCTTTTGAATATGGGTGAGCTGTCTTCATGATTAAGCTCAGTTGTGCTGTTCTCACTAAACACTTGATAAGAGTAAACTAAAAGCAGTCTATCACTGAGTGAAATCTTTTACTGGAAGCCTGCAATGAACATTAAACAATATATATTGGAAGCCTGTAATGAACACTAAACAATACTATATATTGGAAGCCTGTAATGAACACTAAACAATACTATATATTGGAAGCCTGCACTGAACATTAAACAGTATAACTATATATAGTCTTCAGTCTAGGTTCAACACTTATGAACTCAAATAAATAATACTCAATACTCAATTAAAATTCAACCATTTAAATTAATTAAAAATATATAGTGATATAATAAAAATAAATATACAGTACCAGTCAAGTGTATGATCACGTTCCCATTTATAATATAGAAATCAGATTAATACAAATGAACAAACAAACGTTTCAAGAAAAAAAAAGTTTAAGAGCTGTTTGTCAGTTAATGAATAATAGTGTGTTTCCTTACCTTCAGGTCATGAAGCAACTAGGTAAGATTTGTTTTCATCTGGTATTTCCTTCTTCCTCTAACTGTTGAATGAGCTCCCAGTCTGCATGCACCGCAGTTTTATTCCTCGACAACAAACACACACCCACCGACCTAAACAGACAGGCACATACACACCCGCCCACACGTACACACACTGCACAATGCAATTTAGGGGACCAGTAGGCTACTATTGAACGTATTCAGTGTGAGCGTCATTACATCCCACAGTTCTCCCACGAACCCCGATGGGGGAACAAATACAGTAAAGTAGATCGTCACATCTCGCTATTCGCCTGTAAATCAGCCAGCGAGTAATTAGTCATCTTGTCGGCTCACTGTTGACGATCGGAAGTTAACTACACAGCCGTTTACTGTAAGGAAGGAAATCTCTTATCTAAATCGGTTGGCCTACTTGTGGTCATAAAGTTACACTTTCAACCAAGGCTTAATAAAGCTGTGTGCCGCCCTCGATAATTAGACGTTTGTTTGTCTGTGAGCCATTTGCAATAACCATAAAGCAAACCCACAAAATATTGTTAGAAATATACAATAAATGACTAATCTGCTAATTTTTTTTGTCCCATTTCTCTTTCTCGTGGAATAATGATGTCATGTGTAAAGTACAGTATCATTACAACACACAACTTCTCCCTCTGCTGTTTCACGCAGCAGTGAGATTCATTACAGTCAGCATTTACAGTAACTGTCAAAAAACCAAAAAACCAACAACCTTATAATCAATTGTATAACAACAGCATCATCAGCAACAACAGCAGCCTAACAGAAGTCATCATCATCATCCTCCTCCTCCTCCTCCTAATCAATAGTGGTAGAACAAATGATCAGATCGTTAAAGTATACATATAACATAGACATAAAACTTTCTGCATTTAAAATATTTAATACATATACATAAAAATAAAACTGTAAAAGTAATATCAGCAAGTAGTTAAAGTATCAAAAGTGCATAGCTAAGCAGAATGGCCCCTATATGAGAGTTCTTTGAAGTCTTGACTTTTGTTACTCTCTTTTCACCTGCCTCAGCGAAACATCCCTGGATCATCTAAAGGTGGTCTAAAAGTCGTATGCTAAACTCTTGACCAGGTCCTCCAAAAGGTCTTATATGACACAGATACTGATTCCCCATTAAATTCAGAATCCAAGTCAAAGTTCATGTGATCACCTTTAAAGATCTGCATGGTCAGGTTTCTGCCTACATTAGAGATTAACTGCAGCCCTTCTACATGTCACCAGCAGGTCTTTAAAGTCTTCTGGATTAGGGTTTGCTGGTTGTCCCTCGATCTAGGTTTGAAACTAAGGAAACTGTGCTTTTGACGTTGCGTCTCCTAAACTTTGGAACTGTCTCCTATTGGACTTAGGATCCCTGAACACTTTTAAAAAGCAGCTCATGACCCATTTGTGCTTGGAGAAAAGAAGAAAAGTGAGAAAAACATACTACAATACTCAAAGCAATGTATTACTTTGTATCATGATTTTTGGTCAAACTACTGTTCCCAAGGTTGAGAATGAACAATTACATTATACAACATTTCTACTACAAATATAATGATAATGCAATTAAAAGATGATACTAAATAATAATAATAATAATAATAAAGAAGAAGAAGAAGAAGAAGAAGAAGATCTGACACAAAACAATAGTAGTCAATATGAACAACACATTTAAAATATTTGAAGATAATGAAATATGATATACTGTACATTTTAAACAGTGAGGAGTTAATACTGCAGAAACTAAATAGAAACCAATCTGGCTTAGACTTGAGTCCAAATCTCTCATGTCATAACTTGTCTCTCTGGTTGTTTTTCTCTTTTTCTCTGACAGTACAACAGAGTACAGTTAACAAAAAAAAAGAAAGGAGAACTGGAGTTTTCAGTCAGTGTAGATATGCCTCTAAGAAAGTACCACCATCAAGATCAGAAACTCAAATAAACACAACAGAGTCATCATGTCATTTGGGAGGGCTGGAAATTTGATTTGAAGAAATTCTGAAAGCAACAAATCACGTTTTTTGTATCATCTCCAACATCACGTGATCAACCAGGTGGAATTCCCATGAAAAGGTCGATGTGCATCCAATCATTTCAATCTGTGTCTCTCACAGGTTCTCAACGATAGCATGACTCTATAAAACCTTTGTGGGCTTTCCATGTGATCTCTTACAGGATCCCTCATGTTGTATGTGTTTAGACATGACTACACATATTTAAATATGGGATTAGGATGGTGTCACGTATCTCATCTTTTCAGTCCTGTTTTTTGAAGAGAGTTTATTTTGCCAAAACTTGCCCGTAATGTTTAATCTCCACAGTATCTTTTGGAAATCCCTTGGAAACAAGATGGACTCTCCTTATCACTTAAAGGTTTATCTGCCATTGCACGAAAGGTCACACAGATCTGATATGACTCTCTATCAAGTCCAGTATTAGCTAGCATCTTATGAGGCTTTTAAGACAATCTTAAAAGACTGAATGTGAGGCTGCCTTGGCGTTATAATTATTGTGAGTGTGGCTCCAAGAGATTATATTGAAATATGAAAAAAAATATTAATTTCCTCACAAAACCAATTTTCATCTTAAATTTGGGAAAAGACATACAAATTTAGTATGACTCAATGGCATTTATTTATGCTATGAAGTTGTGGCTTGTACACTTGTATTTGTTGAGGAAGTGTTTGCAGTATAATCTAAAGTATGTATGTACAGCATGATTGCAAGAAGGTGGAAACTAATGTGCAGTCTGTCTACGAAGGTGAAAGTTGGCCATGTGTAATAGATGCTGCTATGCACCAATGAAACTGCTTTGTTTGATATGGTTCACTGCAACTTGAAGATATCACATGAAGATATCATATGACAAAACTGCAACTGGTCAAGTCAGAACTGAACAAGAAGTAGCTCGTGACACCTATACCCTCATGTTGTTGTCTTAAGATTATGTTATACTGTCTTTATAGCCAAAAGCACTTTGTCTTTCAGCTTCACTGCTCATTAGATGGAGGCATAGATAGAAGTTCATAGGGAGAAAAAACATTTAAGTATTGGCTTTCAACTCTTAATTCTCATAAGACCAAGAGAATCATCCCAGAGCAATGGTATTGATAAATTAATAAAACAGAAACCTATGAGGGTGACAAATACAGTACAGTACATACTGAGTATTTCCTCAGCCCAGCAAACTGTGGGATCCATATTGGTAAATGTTACTGCAATAAAACTGTGGGAGATAGGTTGAATTCATGTTTAACTTTCCACAACAAAGCTCTAACACTAATCAGACTATTCTATTAAATACATGATACACATATACATACTGTAGGGTGTTGGAGCTGTCATGAAGCACTATCTTAGATATGTAATGAAACTTATCAAATTAATGATTTTACTGTAGACTTGAACTTGGACAACAACAGAAAAAAGTCTTTCCCGGAGCGCCCTCATTACAGCGCATGTCATATACCCACAATGTCCCTGGTTTGAGTCTGGCAAAGGACCTTTGTTGCATGTCATATCCATTTACCCCTTTCTTTCTTTCTTTCTTTCTTTCTTTCTTTCTTTCCTGTTGGCCTTTCTGCCACAAACTGTCCAATAAAGGCAACAAGCTTTCCTGAGAAGTTACACTTAAATTAATGTACACCAGGTGATGTTGCAGGGAGGCTATTCTAAAGAGAGGTTGCCCATGTTGTAGTTAATGCTTTAGTCTTATTGATGACCCATTCAAAATTAAATTTTCCATATCACTCAATTGGGCTGTGATGCAGATTTTGAATTTAACATATTTCAAAGTTTAATTGAAAAATTGTCCAACAGAGGGAGCCATTTCCCAACTAACTACAGGCACCCTGGGACCATGGACTGTATAGTAATTTTAGTACAAGCAACACTAACCATCCTGAATGTCCTGGCATTTTTTTTGTTTGTTTTTGGCTGGTTATGAATAGAAATTATTTATACTCCCTCTGATGTTTCACCATCCTGGTTCACGATTCATTTGAAATGTAATTATTTTTGTAGTAAGTTACATGCCATATCACATATTACGTTAATGCACCTCTGCTTAGGTTTGATGTAACATTTGCAAATGCATCCTTCTTGACTGTAATTCCTGTATTACCAGTACAGTAGGTAAGAAGTTACCATAGACTGTAGGAAGTTACCTATTTTCAAGGCGTCGCACACGACTTTTTCCCACCTGCATTCAGAGAAGACCCGCCCTACTCTTCCTCTGATTGGCTACTAGTAGTTGCCTCCGTTGGTTGGATTGGTTAGATTAAGGCATGAGAAGTGAGATGGTTTGGGATAGGGCAAGAATGTCGGGGTTAGAGCCAATCAGAGCCGGAGGAGGGCGGATCTTCACAGAATACGGGTGGGAAGAAAATAACGCGTCGCACACACTTGTTTTGATAAAATTACTTATTATTTTTGAGTCTTCGACAGTCCTGACAGTTGTGACCAGTATCCATATATTATTTAGCCATTCATTTACCACCTACGAAATACATTAGGTATGTACAAAGCTTTCATTTAAGTTAGCCAAGCCACCACAAGGTCAAAACAGAAGCTTTTGGGTGAAGCAGCATGGGAAGCTAATTTCATTTTCAGTCTTGTTAGCTCAGTGTCGTTAGCGAAATGTAAGTTAACAGGAAAGTTTAACGTGTTGCTTGCATTGGACAATACACAACGCAGTTTGTACATTAGATACTAGCAATATCGTGTACTGGTGACTAAATTACAGCTGACTGTACTGGCAGTGTACATGCTGAGGCAAATTAAGTTTAAATGTAAAGAGTTTGCTCAGAGTCTGCCCACATTATGGTGTGCACTATGTTATTATTAATAAGAACAGGACCAGAAGCAAAAACTTCCTTTATTTTTATGGCAGACCAAGAGCTAAATGTGGTGAACAGAGTGAGATATGTGGGTCATGAGGAAATATCCATGCCAGTGTTGCAAACTGTGTGCAGATGATGTTGAAACAACCCGGTAGTTGTGAAGTGAAAGTAAGGCAAAAATGAAAAAGCTTCAGGTAGCATGTAATGATGCATTCAGAGTCTTGCTCAAGCTCTCAAGATGGACAAGTGCTAGTCTTCTATAGTATTTCTCGACTAATCGAGTCATAATACTGACCTTAACTGAGCCTCTGTGTTGTCCTTGTATGTGGACCTGTGTGTCTGAAATAAAGTTACACCGGAAGTAGGTTAACCATATATGCATTGAGTATTTGTGCCTGGGAGTATATTTGCACATGTGTGGACTGCTGCATAAAATTGTGTGTTGTATTTGTAGGTCAACAGTAACAACGCCACCATGGGGTTTCTGCTTTCTAAATCGATGGATGCAAACTTTAAAAAGCAGCAAGAGTTCATGCTTCATAATTCACGGCTGCAGGTGAGTGAAGGTGCACACACTCCGGTTGTGTCAGTCAAGGCTGTAACTCCTAACACCCGATGTTCACTGTGTCATCATTTGATAAAGTAAGTTTGTTTAGCAATAGGGTTTCAATATATGACAACCTAGTTTGTTTATGATACAGAGTGGCATTCACAAATTGATCTGCTCTGTCTGTTTTCAGTCTAGCATTCATACTTTCATGAATTGAACAAGATCTTAAATAATTTGTTGATGAATCAATTATTCAATCGACAACAAATATTTTCCACATCAAATAACCGTTTTTAGTAATTTGTTAAGATGGTTGCCCCTTCTTAAACATTTTACATTTTTTCTGTCAAACATGAACATAAACGTAACATCATCGACAAAACAATTGATTAATCAAGAATCTGATTATAGATAATGTAAATAATCATTGGTTGTAGCCAACAATGTCAAAGCCAGGGATACATGCTTCACATTGAACCAATCTGTTTCCATTGAGAGACCACCCAGGTTTTATTGCACTCATTTGTTATTTTTTTCATTTAAAACAAGAGATTGTTTTTTTCTTCTTTGATTTATTTATGCCTGCAAGCTGCTGAGCAGCAGGTGGGATGTGTGACTCTTATAACACCAATGACATTATCTGACTTAGGCCCAAAAGGTTTGTTGTTTTGTTTGCCCCTTCATTTTCTCCTCCTCTCCCAGCTGTAAATGTGGTAGATTATGTCTAATATTATTCAGTAATGGCAAAGGCTTGGCAATTGAATTCCATGGCGCCCTTGTTTGGGTCATGATGATGACTCACAGGTGAATATATTGGGTGCATGATTAAGCATCACTGTAGTGGATCTGCAGTGTTTCATTTACTTACTACTTCATACTTTATTATTCACTTTCGAATTTAAATTAGTAAGAGGTAAAAACATTTTTCATATTACCATTATGAGTGTCTGCTTAAAATTACAAGCATACTTTAGCTCATCTTTTAAATTTCAATTAATACATGTAACTTTTTATATCTTGGTTGAACAAAAGACACTCAAATGTCAACAAGAATCTTTAGGATTGCTGAGCGTCAAATCCAGTTATTTTACCGCTTTCATCTTTAACATTCAAATTGTATTTTGACGTCACCAAATTGAATGGATAGATTGACCCTAGCAATTTAAGAATATCTGTGAAGCGTCTCTGTTGCCTCCCCACGCATTAAGATGTCAGAAATGATTGCTTGTCAGTGTTTTCAAGTCACATCATTCATAGCTAATTAATCCTTGCCACTCTTGCCTTGTGGACTCAAAGCATTGTGTTTGAATCATTGTGTCCAATCACTGGGTACTTGAAAATTCAATGAAGAGGAGTGAGCTCATATGACGCATGTCTTGAGGATAAATGGCAGCTCTGAAGTGATGTAAATTATGTTTCTGTTCACTTGACTGCTAATGGTGAGGTATGCTTTCTATTTGCAATCATTGAACTTGGGTTTGTATAGCTAATGGAAAACACCAGCTCACTAAATTTAATAAAAACTGTTGAATTTTTCAAAAACACACATTTTGAGATTCTGTACAGAACACACAAAATACATGTAAAACATTCATGAGAAAGGTAAGAGCAAAACACATGGAGAAAAAACTAAAGAAAACTGAGTTTGTACTCATATTTCTGTTCTTTCAAAAGGTCACACTATCACTGCACATAAATCCTATCCATATTATACTAATCTTGAAACATTTGGTCTTCTGCCTTGTAGTTATTTTAGTAAAAATCATAAAAAATCATCAGTTCAAATAGTTACAGGGAACCAGTGTGTATTGGCTAAAACAGAAGCACAGTGATCTGATTTTAGTTCAGACCTGGTCAAGCAAGACTAATCCAGTTTGGTGATTTAAACGTCAACATTTAAATTCTTTAATTGTCTACTCCAAAGTTAAATGACCATGAGTGATGTCAAAACAGCTTTAGCAGAAGGGTTGTGGCATATAGTTAAAATGTCTGTTCTATCGGAAAGGGACCAAGAATGGTACCTTGAGGAACACCCACAACTTAGCAGTGTTGGGTGGTAACACATTACAATAATATGACTTTCAATAATGACTGGTTTAAGGAAAAAAAATGTGACAATTATATTACTGTTACTAATACCAATAACACTTCACTATATTTACACTGGAGTGCTGTCTACAGTCACCGAGGATATGCTGACGCGAGCCGTTGGGTACTCAGTAAATACTTCCTGCCTGGTTGTCAAACCACAAACATTTCTCACCTTCTGTTTCTACATGTCTTAAACACAAGATGTAATGTGTGAGTGTGGAAGACTTAATTTTTAAAGGCAACTTGGACAGAGCTGATGGAAGTAATGAGTAATGCAACTTTGTGCTGCTGATTTAGTAAATTAATGTACATTCACAGTGATTAATGTGTAATTCAAACCTTTCATATCAGAATTTTGTTACTTTGACTTACACATTATACTTTTTACTTGTTGGAAATGTACACCCAGAATGATTTGTATTTCAAAACATTTACAGATAAATTTGAACTATCAGGAAACTTAGGGTATTTCAAGCATAACAGGGGCGGCATAATATCTGTGTGTGGATAAGTGTGTCTCTTTGTCATGTTGATGTCTTTCCCTCCTATCACTATGTAGACAGATTCGTGAGCATCAGTTTCCCCAAGTATTGTCTTGTTCTGCATGCGTTTGTAGCCTTTCAGAAATGTCAGTGAATTTCCCACTTACGTTTTGGCTGTGGTCTCATTTTGTCACCTTACAAGTAAACCTGACGTGGCTCATGTCTTCCTTTCACTTTTTCTTCACTGCTTTTCCCGTTACTGTCAGTTATCCTCCACCGCTTGTCCACAAAATCAGTTGGTCATCCGTTGTGATTTTGCCACTGAGAGACATGGTCTGTATTGCTCTGTCATCTTCTTACCGAAAGTGACTTTTTGTCAAACATGGATTTAAAAACTCAGTACAGTTTACTTTTACACTCAGTCTTAAAATGGAAAGAAAGAGTGATCATTAAAATGAAATGTGATAAAGATCAGAAATTGTAACATGTGGAGGGAGTAGGACCCAATTGGAGCAGAGAACACCAGGGAGCAGTTTGAAGTGCGTAGGGGGACAGGCTGGCCTATGGGTCAACAACGACACAGAGTAGGCAGCAGGTAAGAATGCCAGTAGCACTCACGAAGACGAGGTTGACCAGGCAGGAGTCTCTGAAGCCGGAGGCGGCCACACAGCCACAGGCAGACAGGAATCAGGAAGTAAACAGGCGATACTCGTGGTCAGGGACAGAAGGCTGTTGTGAGAGACGAGGTCAGCCGCAAGCCGAGTCGAAACCAGTCCGTATATAGGTACTTGAACACTTAAACATTGGAGTAGATGTACTAGCTTGATTACAGGTGAACAGAGTTAACTAATGAGGTGGGTGTGGCTGACTGGCAGGGGTGGAGCATGGGTGGGGGCGGTGGAAATTTCCCAAAGTTGCAGGAAAATAAGAGCAGAACTGTGACAGAAATACCAGACAATTAGCATTTCAAGTAGATAATATGTGTTATTGATACAACATCTTTAGACTCATTGTAAGGGCTGGGAACATCAATGCTTTTTTTCCCTTTCCTAATTCTGAGCCCAGCCATTGGTTTCCATTAGTTTCAGCACATGAACATCACCTGAGAACTGAAAAACTTCATTGAGATGGATAATACATCACAATGAAGAAACTGTATTAGGAAGGGTTATCTTTGTGAAGTAAAACAGTCAGACAATCAGGGGCTGCTTTGAAAATCTTTTTCATTATTAGGAATCTGGTAGTTTCCAGAGAGTTTAGTAACAGTTAGTTGGTCTGCTTCCAGTTTTGTGACCCATATGAATGAAGGAATGACATCACAAAAAGAGACGTCACCAGAAATCATTACACAGTTGAGGATTATGTGAATGGATGAGCGATTTCCCCTCGCTTTTCTCATTGAAAACATTAGTCATTAAAAACACCTGCTGCGTGTGGTTTCTGTTTCAGCTTTCTCTCATTTTAATGAAGCCCCCTTGAGTTCACTATTGTTCATTAATTTTGACCAGCGGACCCCGCAGCTTGAGAGTAGACACTGTTGATTACAGAAGCTGTTCCTGTGATTGCCGTGACTTTGAAATAATACTCTGTCTGTCAGCCTTTTCTCTTGAATATCACACACTCATTTACCCCTGTGGTTTTAAAAAGTTTGCCGCTTCCTTCTTCTTGCTGAGGGTAGTAGTCTGCTGTAGTCATATGTGGATTCCGAAGGAGTTTCACAACAAAAAAAACGTGTATAGATAAAGGGCTGTTCCCACATTATAAACAGGTGAGGTTTATGGTCGTCTCTTCTTTACCGATTTCACCTTACATGTTTGTTTGTTTTTAGTAAACCTGTATTTTTTGTGCACTTCTTATTCATACCATATATAAATAAACTGCATTTAATGCTTATTTTCATTATCAAGTAATCTCACAGTTATTTTCCTAATTTAACTCTTTTGGCAGTGAGCGATTGGTTATCATTGGAGGTAACTAATATCACATTTTACAGGGTAGATTTTAGACACATGAAGTTATATAGTTTTCTGACTGATGAGTTATCTGGATATATGGAAGAAACATTTAGAGGAGAGTAATTTGTGAATACACACTTTACATGTAAACTCAATAGATGTTAACTCCTGGCTGGTGGCACATTGAAAGATTACAGGAAACTTAAAGGGTACTAGTAGAACCCGTTCCATCCATTTGTTTTCTTCGTTGTGCTTCTTGCATAAAGCAGATGTTTCTGTTGTAAAATTAAGCAGCTTACATGATCAGAACTTATCATCTTTATCCAGGTGTGAAACTACTTTAAAGTTTATGAATAGATTATGTGGTATTACGGTGTATGGACTCTAGTATTGTGATTAATAGGTAGTTGGGATAATACCACGCTGAATAAAAGTGCTTGGTGATCCGACACCGATGTTCTTACTCTTACATTCTGTTGATTGAACTCTTGACAATCAGACTAACAGCATGCGTCAAAACCATATTAGATTTGATCTAAAGCCTGATTGTGCTTCATTACCTATATGCTCTTCACTAAAGGAGAACATATAATATCAAATTGAAAGTGTCGACCACAAAAGGTGTTTGATTAATGCTGCTACAATGACTTTTATTAGATTTATTCACTGGTATAAAGCAATGTAGAATGAAGCTTTTTATAGCACAGTTGAAGAGAGCTAAAATATCATTATTTCACAGCATTGTATCAAATATTTAGTCAGATGTTTTACATTTTGTTTTCTCCATCTGGTTGGTTGACAGTTCTAGTTGGAAAATGATCTTCATGGGTAGGCATACCTGTATGTGTCTATATATGTGTCCCATTCCTTAATAAAGAGTTGTGCTGTCAAGTCAAATATCAGCTGTAACTCATGACACACTGATATTGATACTGAGAAAGGATAAGCTGCTGGCTGTGTGCAAACCAGGAGACTGTCTCTCATGCCTACTATCAGGCTCTGAGGGAGGGTTGACTGGTCATCATTGTTCTTATTTATCATGCTTGACAAGTTAAGTACATTTAGATTTGGGAGTTGGTCAATATGAAGCCGACTCCCTCATAAAATATAGTGAACTGTGGCTTCTTCACAGAGGCTCTTGTGCTGTGTGCATATCTTGGAAGGATGCTCAGAATTCAATAGTAGACACAGTTTAACATTATTTCCCTTAAAATGAACATTCCCAGTTGTATACTGTTATAATGTTCGATGTCTATGTTAAACAAAGTCAAGGTTACAAAACCTAAGGTGAACATATGTAAAAATGCTCTGTGCAAGTCAAAAGACTTTAGCCTGCTCTGAGTACTCCATTTACAAAGTTACCTCTACTTCCCCATAAAACTGACATCAGATAGTTTCTGGGTGCCCACAAATGGCCGTCCATTCCATAGTCTTTGTTGCTAAGGTTGTTCAGTAGCATATATCAGATCGGATTGAAGCTCCAACACGTACAGTATGGATGTATTGAGAAGTTTATATTTCAGGTAAAGGAAGGGAGGAAGAGTTGCCTTCTTAGGGGCAGCTTCCAGTAGCTGGCCGATACGAGCAGAGGGCAAACAGCCCTAAAGAGACATAAACTCAAATGAAGTGGCACAGATAAAGAAAAGGTTAAATGAGGAGTTTTTAAAACTAAATCATGCAGATATTTACAGTTTACATTTCCTTCTTCTTACAAATGAAAAGTTGGACTCACTACACTCAGGAGTTTTGGACCTACAATTATATTCTAGCTAATTGTGTCTAATGGTAGGTAATGTTACTTAAAGTTTACATTTCTCTGTGAATAACATTATTGAATATCCTTTTTTGACAGCCTTTTGTTTACATATGCCAATGTTACACTACATTTTAGCATTCATCATTATCCTGCAGTTACTGTTACGAAAAGTTACCTAGACTCACTTTCAGGTGTTTCCTTAAATTCACTCAATGGCACAACTTCTTCCTATCATCAGATGTTTGAAACATGTTTTTATATGCAGACAGAAATAGACATTGAAGAGGCTAGTCTCTATAGCACCTATGTCATTTATTTCACTTAAGCTTCAATGCCACGTAATGTTCAGCCATTAACGCAGATATACAGAATTGTTCTTGGCGCAAATAGACAGAAATCAAAACGTTGTTTCTCCGACATGTTGTAATTTATGTCATCCGCTCACTTGAATCGTGCCGGGGTCATTTTATCCAACCTTTGCGTCACCAGTGAGTTAGAGTCACTTTCCTGTTAAGCTCATCTTTGACACATTCACTTTTTGAGAACAAAAGCCATTAAAATGAGAGTGCCACTCAGTCAGCTCAGTAGCAATTGCCATGCAGGAAGTATGTAATGTAGATGTGAGTGTGTGTGAAACAGGAAACGGCAGACAAAAGAGTCATCTGACAGAGGTTCATCAGTATGGATGCAGTGTGTCTGCCTGATAAAGTTGCTGTTACTTTTTTATTTCATTACATTTGAGCAGATTTTACATTCAGAATATTGATCTTATTTAGTGTTGCTTTGATTTCTGTGAATAATATGTACTGATCTGTAACAACATCCAGACTCCTGCATTGTACATGTTGAACACGTCCTCCCTCTAATAAAAAAACAAAGTGAAATTTATTGTGTTGTAAATTAAACATTGAATAACTGCTATTTATTTTACACAGCCCAACCCAAGCTGGATTTTGAGGCAGAGTGTAACTAATCGGAAAACAACATGCCAGCTGATTTGAATGTTTTTTCATAAATACATAATATAAATGAACATGTTATTATTATTGTTAAGACATATCCTTGCTACTTCTGTACGCAATTTCTTTTTACTTCCTGTACATCAGTTCTAGCAAATGCTATATCAATCAATCAATCAGTCAACTTTATTTATATAGCACATTTCATACAAGTCGAATACAATTCAAGTGTTTGATAAATACACAGGATGATAATTTTACATTACAACATTTTACTCTAAGATACAAGTAAAATACCAACATTGAAATAAGGTGACTTGTAAAATAATATGAATAAGTACATTAGAAAGAAAAAGCTTTAATAATATATTACTATCAGCCAATATATCAGTCTTTGTGATTTATTGGTCAGGCTATATGCTACTTATTGTGTATTCCTTCATATGTTTTTTCAGATTGTTATATGTCATTTATTGTTTTGTGTGGGGTTGTTTCTTTATGATGTTAGAAATTGTCCAACATTTTTTTATTTGCATTGTATGTATTTTGTGTTCAGTGTGGACAATGTGTGGAAGACGAGCTCCAGTGTAATAAAGAGGATCCTATTAAGATAACAGTAAATATAACCTTGTCCATATTTGGCTTCAAAGGTCTATTATGCCTGATGATGTCTTTCTCTGTGTCCTTTTGTGCTCTGTGCGTGCTCTGTGCGTGTGTGTGTGTGTGTGTGTAGATGGAGCGTCAGATCTTGATGCAGAACCAGATGAGAGAGAGACAGATGGCTATGCAGATCGCCTGGTCCAGAGAGTTTCTCAAGTACTTCGGCACTTTCTTTACAATGGCCACAGTGGGACTCACTGTAGGGTGAGTTTGTGGGTCTTTGTCACTTCTGGAAACATTACATAGACTTACATTCATTTCTTAGAGACTTACCCTAACTCAAACCTTAACCACTGACCCAACAAATCAGTGTATTACAAATTGGGGACCAGGCTTTTGTTCCCAGTTGCACAAGCTGTCCCCAGTAAATTGGTCTTTTTTCACTGCAAGTGACTTTAAGTCATACACGCACACATATACAGTAGTAATGTAGAGCGTGATCCTCACTGAACTGTGAAGTATTCACAGCTTCAGAATGAAATGAAATCACACTTTGTAAACCACTGCCCTTTACTGGTACAGCTCCATCACAGTCACATCAACTGTGTAGCACTTTAACAATCACAGTCTTAATAAATGCCACAAGCTACCTGTAGGTGGCGCTATAGCAAAAGGACACATTTACAACTCAGTAGCCATTAGTCTCACTCACTTGATATTTTGTACAATAAATCCTTAAAATCTCATGCACGTATATTACTGTGTGTATTTTTATGTATATTGTCTTTTTATCACATGTCGAGAAAGAAATATATTCAAATGTTCTCCTCTTTGTCTCTGTACTTTTCTTCAGTGCCATTAAAAGAAAAAGACCAGGAATGATGGCTCCCCTTGTTCCTCTCGGCTTCATATTTGCCTACCAGATGGACAGCGGTTATGGAACACTCATTTATCGTATGAGGGGTAAGACAAAGCAGTTACCATCATCATAACACCCACATAATCAAAGCTTTAATGTTGGACAGAAAAAATCAGATTTGTCAGTTTGCTACACATTAAGCTTCCACATATGGCTTTGAATCCTAACAGAACATAACACCAAGAGCAGCCTTTTTCTTTTCTGCCAGTTTTGCCTCAAGATGCAACATTTATCAGAGCCGTTTATCTGCTATCCACAATCATCAAAAGAATATTAAACAAAGGTGCCTCTATAATGAAAGTTAAATGTTGGTATAATTCTGCAGCACCACTGCAAATGCATAGAAATGTAATTAAATGGTCAGTCAGTCATTGATATAATAATATTAGATACTGTAGATTTGTCACCCAAAATATGCCCATTTGCTCTTTTATTCACACTAAGATGGAGACTTTTTTTGTTAAATTACTCTTTGTACATCACGTCAGACTACAGAGTAAAACCAGTTATGCTACATAAGCAGTAAAATCCTCATCTACTAACTTATTCTCATTTTCCCCATTGTGGGATCAATAAATGTATCTTATGTTATTAGTACTCCCCTCTCTCACAAACACAATAATTAACACTGATTAGCTGACACATGAACAGTTATTTAAAAAACAACATAACACAAGTATTGTTTTTCCATTACACCTTTAGGGGAGGCTGAGAGTATCATGGCGTCCGAACACGACCGTCTGGACTTACCTAACGGGACCCCTACCTTTGAAAGCATAGAGAAAGCACGTCGTGCTAAAAGCACCCTCTCCTCCTTCCTAGAGAAATAATGCGTTGGTTATTTCAGAGAAGTGAGACACAGTCCAAATCGTCCAGATGATGCTTTTGCTTAATTATGGAAAAAAAACAGTCAACTACCACTTGCCTTTTTTTGAAGATTGTGAGTCCATGGTTTGCACTAATTATTTATCATGGAGCTCAAGATAAATTAGTCTCATTATTATAAATATAAAGGTGATGTTGCTTTGTTTGTGGTTATTGTTATTGATGTACATCAGTTGCCAAAATCTTTTTTCAGCACCAGATTGCATACTTTATAAAAGCAGACTGACTTTCAGAAAACTGAAATACCAAAGTACACATTAATACTACAATTTATCAGTCGGTCATCATATCAGGTCAGGATATGTGTCAATTCCATTTATCTGTTGCAACATAATTGTCTTGAATGAATATGCCTCCACAAGTTGTATTGTTAGTCATACATTTGTCCTGATGGCAGAATATGCTTCTTAGTCTGAAGTGTTACATTCAAATTATTATTAGAGCTGAAACCATAACTTAATTGCTCAGTCAATTGACAAAAAATGAATCTGTAGCAATAATAATTGATTAATAGTGCAAAAGACATTTGAATGCATTGGGCTCTCAGAACTTGTTTTTTTCCATTTTATAAACTTAATAATCAAGAAAATATTATGCCAGATTATTAAATTGTAAAAACTACTGCTGAAATAATGTTTATGGTTAAATTTGGTGCTGATGAGCTTTATACTAAAGGTAGGGACACCACTGGGGAATCGGTATGTTATATCATTTTATTATGACAATAGTGGTCAATGGATGTAAAATATAATATGGTGCTGCTATTTATGCATTATATATTTGCCATAATTAAACTATTTTTTTGTCATGGAAACTACATTTGTAAATTCAATAAAAAGAAATATTGCCAAGATGTTTTTCCTCCAGTCAAATTTTGTGATTTGGTGCTACTTGGATGCAAAATGCAGAACTAACCTACATAAACACCTTTTTAACATTTCCTGAACACTTTATGTGGACCCTAGAAGATTTCTCCTAGATTTCTCTTTTTATTTATGATGAGACACAGTGGTAATAGAAACCCTCACAATGAAGAGTACAAGATGCCACACATGCAATGATAGTTTCCCAGCAGACCACACACACCCTTCACATTAACATATTCCTCTAATATCACTACAACAAAGAAATAACTCCAAGTACGTCATTGTCATCAATCTAAATGACGTGTGTGTGTGTGTGAGAGAGAGAGAGAGAGAGAGAGAGAGAGCAAGGGAAGGAGGGAGGGAGGGAGGGAGGGAGAGCTGGAGGATGGCTTGAGGTTGAACGCATAGGTTGATGAGTGAACTAGTGACAAGCTCTATAAAAGCTTGTGTCTACTGACCAGGAGAGAATAAGAAGAGGAAACTCAAGTCTGCTCAGAAGAAAGATAAACAGAGGCGTGATCGGGCTCAACAGAACTCAGAAACAACAAGGAAAACCAGCAGGATCTGAAACACTCATCAGACCTGAGGAGAAACTCCTGACAAACGAGCCGGCTCGTTCTGTTTAGTTTCAGCAAAGTGAAAAAATGCTCTGGAGGTTGAGTCTTGCCATGGCCATGGTGTGTGTCGGTGGCATATGCAGCTGTGCGAAGGCTGATGTGATGAGCAGACTGGTCGCACCAAGGGACTACGGGGTGAAACTGTGTGGGAGAGAGTTCATCAGAGCCGTCATTTTCACCTGCGGCGGCTCCCGGTGGAGACGGTCCGTAGAGGGAGACTTGGGTGAGTTTATATGACTGAGAACAACAATACACTGTAAAATCTACATGTACTTAGTCTCAGAATATATTCTGATATAGCTGAGCTATAATATTACAAACTGATTTCTCAGTGAGCCTGAAGATGATTGGAAAGACCTGTAATTGATTTTCCTCATTCCAAAGTTCCTACAAAGAGCATGTTAGATATATTATACTTTATATTGCACTACAGAAGGTTTTTATGAGGTGAGAATATCCTCTGTCATTAAAGAGGCTAACAGAATCAGAAATGTAACCCCCTTGGTCAGCTCATGTTAATTGTTTAATTGTTAATTGAGTTTCTGAACAAAAATGTCATCTTTTATTCATATTTTGATCTGCTTCATTTTATATTACAAGGTACCTTTAAGAAATTATATGTATCAAGCTTTATAAATTGGCTTTAAATTAAGGTGATTTCTTTATTGAGGTAAATAAATACTTAAAATTATTTCTCTATCTTTTTTCTCCCTCCAGACCCCTTACAATGGAGTTCCCTCAGTGACGTTACAGTGGAGGACAACCAGCAAACATGGCAACGTGGCTCAGAGCTCACAGACAGCCGATCTCCTCTCCACATTCCCTCCTCTTACTCCCTGGCGGATCTCCTGGCCCTTTACGGGGCATTAGGAGACTGGCAGCAGCAGAGTGACCCCAACAACTCATGGGAGAAGTCTCAGCAGCTCACAGTTTTAGGCAAGCAAGAAGGTAACCCAATGGCTGCTGACTGGCCAGTACCCAGCAAGAAGAAGAGGAACTTTTCTCTGGGTGTGGCGGGGATGTGCTGTAGCCAGGGCTGCACTAAGAATGATATTGGACGATTGTGCTGAGGCAGAGGAGGGGGGGGGGGGGGAGGGAGGGAGGGAGGGTTGGGAGAAAAGTACAAAGGGTGGGTTATGGCAGAGGGATCGGTGGACAGTTTAGTTATGGAAAGTACATCAGTGGCTTAATAGGCTGTAGATCACTATTCCCACTCATGTCTAATTGCACAGAATATATAATGTGTATCAATAACAAACTGTTTCATCACATCACTACAACTGTGTCTTTCTTTCTTAATATTTTCTTAAATGTTGAAATATTAATTTATATTTTATTTCAAAATGTTGTGTATGGTATGTACTGTGTGTCTTCTTCCTTGAGAATACATTTTAAATACTGTGTAAATATGAAACATTGAGCAGTATCATATATTGTCTACAACACTTGCGGCAGAATTTGGAGCAATAAAGAGGATCTGTATTCTAACCTGCAGACTATCTGACTAAGCTGTTTTCATACTAGCACTGACTAATACAGCACATTAATGCCATTTAGGCTACTGTGAACTTATTGCTGGCCTCTGTTCACAACATTACGCCTGCCTGATCATTGTCTGTCAACACCCTTAGGACACGACATTAAAAGAGAGGATTTTTTTTTTCTTCTTTTTGTAACCCAATTAAAAACATTCATTTGACCCTCTGCACAAAACCCCTCAAGACTGACCATCTCCGGTTTAAATGTAGAAATCATTTTACAGCATAAACGTTATCTTCAAGAGAAAAAAAAACTCTTTGCACATTTGAAAGCTCTTTCACTGGGAGTGAAATGAAAAATAAATAAAGTTTCATGTGAAAATAATAAAAGGAGAAATGTCCACGTCCATAGTACTAAAGCATGTTTTGTCTTAGTAAAATCATAAGCACACCTGGAATATACTAAAATATTCATCTTTAAGTATTTACATCTATCTGCAAATACATATAATAAAGGGTTCATCTCATTCACACTGCAATAAAGTACAACTGGAATAAATGGGGAAAAACACAAAGTTTTATCTAGTTAACATCTTTAAATCTTTAAAAAAAAAAAGTATATTTCACAAATAATCATATTTGGTCATACAAAGAATATGACTAATAGTTGTAGAAGTTTCAAAAAAAGACAAGATTATGAATACAAAAGTATAAAAAACAGTCTATTAGGCAGCAACATTTGCAAACAAAGGTCTCATTTACAACCAAAAACTAAATATTCAGGATGATCAGATCATGAAGTCCAGAGGTGATGTTGTGTTTGTGTGTCAAAGTGCAAAAACCTGCTCTTTACAGTGACTCATGCTAAGATATGAGAGGAAATCCATCCTTTGACATTGTGTGTGTGTGTGTGTGTGTGTGTGTGTGTGTGTGTGACATGTGCTTGCATATGTAAATATGTGCAAAGAAGCTCTTGCAAAAAAAGAAATCAAGATATTGTTCCCTAATCAACTTTTTTTTTAAATCCCCTTGTTTTCACTGATCTATGAATGGCTGATATAATGTAATAAGACATTTTGAAATACAGGAGGAAAAGCACAGGTGTACATAGTTAAATTACCAGGGCACTTGAATAGAACAGAGCTATCCATAATCTTATCATGTATTTCTTGCTATGAAAAGTCAAAATTATAAATACACTCAATATATATACATGTTCAGCAACATCTTTAAAAATGCTTCAGTACCGCCCCCCCCCCCCCCCCGCCCCCCCCACACACACACACCTCTTCAACTATTGACATGAAGTATCTAAAGGCAAACAGTATAACCTTCCAACATTGAAAACATACTGTCATAACACACACATATATACACACACAAATACATACACACACACACACACACATATGGATATATATATATATATATAAATGTATATATATACATATATAAATATATATATATACATACACACACATATATATGCACACCCATTAGTAATTACAAAGGCATCATAAATCCCAGAGCTGGTTTCCTGTCGAGATAATGATGATATGATGATCTATTTCTCAGAGATTAATGAGCAGTTATTGTTGTCCCTCTGATATATTTCATTCTTTCCCCATTGTGTGAAATGATGTAAATAAATATGAGGAGATTGTGTGTTTAGTCTGACCTGTATTGTGTAGCTGGTGTCGTCATAGCAAAAATACCATCACAAAAAAAAAACCCCAACAAAGATCTGTGGATGTTTCTGCTGAATCACCCTCGATGTGCAATGAATATGTGTAAAAGTCCACTGTAACAGCAGAAACAGTGGTTAGTCCATAACTCTAAATCAGGTGAAGGAATAGCAGAATTACAGCTGGTGACTTAACAATTGTGGACTGTCTTTTTTCAGTCAAAGCATCAAGCAAGAGTGCCTGGCTGTCAGCAGGAGGAGCCACGCTCAGTTCCACTCCTCCATGTGGATGACTTCCACTCCACTGGTGATTTCTGTTAACAATCCCATGAGCTCAAAGTCATTTGCTAATGTACAGAATCAAATGGCTTTTTCATGATCTGTACATGTTGGACTTAATATTGAGGGCTACTTAAAGTATAGAAAATATCAGAATCTTAGAGAAGGATCTCCTCTTTCTGATCTCTATTGTCAAATTCAATGTGTAAAAAACTAAATGTACAAATAACACAAAGAAAATAATTTATCACACAATTAAATGTTCTTAGAAGCATCAGCAACTATATATTTGTTTGGTGTCTGACTCAGATGTAGTGTACTAATTTATCAGATCACCTGTATACTTTACATGGTCACAGACAGAAGTGCTAGTAAAGTGGATACAGCTGTCACTCCATCATCGGTGTTTGAGTAAATGTGACTCAAACCGAGCACCAAATGAAGAAAAACAAGAATGCTTCAGATGAGTGACTGCATCACCGCTGGAAACCGGAGACGTCACCAAGACATTCATTGTTCTGTTGAGATCTGTAAAGACCCACTCCTGGGAGTCAACGCTCAAAGGTCAAAGGTTCAGGAATCAATGCCGCTTATTCGTCCTTGCTGTCTCGCACAGTGTCCACACTGTGGATTAATGTCTTGAAAGTAGGCCGCAGTCCTGGGTCACTGCTCCAGCACTCCGTCATAATCTTGTGAATCTGAAGGAAGAATCAGACCAAAGAATATTAACAACCAAAGCAAAAATAAAACTATTTCATATTTTGAGTTAGATTTTGTAATAACAGAGCTCTCTGTTCAGTTTACATTCGATAAGGCATTTTATACCACTCATACCACACATACCACTCTTTTCTGCTTAGGGACAGGAATAATATTTGCAGAGTTAACTGACAAAACAGTGTGTTGGAAAAGCATTAATAGTGAATTTTTACGAATATTTATTTCCTACAAATATTTTCAAAATTATTTGTTTCTCAGGAAGAAACAAAACATCAAATAGCTGTGCACTGGTCATCTCTGTCTCTGTGTCATGGGTGTAGAAATAGTTGCAGGTCTGTCTGTGTGTGTGTGTGTGTGTGTGTGTGTGTGTGTGCGTGTGCGTGTGCGTGTGCGTGTGCGTGTGCGCGTAGTGGAGCTGAGTAGTCCGAGCAGTCAACCATTTTATGGAAGACCCAGTTAATAAAAATGTAAAAAAAATATATATATTTTTACGACTTTTATTCCAATACAAATAATTTTGCTGTCTCAACAAATACATATACTATGCTCTTGAACCAAGAGACATTTTTGTTGCATTATATAGTAGGCTATACTAAAAAAACACTTTTGCAGGTTTTTTGTAGTGTGAATTAGGTTGTCACCATACCAGAATTGTAATACTTTGATACAATACTATTATTAAAAAAAAACAAAAAACAATACTTGATACCACTTTTTTCTCTTTTTTTCCATTAAATTTGGCATGGCTAGGGTAGGACCATGTGACTGGTGGTTCAGCCACATGTTGAGGACCAGTTGATTTTCTCACCGTTGTTTCATCTGTGCAACCGTGGGTTGAAAATCTAATTGTAGATCTGTTTTTTACGGCTTTTGTACTTTCAATAATATATGTGTAATGAACAGACATTATATTGTTTGACAATCTTAGTGTGTATAGAGTTACTGACCTCCTTTGGACAATGATCAGGCGCAGGCAACCTATATCCTTGTTTCAGCAGGTCAATGAGATGGTAGACAATCATCTGACCCTGCTTCTCATTTCCCATCTTGTCCATAAACACCTAAAAGGAAAAAATAAATTGAGTTACCCGAAACAGCTGATGAGAAGTGCTTCCGATTTTTAAGCATCTCTGCAAGAGAGCTGAGTGCTCAATCAACTGATTTCTTAGACGGCTCTACAAGCTAATTGTACTGGACAATTAAGTTTGCAGTGGCCCCTTCTCTTAAACTTCTCTTTTTGAGCTGCCAATTCTGTTGCCTTATTTTCTTATTTATTTATTCTCACTTTTATAAAACAAAACAACATTTCTGAGTCTAATGTGAGGTCAAAGATTGTGCCAATGCCCTGATCTGCATGTTTCCTACATGTTTGCTGAATAAGCCTAGACTCAGTCCCACCCCTTCCTTCTATCACAACTGACTATCATCATCTGATTAATCACAATAAATCCAAAAATAACTGCCCAATATTTGGGGCAGTTGGCATCAAAGTTATAAGTCAAAGAAAAGACTGATCATCTCAATAAATTCTTAAATTGTGAAATAATAATTTTCAACCCACACAAAAAAATACTCAAAGTTACAGAGCAGAAAATTCATAATGTTGACCTAAAAAACTAAAGTGAAATTGGCGTACCGCTGGTGGGCTGCAGTTCTTGTCACTGTAAGTGAATAGTTCGTAGAGGACAACACCAAAACTCCAAATATCTGATGCCACAGAGAACTTGCTTTCTGTCAGCGACTCTGGAGCATACCTGGAAAAACACCACAACACCTTATGATATACAAAGTTTTCTTCATGTAATTCACAGGATCTTAAAAGACTTTCGGAGCTGCTAACAAACAGGTGCAGTGTGTCTTCCTCACCAGAAGATGGGGCTTTCCCCGGGTTCTCTGACAGTGTAGTACTCTTTGTCCTGCGGCAGCACCTTAGTCAGACCGAAATCGCCAATCTTCACCCTCATCTCGCTCTCCACTAGTATATTCCTAGTGGCCAGGTCTCTGTGTATGTATCGCTTGGTGGCAAGGTAGTCCATACCCTGGAAGAAAATTGGTTGAATCATATCATAACTTATACTATAATCATGGCTTTTTAAAATGTAGTACAATATTTATGTATGTATGACTATATTTATTCTTTAAAGTCTGTACTCTTAACTACCCTATATTACCTTGCAAATCTGAGATGCATAGTGCAGCAGTTTCTTGGAATCAAAGCGGTCCTTGTGTTTGATGAGATAATCTCTCAAGCTGCCGTAGGGGAGGTACTCCATGATCAGCCGGAGGTTCCTTCGCCCTGAAAAAGACAGATGTTAAGTGCAATGTTCAGGAGGGAAAACATGGTGTGCGAGAGGTGGAAGTGGAGGCCTTGCCTAAAATGTTATTATGTGTAAAAAAAATATTCTGGGTGGGAATATCAAGTCAGGGAATAGATATAAGCTGTGATCTGGAGCCAAATGTGTGTAAAAGGAGAACATGACTTATCTTCAAATACAAGTTTTGGAAGGAAACACATTTTGAGACATAGAGGGGAAGTACAGACGACATAATAGAAGTACATACAATATATAATCTCAAACAGTGTTGGGGCATGTGATCCCATAAAATGCAGCAAAGTTTAGTTGTTAACTCACGGTTATGGTCTGCCCAAGCCCAAGTGACGCTAAGCAACCAAGTCATGATTTTAGAAGCCTGAAATAATGTTGGTGTGCAGTATTTCATGAGGGAAAAAAAGGCAATGAAGAAATGTACTTTTTATCTAATACATTTAATCAACTTGGGACGCTGTTGGAAATCCAGACCCCCATATTAGGAATCACTGATCCAAAAAGCATTCATTTTGATTACAGTGTCATAACAGGTTGGTGAGGAAGTTGAGATTCTTAATTATTGTATTCTAGTTTTTTGTCACATTGTTTTTTGTCTCTGAATTTTGCTACTTAGTCAAATTACACTACAAGACAAGTTACACAGCTTGAAAACAGAGGACATTGGCCATTTCATTTAGCACAGGTAGAAACGGTGTGCTCATACCTGCACTATAACAGACTCCTTTATATTTGACGATGTTTTCATGATGGAGGGATTTGAGGATCTCGATTTCCCGCTCGAAGTCCCGGAGGTGCTCGGCCGTGCTGTGCTGCAGTTTCTTCACCGCTACTACCTCCCCTGTGCTGTCCTGTAGGGGGTCGTACCTGCACATCTCCACACTGCCAAAATTACCCTTCAGTGTGTGATGGAGCATGTGGATGGAGCAGAGACACAGTTATGATTTCATCTAGGTTTTGAGCACAAATAAATGAGTTACTGACAGTATAATTTACCAGGATGGATTCAATGAGCTGCACAATTAGAGAAAGATTTAGTTGTGTCATCATTAACATTATCCGCTGAGAAAAATGGAACATTTTCAGGAATTGTTTCTTTCATTTCAAATATTGCTTCCAATATTTCATGACATCTGGGAAATATTATGCGAACATCTGTGGTGACCTCAGAAGTATTTAGTAATGTGAGTTGAATAAATCATAAAGAATGTGACAAATACAATTCCATCAACTGGATAAGTGAGCAAACCAAGTGTGTGTGTGTGTGTGTGTGTGTGTGCACCCCTCACTTTGCCCAGCTGTTTGAGAAAGATGAGGTGTCTCTCCTCAAACTGAGCAGGCTCCTGGTTCTCGGAGGTCCACGGGAAGCCGAAGCCTCGTGTCCTGCTGGGTACCATGTCACTCTCCACCAGCAGCTCATAGTCTGCAACACACGTTATTTTTTTAAACATTTGCACATATATGACGAGGAAACGACTGTTGCATATCTCAGTGTGCCTGGTTACATGTTTGTCTCCAGTTGTCTTCCTACCTGGTGTGAAGAGACTGTTGAGATCTCTGATAATTGCTCTGAAGGACGGCCTGTGTGAGGGCTCATAGTCCATACAGCTGTTAATCAGATTGGCCAGCTCTGTCCACTTAGGAGCAGGCAGCTGGTGCCTGTCCTCATAGAATAAGTTCTTCTGTAGAGGCAAATAAAAGAGAGAAAGTCAGGATCTGCATGTTTTCAATTTGGTTAAGAGTGATGATAAACATGCTAGGAAGAGCCAGGAAGTTAGCAGACATTCTTCAATAGCATATGGTATGTTTTAAATAACCCCCTGTCCTTCTCACTTTAAAAAGAGGCTTAAGGAATAGTTTGATATTTTAGAAAATTAGGTTATTTGCTTTCTTGCATAGAGTGATATAAAAATATCTAAGCCACTATGAGAGTGGTATGATAAAAAGAATAACTTTAGCTTAGCATAAAGACAAAAACTGAAGTATCACATTGTGGTTTTGTAGGGCGTTATGTGCTATCAGTCTGTGAGGTTGTAAGATAACCAGCCTTAACCTCACTGTAACACTTCATTTAATGTCTCCCAAAATGTCAAACTCTTCCTTTTAATACAGATCATTGTCATTAACTGAATTTATTATCTACGCATCCTTTGTTTTTGTGACCTTTGAGCAGTCCAGGGTGCTAAGTGGTTTGTCTCCGCCACTGCAGATCTCCCAAAGCGTGGTACCAAAGCCCCACTTATCTGTGGCTAAACTCAGGTTTTGGGGGTTTTCAATGCATTCAGGGGGCACCCATGGGATACGCTCCACCAGAACTGAGGGACAGACAGACAGAAAGGAGATGGAGGTTCATAAAAAAAAAATTAGGAATGGAGAAAAAATGACAAAAACTAATTTAATTTGGTCTACGAGGTGACTAAGGCAGTCACACCAAAGCAAAACTATGTTAGCTGACATTAATCCCACATGGCATCACAGAGGTGTAAAGGACAAGTCGTGTCACATCAGTGCCACGCATGATGTCGTGTTTCTCACCTTCTTTGGGCAGCACAGTGATGCTGATACCAGGGTCACTGAGCTTGATGAAGGGCAGGCTGCCCGTCTTACGATCCTCCTTTCTGATCAAAAGAACATTCTTGGCACACAGATTTCCATGGATGAGGTTCTTATCCTCCTGTGAGCACAAATGAAAGGGACAATTACTTTGAGTTAAAGGCTACTACTGGTTTTAAGTGATTTACTGTACTCTTACCAGGTAGTGCATAGCCCATGCCAGCTGTTTAGCCACTTCAAGCTTCCATGTAATGTTGACACAACTCTTGTTCTTTTTCAGATAGGTGTCCAGAGACCCGAATTTACCATACTCCTGCACCATCATGTCTGACAGAGAGATGAGAGAATTTCATTTTTCAAGTGGCAAAATGACACATTGAAACAAAACTATGAAAACTGTAATGTAACCAGTCTGCGGTTTACTGCAGCTTATTTATTGTGTGTAATTATAGAGAGATGTTGACTCTATTTTTCCATCTGGTTCTCTTCAATCTGAATAGCCCACATGATGCTTTTTTGTGGTTTTGTTCACGAAATATGAGCTGAAAAGCATCCTTTCTTCTGAATTTTAAGGATAATTAGTGAAATATGCTATGATTTATAGAAGAAATGGGTGACCCTGACAAACAATGATAACAAAACCAAACTAAAACACTAGAAACAAAATCTTTACACACATTTCAATTTTTTTCTTTCTTGTCTGTTCTTTGTCATTTCACAGAAATAGAAAAGGTTTCCCACACTGTGCTCTGATGACATGGAGAGTAGCAGGTAGAGTAATGATCAAGACTGCAGTGGCCCATTAGTGACTTGCTGATCCTGAGGGCTTAATCCAGCCAGAGTGGGAGGTCAGGGTATGGCACATAGCAGGTCAAGCAGCCTCATTTCCTCTCTGTCCTCATCTAATGTCAACACTACTGTTTTAGAGTGAGCTTCCTCCTGACTGTGTGAAACAGACGTGTTTCATCTCACCTCTCTCATCTACAGTACACATAAAATCTTAAACTGTCTTTTTGATATGGTGCATTCCAGAGTAACCACAATGATTCCTTCATTTATGACCATGGTTAAGATGTGACACTTGTAGTAGTGATTGTTTCTTTTTTTTTATAAATGTATGCATGTATTGTAAACTTACTCTCATCTCCACAAACGCACACGCCATAGTTGAGGAGTAAGTGCTTGTGGGAGAGTTGACTCATCATGCTGGCTGCTTCAAAGAACGACTACGAGGGATAGAAGGAGAGAAGAGATGAGGACATGAGTGAATTTCCTTTTTATCCTGTTAACTTGTCTCCTCTGCGCTCGTGTCTTCAGCGTGAGTGAAAACACGAAAACAAACGACGACAAAAAAAAAGTTCATTTAACCAGTCAACCACTCACACACTCACTCAGTCAATAAGCCAACCTCTGAATAGTTGCGGTGAGCCTTGTCCAGGATCTTGATGACAACATCTATCTGGTGCACCTCTCCGTAGTCTCCAAGCTCTTTCCTCACACCGCAGAAGATCTTGGTGAACGTTCCTTGGCCCAGACTCTCATTCTAAAATGTTGAGAAGAACTTTAATATGTTTAAAACCGACTTTGGAAAGGAGGTGGAGTGCATTTTCTCCGGCCGAAGAGAGTTATTTTAACTGTCCAACTACTATTAAGGGGCATATGTTATTTGGTACAGTGCACGTCAGTACAGGTTAACACATATTTTATCATTTGACATAAAAGTTATGAGAGAAAACCCTCACGTGAGCACACATAGAAACTCATACAGTATTTACAAAACAATCTTCTATTTTATAATGGTACATTTTCTTTGTTGCCATTGCCAAAGACAAAGAAGGGAGTTACTGAATCTTTGAAAGTGTCTCTGAAGTTTAGTGACTGAAGGACTGCAGAATCAGCAAATAAGAAGCCCAAAAATGGGTCACTGTCTTTCTCACCTGCAGCCCCGAAACCGAGCTAAATAGCGTCATCTCCTGCCTGCCTTTTACCAGGACTGAGCTGTGACTCAATCAGCTACCTCACATAGTATCTGACCACAAGCCTTTGACTGATTTTAAACTCAGCAAAACACAAGTAAAGTCTCCATCTCTCATCTAACTGCATGAAAAAGCTTAACAGTAGCTCAAAACAGGAAGATAACAAACAAACACCTGTTGTATTTGCTAAAGAATTGGTGAGAAAGATAAGATTGCAATACAAAAAAACCCCCCTCAGCTATTAGATAAGAAGAACGACTTCTGTGGTTTTCCTGTGACAGACCTGTTGTACAAAACTTGAAAGGCTTGAACAACAGAAAACAGTGCACCGGAAACGACCCAGTCACCGAATGGCTGACACACACTGTCGCTTGGAGACGCGCACCACACGCACAACACTCACAACACTCACAAATGCCCGCTGGGATTTCTATTGACACTGAGCTGCTGTAGGCGGGTCAATTAAAAAGTCTTTTCGTTAACTGCAGCGACCTCACTAACCCTGCAGGAGTCTTTGTTTCTGAGCCTCTCATTGAGATTTGTAGCACTCTGGCTAAGGCTGACAACCTTACAATGGGCATCATCACTATTAAATCATTTGCAAATAGAAAACAGCTGGCCACTCACTAAGGTAAATCACCTTTTCAATACTCTTGTTAGCTTCTATAAATAACTACAGTGTATGTAAAACTAATACAACCCTACAATAAATAGACTGAAGATCTGGCCCAGTAAGGACAGAGAGAGAAAACACTGAAGAAAGAAGTCAAAAACGGTATCTTACGGTGACGAGGTCCTCTTTTCGGATCTTGTGGAAAACCATCTGGCTGATGTCGTGCATGTGAAGAGAAGGAGACAGCGGGACCTCTGCCCCTTGGTTACTTCTGCACACCAGCATGTTGGATTTGTCTGAAGAAATATAAAAGGTGGACATGGATTAACCCATACTACCTACAGTACTAGTTTTTGCTTTTCCATGTGTGACACTGTTTAATTGCACATTTGAGTACCAATGTAACAAGCTACCAACTGTAAAAGTTTTTAATCTTGAGTATCAGCATGAATAAAATCTAGGTTTTTAGGTTCTATGGCCTTTATATTTGGATAACTTTACTCAGAAACAGGAGATTTTGCCAGAATAGCTTTGACAGCTGGAAACCTGATGAAATAATCATTGAGTCATTAGTATTCATCAACACCTCCATTATACCCACAGAGCTGTAATTGTCATGTTGTGCTGTAAAAAAAATCTTACTTTTTACCCTTTTAAAGGATAATATTGATTCTGCTGCAGTGCATGAATACAATACAGTTCAAAATCAATACAGTTCTATCAGTGTTTTAACATTTCTTCAAAAAGTTCATACAGGGGTCATTGGTTACTTTAAAGAACAATGATACTGCAGTCTTCATTGGCCTAAATCCAATGGGAATTCCAAAACAAGACGTCTGATGTGAACAGAAGCTTGGTCATTGGCTTGGAGATTGAAGAGATTTGAGAAGAAAGCTGAATAATTACAGAATGACAAGATCAGTGTCATTGACTCCTGTAAAGAATTATGTCGGGCTTAAACAAGGGGTAATTGGTTGAGAGGCAAAAATGGCTCATTGTACACTAACTGATTCAATCGAGTTTGAAAGTTCCAGCTCCTTTCACCATTGTCTTATATTTTCAAATAATAGTTTTCAAAATGTCATGAAATATAACTGGAACATCTAACATGATTCAGATCTTGAAGCCTAAACATGATTTATTCAATATTCTCTTGTGTGAATCATGATTACTTAATGTTTTGAAATCAATCCAGGTTCAAATACAAGTTAAGTGATAAGATGCTGATGCCAATTTTTTGCTAATTTTTTGTTTACTGTCTATACTGACCTCTGGGACTGGGGGCGCAGCACTTGGTCAGCTGGAATGTGTATCCATCTGTGCGAAGTGCCTCTTTTTGGTAGCAGTGCAAAAGTTCTCTGAGGGAACCAAAGCTCTTCTTGGCACCGCTCAGGATGTACTCCCCCGACTCTGTCTTCACAATCTGACAGTGCTTATAGTCCACCATTGTTTCGTACTGAAAATAAAATAAAATAGAAATTTATAATTAAGTTGCACAAAATATCATTTTATCTGACTACAGAAAAGAATCACTGTAAGTAAGTCTACATACGATCTCAACAGACTTACAAATCTGCTACTTCAATTTAATTTAAACTTCCCTCAGTCCCACTTATTTTGTATCAATGCCACAATTGTTAAATTGAATGAATGGAATAATGTAAAACTGATTTAAAACACAAGACACATAGTATGTCACAGTGTATATGGTGCTGTTATCAGCCGAGCATCTGAGTGGTCCATTTAATGTGAAAGTCAAACCTTATTGCTCCCTCCAGTGGTTGAAATGATGGACATTATTTTAGAAGCTCTGATGTGCACACATTTAACACCTTTAAGACTAACTGTGTTTTAGTGCAACAGTAAACAAACACAGTTTGCAGCCATGCGGTTAAACATTGTGATGCAGTAGTCACTGTAACTTTGACCATCTTCCTCTTTACTAGAACAAACAACAGCTACACCACAGCACTTCAGTACATTTACAATACAGTCTAATTACCCTAGCTGTGACATGCTTCAGCTAACAGAGTTCAGGAAGTAAGATAGTACTGTCAATCAAATAGCAAAGACTTTGTTGAAACCTGTAAAGTCACATGTGAGAAATGCAGTACTTCACATTGAAGATGAAGTGAACATTTGGAGTGCTTACCCCCACCACAAACGACATGAAGAATTTGTTATAGTCCCTGGGGCTACAGCGAAGGATGTAAAGGCCTTGGTGGTTACCAGAGCGACGCAGCTTACCAATTGTAAACTCCATCCTGTTATAAAAAGAGACAGTGTGTCTTTGTATGGGTGTGATGTGTGTGAATCTTTGGTTGTAGGGGCACAAGCACATGTGTGATGTGCTACATCTGTGCACACTGTCTGTGCGATACTCACGACACAGGGCCATGGCAGTAGCTGTGAATGCACTCGAGAAGTCTTGGCGGGGCCACCTCTTTACAAAGATAGTGATTGGCATCTGCAACCAGTCTGTAATATCCATCAACTAATGATACAAATGACAGAGCTTCAGAGAGAGAAGGAAAGTCCAGTTCCTTAGTGGACACACAGAAAGAAAGAGTGAAGAGAGGGGAGGCAGAAAGAGACAAAAGTACATTAATCAGTACCTCATTTTATTATTTTTGCATTTCAGCACTTTTTAATATTCTGTACTATTATGAGCCATTGCTATGACATTTCATTTGAATGTGCGCTGTATAGTGTATAATCTGAATGACAAATAAAATCAATCTTATCTTATTATCTTTTCTTATAACAGCTGGCTTTTTTCTTCCCTTAACTCAACATTTACACTTCATATTCTGGCTGATAAACAATATTCATCTCTCACCCTCCCATTAAATTAGTAATCACATACAAACATCACAAATAAATAGAGAGACCCTGAGCCTGAGCACAACCATATTATCCATCTATCTGTCCTCCAACAAGTGGGGGAGGTATATAGCCCCACTCCACCCACCTATCCATCACCCATTAAGTGTCATAAACTTAAAAGGTTGATATAATGGGTTATTGTTTTGGAGCCATGCAAGAAGAGTCCTTAAACTGAGCAAAATAACCCTTTAAATCTATAAACTGAAGACTGCATTAAAGAAAATAGTTAAAAGATACAAAACTCTGGTTGTGATAATCTTGATCATTAAGCTATTAAATCGTTTATCTCCTTGTGTGCAATTGAATTGATGGTCAAAACTGTCTTTCAAACTGATGATTAGCAAATGTTGCTGCGACTTAACCTTAAACCTTGCGCCTACATTATCCACAATGCAACTCTACCGCTGATTCGGACAACATTTGGTTCAAATCACTAGCCTCAAATAGAGATGGAACTTGTTGCTCACTTTATCTGTCTGGCATTTAGAATTATTTACAATAAGTAGGAGTTACTATTGGTGAATCAGAGCTTCAGCTGCTCTTCTGCAGAAGTCTGGTAACCTTCCTTCTTTATGACTTTCTGATCCTTTTTTATTATCCAACATGTAGTTTTTAGCATATCAGAAATGGTCCAACTCCCTCTGGAGTCACAATTTCCCACAAGACCAATAAATAAACTGGTGTGTGAGATATGCAGGGTTCAGCTGTTGTTACAAGCTACTTTAACAGTTTGGATTTGACAACAAGAATGTGATCATTTAGAAACATTTCTGATTCATGTTATTATCATAACTGATTTAATGTCTAAACAGTGTAATTTGGATGACAGACTTTGGCCAAAATAAATTAGAATAGAATAAATCAAAGTAAACCACTTATTAGTCTCAAGAGTGAAAGCAGAGAAAAGTGGAACAGAGCACAAAGAGGATTTCAGTGTGTGTTATACCAGGATCTGGTTGTCCTGTCTGGTGAGGGAAACGATGCGACTCTCCACAGAGCCTTCCTGATTGGACTGTTTGATGCTGATGTCTATAACTTCTGGGAAGTCACAGTATGTCTGCAGCTCCTACAGACACAAAAAGAGTACAAATAAATGGGTTATATTTGTTTTAGATGAGGAAGCACGCACACACAGTATTCTTGTTGTTATCAGCAATTAATTGTAATCAACTCCTGGTGCTCCATCTATTGGTTAAAACCAGCCAGGAAAACCAATACATTACCATAGCAACATGAAACCATCCCCTGGGTCTTACCTCCTTTGCTCCCTCCTCCTCTTTACATTTTGACCACTGGATGCCCTTGTTGCCCGTGACAATGATGGTAACCTCGCGTGCGGAGAGATCGGTGACTTGGAAGCGCTCAGAGTAGAGGGATGGAAGCAACATCTCGAGGCTCATCAGGTATTTAAGTCTGAGGTTGCACACTGTGGCTTTGCATTCAGTGAACTGCTGGATGAACTTCCTGAAGCGAAAACGGATCCGTTTCCGAGTTAAGATGTTGTATTCCTGGATGCGGTCTCGCATGCATCTTGGTAGGAAGGACTTGTAGCTGAAAGCAGCACGGGGGGTCAGGGGTCAGGTGGTTGATCAGGTGAAAATGGAGTTCAGAATAACAAAAAGGGGAGGGAGTGAAGAACAAACACAGGCAAAGAGGAAAGACAAAGAAGAAATCAAATTTAAGAGCTAACTAGGGTTGGAACAAACTGATTGAGTCATTGATGAGTCAATTGATAGATAAGTACTTTTTTGATAATCAACTGTTTCAGTCAAGCAAAAATGCTACAAAGTTACAGCTTCCACCTCAAATCTTTACTATGTGATGCTTCTCTTCATCATATGTAATAGTAAACTGAATATCTTTGGATTCTAAACTTTTGCTTTTTCCATTTCATAGACTAATCATAATAAAAAAAATAATACTATTCAGGATTAATTAAAAAGAAATGAATTATACTTAGAATGTTAAGTATGGACACAGTTCATAAACATAGTGCAGGTCAAATAAGAGACACTCTGAACCACTAAACCATACAAAGAGATAATTGATTTGACTGAATGAACTGCATGGAACTATCTTGATGCTTACTGTATCCTGAGGAGTCTGTCTTACTGCTCTGATATTGTCATTCATAAGCTATACCACATGCACCACAGTAAAACAGCAAATGTTTTACAATATTTAGGTAGTTACAGCATTAGATCTTAAAGGCTGCTTTATTATTAAATGACATAAATATCTGAACTTTTTAGGTTCTTACCAAATACCCAAACTACTGTCACATAGTGTTTTTAATATTGGCATTTCATGGCTAAAATAACATGCTATTACATTCAGTCATTACAGTTCATCACCTGTGAGTGGGTGTATCCTACCTGGTATCATTGTAGATGTCTACAGGTGACTGACCACTCTCTTTGGCGAGCCTCATCATGTCTAGCACCGCCATACCCAGACACTCCTCCTGGGCCTCATGGCTTACTGGTATATGAACCCTGCCACTGAGAAAGTCACTGCGCCACTGCAGGAGAAAACACAAAACGCAAAAAAAATTAAAATCTCAAGTGGGTGTCAGATCTGTAAAAACTAAACTAAAAAAGGAGTTGGGTGGAGGAGTGTAAACAGATCTTATCTTGCATTTACAGTACACACATTGAATATTAATATCTAAGAGTGAATCATTAAAATAGAAATAAGCTTAGGCATTTTTGTATTTGCTTGCCAGCATTTTGGGTTAGTAGACTGAGCAGATGCAACATTTCAAAATGCTAAACTACTTCATAGAGTTATAGACCAAATCAACAATACTTTTAAATAAAAATGGTACAATTCTTTTTTTTTTTAAAGTTTTGGTAATAAATAAGTGGATGAAAAAGTCCATTTTGAACCGTGCCGGTTGAGTTGACAGGACTGTACAAATCAAGCTCTACAAAAGCAGATGTCTGTGCATAACAAACAATCTGTAGGTCAGTTTGTTGACTCTCAGCTCATGGTGTCAGTGTGACAGCGTAGATAAAAACATGAACAGATATGTGTGTTTCGAGTTCACACAAACATGTGAGAAACTATATTAGATGCACCTGTAAATACACACATGCACGGCCATGCAGTGACGCAAGAAAACACTGATATTAACAACCCTGACATACCCTTGTTCCCCAATTTGTGTATCTTAAACACTCTTACAATGCCACTTCCTGTTTTCAACTTACACAAAAGAATGGCTGACGTGACAGACATGCTGGCAGTCAGTCAGTCAGTCAGAGAGTCAGGATAAACAAACACATCTTATCTCCCCCCCAGCTAACATTTCTGGGGGGAGAGTTGAAGGAGAAGACACACAGTTCAAAAGAAAATATTCAGACATATGTTGCAGCTTTCATACGCTGATCACAACAGGAACTATTAAAGCATGTGTGTGGTAAAATATCTGTGGCCTCAGTTACAAGGTGAAAAGTGCACGTTGGTTTTTAAAGTTTTAGTTGGACATTTTAAGCACAGTACATGTGTCTAACTCTGGCTCTAGTGCAGCATGGTGGTATCATGGCAACAAAAAAAAGAAACATCCAAACTCTTTTCCAATACGTAACTATACAACAATCCACACATTTCTAACCTTACATTTCCTGCATGATATTTTGTGTGTATATGTACAGTAAAACATATCTTATCTAATTGGTAAAACCTGGTATTGTATTGAAGGCCCCTTCCAGGCATGTTTTAAAATTCATATGAAATACTCTACTTTAAGTAATAATGTGTGTCTAATATGTTTTTTCCACAAAAAAAAGTTAAATTATTTCATGTAAATCATCTAATTCAAATCTGTCAAATTGCGTCTCCTTCATCTCTCCTTATTAAAAAATCCACAGTCTAATGAATATGCAAATATTTCTGACAGTTTAAATGTGTACCGGAAGATTCAACTTTTCACATCACATTTATATAGTTGAACACTGCACCACGATTGGCTCCAAACTAGTTATGATGTCACAAATCATACACAGAAAAACGTTCTCCCTTCAGCAGATGAATGTGAAAAAAAGTATTTTAGTGTCAAACTCAACATACATCATTCTGCACAGTGAAGCGCAAACATTCAAGCAAGGTAACAGTGAGAAAAACTCCTCCCACCAGTAAACTGCTCCAGATCAGAGCACATTCAGGTCTTTGAGAAGATGAGTAGCAGCAGCAGCAGTAGAAACACAGGACTCTCCACGATTTCAATGAAGCCCCAAGAGTGATGTAAGAGGGGACATCAAATCTGAATGGCTTGTTTTATTGCAAGATTACAGAGCAAGCTTGCCCAAGCCAAACTGGCTGGGTTGTCTTATTTCACAGTTTGTGTGTTAGTAGGCACATCAGGGACCCAAACATATACATCATAATATAGCACCTTTAAAAAGGACAAACATTAAGAAACATATAGAAGAGAATAAATAACTGACTGGTGTTGATAGAAGTTGTTAGCTAACCTGAAAAAATTGGTATGCCATGACACAATCATCCATGACAGGGCTCTCCATCCCCTTGGAAACGCCGCAGCGATGAGCATAGGATAAATTACCACTGTTATACCAGCCGGGAAAGTAGTACCTGGACAGAAGAGGAGACAAAAGAAAGGGCAGCAAAGGACAGACAAAGAAAGGGGAAATATTAAAAAGAGAAGTCATCCAGGCATAAAACAACACATAAAGGGTCCGAAACAGGAAATGAAAATGAAAATGAAAAAAAAAAAAAAAAAAATCCTTAAAAAACTGTTGTCTTTGTCTACCTGATTCTGAAGTGTAGGCTTTCACTGGCTGACTGGCGCACTTTGAAGACATGATTAGGAGGGAACCATATCCAGTCGCTTTCCCTCATCAGACCAAACAAATTGCAGAAGAGTGGAGCAATACCTGGTAAGACAAAGATAACAATCACTTTATGCAATATACAATATTTACAGTTTGCAAATATTTAGACATACAAAAAGTCACGCATGTACTGTGTGCTTACAACTATAGATTACTTTGACCTAATCTGATAATCATTGTATTTCTAACCATTCCTACACCTCATTTTGTCTTCAAAACATCACAACCACCAATAGCAAGGTGTTTTATCAGTTGAGCCAAGTCAGTCATTAGTACAGAAAATGTCATCAAGCAACAGGAAGCACAAGAATCTCTCAAGAATGAAGCAATAGTATGAGGATGGGAGTGCTGCGTAAGAGGAAGTGTGCTTAACCACAACAGGGGAAGTCAAGTCAGTGTACTTACAAGGTTGATCTATGTCTAAGCAAGTCCTACCTTACCTTATATCATTTAAGATAAGATAAGACTTAATTGATCAGAAGGATATTTCATAGCAGTGCAAGAAACAAGGAAACAGATTAGAAATAAAAGTAATAAATGCAAACATAATAGGAAGTCAAGTACATGGAATTTAATCTATATACCTTATAAACACTACAATACTTAAGGCTACAGCATGACCTGACCTGTGGACTGCAGAGATAAAAAGGTTGCTTTAAAGTCTGTGTGTATGAGTCTATGTCTAAAGTGTATGAGTTTTTTTTTTTACAGAAAAATGTATTATTATTATATTATAAAAAGGGCAAGTATATAAATTAGGTTTCAATATCATTGCAGTATTCTGAGCTCTGAAACCCTGGGGACATGTGTGCTGAAGAAACTGAAACTGTGCCCCCAACTGAACAGCCTGAGCCTCTTGCCGAACTCCGTTCAAAAAAATAAACAGTTAAAAATGAGCCTTGTTTGTAGGTTTAAGACGAGCAACATGGATGATATTTCAAGAATAAAATAACACTAGGAGCCATTGTTTCATCTGGCAAAAAAATGTGTACTTATTTCAGTTTTAAAGGTAATTTAAATGAATAGTTGATAAAATAATCCATCAGCAGTTATCATTATGTTAAATCTTTTTTTTTTCAATGAAGTTTGGTGCCTTTCTTTCTTTCTTTTTTACTTCTTTCAAAAGTGCAAACAAGGGTCTGGATGTAGTAGCTGTAGCAGTATGTCTGTAGATGGTGAAGGCATAAGCAGCATCCGCAATGCAGCTATTTTTAACATGTATGTTGTGTTTCTGATTTCCTGTTTTTTTACGCTATAGGAGCGGAGAACATTATTAAAATATGAATACTTATTACCTATTCAACAGTTTGGCCATCTTTGCCTTCTAAAGGGTTGAATATGTCCAAACTTCTTACTGTGTTCTTCCCCTATCATCCTGGTGCAGAAGACTTCTTGACTTATACATCATAATGCATCATCAAATTTGACATTGATGGTATGTCTGCAAACTCATATCTTATTATTACCAAATCACTAAAATCATCAAATGAAAAATCATTTAAAAAATGTCAAGAGTAAACAGATGATAGAGAAAGCAGAGAAATCTCTCACATGATTGTTATTTGAACTTGGTGAAACTACCAAACGTAGAATAGGAGACTACGACAACTGGAGGGGAGGGTAGAGGTAAAGATGAAAAACAAGACCAAAAGATACAGGAAGCTGAAAATAATCAGATCAAAAAGTTAAAGCGAGAGGATAGAGAAAGCGGAAGATAAAAAGGAGAGGGACAGGTTGTTTCTTATCTGCTCAAGAAGGAATGAGTGTGGCAGAGAGAGATAGAGCTAAGGCGGAGAGGAAAACAGACACTACAGTCCCCGACTTCCTGATTTGAGTTTGCTAGAAAGAGAAGGTGAAAAAGCAGACTGAATGCTGTAATTGGGTCTCTACAAATAACACAAAGTATACAGTACATGTATACTGTATACTGTACACCATCTAAATCAGGGCTTCACAGTTTGATTGATTTGAAACAACCAGATATGTGGCAATAAACCAGTGAGCTGTTGAACATATTTTGAACATGATACCATGCATTTATTGAATTATACACATGATGATCATCCTATGTAATAATCAAATACAATAAATTATCACATCACTTCGTTTTGAATCCTCTCTTTTCCCTGTTTTCATATATATTTGATGCACATTTCCGTTCTTGTAGTGTCATGCAAAGCCAATATTAAACTAATTCAAATGAATAAACTAAACTATATTTTGTGTGTGGGAGCAGACCTCAGACCTGAAATCCTCTTGTGACTCACCACATGCTTTTGCTGCACTGATGCAGAGTTCCTCTGCTACATACTCCCCGGATGGAAACGTGAGCGTACTCTCTGAACCGTTGGCCCCACCTCCTCCTTCATCCTTCCCCAAGTAATAAATGTGGACACTTAGGCAGGTGGTATCCATGTCCGGCTTTGGGTCAAGTTCGGCAGGCGGGTTGAGGTCTGGGAGGAGGCCACTGGGATGTGCTGAGGTGCAGGTGGTGGGCAGGTCCATGTCTGACAGCAGAATACAGGCCATGTGCTGCTTACCAAAAGCTTCCACCTGTAAATATAGAAACCAATAAAACTGGTCAGAATGATAGTGAGTAGAAAGAACTGGAATGAACTGAAGGCTCTGTTAGGAACAGTGGTGCTTTGAGATACATGCTAATGTCGGCATGCTAGTATGCTGATGTATATTGTTTACCATGTCCACCATCTTAGTTTAGCATGTCATCTAGCATGCTAACAATTGCTAACATAAAGTCAAAGCTGAAGCTAATAGGAATGCTAATGGTTTTGTTGGTACCTATCATAAACCAAAGTTTGGGTCAAACTGAAAATGTGACCTTATGATGTCGCTAGATGGAAAGTCCAAGGATCACTCAAGTCTTTTGAATTCAAATGAATGTGTGCCCCAAGTTTCAGGGAAATCCATCTCAAATTTGACTAAAAACAAAAAAGTGAACTTCATGGTGGAGCTAAAGGATAAGTAAGAGATCTCCAGAGTCCCTATTCACATGGTGGCCATTTCTCTCCAACATCATGCTCAAGGTAGAAAGGTTGTCAAGTAAAGCCTGTGTGAGAATAGGAACATGGTTGCTTGAGCTTCATCATATCATATGTTAAATTCAACAGATAAGTGTAACATTGACCCACAGTTGGAGTTTTACATAATTTTGGGACCACAGTTTTAATTAGAAGCAGCGTGACAATAGTCAAACAACTGCACATAAATTAGGTACATAACATTAATAGACAGTCTCTGATCACTCTGCTTGTCTTTTCTCCTTTGCTCTACTCTGTGGTTCAGTGAATTATGTATATGTCATTGAAATGTGTGCATTAATAACATACTTAGTATAAGCGACTACTATTTGTGGCACGACTAGCAAGAATAGGAATGTTTAAACTAGTTGATCATATCCTTAGAAGTCAGAAGTGTAACGTGTATCTTAGCTGATGCTGCTTTGCTTGTAGAGGTCTAAGTAAAACAGAACAAACTGTTTTATATTTAAATGTTAAAAAGTGAAAAGTAAAGCTTGAAGTATTATATTATTATATTACTTTACCCTGAGTATTATTAGTTATTATCTGTCAGCAAGCAAAGTATTGCACTTGCACCACATCCATTTTGCAGACCATAGCCTTTTGGAGCAGAGACTCATTCACATTCCTGAAATTCGACTGTATCCCTGTTTGTAACCATAAACTGTTGTTAAGATGACATAAGATGAGCATTATTAGCATCATGAATCCCATTTATGGTAGCTTATCAGAACATATAATTATTTATCAGACCGCAGTGAACAGAGTGAGGTAGTACTTGGAACAGAGTATTTTCTCTGTTCCAAGCTCTAATATTTTTGTCATGAAACACAAATATGTTTTGTATTGAGCCTGACAGTTTTCCCCACATGGCTCCTGTTTATACATGTTTGTAATGCACATTTGGCAGAAATGCAATACAGAGCATATCAATTAAAGCAAGTCTTTTGATCAATTATATAGTTTGTTTTCTTCTTTAAGCCACACTATTTTAGGGTCTTATTCATTTTTTATTTTTCCTTTTTAATTTCCCTAATTTTGCTTAAACTCGAACCTGATTTTGCCTTACACAATGGGATGAAGGATAACTCCAATTGTGCAATAAAAGGCTTGTGATTAAACAGATTATTCCAATTTTAATTTGCTTGGATTTGTGTCATCAACATCTGAACACTGTTTTTAAGTTAACTATTGACCTCTAGAGTTTTCTTCAAAGATTCAGCATCAAGAGAGTCCAATGTAAGACCCAGTTACAGTACGGTGCCCATGTGCTTTGCATCATGGAGAATAATAGTATAACACTTTCTTTGAGAACAGGCTACATTCTTGCCAAGGAGATTTGAATAGGAAATAATAAAAGCCATGTAAAAGTCAAAGCATTTAAAACAACCACTAAAATCAATAAGTCAAATGTAACTATGAGACAATCCAAGGCATGCTGGTGTGTATTTGAGATGTGTTAGCGCTAGGGGTGACCTGGGGTATGTGATGATATCTTAATTGTTGGTTTAACTATGTGCGAGCTGACGTTATTGAGTATGTCCTTCACTTCAAAAAACTACTGGTCTAAAACATCTGGTTAGCAGTTGTGGACTTTACTGCATATGTGCATAGTTCACTGCACCAGTTAAAACAAGTGAATGTAGCAAGCTTAGATGTCATCAACTCTCCAACTCTCCACCGCTGTCTGTCTCACCTCTGCTACGCTGCACACATAGAGAGCTCAGCCCCATCCATGCTGAGAAAGAGAACATAAGAGTAGGGAAGCAGTTGTTTCATTCCAGCTCAGTGTGAGCATCCCTACTGCATTCTGCTGTCATTTATAGTCATCCTCCTCTCCTACTCTAGTCCCCCCCCCCAGTGCAGGACAGTGAGCTACACCCGTTACATTACTGTAAGTGCATCACAACCCTCGGGAGTGAAAAGCAGACAGACCAAATATTTATTCATTGTGTTAAGATGTGATATATGAGGATAGGTACAGTTATGGGAATATGAATGACCTATATCAGGATATAAGGTGTTGGTCATATTGCCCAGCCCTACATACTGTAGCACAGATAAAAGTTAATAATAATTTCATTGTTTCTGATGATGAACACATTCAGCATACAAAGGTGATCATTTTACTGTTGGGGAGTTTTATCCCCACATGATCAAAGAGACCAGCTGCTGTAATATATGGTTAATTGATAAAATGCAAGACAGTAATAATCGTCTCCCACTCAGGCTGCAAATCCGACATTAAAACTGGAATGCTTAGGTTACATCTTAAGTTGGTGCTTTTGTAGCTGCAGGTTTTTTTTACCCTCTGACTAAAACTGAGCCAGTCAAAAAAGGTAAAACAAGGGCTCTGCATCTTTCTGAGACAGCTCCACATATGGTACTTCCCATACTTGCTGTTGTCTTTGGGCTCTGTTGCACTCAGTGATAAAATAAACTGACACTGTAATAAAAACGTTGACATTTGCACATTTTATGCAAATATTGTAACGTAGCATTTGTTTAATATTTGAGAGAGGGCCTAATCCCACGCAGGACACAGCACTGAAACTAGTGCAAGGTCAAAGTAAGGCTAAAGACAATGGTGGTGCACGTAGTAGAAGCTGAAGTTTGTGCAAGAGGAAGCACAGCACATGTTTAATAAAACTCCTTTCCCACCATTTTGTGTTATGTTTACACACCCAAAACGTTTATCAAGTAGCACACAGGCAGAGAGTTCGACCAGTTCCTTCTGCCTTATCGGCGCCTTGCTGTTGGTTTTGGTCAACACTATCAGCATGGCCACATTTTTTGCACTTTATGGCTTCTCTGCTTCACTAATGACCGCAGATGCCACTTCTTCCATCAGACTCTGGATATTTTGTGCTGCTTGGGTGTCCTTTAAAGGCTTGATGAAGTTGCACTATTGGGCAACGAAAAAATAATTTAGAGCAGTTCCTGACTCATTCTGTGTTCTACAGTTCCATGTTATTATAATTGTGTGCAATGGCCTGTAAAATCAGATAATAAAAAGGCATTGTTGGCTGTTGTGCATTCAGGCGGTCCCCATCTATTTATCTATCTATCCGTCCATCCATCCATCCATCCATCCAAACAAACAAACACTTTCTCACTATTCTCCAGACGGTTGCAGTTACATTGAATCTGGTTCTGACTAAACACTTTATCAAAGCAAGCTGACAAGAATTGGAAAATAAATGTTAAAACAATATCACTGATAAGGAAAACCCCTCTCCCTACAGACAAGAATCCAATAATGGATCCAAACATTGTACTAATATCTCCAAGCAATTGTAAACTACCCTCAGACCAAAGTGAGGCACACTTAAGACTGAAGGAACAGGATGTTCTGCATTCCGTCTTCCTTTCCTGAGTAACAGTTAACAGGAGTCTAGCCAAAGCAAGACTGTGATGTAGCAAATATTGAATTAAACAGAAACAGCATGACATCTCTTTTTCCTGTGGAAGTGTAAAGATGTACAATGAATGATGGGAAACAGCCACATTGTAAGTTTTTGTTTGAGATGGCCTGATGCCTTTGTATAGTCCATAGATGTGTAGTCAAATCAACAACGGAACTTCAAATAGTAATAAAAAGGCTTGATTATTCTGGCTACATCCTAGAATCCCATACAACCTGAAGCCTTGAGAGTGATAGAAGGTTGTGTAGTGATAAAGTAGTACTGATAAAACCAGTATATTTTTGAGCATGAAGCTAAAAAAGTACATTTGGTATTCATCAACAGGAAACACCGGCTGAAACACATCATACCAAAAATGAAGCCTGACACAGGGGATCATTTGCAATGGAGCAATGGAGAAAATGTCCAATGTCCAGATGTACAAAGCTAATCATGTGCAACTATTTATTCACACTGTAAAACAATCCAAACTGAATTAAATCCAAGAGTGCAATACAATTTGGCTAATTTAGCTTCACATAAGCCAACAACAACAATAGCTATCAATCTAGGCTCTCTAGAGGAAAACAGCAACAACAGAGAACAAAAACACAGTAGTGTTAGTATAACTGGGCAAATACTTTATATGTGAAATAGGGTTTGGTAATTATCATCTCACTGACATCATCTAACATCCTTTGGACAACTGTGCCAAACACCGCGGTACATAAGAACACCACAAGAAGTCCAACTGAGGTTCTGAGAGGCATGTGTGAAATGCCAACACAGCACTACAAATATGCAGCCACACACTAATGATTTTCATAGATGAAAGGCAGATTATTTCACAGCTAAACGTTTCACTCCATTTGTAATATAAAACAGGGGCGCATCTAGTGACAACATGAACAAAGCATTAAATTCACGAGTTAAAAGGAAACAACAATCCATTGTGAAGAATTGAAATATCACATAAAAATCTATTCATTTAATGTTATTCATTTGGCCACTTAAACACTTGGCCAGATAGGTAACTGACAAGACAGTTACAGTGGTCTTAATAATCATACTAAATACTGGATACTGAATATTGATGATATAACAACATAACAAAGTCAATGTAATTCATGGAGACAGGGTTCCCATAGTCTTGGATTTTCGGATGATATTAGAAAACTGTTTTCCAGGCCTTTGAAAAACTGCCGGTGTTGGCACATATTCACACCTGCTGAAGCCAGTACAGGAAGTATCAGACGAGTATAGCTGCGAGACAACTTCAACTGATATTCTACCAGTCCATTGTTGAATCCAATGATCTGCTATCAGCTTAAGTGATGTGGGCACTGAAAATGATGGACTCACATTATTCATACAGTTCATGTGCTAACACAGTTGAGTTTTTCAGAGCCATGTTTCCTAATAGAGGAGGGGCCACCAATTTTTTTTTGTGGGGAAACAGTGTGCCTATCTGCCACATTTAAAACTGCGCCCTACTTTAAATCGGGAACTCGACAGGCTGGTTACGTATTGATTTTGGACAAAAGCCTGGACAAAGCTCTCCAGCTCCCAAACACATCCCGATTTGGGATGGGGGGGGGGGGGGGTGAAAACCTAGTATGTAGGCTCAGAGTTCCGAGGGCAAGCAAACTGCCCAGGACATCATCAAGCAGAGGCAAAATATGCTCACCAAAATAAGAGTCTTGTAATCCAATACAACAAGTCCATACATTTTTTTTTAAAGTTTATACATTTTCAGTTTGTGTGGACATTGTCGTAAAGATGATAATAGTACTTGACGTTTATTATTCATGTAGTGGGTGCTGGTGATGTACAAGGTTGCCATTATATTGAAAAGTGCTCCTAATATTTCTTCCATTAACATAGATGAGTGGGGCAAAATATTCGTTTTGGTTAGGGCATAGCACAGTGGAGTTAAGTCCCTCATTATTGTGCTCTGTGATCACTGTGTAAGCCTATCAATTTTCAACTACGTAAATGAAGTCATGGGGGGGTAACACGTTATTGAAAAGTTATAGAAAAGTTTTTTTAATTAACTGGTACAAATGTGTGGCAATGCCATAGAGAGAGATTGAATGTTTTGGAAATGAGATAGTCTACTCTGACAGGCTGACTCATAAAGTGGACATAGGAGTGAAGGATACGGCTATTCGTCCTTTTTGTATTTTTCATAACAGTGATCTCAGTTGGGTGTAACTTTTTAGAGAACATATCATCCTGTTTCAAAGCTTCAAGCATTGTGAATACTTGGGCTGACAATTCAACTAAACTAAATACATTTTGGATCTTTCATGAAGCGCAGTCATTCAATATTCTGTCAACAAACCAATCCTCACTCTGTCTTTGATTATGTTGTGTGTTATAAAAACGACTTGAAATCTAAAAGTAAGCTCAATCACCTATGTATGGCATGCTCTTCCTTGCCATCTTCATAAAAGAATAGTACCCCCCCCCCTCCTGCATTTAATCTGTGACCAGACTCCATAAATATATGGTCAAATGTGGAAATTTGCAAGTTTTCTTTACTGCATGGAAAAACATGGTGCTAAAACTAGCATTCCTGTTCTGCTCTCCATGTGTCAGAGTACAGAAACATGCTCAGCATCTGAAAGAGACCACAGATACCTAAACATGCACACTGATAGCTGGCCACAAATCCCTGCACTTTCATGTCACTTCATTGAGTTATAGAGAGTGGTCACATTACTCCATGGAGTGGTTAGTGCTTGCTCAAGATGAAAAGAGACTTCTTTGTATAAGGACTGCTCTTGTGCTCGTCTCTTATCGTGTTCTTTATGTTGTCAGGCCTGTGTCTATCTGTTTTGGCGGACAATGTATTGTATTGGTCTTCATGGATTTGCACTGCCATTGAAATACATGTACCACTCATGGTACATCATGTATTTATCTTTTGTGGTTTGGTGAAAGCCTAAGCTGAATTCTGTGTTGAAACTGAGTTTCTCAGTATTCAGTTTCCACTCCTTGTCGCATTTTTGTACAGGTTGTATATCTTTGTTACATTCAGATTTTACTGCATTTTTGTATCTTTCCTGCAGTAGTGTGATTTTCTTCTAGGATTTCAAGGATTTTGTTTCCAGGTGAATGCTTTCTCTGCAGGCTTGTGGGGGCTTGCAAATGTATCTGATAAAGATTTTTCAAAAACAAATGTTTGCGTACTTGATTTCCTTGTGTGGTGTGTGGCAATGTCCTGCCACTGTGACTTAGTATGTCTGTCTCTATTTTATTTTTGTCACTGTGTAACTAATGACAATGTCCTTCCATTTTACCATATCTCTCAATGCCAGGCGGGGAGTTCTGGTCCTCTGAAATGAGGCCAACGCGGAAGTAACTTAGAACTGCATTCTAGCAAAAGGCCGCCAGGGGGGCGACCGTTTTGGTGTCAAAAGGACTTCTGTCTCTAGTCAATGGAGAATTCACCAACTTCTCACTTGATTTCTAACCTCAGTAAACATTTTCAAAATGCGTTTATGGTCTCAATCGCTAGTTTAAAGCCTTCTTCAATGCAGTCTGGTGTTCATTTGTGAAATGTTGGCCTCCCTGATTTTATATTTGACGATAAAGCAGGGTATGCATTAGGGCGTGGTTACGTCGTGATTGACAGGTTGATTGACCAATGTCCTCGAGATCCAGCCCTCGCAACCTATCGCAACCTCCCCGCTCTGCCGTTGGCTCTGCCCATGGCCCCGCCTATATGCCCATATAAGTAGAATCTGTGTTTTTATTTTTCCCAGCATGCACTTGAAATTTTCCGGATGGCGCTGCCTAGATTTGAAACTATTGACTTCCGAGCAGCAGTCCACAAACCAATGGGTGACGTCCATTTCTTTTATACAGTCTATGCTCAATGCCCAGAAATGATCAGAAAATATTTCCTTCTCTGAGAGAGATTGTGATTGCATTTGTAAAGATAGGAAGCACAGTGTTTTTTCCCTGACCTTTCGAGCTGGATGAATTTTGTACAATTGTCTTTCAGTTATCAGGGTCTCTCTTTCTTTTCCTTCCTCTTTGCTCGATCTCCTCTTGGCTCGAATGTCAGGACGACATGCCCTTCCTCAGTTTCCCTGTCTTTCTTTACCTGCATTGTCTGTCTTGAACCTGGCTAACTGCATTTCCTTCACCAGTCATCTCCATTGTTGGAGATGACTGGTGTCATTTTTTATTAATAAATTGTCATTTTTTGTCATTTTTTATTAATAAATGATTACTAACAAATTGATTCAGAATTCATTTGTGTCCTTCTGGCAGTAGAAAGAGCTCGTCAAAAGTTATCATTTGAAGTTATCACCCAAAATTTCATCAGCACCAAGTATCAATTGTCGCTGTGGGAGGAGGGGGTTGTATAGATGACTCTGCAATACGACTGTCGCAATAACCACAATGTTGCAATACCACATTATAGGCAAGACAGGGCTCAAGACTAACAGCATCCCATTGTCCCAAAAATGGTAGAAAAATGTGATTGACACATTTCCCAAGATGCCTCCAGGATGAAAGGGATTTTTTATTAATTTATTTACTTGTTTTAAACTATCGCTTAGCACATGACAAACTGAACTGAGTGTTGACTACAAGGCCTTCTTTGCTGTTACTATATTCACTATCACTGGCTGGCTACTCAGTACAAGAACTGAAATGTTCTTGCAGTACCAGTCCATCTATCCCCTCAGTCACAAACAGCTTGATGGCAAGACCTCGCAAATAGTTGTGCCTCTTACCTCACTGACCTCCCCCACCCGTACACTCCCGCTAGTAACCTCCGGGCATACAGGGAATATACAGACACTAATAACAGTTGCACACGAGAGAGATCAGTAAACTCAGTGAGCACATACTCTTTTCAGACCACATGTGTTAGGAGGAGCAGAAACAAGACAGCAGCAGGCACCATACACAGTAGGCTACATATATTTTTAAAAACTGTATTGCAAAGGTTCAATTCACCAGTTATGTTTAATTACTGAAAGCAGTATCTCTACTCTTAAAGTTCATTGTTAAAGAAAACACTCATACATCAATAGCAGCAGATTTAGTGATTCCGGGCACCAGGCTAACCTCAACTTGCTTTACAAAGTAAAGAGACAACTGACATTTTGGTTTTGGGACAATTTACATTCACTTGGGGACGGTTAAAATTCAAACCAACCGTGGTAGATGGCAAGAAACCACCACAGCCGCCTTGTGGTCACGTTTCTTGTTTTACACTTCAATGTGTGTGTATTGAATGTTTGGCGCTTCCAAAGGACACTGCAAACAACTCACTCCCCCCTCTAAAAACCAGAAAACAGAACTCACATCATGAGGGTTGAACTGGAAAAATGAATGGAGTGCTCTGAAGAGAATTAACTGACTTGCTTTATTAAATCAGTTATACTGTATACAGCATCAGCATTCATACAAATCAAGAGACAGTGCCATCAATAAACTGAATGTACATCCGGTTGCCAAGCCAAAGGATCTCACCCAGTGTGCACAGCATCTAACATGCTGAGTTCTTGTTCATGGAGCTCTGCAGAGCCTCACACAAAACGCAGCTAGCTGCTAGGACGCTAGTGCTACCAACAAAGCCAGGCTCGGGGTGAGCTGACCAGTGGGCAGTGCTGATGCTTGGTAGTTAAAACACGTCCGTATGGATCTTCGTTATATGTTAAACTCTCCCAAGCGAGACGGCTGCCATTATCTTGCAAGATGAAGTAGGTGAAGTAGTTTTTCACCAGTCATACAATCTAAAAGGGGCAAGACAGGTTTAACGGGACTCAGCTGTAGGTAGTGCTGTACAATATTGTCTACCGTACGATATAACCCTCCATCGTTTATATCGTAATTTTAACATGTGGGGTACTGGGTTAGCTCTGTTGCTGGTTAGCGGTGTTAGCCACTAACATTAAAGTTAGTGGCTAACACCGCTAACCAATGTTAACAGCTTGTGGTTGTGGTTTAAGTATGCAGTGTAAAGTACAACTCAACGTCAGAATGACCTTCGGATAATCTAAATGTATCATGTGAGTTCATGTTGTATGAACAATGAATGAAGGCTAATGTAACTGCAGCAATGCTACTACTTTGCGGTAGCATTTTTACGTCACCCGCAAAGACTGGTCTACGGCACTGCTAGGGGAACATAGATGTGAACAACATGGCAGAGGCGGAGAGCTCGGCGGAGAACACAGTGGAAACAGAACCCAAAGAGGAATTGGTGCCGAAAATACTATATTGGGACATACAGTATATCGTCATTGGAATATAAAATGACCTATATCGGGATATAAAATCTTGTCCATATCGCACAGCACTAGCTCTAGGCAAACATTGTTTATATATATACACAGACTATCATACCTTGATTTTCACACAAAAAAACCAAAACACATATGACTGCATACCAAGCTGGTGAGGAAATTCCTTCACTAAAACAGCCGTCTCTGCAGTGTGCCAAGCAGGATTTGTTTGTTTGTGGTGTCTAGAGTCAGACATCACTGCATGACACTGCTGAGTCATTGATGATACACTGACTGGGGGCTTCAGATTGCAAATGATAATAAGACCATCAATCATAATCTGGAGAGGTTTTTGTGTTAACAGTCTTGAGAGATTACTTGTACAAATCCTGATTTTCTCTTTTGTGATACATGGAAATCAAACATAAAGAGGACAACATTAGGCTGTGTGATGTAATCTGTAGCTACTGTGTAAACAGTACAATAAGAGAGTTGTGTCTAAAGTTCATATTGTTCTTTGCATCACTGTTCACCCACTTCCCTTACACTGATGCAATTCTGTAGTTTTTTCACGGTATTTACACTTCCCCAAAAGTGTCCACAACACATAGTCATGTAGTGCAAATACTTTCTGCAATAATGAACACAATACTCACTTGGCCCTGAGCATGGTTCTGTTTGTTGATCTATTCTTCATCTGTTCTGCAGTTTAATGTCAAAACTATTTCCTCTTTCCTTTTTCATTTCACATCCTCTTAAGGGGATGGTGCCTGTTATATGCACACCAGTTAAATAGTAGTTACCTGGATGTACTGTATGTTCAATGAACACATGCAGATCCATCTACTGTAGGCTACATTTGCACCACTTTACAATATGCTATTTTCACTCAAAGCTGATTGTCACACTTCAAAATAAAGGCATATGTCTAATATAAGCCTGCTTCCAATAAGTGCCTGCTACCATATGCAGATGAGGCAAATAAAAGGCCTCAGCCACTATTATGGAGAACATGGCATGTTGCTGAAAGTTATCCACACTTTGAAAGAACCACAAGCCAGCAGTCAGATATTTTGGAAAAACCTACCTGACATGTACCTTGGAAAACTGTGCACAAGTCTGCCTGGTAGAACTGGAGCTGTTTAAAAGGCAAAGTGTGGTCATACCAAATATTGATTTGATTTAGGTTTTGGTTACGTTCTACAGTGCTGTAAATTTGAGGGTTTTTTTTTGAACTATTCATGTTACATAAATTAGTGCCAAATTTCAGTACCTTGAAAGCAGATGTGTTGAAATATTGATAAGATTATTCCTAGTTTACCGACGCACTTCCCTACTGTGTTCCTGTTTGTACTTTCAGATATCAGACTTATTCAACTGTTTCCTGATTGCTTTCAGCCATATTGGAGCCGTGTTCATTTACTGCTGATGAAAATTTGCTACTGTTGCTCCATAGTAAAAGCTTTCCACTGACAAATGAATGGAGGGCTTTTACTGTGAGGAACTTGTACGGATCAGTTAGAAATACTGCAGAGGGGCGTGCAGGTGGTCGAGTGGTTAGAGCGCATTCCATATACGCAGCTGACCCGGTTCGAATCCCGATCGGAGGTCCTTTGCTGCATGTCACACCCCCCTCTCACTCCCATGTTTCCTGTCGGTCTACTGTTAAATAAAGGTGTCTATGCCTATATCTTAAAAAAAAAAAAAAGAAATACTGCAGAGAGGAACAGTACAAGCACAAAAAGTTAAAGTGATGATGATGTTTGATGAAGAGCTGCAGATAACAGCTCTTAGTGCGTTTTTGGCAAACAGCACATACTGTATAACAGGCAACCTAGACAACTTTTTGTACCTTGTTCATTATGAATTTATTATGGTTTGTTTTACCTTACACAACAAAATGGTCCAATTAAATAGAAATGTTGAAAATTAAATTAAAGTTTTGAGAAATTGTTTTAACTTAAATCACAGTTTTTTTGTTATTACAGAGAGAGAAAAAGTACCTTTGAGTACTGGTTCCTGGAATTTGGTACCGGTACTCAACGGTATACTTTTCAAATGTGAATGGTACCCAACCTTGCCTAAAGCAGCATGCTTCAAAAAATAAATGAATCAAGGCTGCGGGGAACACAGGGCTACTTCATGTTTCCTTTTAACCAAAACCGCAGTAGTGTGGGATGTTTCAGATCTACTATAGCTGCAAGTCTCTATGATCCAACAGTCCTAAGATTGTAATGAACGTTATTTTGGCAAACATGTGACATGGGAAAAATGAGTAGCTGTAACTTTGTTGTTGCAGCTTGTTCCATTTTAAACCAAGCAATAGCTCATTTTATTCCATTACAGAAGCTGACAGTGCAGTTCTTTGTGTGTGACCTGAATCAAATTTGCAGAATGTTACATATGATCCCTGATGCAAGAATAATGTACTTTCCCCATAACTGCCAACATGTCTGTGTCACTGATTGTGTGCTTCCAGTAAAGACCTAAATAAAAATGCTAAATTGGTTGGAGGTGGGTTTGTCAGATAGCCCAATGAATCAACACAGCCTACATACAAGTTCAGTAAAAAAAAAAAAAAAGGGTTATATTTACTTGCTTTTTGAAACAACATATAAAAACATTTACACAGCAGAAAAATATTTACAATATGCCCAAGCCAAAAATAGATATGTTACTAAGTATAGCCTTGTTGTTGTGATGAATGCAGAGTTAATACAGTCTTTACTGCCTCAGCTCAGCAGTTCCCCTTAACATGGTATACAGTCAATTTAAGAATCCATATTAGTATTATTGGTTGGTGATGACTAAAACATTGCAAACAACTCGCTCCCCCCTCTAAAAACCAGAAAACAGAACTCACATCATGAGGGTTGAACTGGAAAATGAACGGAGCGCTCTGAAGAGAATTAACTGACTTGCCTTATTAAATCAGTTATCTACAACATCAGCATTCATACAAATCAAGAGACAGTGCCATCAATAAACTGAATGTACATCCGGATGCCAATTTATATACACTTAGATAATCTAATAGTCTAATACAGCAACTCTGCAATAAATCATACTCTCATGAAGTTCAGCTTTTTGTTGAAACTGTTGGATGAGAGAATCAGCTTTTCTGCATCTTATTAAAAAGCTCAAACTATAACCTTGCTTTCCCCACCCTATCGCTTTAGGTCATTTTGGAGGCTGTCCTTTGTGGTGCTGTTTAATTGCAATGCATTACACTGAGAGGTGTTTCCCATATTTAGTCCAACTCACTCACTGCTATAAATGAGAAACTCCTCTACTGTAAGTATAACACAATCAGTTCAACAGTACCACAAAGTACAGTCTCCAAAACGATAAGTTAGATGAATCAAGCCTGAATGCTTCCAACAAAAACTGAACATTATAGCTATGATAAAACCAGGATTTAGTGCTAGCAAATAAATCTGCCAGAGAGATAAAAGTAGGTCAATATTAGCTCATTGCAGATGTTTCTTTAAAAGGAATAGATAACTTGATAAGATAATGCCCCAACTCATATTTATCTAGATCAAATGTATTATCTTTATCACAGATAGCTGACATACAATATTATTAGCTGAGGTTTTTTTAAACTCTCAAATAATGACATCAACCTCAAAAATTCAACATTGGTATGGCTTTAATCAAAACCTGTTCAACTTTAACTGAACACCAAAATCCTCCTGATGGCAGGACTAAGTGTAGACAGTCAGTCGTCCAGATGTTCATCCTGTTGTGATCATTCCTCCTGTTCATACTGGCCATTAGAAGATCACTTCATAATGCACTTACAGTATTTAAAAGTGTATTTGAAGCTAATGTGAAGCTTCAGCTAATCAGATTCGTCAAGTTCAGTTTAGTTACTGTACGCCCCCTTCTACTGCACAGGAAAACACTGTCAATACAGAAATGTTATAACCTACTAAAAAGACTAACAGTGAAAGATGTCTACTTCTTTTGGCTAATTCGGGGCGGCTGACATTTCATTTTATCTTCAGATAAAGTCTTGAAGAAATAAAAACATTATTTTACAAAACAAGGACTGTGGATTTTGTCTCTCATCCCTTCCATTGTATTCGGAGAGGATCTGACGCTCAGTATGACCAGGAGGAAAGATAACAGCGAGGTAAACTTGTGTCAGTGTTCACATGATCACCTGACTGTTGATTTAAGACAGAAATGAAAAACTGAGTGCACTTATCCATCAAATATCACACCTGTCAATTGGGGCGAAATAGCTAATAGTCCACATCTCGATAAAGGGATCAACTTCTAAATCTCGATTCCTACATTTACTTTATATTTCACATGTATTCACTTGTTAACCATATAAAGAAAAGTACGTCCTTTATTTATTTGTTTCTATATTGAGTAGTCTTAAGTGTCAGATCAGCACAGAACAGCTGATTTAACCAGTTAGCTACAGTTAAATTGCGAACTTCACACACGCACACGCGCACATCACTTAAACTCTACCTGTTGTCTTCTGTTGCTTCACTTCCCAAAAACCACCACGGCTAAGGGTCTGTCGGTCGGTCTTTGTAGTCCAGCTCCGGGTTTAACAGCGAGCGCTTCAGCCAATAAGCCTAGACCTACAGGCTTACGTTAGCCGTCAACTTAAGTACTGTCGCTCCGTTATTTGCTCCGTCAGCTGCCATTCCGTCGGTGTTCACATCTTTTCCAAAACTACTATCACTGTACGCTTCACACCGAGCGACTTTCAGCGACCTCATTATCCTCTTCTCGACATGACGCTCGTGTTAGGATGAGAAACTGTGCTGCCACCCAGACTCGCCTCTTCGTATATGGGTCGATGATAGTAGTCTACACACTATGATGATGAGGAGGAGGAGGAGGGCGGAGCAGAAGGGCTCCAAACCAAACGACTGTTTTATCCCCGCCTTACTTTTTGTTTTACCACCCGCATTCGGCTAAGAGCCGCCCTACTCTGCCTCTGATTGGCAAGTGCTCTTTGCCATCGTTGTTTGTATTGGTTAGATTTAGACACGAGGAGTGAGATGATTGGGTTAACGTGAAACAGAGCCAATCAGAGGCAGAGGAGGGCGGGCCTTAGCCGAATGCAGGTGGGAAGAAATAATAATTTTCTGCCCCACTACACAACTCGCCTCTTCCGTGTTTGACACAGTATTGATTAGGCAGGAATGTCTGTCCAACACATTATCTTTCTGTGCTGAAGTCACCTGAAGAAAGCCAAAGCCCAAACTACAACTGCTGTTGTGTAACTAAGTACATTTTTTTCAGTACTGTACTTAATTACTTCTGCTTTGAGTATTTCCTTACAGTCACTGACCACTTGTGCAATCTAATTCAAGCCAATTCAACAGCTCTCCATAAATTCTACCTTTCTCAAATGTATACATTTTCAATTGTTGACATTGTCAAAAAGGTGATCATTCTACTTGATGTTTATTATTGAGGTCAGAGTGAATGGTGGTAGCGTACTGGGGTGAAATATAGGCTATTGAATTTAACATTGTTAACATCGCTAAAATGCTGTTTTCCCTACTGTTTATTCAGTTTGCCCCAATGTGTTTTTTGTTACTTATTTTTCATTTATTTACTGTAGCACCAGGGGTCCGTCCCATAAAGCCTGCTCAGAAAATGGGGCTTATTGTCGAACACCTGACTTGAATGAGCCTAACAAATGAGATCAGGCTAAAGCAGTTCCATAAAGGCCAATCCATGTTCACGAGCAGCCCATGACATCGAACACAGATCAAACAGATTTACAATGGCAAAATCCACCACAAAAGAACCACACAGCAGCAGACACTTCTGCTTAAGACATATGAAGAATTTAAACATATGTTCACAATAAGAGGTACTACAGCAGCAATAAATAAAATCCAAGAGAAAGGCTGGCAGGAAATTGCTTATCGATTGAAGGGGTCTGATCTGTCTCTGAAGTTCTCGTTGCAGTGCCTTGCGTACTATGGCAGCTCCTTTAAAGCCTACAAGCTCCTCAATCAAGGGACGCCATGACTAACAGAGAAACAGCGCATGTAGTCAGGGGATATTGCGAAAATTTGGGAATAAATTCTGTACCAAGAAATTTCTTCACCAATGTGTTGGTAAAGGTGTCTAGTAACGCATAGATATAAACGATTTAAATTCAACTCCTGTGCGAAAATCAGTGACAGCTGCTGAAAGTAGGGGTACGTGGAACCTTATTGATGAAAAATTGAAAAATGTTTACTTTTGCCTTGAGTAGGGTTAGGGTTAGGGGGGTTTTCAGGATCCTCAATTGATTGCAAGCATTTGTTTTGCACTAAAACCACTGGAAAAACGGCCTTGCCCACTTTTCCCACTCATTTTTTAAAATAAATATTGTTGAGTGCATGTAAATTAAAAAGTAACTTTATAGGTTTATTTATTCATTTATTTGCCATGGTATCTACATATTGTTTACTGGACAGACTAGACTCCACTCAACAAGATACTACAAGACTATTTTGAAATATTTCATTTAACTACATTGATAATATGCATATATAAATAATATAGGACTGTACTATCATCAGATTACCTTACTGGCTAGACAGCTTGCTAACACTAAGGTAACCTGGTTAGTTAACTACTGTAACTCCCACTTATGTATTACACACTGCAGGTGCATCTGATGACTGTTTTACTTTCTTCAATGCTAGCTTCACACTACTTCACACTAATGTTAGTTAGCTTACAGTGGTTTGTCTTGGTTTCTCTATGGCTTTCTGCAGTTACTCTAAATTCGGACTGAATCAAATGATTAGTTGTCTTATTATAGTCATATCTAAAGGCCAGTGTTTCCCCTAGGTTTGCTGCTTGAGGAGTTGGGGGGGGGGGGGGGGGGGGGGGGCTATAATAGAATGGACTGTACTTGTATATCTCTTTTCTAGTTGTTATGACCACTTAAAGTGCTTATACATTAGGCTACATGTCTCATTCACCCATTCAAACACTGATGGCAAGGGCTGCCATGCAGGGTACCAATCAGGAGGAACTAACTATTCATACTAAGTTGGCACAGCAATGGGAGCAATTTGGGGTTAAGCATCTTGCCCAAGGACAAATCGACATGTGGAGCCAGGAATCGAACCGCCAACCTTCTAATTGGTGGACACCCCGCTCTACCTCCTGAGCCACAGTCGCCCCGGTGCATTTACACCCAAACAAACAGTTAAAGAAATCATATTCATACGTCTTAACATGTTTTATTTAATAACAATAATAAGATAGGAACAAACTATAAGAACGATAAGAACCCCCCCCCCCCCCCCCCCCCTCCCTAAAATTTCAATGCAAAACAAATGCTTGAATCTATTCAGGATCCTGAAAACCCCTAGTTTGACCTGTATTTTGCTGATCCAACCACTCATTGTCCTAATTTGCTTTCTTTTTACTTACTATGTTATCATCTTGTAATAAATGAGGTGTGGTTGATTCATGTTCAGTGAAGTCATACTAGATTGACTGCAACATCTGTTTTTCCTCAGGAGTTATGTGGGGCACCAATCTTGGCCCACCTCTGTCTTCCACCATATCAGTGCTGGGAAGCAGAACGTACAGTACTGTGCATGTTAATTTCACAACTAGCTACGGTGGGAGATAGACCAGAATCATGCTGGCAAGACTTGTGAAAACAGGCTTCCAATAATCCCCACAAAGAAACAACTGTCTGCTGCAGCAGCTGTCAACTCTCTGTAGTGTGTTGATCTGTTTTACAAAAACTATCATTTGAATATTTTCATTTTTGCATGTGTTTCATATTCTTATCAGGCTGAATTTGAACTTTGAATATGGTAATAGCCAGTGAGATGATGGGTGAACAACTGCTCATACATTTGTAAATAAGAGTCTGCCAAAAGGTAAACATACTACTTTTACCTTTAATAAAGAGTTTGAGCTGCATTCTTGTATAGTATATACTATAGAAAACATTTAATATGCAATCTAGCAATTCATTTGCATCAATTGTAGTTGCCATAAAGACAGTCCCAGTCTCATTATCCTACTGTCTTATCACCTTTTAACTTATTCATGAGTGCTGTTATTCTAATTTGTATTAATTAGTGTTTCTTATTAAATAATAATTTCTTCTTTAAATCTGTGATTGATTTCATTTGTTTCACTGGCAGGTGAATCTGCTTTGGTGTCATGCTGCAAACCAAATTGCTACAACTGAATACTGTTGCACTGTTGGCTCCATGGCTGTTACTTATAGTTTCCAAACCAGTCGTGAGGTTTCTTAATCGTACAGACACTGAGGGCTTCTTACAGCTATACATCCACAAATGTAGTCTTCATAAAAAAAGATGGAAAAAACAACAATATAAAGGGGAAAAAACACTAACAGTATGTTTATAATAATGTGAATACATTTATTAAAAAAGTTACAGAATATGGACACTAGTTTAAGTGTCCTGTTTGAGAATTGTAGTAAAATAAATATTGTGCATATGATCACCCCCATGTGGTTTGTTTTGGGCGTTAGAGCATTTCTCCTGCTGAAGAGGGTAAATGATTGTTTGAATACAATTTAACTCAAGACTGCTCAGTGCCATGGTAAAAACAAGCATTCCTTCAAGGTACTGAATGGGTTAATTGAACCATGCGCTCCTGAGCTGAAAGCTGGAGGAAGTCAGGGTGATTGCTGGCTTGCCCGCTGAAACGTGCATCACATACATAGACTGTAATCACATCCTTCTGCGTGAGATGACTGGCCACTGACATACTTTCAGTAAAGTTAAACGGTGGTTAAGCTGTCATGTAACCTAGCAGGCGAGTAAACACCATTATTTTCTCATAGATAGTTGTGGTTTAGTCAGTGGAAGCGCCTCTCAGCACTGGATTCATCATTACGGAATGGGCCTGCAGTGAAAGGTGGGGCTGGATAATCATACCCGTGTGGTTTATTTTATACACTGTAGTGCATTGATTTGGCTTAATTTCAGACCAAAACCACAGCCAGATGACGATGATTTGGCTGTAAATCATTTGTATAAATCATTCTAATATATCTATCAGGAGAGACAAAACTTTCAACACATTGGATAAACAAAATGTGGTCACAGACTCATACAAACTGAGAAGAAACAGGCTTATAACTTCTTTGTAAAAAAGTTATAAAAGTGTTGCCTATATAAATAATAATATTTGTCTATTCAGTCCACAGCATTTCTGACAAATCTTTACACTATTCCATCATACAGAGACAGACTTAATTAATTAATTAATGCCCTTAGAGAGCATCATTATTTCTGTGTAACACTCCTCCTTGGGTGTCTACAAGGAACCACTGTACAGCCTCTTCATTTCCACGGTCACAGAGTGGTGCTGGCGGCATCTACGAGGGCTAGGCAGAGCTGAATGTGGGTGTAGTTTCCAGTGTGGAGGTTGGCAAGAGACTGCTCCTGTCATGCTACACCGGACTACTAGAGGTGCTATAAAATCTACTGCTTCCGAAACAGAGAAAAAATATATCCCCAAATCCATCACTACACTACACTACAAAACAAGATGATAGGTTAAGGAACATCAACAGTTACAACACAACAACAGAAATGAGGAACAGAACAACAGAAGAGTGGGTGTTGAATGATATGAAAGTTATGGATAACTGAGACCACTACATACTTCACCATACCGTTTTCTCCGATTATAATAATAAATAAATAAGAATAAAAATAACAATAATACCTGAACCTTATTCACTTTCTTTGACAGACTGACAAACCCTCCTGCTATCCACCGAGAAATGACTTTGCATCTTTTTTCACAGTTAAATTCTGAGGATAAGACAAACTGTCTGTTAACTCATCTCAGGCATAATATTACCAGTACCTCATTATAAAACTACTTCAGTTAATTTAGCACCTTTTCATCCCCTAGATTATGCAACCTTGGCAGAAATTATTCAACACCTACAAGCATCGTTTTGTCGTTTGGATGTTTTTAACTGCATAGTATCAGATGCACTACAAATAGTCAATTGTTCTCTTCAGTCAGGCCTTTTTCCAAGAGCCCTGAACACTGCAGTTATTAACCGCTTTTAAAAATGTCTAATTTGGATGCCTCAATAATACATAACTACAGGCCCATATCAAACCTGCCTTTCTTTTAGGAAAGATCATTGAAGAGGTTGCTTTGTCTTCTTTCTTGATGCAAAACAATTTATTCAGTGCTCCTCAGTCTGGATTTCAACCATACCACAGTAAATTACATTCATCTGGGCGGTGACCCATCAACAATTTTGATTTTACTGGATCTCAATGCTGCATTCAACACAGTTGACCATAAGATACTGCTTGACAGACTGTAACAGTGGGTGTGACAAAATGGGGACTACTTTGTGTCAGTTGGTAATTATGAATCTGCAGGAACTACTGTACAATGGACTATGGAGTTCCTCAAGGATCTATTATCAGGCCTCTTCTATTCAATGTGTATGTGCTCCCCCTTGCTCAGATTATGGATCTATGTAATATTTCCTACTATACAACTCTGACATGCAACTCTACAGTGTCATCATATGGCTATAGTCTCTTACATTTGCAGAGTGTATTGATAAATCAAATGATATGTTAGACTTTGCTACAACTGAACACAGAAAAAACTGAAATAACAGTTTTTGATCCCAAAGAATAAAGATTGAAATTTGACTCCATGACAGTATAACTTACAAATCAAGCCAGAACTCTTGGTGTAGTTATAGACTTTGACCTAAATTTCTACAGCCATATAAAAACAATGACAAAATCAGCCTACAACCACCTTAAAAGCAAAGGCTAATAAGAATGAAATGATTTTTATCGAAACAAGATACAAAAAAAATTGTTAATGCATTTATTTTTAAGCAGACTAGATTACTGTAATGGTGTCTTTACAGAGTCCTTACAAACAGCAAGAAAACAGACCACATTACTCCAGTCCTTAAATCACTATATTGGATTCCTGTGTATCAAAGGATAGATTTTAAAATCCTATTACTATGACTAGTCTATAAAGCAGTAAATTGTTTGTGGCCCAGATACATTTCTAATTTACTTTTACATTGCGAAGCACCAAAATCCCTCAGATTTATTCAGTGTCTCCATGTTTAACACCAAGCAATGTGAATCAGCTTTTAGTTTCTATGCTCCCCACCTGTGGAACAAGACTCCTGAATACCCAAATACCCAAATACCCAAATAATACTGTCAACTCATTTAAACATTATTGTTAACTTCAGCTTTCCGATAAATTGAATATGTAACTTCTGTTTAATATTTACATTTGTTTGCTTGTTTTTGCCTTTTGCTTTTATTGCCTTTTAAATGTAATTTTAATTTTTGTCTTCTTGTTTTAATGTGTTTTGAATACAATGTTAATGTCTTATTGGCAATGTATTTCTATGTTCTTGTAAAGCAATTTGAATTGCCCTCTGTCTGAATGGTGCCATATAAATACATTTGCCTTGCTTTGTTTTACTGTTAACGCCATTACAGGTTTAAGTATGCTTGAAAGGTTGCTGTCTGACCTGAATCATTTGATTAAATATGGAAGGTCAAGGCTTCAGCCTGTGAAAGAGCAGCACAATGTAGGGTAGATTAGGGTAATGTGGGACACTTATTGCAATTCTGACTTGTTTATCTTACTTACATATGAATTCAAAACATTATATCAACACCTAATATCATTATGAAATCCCTGAAATGTTTCCTTGTTAAATCAATTTTTGGATATTGTACTCAAAAGGGACATGGCATTTATATTAATATTCCTCATGCCAAATAGATTTTGTAATCTAAACAAACAAAGCAGTCTTATCTGCCAAAACTTTCTGAAATGTGCATACCCATATTTGGTCATTTAATTTTGTAGGCCTACAGATGCCCCATATGACCCTAATAATAGGTCCAATGTGGGAGTTTGCCATGAATCCTGCACTGTTTTGCCAAATCCAGTGTTTTCCTTGCTTGCCGTCACAAATCTATTACTGTAGGTCCCTCTGAAAGAACTGGTAATCTATCTCACTGCAGCCAGTGTGGTTCAGATGAGCCAGGTGGTGGGTGCTCAGGCTGTCTCCCAGTACATTGTGCAGCCGAAAAACAGCTGGCCAGGTATCAATTTCAATCTGGAAGAAATTGATGCAGCCCAGCCCAGCCCAGCACCTGCATCCAGGAAAGCACAGAGGAAGATGGGGCAGCTTTGGTTCACTCCAAGTCGAGGGCTAGCCAAGGAGTAGAGGATAGTCAAGGACTGAGGGAGGTCATAGAGGATAAAAGGTGATAAAAGCTAAAATAACGTTATTAGAAGACACAGTATCTACATTTGGCTCCCTGGAATCAGAAGAAGGTGAATACATCCAGGCTGCTTACAAAAACAGCCCATCCTATCAAATGTTCTCGCTAGGAGCTCGACTACAAGAAGGTAGAGAGCTGATAGATTCTAATATCTTCTGCCTCTCTAGAGAACATCTGTCAGAGTCATTTTACTGGAGATGAGCTGACAGAAGATACAGGCAGCATATTGGTCCAGCCATACCTGTGTCAGAGGTGTGACAAAGTCTTCCAGCACCTGGAGAGCTATGTTGGCCACCTGAAGGAACACAGGCAGTACCTGTGTTAGTTGTGTGAGAAAGGCTTCTCTCTGAAGAGTAACCTGACCCGACCTGTCCATGTCCACACTGGGGTCAAGAATTTCACAAGACATTTTTGCAGAAGGCCAGACTGCAAGACCACCTCAATGTACACACTGGGGATAAACCTCATAAGTGTAACTCCTGTGCTGTGCACTTTCCACATAAACCAGACCTCAGGCGCCACCTAAAGGTCATTCATGGTAAGAGTAGCTTGCAAAACGTGCTCGAGAAGACTTTGGACTGAAGAGGAAGTAGCAGTTTTAACATCAGATTTAAATAAGGAATCTTAATGACTGTATGATTCTATAATATATGTGTCAATAATCCATTTGACACACACTGATGATAGTTAAGATACAGTATCTGAATAATGATTATATTATTTGCTTTTTTTTTTTTTTTTTTTATTACTTTGGAGCAAAATCTCAAAGCACAGATTAGCTCACTTACAGCTACAGCTGTACCTACCATCATACAGACTTAATGCATTTCCACTGTAACACCTGGCTAATGGAGAGTAATAATGTCCCTTTTTTGCCTTTTACTTTCGTTTCCTTCTGCAAGGAGTCTGTCTATATGTCTGTCTAGACTCTAGACTATAAGAGAGAAAATGTTTGATAAGACAATGTAAAACATGTAATGTAAAAATTAACTGCCTTTACAGATTTAACATACTGTTGTTTCTTGGCTTGTTTATTAATTCAGTTTGGAAGCAGTGTTACTCCTTTTATTACAGTGAAGCCAGGGTTCACAGACAGCCATTGCTTCACCATTTGACCCGACTGAAATTGTGTGCAGCTCAATGAACATTGCTTTATAAATGAGTGGGTTCCCCTGCATGGCTGAGAGGGTTTCCATGCTCTCTCACTCCATTCCTTCCCTTCATGTCTCTCCTTTTCTCCTTTTGGCCCAGAAATGTCATCGTCACTCATCTCAGTGAATGGGACACTAGTGGTTGCCCTCCTCAGGGCATCTGAGATGCCACAGGCAGGAAATGTGTGTCTGCATGCAGACAAATGATGAATGCATGGTGGGCTGTGTATTCACTACAGAAATGAGTGCGAGTGTATGTGTGTCTGATCAAGGACAGAAAATAATCAGATATAGTGAAAGGTATACCTAAATGTGAATTGTACTCATCTCTTACCTCTTGCATTACAGTGGACACATACCTGTCTTATTTGAAATTAATTTCTCTTTATGTGATGAAATATGAAAAGAAAAGTCTAGTCAAAAGCTGACATGATGCGATTTCTCCACTGATGTCAAATCCTCTCAAAATTCCTTTCAACAGCATTCGATTGTCAGCATCTCCATGAAGTAGGTCAAAATACGTACATGCACATGCACACAATTGCACGTAAACACACACCCAGACAAAAACAGTGAATATAGCATTCAGGGCACCTTCATTATGAATGAGAGACTAAGAGGTATGAGGGGCATAAAGACAACAGCGCTGGAAAATAATAAGAAGAGATATAAGGCAAAAGATGAGTAAAAATGACACGGAGTGTCTGTAGTTGTGGTTGATGGAGAGGAAAGAGAAGGAAATACTGATTTAATAATTATACCATTCCCAGTTTAGTGCAAGATGATGTTAGAGCATGTTGGCCTCCTGATCTCATGTTTGCAACACAGACTGCCCACTTTTTAGCGACACCTCTCTGATTATGCAAACCACTCACTCTAGACAGTGAGTCACATATAAAAGAGCACCCAAATGAAGCTATTAAATAATTTCTCTTCAAATCAATGTCAAAATTACTAATAGTTTGAACTGAATCTGATACTTGTAGTGCTGTATTCAGCACTCAGCACAGAAACTGGTGCCTATCACAAACTAAAGTCCCTTTTTCAAGTCAGCAACACGCCAAATATGCAGATAGCAGCTTGGAGTTTTGGGATTTTGGAGCAACAGATGTCAAGTCTTACATGTTGCTGACCTGGCACATCCTTCAACAGAATCGCTCCAGTCTTCCTCTGTCCTGCTGCAGTAATAATTCATCAAGCCATAAAGCTCTTGTCTTGTTAAGATTGTTTCTGATCACAACAATAATGTCAGGGGTGTAATAAAACTTTAAGTGTGCAGAGGGAAGTGCATTAACAGCTTTCTGCACCGAGAAGCAGATTTTGGCACTTGTTTATACAGTTTTGATTCTCTATATAAAAGGATATAGAGTAACATACAGCCCAACAATGCAATTTAGTGTTCTAATGTGTCACATTATGTCTTCATAATGAGTAGGCTCACCTTTATAGTACAGAAAGGAGAGAAAGTCTGAGTCATTACAGTATGACACACTCATTAAGAGTCGAGGTAAAGCCAATGTCCCTATTAAAATATAGTGAGACGCCAGACTGAGTCCATTATTATATACAGGATGAATCTATCCAACTAATAGGATTACAGCCTCAGTAGGCTAATCACTATCATCAGCACAGTCCTTTGTTTTATTGAATGTATACCCAACAACTAATAAAAGGCTCTGTTCCGACCACAGTAAGGTAAACAGCAACATATACAGTACGTATTCAAATTGTGATATTTGATATTGATTTGACTGACTTTGGTTAGGACCTACTTTCAAATATCATAATACCCTGTTGATGATAATAATAGTTTAATTTACGAGTTGAGGTGTACACTTTTATTTATAGTTGGGTTATGGGAGAATATACGCACAAATGTATCACACTTTAAACGCAGGTAGACTCATATCAGGCATGTTTTTTCTTCCTGCGGTAAAGCGAGCGGGAACTGTGTCTGTGTGTGTGTGTGTGTGTGTGTGTATGTGTGTGTGTGTGAACTTCCTCTTGATGAGCGCACTTGTCGAAGCGCATCCTCTGCTGTTGCTGCTCTGCTTTTTTCTTCGGTCTGTTCCTTTAAAACCAGACAGCCCACGCCTCGAAAAGCGGCTTGTTCCGGCTTGCCACTTTACATCTCTTTTTATCCTTGCTCACAACATTAAAATAGTGCCCCCCCACATATCGCCCCTCTGACAATTATACACAAGCATTTTTTAGTTGAACCATCGCAGGATTAACGAAACCACGTCTCGGACAGAGTCTCTCCTGCATGATGCGTATGAGTGCAGCAGCTCTCTGCCTGTGCAGCCCGGTAGTGAGTCTGAGGCGCAGTTCGGGCACCATCACCGGCGGAGCGATACCACCATCTCCTCTCAGCGCTGGTTTGTCAAACTGAGGGTGTGTGGCTCACTGTACCTGAGCGATCCGTGTCCATCATGTACTCTCGGAAAGGGGGGCCGGGGATCACAACTGGACCAAGGGACCTGTCTCTCATGGTCTAAAATGCAGTGCAACATCCCTTTCGCATCAAGAATCATCTCCACTGGCTGGCTGCTGCGGTTGTTTTGCAACTGAGGAAGATTTCTTTTTTTTTGTCATTTTGATGCGCTCCTGTGGATGTCTGTGAATATGTTTATTCTGGTGCTGTGTTGTTGCGCGTGAGGTAAGTGACTTATCCAGAGGTGCGCGCTACTTTCTCCTGCGTCTCTAATTGAGGTTGTGTTTGATGCGTGCAATACCTTTGACATTTTGTCTATGGGCTAATTAGGGTACTTGTTTTTTTTTTGTTTTCCTTGGCTAAAATGTGAGGTCGGTTAGCAGCTACAGTTTTCAGACATTAAACCATTAGACCTGGAACTATCCGGCTACTAGCTCATTTCAGTTTCTGCAACTGGTGCTGATGGAATATCATAAGGAGGCAGGTTGTGCTTGAAATGATGGGCCCGTGTCTTATAGTCAGCTACTAATGCAAAACCAGGGTTTCTAGAAAGAGTTGAGGCACTCGTTACATGTCGTAAATAAACATGGATCATTTTTTGATATGCGGTGTGTAATATGGACACTGGTTCGTTATTGTTGTTATTAGGCCTCACGAGCACGGTGATAGGAATTTGACAAAAGTGAATTTAATGTAACATCACTTTTGCTCTTAAAGTACCTCCTGTACCGTTCTGTAGCAGTTTCCACGCGCAAGTGCTGCATATTATTTAAGATAGGGTTCAGTCTAAAATGCACCACTGTCATCATAAAGTTAAAGTGTGCAGAAGCAGCAGCAGCAGCAGCCTGTCGTGTTACTCCATAACCTGCTGATTTACAACTGCAACCAGCTTGATACTCTAATATTATCCAAGGCTTAAATAAAGTGGTGGTCGACTTAAATTGCATAAGTCCAAGTTGCTTCTGTCACTACAGAGGCATCTCACAGGGGGTAATAAAGTAGGCCTATATACTGCACATACTGTACGATAATACGGCAGCATGTGAGCTGTATGGTTGCCCTGCCTCCCACCCAGAAACAACCCCCACACGCTGTGATGACAGGCGTAATGAATAAGTAATCACACAGATCCACAAACCCCCACTGTACACTCAAAAACAAGTGAGCAGACATGGTGAAACAATGTAGTAATCCTGTAATAAATTATGAAAAGATGCATTTGAAATATCACTGGGAAACAGGCAGCTTTACAACCATTAATGTAACCCTTTAGAAGCAAAATTCAAAACTATATTCATGGTAATGTTATATGATCTGGTTTTATGTGATTTTGAATGACAGCCTGTATCAGTGTTTTGTTACCTATACTTACCAGAGGCAGCTGGAGTGGAGAGTTTTTCAAAAGATTAACAAGCATCATCAGTTCTCAGTGTTAAAGTTTAACTTTCTCTTCACTATATATCTGCTTGTTGAGGTTACAGGCAGTGTTTTCACTTTGACGCAGCAGAGAGGTGCAGCTTCCTATACCGCCAAAAATTGAAAGTTTGGTTATTTTTTTTGTTCATATAAACATGATGTGATTAAATGATCTTTTTTAGGTTAAGGAGTGGAGTGTTTCAGCTGGGCTTAAATTATGTTCTTAGCTCACTTGACTTTAAATTGATATTATTTTTTTTTTTCTTCAGTGGTTGATGTGAAGTTTGAGTCTGTTGCTGTTCTCAGAAGGCTGTGGTGAAGGCTCTTGACACTTGAGTTTATGTTAAAATGTTGGTCATGAGATAGAGGGGGCTGCATGGGGCATACAAGACATATTTTGAGAGGAATTGAAAAGATCCCCTTGATGAAATGAAAGTGAAGTGAAACATGATATGTAACTTTTTTTTAAGGCTGCAACTAACAGTCATTTTCATTATTGATTATTGCTTTTTATTTTCTCACTGCATCCATTAACTGTTTTGTATATAAAATACCAGGAATACACAACTTCCTATTATTGGAGGAGCTGCAAGCACCAACATTTTGACTTATATCCTAAAAATGTAAAGAAAAAAAAAAGTTCAAAATACTTACTGATTACTTTTCTCTTCAACTGATTGACTGATTGACACAAACAGGAAACATGGGAAAAGACTGAGGGAGATGACATACCAGAATGGCCCCCCAGAGACACCGCAGTTTTACGGTGTGCATTGTACACCAGTAGAACATGAGCAGGCCTCAAATTGGTTGAGTGTCTGAGTGTCTTAGCTGAGTATTGTTTTGGAGAAGTTGGTTTAAAATTTCCCTGGTCAGGTTTCCACCGAACACACTGAGCATTAGTCATCCTTTTTATGGGCAGATTGATGTGGTGCTGCTGTCCCTGATATGTCTCTCTACAGATACTGGGGTACAATAGAGGTAACTGTGCCAACTCACTCCACTGGGCCTACAGAAATACTCAAGCTTGAGTTGTGAAGAGACAGTTAAAGTGTCATGGCGCAGCATAATCATAAATGAATGCCTGCAAGGATAAAGAGAAAGAGAGCAATATATACACACATTAGGTGTGAGCACCCCATACCAACCATATCCATTCATCATTACTGCATCCCTAACCTCAGCTCAATCTAACTATAACCTAATCCCACAAGTCCAGTGGGCTTCTACCACTTCAATAAGATTGGAATCCAATTGTTTCTGTGGGTAACAACAACCACAAGTTGCTAAAAAGCTTCATGCTTGACTACAAAATTTGGATTGTGCACCATGCACCATCATTCAAAAACATTTTCCCACTGACACAATATATTTTGCAGGAGTTCTGGTGAGCCTAGCACTCTTAGTGTTATATGCTTTAAAAAGCCATACTGTTTGTTTCCACCCCTCACCTACCTGACCTTTCTCTTCTGCTGGGACAGCCCAGACATGGTGAGAAGATCTGGCAATGTGAGAATCTTAACCATATGTTAACCCGTTCATAACCCAATCACAGTCTCACCATCAGTCTCAACCAGAGCCCAAATCCAATAAGACCTTTGAAATGGGAGGATGGACCAAAATGTTATCACGTGGTAAAAACTATTCTTACCTCGAAGTTCTGAAAAACACCCTCTCTTTCTATGTCTCTCTCTCTTTGAGACATGCCAAAGGAAACTCCAGATGCCCTCCCCCACTTGCAGGGGGCCAAGTGAGGACTCGCTGTCCTGTGCCAGATGATAGCTCGCCAACTGTTGCCTGTAAAGACACAATGTACTTCTCATCCTCTGCTAAGCAGAGTCGGTGGCTAAACAGGCCACTACAGCAAATCACTGCTTAAGTCCACAAAGCCTTCTTTCAACAACTTTAAGGATGTGTTGCTTTTAAAAGTGGACACTCGTGATATGTGATGCTTGCATGCGTACAAAATGGCATATCCTCAAGGTTTCTGTCATTACAAAGCTCCAACAAAGTGCTCTAGGGGAATTGCAAGCATGAACAAGCCTGAGAGTATAAAAGCTGAGCTCATAGGTTGATTTCCTCATTTTAAAATGATCAGCTAGGGGAGAGGAGCCTGATGAGGAAGTTCTGGTCTGCTGTAATAGCACATCACGCCCACTTTTCCCTGTCACAAGATTTATTCATGACTAGGGGGGGCTTTTTGTGTGCAGCATGCTTGCATACATGGGTAGTGATCCATTCATGCAAGCAATTGAAGTCTTGTGCACATAATGATATTTTGGGTGTGAGGTGCTAGTGCATATTATTAATCTAAAAGTCGTGTGATAGTGGACATGCTTGTGTCCAGTTTTGAAGGCAGGGATACTGCTTTCTGCACAGACACTGAAGCCAGACTTCTAGTATTCTGCCAGGAGCTCTCTGTAAAAAACAGGATGTAGCAGTTGCTCAGAACAGGAACAGGTGGCTATCAACGTGACTGCAGCCAGTGAATCACGGTTAACAGTTGCCCCCATAGTTTTGCAGCACTCCGGCGAACACCAGAGTTTTATCCAGGCACTGGCGCTCAAGATGAAACTCCCCACCTTCTTCATCTCCAAACTTCCTCCTGAACCCGTCTCATCACATGAGCGTTACCTCACTCTTCCTCACACGCCGGTTCAGCAGTTTGTGGGCTACAATGGCCGTAATCGGTGTTATATTTGGGCTCCTCGCGGAAGGAAATATGACGCGCGAGGACAGAGCCAAATTGTCCACGCGTCGGTCACCGCGCGCTGCGGGCGGTTTGGAAGGTGCGTATATCTGGCATTATAACTGGCACGTCGCCATATAGATGATATTTCGTGAAAAAGTGTTTTTTTTATGAGGTATTAGGTAGTTGAATTTATATTTATAGCATGTTCATGTTGTAGAAAGACTTATTCCTTATAATTAAAAGTTGCTTTTCATGCTCAGGCAATGCTTAGGTAAACTAGAGAGTCTTACTTTTGGACCTTCTTTTTCCAAACATGTAGGTTAAGATTTTTCCAAAGCTACTCTGGAAAAATAGATGATATTTCTTAGTAAATGTGTTGGTACATTATCACATTTGGCTGTAAAGACTCATAGAATGAAACACTAGTTGCATCATATTTTCAAAACCAGTTGAGATGGTGCTTTGTCCTCTCTAATCTCCTTCACTCTTTCTCTCTCTCTCTCTCTTTGTAAGATCTTACTGTATCTCTAAACCCATTTGAATAGATTATTTGTGAGCTTTTTTATGGCACCTGCTCTGCGAGGGACCAGCTGTTATTCTGTTGAGCAGTTTGAACAGATGCAACAGACTCTAGAAGCAACAGGTGTTCGCTGCCTGTACACTATGTCCAAACCCCTCTGCATAATGGAGTCAAAATTATGTTTTTCTGTGTATGTTTGCCTGTTATTTTTGCTTTGGATTAATGATATAATGAGTCAAAGAACATACAGGACGTATGCTGCTGTTATGTAAGAACAGACACATTTCCTGCCATAAAATGATTTCAAAAATTTTGTGGAACATGCAAGCTAAGCGAATTTATAAAGGGGCATAAAGCAGGAATGGACACGTATCTCTTGTAGTACCAGTTTTCTATCATCATTCTTATCATCTCCAACAAGCAACGTGATTTTAAACTGCAGTTCACAGGCCAAGCAACTGGTAGGACCTGCATGGGAGCTATTTTAGATCTGATGACACATATTGCTGAATGAAATCATCAGTAAATATTGTTTCCTTGCTGATGTGTTTATAGGTAATATTGACGCGAAACTTGAAATACATACCCGAACCCTAACAACTCTATGTAGTATAGTAGTAGTATAGTAATAGTAACTCATATTCCTTTACAAACTTCATGCACAGAGCTTTTTACCACTGGCCAGCCTCTGATTCAATTGTTTTGTGGAGCTAACAAAATATCTTTAAAGATCTCTTAAAATCAGTAAAGTAGCATTCATTACAATTGTCAAAATGTTAAAAGTTAAATTATATACTGCACCATCCAGAATGATTGTAGTTTGTTCCTTACATTTGTATGGATGTTTACCTGTTTGATGATCCTCAAATAAGTGATACAGCACCTGTCTGTCTCACCATGTAGCACTGTAGCATTTCATATTGTGCACCAAATTGAAAAAAGAAAAAAAAACAAAAAACTGAATGAGTCAGTTGCTAAAGACATTTGGGAGCATTTGCTCGGAACAAAGACTTTGGCCTACAAGCTTTCACAGGATATTGGTATTATTCAGCTTTATCTGTCTCAACCTGTGCAGATATCATCTTTGTTTATCAGTCGTCCGTGCACTGATTTCCTAACCCTGTCTTATTATGATTCAACATGACCTCAAGCTCCAGAAGACAATGGAGGGTTTGTTTTTAAGAGCAATGTGGAAGATAATATGATTCTGCAAGTCTGATCTCAGTCTCAAATTAATGCTCGCCTCTCCAATTGAAACTTTATTGCATGTTTGGAGATAGATTATGGGGGGTCATTTCTGTTGTTAAATTATCTTCAGCCTTTTTGCAGAGTTACGACATTGGTTACTACTGATCTGTTTCCTTATTCAGAAAGCATATGTTTAAAAAGTCTAAATTCCAAGAAGTCCTCAAATATTTGGTTTACTGTAATTTATTAACAGGAATAGTGTTGTAATATTTTTGTTGTAGTTATTTTATGTATTGTTGGCTTGCCTTCTTCCAAGAAAAATTTAAGAGGGCAGAACTGGCTACAGAAAGTTGGTTTGATCATCAGGGCCAGGATCTGTTTTATCAGTGTAACTATTAGAGTTCAGCCAGGGTACGCAACTTTAATTTGACTCCAGATAGTCTATTTTACTAAATACATTTTTTGTCTTTTTTGACATTGTTTAAATAATGTAGTTTCATCTGTGCTTGAGATGAAATGATTGAAATGTAGACCTGGGCTCAATACTGTTCAAATTCACATGTGCTGCCTTTTAATGCAATATGTGCTGAGAATTTGACAACTACTTCAAAAGTCAAGGGAACACTGAAGTCAGTATAATTCTTCCTCTGGGAACCATGAATGTTTGTACAAAATTTCATAGCACTCTTTAGCGATATTTCTGCCCACTGAGCCACTAACGTCATGTTACATGTTAGCAAACTTACTACAACATAACTCAATGTCTTTTCCCTCACAGTTACTCTCGGCACTGGCGAGGAGGAGCTGTTGTCAGGACGCGTTGACATGCATTTCCCCTGAGCTTGGCGACGCCTCCCTCAGTGGTGTGGTGGCAGGATGCCAGTGCAGGCGGCCCAGTGGACAGAGTTCCTGTCCTGTCCCATCTGCTACAATGAGTTTGACAGCAGCGGTCACCAGCCCATCAGCCTGGGCTGCTCCCACACTGTGTGTAAGACCTGCCTACACAAGCTGCACCGTAAGGCCTGCCCCTTTGATCAGACACCAATCAGCACTGATATTGACCTGTTGCCGGTAAACTGTGCCCTGCTGCAGCTGGTCGGAGCTCAGGTGAGTCATGGAGAATGAAGTCATGTTTATGTGAATAATAATGAATCAGTTACAGTGAGACAGCAAGTCTCAAAACTTTGCCCTTTTCCTGTGTGTCTGTCTCTTGATGTATGTCTCTTAGGTCCCAGATGTGCAGCCGGTCAGCCTGAGTAGTGCGGCAGAGGTAGAGCATTACGAGGTCTGCAGGGTTTGTGTGGAGGAGCTTGCTCTCTATCTAAAACCTATCAGCGGAGCAAAAGGTACGTGTGTCTGCACAAGTGTGTGCATTCATGCATGTCTACTTTTGATGGTACATTTTAGACTTTCAGAAAGTGGACGTTTGAGAAAGAAAATTAAGTACTTTGTACCAAATGTGCGGGGGCCGCAGTTCAGCTGTCTGTGCAGCTTGGCATTCATGCTTCTCACACTTCTCATGACGCCTAAAAGCTTCTGTACTTTTATGGTACTGAAGAAAAGTCCACCTCTCTGCGTAACCACATAAGAAATTGACCTCTAGTTCCGCTTCTTTCTTCAGCCAATTCTGAGTGACAGTGCTGTGGCATCTTTTAGTCTTTTTGGCTGCAATAACATCGTTTTTGACTAATTACATCATCCCTCTAAATCACACATTATCATGTCTGGTTTCCTGAGAAGCCTGAACCACAAAAAAGGGAGGTTGATGCCTACTTTCCCATGATTATGGGTCAAATCTGGCATCATTTTTGAAGACCCACCTTTATTGCTGCTCTGTTATTTTTGAGGCTATATAGGTGTGTCATTGCTTTTTATTATATAGAATTTATTATATAAAATCAGTCAGATTTAAAAATGACTGATCTGTAATTAAGTAAATGTTCTCATGGTGAAGAAGTTACACACTTGCACTGTTTTAACACAAGGTGTGGCGACGCTGAGTCCCAGCGTGCTCAGTCGGCCCATGCAGAGGAAGCTGGTGACGTTGGTGAACTGCCAGCTGGTGGAGGAGGAGGGCCGTGTGCGGGCAGTGCGAGCAGGTCGGTCGCTGGGTGAACGAACAGTAACCGAGCTTATCCTGCAGCACCAAAACCCCCAGCAGCTCTCTGCCAACCTCTGGGCAGCAGTGAGGGCGCGAGGCTGCCAGTTCCTGGGGCCTGGTGAGTGTGCATAGCATACAGTACACACAGTCGTGGGAACAATTAAGTGTTGCTCTTATTGCAAAACTGCTGCAGCTGTTTCTCAGTTATTGTTAAGTCTGTATATAGTCCTGTTGGATTGATACTCATGAAATCACATGACTGTTCAAAGCTCTTATTTGAACGACTACTACTACTTTTAAATGCATCAGTTGCCTTTTGGTTGACTGGACCCATTGTGTCCAGAATTGTCTAAATTGCCTGTTTAGATTCCTCATCCAACTGACTGCTGGAGCTGGTACTCGGTGTCCTGTGATGATTACTCATAGGGCAGATTCTGACTGGGAAAATGTTTCTCATCATGATATCAGAATGAGTTCATTCAAAAGTCTGAGGACACCTTGTTAAAGCACCATTATGTGTTAAAATAAAATGTTATATATTTTTTTAGCTCTTTCTATGTCAGAGTATGTTTGATGTTTGCATGCATACTGTATACATGCTCATACTGTATGCTCAGTCTCTCTACTCTATCTGCATCTCTTTCTTATTTCTTCTCTCCGTCATCATCTCTTTCTGTCCTTCACTCTATCCCTACATTCACCCACCTAATTCCTCATCAGCTATGCAGGAAGATGCACTGAAGCTAGTTTTGCTGGCTCTGGAGGATGGCTCAGCACTGTCCCGGAAGGTGCTGGTTTTGTTTGTAGTCCAGAAGCTGGAGGCTCGGTTTCCCCAGGCCTCCAAAACCAGCATAGGCCACGTGGTGCAGCTGCTCTACCGGGCCTCTTGCTTCAAGGTACTGGAATAATGAATGAGTGTACACACATAGACATACAACACACCCATAAATATGAGCACATACAATAACATTGGAGCAAACCATTCTCTTCAGTGCTACATTTAAAAATAATATGTAACAACAACAGCTCTTTAAATGTAGTCAACATCAGACTGAACAACAGTACCTCAGTTTGCTGCTGTCCCAGAAGCCCAAACCATAATAAATGACGTGATTAAGAAGGGTATTTAAATTGATGCTCATTTACCACCAGTACTGAGATAGTGCTGCAAATTAATACTTTCATGTCATTAGTTAGAGAGAATATTTTCCAAGCAATAAGCTGCCAAATTAAAATAAGCAAAGCTACAGTTTATTTTTGTTTTTTTAAATTGGTCAAAGTGTACTGAGTTTGCTTCAGTCTGACATTAAAGTGGTACTACTGATATCCTTTTATTGCCTACAAGTCATACATGTAATAAGGATATGGGCTTCTGTAGTTATATTTTGTTTGCGTGTGTGTATTTATGTGTCTGACAGACATCGCTGGTAGGGCAGAAATGCCAGCTATCTGCTGGTGATGTAACAGCAGTCTATATTTGCCCCTGTTGCCCCTCCTTGCAGGATAGAGACAGACAGCGCAGAGATTCAGAAACAGATAGATGAACATGCAGGAACAGAAAGAAGACCTGACAGAGCTTTTAAGAGGATGGACAGCAGCAAGTGCTTGAATGATGATGAAATCCAACTCTGTTCAGTTGTAATTTTGACCGTTGAGCTTGTCAGATTTGTAATTCATAGCTGGTAGTTCAGTAATGTCTGTTGGTGTCTTATGATGATTACTCATAGGGCAGATTATGAAAAAGGGAGAATCCCTTTGTCTGATCTGAATTGAGTTTACAAGTCTGAAGACACAGACAACTGTTTGGAAATTCTAATATTAGTATTTGGGACCTCCCACACCAAAATACGGTATGATCGAAGAAATTTCCCCAAGTTATGCAACATAATCAAATAAAATATATTATCACATTTTTTAGTCCAAAATGCCAAGACTTTTATCAGTCACTATGTCATGCTCTTGTTTGCCTTTTTGAGCATGAATGAATTATGCAGTAAAAAACAGATACTTGTTCTGTCATGAGATGTTTTCTACTATGTGGGGTATGAAACATTTTACATAAAAACAAGAAAATCGAGTAAATTGTGCAAAACATGCAAGGTTGCAAATGTTGATATAAAGGTGAGCTGATAATGTGTGAAGCTTCATTGAAGGGGATTGAAAATTCTATATTCGACTGAGTGTCCTGCCATTTGTTCTGTATCAGCAACAAGATGATGACATTTTCTTTTCTCTTTCTTGTTTCTCGATCCACCTTTCTTATTCCCCATCACTCTATCACCGGACCTCTCCTGCCCCTCAGGTGACTAAGCGTGATGAGGACTCCTCACTGATGCAGCTGAAGGAAGAGTTTCGTACATACGAGGCTCTCAGGAGAGAACATGATGCTCAGATTGTCCACATCGCCATGGAAGCTGGCCTACGAATTTCACCTGAGCAGTGGTCCTCTCTGCTGTACGGAGACCTGGTGCACAAGTCACATATGCAGTCAATCATTGACAAGGTACCGTTATGGATCATATGCTAGTCATTAGTAATAAGCTGCTACTCCAATTGTCAAGTCTCAATTTAATTACATTTCAAATGTTGAGTAGCCTCTTTAGTTTCTGTATGTTTACTGATTGCTGTATCTACTCTTAACTTGTTTAAGACTAATCTCTTCTATTCTCTGCTCTAGCTCCAGTCTCCAGAGTCATTTGCGAAGAGCGTTCAGGAGCTGACAATTGTTCTGCAGAGGACAGGAGACCCTGCCAACCTCACAAGCCTTAGACCTCACCTGGAGCTACTAGCTAACATAGACCACAATCCAGGTACAGTACTTCACTTTAACACTAACACAGTTCATCTGAATGATTCAATTCATGAACAATGAAATTCATGAGCCTGAACAATTAACACTTAACAATATGGACAAAGATTAATAAAATAAAAAAGTGATAAAAATAGGCTAGCTGTAACACTCACATATCAATATGTAATTAGCCAGCATCAAACTAATGATTTTTCTAATGTTAAGCCCACTTCATGCACAATGACTAGCACTTCATGCACAATGACTAAGCAGGGAGTTGAATCAGGTGGTTGACTTTTAAAATATTATGGCTCTCATAAATGTGTTCAGTATTATGAACCTTGTTAGTTATTTGTTATTAATCATTATATTGTTATGAAACAAGTGCTTCTGGCATTATGAATGAAAAGTCAGACGCTATAGTATTCTACCTCAGTGTAATGTATTATACAGATGTAGGTGCTGTAATTTGTCTATAGTGTCATACAGATGTTACCATGATTGTACACCACACCCCTGCAATACTAGTGTATAATATCCCTCAGAAATTGTTTGGAAACCCTGCAATACCAATACCAGATACTAAATGGATAGGTTTTAAAATAAAGTATAAAGATGTCTACCTGCACCACCCTTTTGCTCCAGATTGAAATATATTTTAGAAACCACTGGATGCATTACTATGAAATTATGTACATACAGTCAATGTTCAGTATTAAGCCCAGTGACTTCTCCTCCAGCACCAGCATGAGTGTGACATACTGTTTTGATATGGATTGGCATTAAATGTGATATACATATTCATGATGTCCTCAGGATTAATTTATTTGTATGGGGAACCCCATCAAAGACACTCATTTAGCATCTTTTGATACCTTTTTGTTAGCATACTGTTTAATGGAGATAATTTAAAAAATTGCTGGTGTCCTCATTTGAAAAAAGGTCAGCTAGAGAGTTCTACTGTAGCTCAAGTATAAGGATGTCCTGTCTGATAATGACTTTTTGAGACCTTGTACAGTCATGAGAATCTCTACTAAACAGTATGTGTTATTGATCTGTGTGCAGATGACCCAGCACCATCATGGGAGGAGCTGGAAAGTGTGATGCTGGCTGTAAAGTTGGTGGTTCACGGACTGGTGGAATTCATACAGAACTTCAGCAAAAAGAGCCACGACACTCCACAGGTAGACTGATGTGCCACGATGCCCTCGAAAGGTTTTGTTATTTAAAATGGACAACACAGCAAGCAAAAAATTACATGGGTTGCAGGCGATGAGACTGGCAGAGATCATAAACATATTATTTCTACAGTGGGAAATTGCAGAATAGTAAAGACGGACAATCCTGGGAGGAGAAATTGCACTGTAGAAAAAATGTTTAGGGTTCTCCAGTATAATATAGTCATAGCTGTGGTGTCTGTATTGGACTACAGTCCAATACAGTCATTGTGTCACTGTTTAGAGCAAGTAACTAATTGGATGAACCAAAATTTCCTTCAATTAAATCAGGAAAAAACTGAGGTCATTGTTTTTGGCAATAAAGAGAAGAGGATTGCTGTCAGTAAACATCTCGAGTCACTCTCTCTAAAAAATAGGGACCAAGTCCGAAACCTTGGCGTGCTGATAGACTCAGATTTGACCTTCAGCAGTCATATCAAACCAATCACCAAAACAGCCTTCTATCAGCTTAAGAACATATCCAGAGTGAAGGGTTTTATGTCTCAAATAGACCAGGAGAAGTTGATTCATGCTTTCATCTCCAGTAGACTCGACTACTGTAACGGTCTTCTGACTGGACTCCCACAAAAAAGCATTCAACAGCTTTTTTAACCAGAACAAAGAGATCATTACTCCAGTTCTAAAGTCTTTACACTGGCTCCCAGTCAGTTCTAAAGTCTTTACACTGGCTCCCAGTCAGCTATACAATAGATTTTAAAGTTCTGCTACTGGTCTACAAATCACTGAATGGTTTAGGTCCAGAATACATGAATGACATGTTAGTAGAATATAAACCCAGTAGAGCTCTGAGATCTACTGACTCAGGTCAGATAGTTGAGCCCAGAGTTCAAACTAAACATGGTGAAGCAGCTTTTACACAACTGGAACAAACTACCAACAGAACTGAACTCAGCCTCAACTGTGAACATTTTTAAATCCAGGTTAAAAACATTTCTCTTCTCCTGTGCTTATGATTGAGCTCTTTTAAAGCACTTTACATTTTAATCTTTCATTTGCACTGTATGCCCTTTTAATGATTTTAAAGCTAATTATTATTTTATGCTGCAATCTTATATTTAATGCTCTATTCTAGCATTTTATTTATGTCTTTCTATTTTTCTGTACTTTGTTTTTATTATGGGGGGGGGGTGGTTAATTGTATGTTTTTATGTTTCTCAAATTACATGTTTTTCTGTTTTATGTAAAGCACATTGAGTTGCCATTGTGTATGAAATGCGCTATATAAATAAAACTGCCTTGCCTTGCCTTGCCTAAAATACTTAAAAGGAAATGAAATGATCTCTTCCCACTAACATCGTAGCAGTAAAGGTTGTGTAACTAAATAGCCATGAATTATTTAACAGTTTTACATTATAATAACAGTTAACAGATAAAGCAGCTATGATATCAAACATCTTAGTTGTCCACACCCTGGATAAAACATGCCCTCTTAAATTGTGGAAACTTGTTAAAGTGACAGTTGACATATGGCCATCATATCTTAATACCAATGAGGACTAGGAAGAACGCCTGCCATCATAGTCCTTAACTATGGAATACCTTCGATTCTTTCAGGGATTATATAATGAATCAAATTAGAATTTCAGACAAAATTGTTTCATATTTTCTGACCATCGCTCAACACTGAAGAAGCCCCCCCTCTCCTACCACCAGGCTCCAAAAGATGACCTGATGAATATGATCTTACCCCTGCCTTAATCTGACTAAATAAATCAGTACAGAGCTGTTGAGTGGAGCAGGAAATGATTCTTTGCACCACAAATGAGACAAAGCAAATGTTATATGTGTCATGTGTCTACTCATCTTTACCCTTTGGCTGAGACATTTTGTGGATTAAATTGATCATTTAGTTTTAAGTATTTTTGTAAGTTTGCTTCGGAGGCAAACAGTTATGAAGTAGCCACCCTACCATAAACACAACATTTATGAAGCTAATGATTTATAAGAAAGTTTCACAGAGGCTATGCTTCAAGTATCTGATATATTTTTTTATGATGTTTAGCAATAATCTTTTGTAGTGTGACAATGCCTGTTTGTGAGCTTTGATTTATGACATCATTCCTTTTTTTCCAGCACAATGTCTTTGACATATATTTGGCATCCATTGTGGTGAATTTTGAGACTCTTTCCTTTCAACCTCTGATGAGTTGTCACAGTCTGCAAATAAACAACAGAGCCACCTTGGATATAGTTAATTAGTCACTACAGTATAATTTAGTGAAGAATACAGTAAAACACTATGAAGAGTAAACATTAACTATCACTGTGACATGAACTTTACACTTTTTTGAACTTTACAATTATAAAGCATTAACCAAGTTTTATGATAATTGCCACAACCAACGTCAAACTACTATATGAGCCGTAATGTACATTATGTATGTACTGTATACTATTACAATATTAACACTATGAGTAAAAATCATCTGGGAAAAGCAATAAAGTGATTGTGTGTCTCAGAAGAACAGTAGATAGATAGTACATAGAGGTGATGCATTAGTTTCATGTTACAGTTAATATGTATTGTGCCTGTGTGTGTCGCAGCCTCAGGCCAACAGCAAGTATAAGACCAGCATGTGCCGAGACCTTCGTCAGCAGGGAGGCTGTCCCAGAGGAACCAACTGTACATTTGCACACACGCAGGATGAGCTGGAGAAGTGAGTGAGCACTGGCAAAGTTACAGAGAGACTCCCTTTATATTATATATAAGATAAACAAAACAAAGAACTCCCATCATATAAGTTTATTATGTATAATCAGATTCAAATAGCATGAACTTTATCTTAGGTAAGTTTGATGAAATTAGACCATTAGCAATATTACATTACGGATCTGTAGCCTAAGATGTGCTTAGTCCACCCTGTAAGAAAAATACCTCTCCTCTGCTTTAATATGTGTCTACACAACCTCTCCCGAACCCCCCTTTTTAATTAAATGCTGTTTATCTAATCATATATGTATTTACAAGAGGATTTATGAGAGGTCCTCTGTCATAATATTATTGCAGTAATAAGGCTACACATGTGCATTATAAACATAAATCAACCCCATTACACTTAATTCTACCATTGCTAATCCTTCTCTTTACAGATTTAGACTGAGGAACAAGAAGAGCAGCAGTGTTGGCCGTGCATTCCCTCTAGCACCTGGGGTAATGGGTAAAACATTCACCATGGAGGGCAGCATCCACACAGATGTGTCTACGAGAGTGGGGCAGGGCCTCAAAGGCACAGGAGATAACACAGAGGGAGTTACTGGCCTGACTCACCCTCAGCTTATCTCTAGAGGAGCTGACATGATGGAGGAAATGAAGAGAGCGGTGCCAAATGGATCCAACGGGGCTAACGGTTCCAACGGGCTAAGCAGAACCACATCAGGGTCAACAGAACAGTAAGATTATTCTTCTTATTCCTCTTTGACAGCACGTTAACTCAACCTTATTTGTTCATTATTTCTCTTTATGTTGTCATTCTGTCCATTAGGAAGCCCACCTCTCCTCCCAGGACTCCAGTCAGCCACTCCGCAACGTCATCTCCTTTGAACACAGTTGGACGGGGTGATGGTGGCGGTCCTATACCCAAACATGGTCAGTTCATGCTGCGTGCACCACATCCTTCTCAGGCGTCAGAGATGTACTATCAGGAGCCCCACTCTGGATATGACACGGACCACTATCAATCAACCTGTGAGTCTTTATTTTTAATAAAAGTTTTAATAAAAAGAAAATATTGTTTTCTACAGAAAGTGCAAATTAATGTTTTCTTCCTCCTCTCCAGCAGGTTCCTACTACACATCTACTCTCCATCCTTCACACAAACCCTGCCTGGCTCGGTTCCTCAGATCCTCCAATGTCCCAGAATCTTCTCTTCCACCTTCCATTGGCCCTCCACCATCCTCCTACCCTAGTGACCCTCAGACGCCGCACCCATCTTCCTCCTCTTCCTCGGGATACCCGCCACACCCACCTAGAGATCGGATGGGACCTCCTCCTGCCTTCCACCCCCATCCGGGTCAGCCTCAGTATGGGCCTCTGGCCCCTGCCCATGGTGTTTATGCTCCCCTCTATGACAGCAGGAGAGTATGGAGGCCTCAGGTGAGCCTTCTGTTAATTATCATGCTACCATCTAATTTGATCATCCTATAACCTTATTGATTATGTTGACTATCATCATTATAGCTGTACCACAGAGAGGATGCCAGGAGTAACTCACTGCCTCCAGAGGTGCTGCATTCCTCTGTCTACCAGCCTCCACTCAGGGAGAGATTCAACTCTCTAGACAGCAACTACTGCTCTGGAGCCGAACACCGTGCAGGGCTACACAGGGTAGGTGAAAAAATGCACATCTTACACTGTAGCCATGGAGAATACTCATTTCTGACTGGATGGACAGATTTATTTTCCGATAACAACTCACCTCCGAAGTAGCCGCCACACAATTGTTTCAGTTTAGGACATAAATACGTTTAAAACTGGCCGTTATTAGGCTCTAGTTGCCCCCCACGTTTAATCCAACATTGACAGTAGCAATGCCAACATAGAATCTATTTAAGAAGTGTAATGCCGGCAAAAAAAAACATAATTATTGACAAGTGGGTGTCCTGTAAGAGAAATAATCCACTCTGAGCCTTGCAATAATTAAAAATAATGCTCTCTGCTGAGGGTAATATTAAACTAATTAGCTTTCTGTATTTCTATTCTTGTTGACATGGAACATCTCTTGTGTAACATACAGTACATCCAGTGAATCCATCTTTATTAATTGATGTTGGCTCAACTTACACTGATCAAATTCATGCTGCATACTTTTCCACAGTTTCTTTTCCTTCAATTTCCCTTTTTACTCCTACATACAGTATCATCTCACCTCTACCTTCCTTGCCAGCCACAGAGCTGCAGTATGTAGCTTCAGCCTCCTCTGTAGTCCTCCCACTTCTCACCCAAATATGTCTCTGCCTCCCCCACTCACTTCTCTCTATTTGACATCATCTTACAGCATCACCTCCTTGACTGCTTTAATACACAGCCATATTTTACCAACAGTGCTTTGTGTATCCATAATACCTGTGATATGTATGTATAATGAATGACACAGGCTTATATAATTATATTTATATAAATCTGACGGTTATTCAAATTTAAGTGGAAAAACAACTATTCTTCACTTGCACCATAAGGGGATGAATTGTAATATAACTCAGTGTTGAAAAGATTTAAAACAAAAAATGGAAAAATATTCTTTATTCCTTTTATATTTTTTGCAGCATGACTTGAACCCTTGCAACATTCATTTGTTATGCACCACTATTAGCAAGCACCTAATAAAAAGATCTCACAATTTTTATTCTATATATTCTATATATTCACTTATTACAATGCAATATAGCATGACCCTCTACTTGTATTTAAAGTATATGGTGGCATATATTGCATTGTGTACTATTGTGACCACCCTTATAACACAGTCTTAAAAAAAAAAAAAAACATTATTACTTTGAAATGTGAGTGCTGTTATATCGCTTTGCATTCTATTGTTCTTTTCAGTTGTTTTTTTCCATCCCTACATCTTCAGAAAAGGCCAAGACCAAACATGAAATATAGTCAGAGCTACATATAATTTGGAAACTGTGGAGAAAGATTGAATACAAATCTAGCTCTACCTTTGAGATACAACTCTGATTTTTACTTATCAGTTGTCATGGCTTCAACCTTTTTTCAGTGTTGTAACTAAACTGTTGATTTATTGTTCAAATATATAACTATGATATGAATATAAGTATCATTTTCTCTTTCCTGTTCCTGCTTTCACCTGCACTTCTCTTTTCCAATGCTCTCTTATTCAGGACTACGGACGTGTTCCTCTGGGCTATGAGGATCTATTCAGAAGGAAGCAGGAACAGTGGGCACATCATCACCACCATCACAACACCAACAGGCCCTCCCAGTCCTCCCCCATCTTCACCATTGATTTTGGAACTGAGGTAGAAAGAAAATAAGAGAGCCAACATACTATATATCTTAACAGAAACACAAAGAGCATCATTGAGGCTGTTTATAGGCAGCACAATTAATATATTAAATGCTATCATGATTACTTCATTAAAGGAACGGTTTGGATTTTTATAGATGGGGTTGCATGGGATAGTTATCCACAGTCAGTGCACCTGCAGTAGATTTGGGTCGGCACCCAAACAGTTTGGAGAAGATGACTGGAGTACTGCTGTGGATGAGTCCAGCAGCAAAATGTATTTTAGCCACCTAAAAAAGCAGATCAGCTGTTTGTGTGAGAAAGTGCTGCTGCGGCGTAATACAGTGCACAGCATGTGAAGGAATACGGATGTTCTACAGTTGAGAAAATGTAGTGGAAATGTGGAGGGGAGGGAGGGGGGGGGGGGCGTTGGTTATACACTGACTATGGATAACTACTTAACACAATCCCACTTCAAAATATCCAAACTATCCCTTTGATACTGTCACTACAGCCTCATGAAACTGAGATTAATGAATCACTTGTATAGTTTACCATTTTTGAAATATGTTGGATTTAATTCCTATCCTGAAAGCTTGTGCTTTGGCTGTGTCTAATGCTATTTAAGTGGGAGATAGTTGCTTAGCAACTGTGGGTGAAGATATCATAGCAATGCACAATTGTGGCGTGTATGCATGTGTGGGTGTGTGTGAGAGAGAGATAGACAGAACGAAAGAAAGCAGGAGGAGAGACTTTAACAAGCAGTGACTCAGGCTTTCGGTTTAGTAAAGCTTTGTTTAACGGCACAGCGGATATGTTTTTGTGAAGATATCCACCTTAAAAAGAGCTCTTATTAAAGAAACCAAAAGGACCTTTTCAGTGCTTGTTTACCAGTCTCAATATGATTTTGAAGCATCTGCATAACAAACATAAACAAACATACCTACAGCAAAAAGATGACTACTACTACCTTTATTTAATCATGTCCAGAGCTTACCATAGGGATGATAGCAAAGTACTAGCATTTCAGCACTGAAATGAGGGAATAAATTGAAATTTCTGAGCTTGGAGGATGCTGTATTAGTTGTATGAAGCCTCCCAAAACATGCACTGTATACGTATCTCATTTCATTTAAGATCCATTATCTAATATATACCCACTTATTTTGTACAGGGTCACAATAGGGCTGAGACTGATCCCAGCTCAGGATGCACACTGGACAGTCTATTACAGGACTAACACATACAGACAACCACGCACGCATACATTCATTCATACTTACCGGAAATGTAGAGTGTTCAGTTCACCTCTTTAGACTGTGGGATAAAAACCCACACAAACACAGGGAGAACATGCAAATTCCAACCAGCTGTTGTATTCAAACCTTCCCTTTGTGAAGCAGGCATTGAGCTAGCGTGCCATCCCATTGTGAAATTACTGTATGAAGATGAAAATGTAATAAAACTGATCAAATAGATTAAAAGATTTTAAAAAAGAAAAAAGAAAAAAGGGGGGGAAGACAAATTCAATATATACAGTGTTTCCCACAGGACAGGCATCTATTTGTGGTGGTGTGGTCCTCAGCTCATTTTTGATTCTCCCCAAATGAGAAAATGATCGCTCCCCCTCACAGTTTGTCACCGGCAACGTAAGGAACATCCTCAAAGCCACATAAACATTAGGGAAGAATAACTGCAGGCCAAACTTCAACATGGTTTTCAGCATATTTGAGGGTGACTTGTCTGTTTCAGCCAACATGAAGGATCGGAACTGCAGACACTTAAAACACGCTGTTCCGCCTACGGGACGGACCGGAAGTTGGGAGGTAGCGACAAGTTCTTCTGAATGTTTTAAACACTAACCCTTAAACATATATATTCATGTCGTACATTGTTACATTGAAAGCTTAGATTCTCCTGATTCATTCAAGACCACTCATGAATTATATGGTTGCTCACAGCTGTAATAGTATTAGCGATTAGCTCGGCTAGCCACTTCGCTAAAGTAAGCTAACAGCTATAATGCTACATACCTTCAAAGTCTTCTCTTTATCCACAACGATCATCTTATGACTCAGGACTTTCTGTACAGCTCGCCAAGTATCCATTCTGGTGAAATATGAAATCCGTTTCCATAAAACCGAAATATTTCCTCAATATGTCCATGTATTTAGTCTAACACGTAAGGAAACAGACACGGAACAAACCATATACGGTCCCTTTCCCAACACTGCATCTGTGGGACACGTGACTGTTTTGTTTACGTCCGTGAACTCCTCCTGTTTCATACACACCACACACCAGCAGATAGCCTCAAGCAAAGACATATGTCGATGTCTATCTTCGTCTGTCTATCTTCTTTATCATCATCATCTTCATCATCATCATCATCATCATCTTCTTCTTCTTCTTCTTCTTCATCTTCATCTTCTTCTTCTTCTTCTTCTTCTGGCCGACCAGGTGAATTAAGTGCGTCTTCTTTGGTTTTATTGCCGCCACCTACTGCCCCGGAATTGTAACGACAAGCTACATTCACAGACAGAGTCCCATTATTATGCTTTTATGAGCGAGTGTAACCCATGTAGACATCTCTCTGCCGTTACTCTGCGATGTGTTGTGCGAGAATGAACCAGGGAGACGAGGTGGAGGGCTCTGACAATGTTTTACTTGGTCTGTCACAAAGCAAACATACAGGAGAAACTTGAGTGCTGTACCACAAGGAGGCTGCCGACACTTCTGCAGACATGTTCCAGCAGTCTTTTGCTTATATATGCACATTTACTCTCTTACTCACATAAAATAATAATAGTTTCAAGCAATTAGAAAATAATAAAATAAAATAGAAAAATATCTTTCTCAAAATATTATATTACATTACCTGTAGTAACTTAAATTAACCTCAGAAAACCCTCATTCATTCATTTCCCATGTAAACAACATTCCCACATATGAACCAGTGGACAGATAATAAACATATTTAACTATCTCCATACCTGTCACAAAGCAAACATACAGGAGAAACTTGAGTGCTGTACCACAAGGAGGCTGCCGACACTTCTACCGGGGAGAAAGAAAAGAGTCACATGCTAAACAAAACAAAAAATGCCGCGAATCTGCTCTCAGCTACTGAAGCGTGTAGCGTAAACATTAGCACATGCTAATGCTAATTAGCGATATGTAAATACTGCTTTGTAGTCACATTTTACACATACACAAGGCAGTTAACCACTGAAAAACATTCCCAGCTACATCCCGACATGAACCACACTGACCATGTTAAATATCAGTTCATGAAATAATGTTTTTCTACTTTTAGCATGAGAGCGGCTTCCACACACCCTACCTGCAGACATGTTCCAGCAGTCTTTGACTGAAACACGCAGGCGCAGACTGAAACCTCCCCATCGGAGCCCCCCCCACATACACACACACAGAGCTCCCCAACACAGACAGGCAGAGGAAGAATAACCAAAAACAAACCCAAAAAAAATGTAGGAAATGAAATAATAAATGAATATTTTGGTGAAATTATTAAAGTAAAATACCCAACTGTTACATTCTCCCCTTCCGAATTTCACCAAAATCACACTTCAAAGGCACTTTAAACTGAAGGATGTAGGCTACAAGAACACTGAAACATTCTACTCATTCTCTGGACCAGTAAGCCAAAAGATTATATCTCTTAAGTCAGTTAAAAAACTATCCGTAACACAGATCAAAAGCAGTTAGAAGGTTGATCAGGCCTCCAACCCTTCAGGAATTTAAAGGTGCAGTCTACACCTCTTTACACTCGGTCCCTTAATGGCCTATTTGTAATACAGTGTCCTAATCAAATTATACATCCCATATACAAAAACAAGCACCCTGTAAATCCTCTTTATGCTACAGACAATGCTTTCTGTGGCGGTAACCTACGCCACACAATAGGTCTCTGGACCATGTTCTCAATGAGTCTATTAACCGACCTCACTACCCTCCCCGCTCTAGTAACCACTCTACCTGGGGCTATAACTTGGTCAGTGTCATGTCTAGGCAGGTCAGAATGTGCGTCAGTGTGTCGATGATCATGACCCAGAGTCTGACGTATGTCAGGGTCAGCAGGGGAAACTGCTGGGGTTGGGATTGTGCTGGCCTGTGGATCAGGTGAGTCTGATGCTGTGCTGACCCGTGGACCAGGTGAGTCTGATGCTGTGCTGACCCGTGGACCAGGTGAGTCTGTCTTGTCAACACCATCCCACAGAGCATCAGCGCTGTCCGCGACTAGTGAAGCGAGCTCATCCACCACAGAATCATCATCCTCCTCTTGATCCATTTCAGACTGAACCCACAAGGACGTTCGCGTTTGAGAAGCCTCTCTCTCCAAGCTGTTAAGCCCACCTGCTTCACCATCGTCACTAAAGGCGTCAGCACTAGAGGAGTTGTCCAAAGACTGACTCTCCAGTGTATCTTGAGCAGGGAGAAAGGTCACATCCAACAGCAGATTTCTGTGTACAACTTTGCAGTGGCCTGAAACATCACTGATCTTGTAGATATGGGTCTTGGGATTTGTCTCAACCACTGTGTACACAACAGGTTCCCATTTATCAGCCAGCTTTCTCTTGCCACGCTCTCCCTTATTGGCGAGCAGCACACGATCTCCAACGTGGAGAGCAAGTCCTTTCACTCTCCTGTTATACTGATGAGCTTGATGTTCTTGCTCTTTGGTTGCGTGCTGCTGAGCAACTTTGGCAGCCTCAGCGAGATATGACAGAAGAGTCTTGGAATAGCTGCTGAAATCTGTCACCAAAGGATCGTGTAACACAGATCTGAACACAATGTCAACTGGGAGCCTCGGGACACGTCCAAACATCAGGTGGAAAGGCGCATAACCAGTAGTCTCGTGCACAGTTGCATTGTAGGCAAAGGTTAACGTGTGGATCTGCTGTGGCCAGTTGTTTTTGGCCCCAAGAGGGAGCGCTCGCAACATGTTGCCGAGGGTTCTGTTAAACCGCTCCGTGCCACCGTTGCCCATCGGGTGGTAAGCGGTGGTATGTGACTTGGCAACACCAGACAGTTGCAGCAGCTCAGATACCAGTTCACTTTCAAAGCTGGGGCCCTGGTCCGAGTGAATACGTTCAGGGAACCCGTAGACACAGAAAACCCGGTCCCACAGCTGTTTAGCGATCTGCTTGGCAGTCTGGTTTCGACAGGGAAAAGCATGGGCCATCTTCGTGAAGTGATCAGTCACCACTAACACGTCCACAGAGTTTTTGCTCTTGTCCTCAGCCGTCCAAAAGTCGATGCAGACGAGCTCCATGGGGCCGGTAGTTTTTATGCTTTCCAATGGGGCCCTGGCTGAAGGCTCTGGAGTCTTGGCCAGGACGCACCTCTTACAACACTTCACATAGTCCTTCACCTCTCTCTCCATATTCGGCCAGAAAAACCGTTGCCTCGCCAAGTGAAGAGTTCTGGCTTGCCCTTGGTGACCCGCCAAGTCGTGAACTCCCTCCAACGCTCTCTTCCTCAAACCTGCTGGTAACACCAACTGCAGCCTCTTTATCTTGCTCACAGGATCTCTTGTCTCCCTGTACATAATGCCACCTTGAACCTTGAGCTTGTCCCAGTGTTTCAGCAGAGCCAGCGATTTCGCTCCCATACCATGCCTCTCTCGTCGAGACGGACGTCTTTTTCGGACTACAAAGGGCAAAACACTGGAGATGGTTGGATCTTGAAGCTGATGGTCCTCGAGCTCATGTGAGGTGAGTGATGGCAAGGTGTCCTGACCAGCAGGTTGCAGCTGTTGGGCATGGTGAACGAGATGTGAGGCTCTCGTCTCCGCGTGACTCTCCCAATCATTATGACACAGCAAAGCAGCCTTGATTTCAGACGAGCTGCAGGAGCCCGGTGTCGCCATGGTGGGTTCATGCTGGTGGATTGTTTGAAGGTGTTGGATGCCAGCTCTGAAAACATCTTGCACCTTTTCAGCCTCCGCACCATCTGCTTCATGCACCAAACTGTCAAAAGGCTCTTGGATGAGGCGCCCACTGATTGAAGTCGTGAAAGGGTCACGACTGAGGGCATCGGCTACAATGTTTCTTGGACCGGGGATGTACTTCAGATCAAAGCTGTAGGACGATAACTTGGCCACCCACCTCTGCTCGTAAGCATCAAGCTTGGGCTTGGTCAAGATGTGGGTGAGCGGGTTGTTATCTGTCCACACTGTGAAGTCATGTCCTTTCAACCAATGACTGAATTTCTCTGTGATACTCCACTTCAGAGCCATGAACTCGAGGCGGTGGGCGGGATATCTCTGTTGCGATTTGCTAAGGGTCTTGCTAGCAAAAGCTATGGGGCGTGCTTTCTTTTCTCCAACAGGCACCTGAGATAAAACAGCACCCAATCCGTCCAGTGATGCATCCACAGACAGAATGAAAGGTCTTGAAAAGTCAGGGTGAGCCAGTACTGCACAGTTGACGAGTTCCTCTTTGAGCTTATAAAAAGCCTCCTCACAAGCAGGGCTCCAATCATCAGCTGTCAGCTTTCTGAACAGGCCGGCACCCCCACCAACCTTGCCAGACCGCCCTCTCCTCTTCTGGCCCGCAGTCAGAGCAAATAGGGGTTTGGCGATGGCTGAGCACCTTGGGATGAAACTCTGATAGAATAAGACCATGCCCAGGAAAGATTTAATCCTCCTCACTGAGGGAGTGCGCCCATCCTCTTCCATCAGAGCCTCTTTTGGCATATCTGAAATCACGCTCACCTTTGCAGGGTCGACGGCCACACCATTCTGGTCAATTACATGTCCAAGAAACTTAACTGTCCCCTGCATCAGATGGCATTTCTTTGGACTTAGTTTGAGATTGTTGTCCCTCAGTTTTTGGAAGACGACCTGGAGCCTGTTGAGAGCAACTTCCTCAGTGGGGGCGAACACGAGAAGGTCGTCTAGGTAGCAAAGGAGACTCGTGAAGTTGAGCTCACCAAAGATGTTCAACATCATTCGCATAAACGAAGCTGGACTGTTGCAGAGTCCTTGGGGCATCCTGTTGTATTCGTACAGGCCAACAGGTGTTGTAAAGGCTGTGTACTTTCTGTCCTCTTCGCACATGGGGATGTTGTAAAACCCGGAGGTCAGGTCCATGGTGCTGAAGAAGGCATTGCCCCCAAGGGCCGCAAGGCAGTCTGCTTGGTGAGGGAGCGGGTGAGCATCCTTCAGGGTCCGTGCGTTAAGCCACCTGAAATCCGTACAGATCCGCAGTCCTCCATCCTTTTTCCAGACCATGACAAGAGGAGACGCATATTCGCTGATGGACTTACGGATGATGCCCTTCTCCTCCATGTCTGTCAGTACCTGCCGCAAATGTTGGTAATGGGCCGGGGGCACTCTCCTGTATGGCATGCGGAATGGCCTGTCGTCTGTCAGATGGATACGGTGAACGAACCCCTTAGCTTCACCACAGTCAAGCGAGTGCCTAGAGAAGATGTCTTCATACTGCTCGACAAGCTCGACAAGCTTTGCTTTCGACTGGATGCTTGTGTGACACGAGTCAATGTTGAGCTCGTCCAGCCCCAGCTCCGAGAGTCTGGCCTTCAGGTTGGCTGCAGTGGGAGTGGACTCGGTGGCTGGCTCTTTTTTCCTTTTCTCCACCTTGCAGGAGCCCTGTTGTAGGTTGAAATCCTCCACTGCAATGCACGGCGACGCCTCAGCAACCAGAGAGTTACGCTTCAGGAGAATTGGCCTGGAAGACAGGTTGGTTATTTTCAGTGGCACCCACCGATCTCCCCACATCGGTGTGATAACCCGCCCGATGAGAACATCTCTTGGCCTGGACTTGGAAGTGCAAGGCTCCACAATGATTGTGCTGCCAGGGCACACCGGGGCTTTGCTGGAAAGTTTGCCCCACACCAGATGCTCTTGCTGGGGAAGTAATGTGACAGCACGGGGCAATTTCACAGAGCCGATCTTGTCTGGGACCTCATTGCCTCTCCATCTGGTGGTACATGACATCATATCCAGGAAGTGTTCATAGTCAGTGAGTGTATGCTTGCATCCAATGGATGTGAGCTTCCAGTAGTCAGCATTATTTTTCCAAACATGCATCAGATGTTTGAGGACATTTGAGCCAATGATGAGCTCGTCTCGTTGGCCGGGGACCACTAAGACAGGGACAATGCATTTTACTCCATAAACAGTCATTGTTAAGTCATACAGACATTTTGGACGGGTCTGCTTACCTCCACAGCCAACCAACACAATTTTTTCTGCTGACTGTGGTTCTCCCACAAGAGCTTCGGCTTCTCTAAGCAACCTTTCAGCCTCTTCATTCAGGGTGCATGCCATGGATCCTGAATCAATCATGGCCTTCAGTCCGACCTTGTCATTCACATCGACCTGTGTGTAGAATAACTCACTGAAGGCTGGCACCTCTGCTGACCCTTGAACCACGACTTGGTAACCTTCAGGAACCGCCGAACAGGTGTTAACATAGAGAAGCTCAAGATCTGTGTCACTTTCCTTGAGGGTTTCTTGTCCTCCCCCCACACTGCCCCTCTCCACATGTGGGTGTCTTAGTTTCCCTGAGGCTGACTCTGGCTGGGACTATTGGGACCCACCTGCCTCTGGTTGTGTCTGTTGCAGTCTCTTTTAAAATGGCCAGGGGAATAGCACGAAAGGCACAGCTTCTCTTTTCTGCAGTGCATGAGCGTGGAGTGGCCCGTGTCCCCACAAACCCTGCAGCTCTTTCCCTGAAAAGGGCCTGGAGCAAACTGTTGTGGTGAGACTGAAGATGTTGCTACCTGCACCTCCTGACGAGCCATCATTCGATCCAGAAGACTTATCAGAGCCTGCATGCCGTTCCCGTCTATAGCCGTAGTGACTGGTGGGGCAGGACAGTGGTGAGCAGCTTGAGACACAGGTGAGCATGCAACTGGCTGTGTGTACCGAGAGGCCACTACTGGTGTTGGGCAGGCTGGTGTTGGGGCCTGGGGGGCGTGAGGGGTCACTGCTGGGGGTGACGATGGGATGAATTGGTCAGCTGTGGGCGAGAGCTGAAAGGTTGGAGCTGAAGTTGGTGTTGTAATGTAAGTGTCTGTAGGTGGGGCTGGTGAAGTGAAGTGTGGGGTGGAGAGCAGCGGTGATTCATGCGACACCTCAGTTCCCTGCAACATAGTGGTCTGGGTGTGGCTGACAGCATGTTTATGTGGGGTTCGATTTCCAGCAGGAGAGCGCGTCCTGAGCTCTCGTAGGAAGCTGTCGATGCGTTCCTGGACTTCGCTGGTTGTCCACTCTTCGGCTGCTTTGAAGCTGAGCCTATTAAACAGGATAGGATCGGGACAATATTTAATGAACATCATTGTGACTTCTCGGCCTGGATCCTCAACACTGCGTCCCTGTCGCCGTAAGCACTCATCAGCGATGTCAATAGCATTGTTCAACCTGATCCAATATTCCATAACCCCTTCGTGTTGCAGTGGCCTAGTGTTGTAGAAGTCAGCCATCGGCATGGAGGAGTATGTCAGCTCACTGTAATGCTGCTTCAGAATGTCAAATATCAGTCCTGGGGTCTGAATGTGGTCAAGTGAAAGGTTGTTGCGAAGTGTAACCCTCACTACATCTTTAGCTTTGCCCATTAATTTAGACAGTATTTCCTGCGACTGCTGCTCTGTTGGAGTGTTTCTCTTTACAAAATACATATTCATCAAATCAACCCACTCTCGAACAGAACACTTATCACTGCTGTCACCCCTAAAAACTGGTGGCTCTTTAACATCCGACTGCATGACTAGTTTTACACCAGATAGGTTGAGCCCAGAATGGCCCTGCTCTGCCCTAGAGTTCTCTGTTAACATAGGCTCAGTAGTGCTTTTATCACTTCGCAATTGGGCAGCGATGGACTGACCGATCTGATTGGCCAGCTCTGAAATGAGACTGCTCAAATCAGCATGGGGTGTTGTCTGTGGGGACTGAGGCTCACAAAGGGGGACCTGGATTCGGGTGGAGCTAAACCTAGGGGTCTCCAGCCTACCCGCTCTAGGTGTCTGAACTCCCTCATTGAGAAACCACCCTCTCCCAAAACTCGTGGTAGAGCTAATTTCCCCTGCTGAACCTCCATTATCTCCCAAATTAGTTGCTGAATGCATGTTAACAACCCAAAATAGCAGTAAAAATAGCAGTAGAAAAAGAGAAAAAAAGGGAAATAAAAATGTAAATCAGGTATCAAAATTTCACAACAATAAGAGTCTCAGTTGTAATAATGTCAATGACAATCTCAATGTGATATTACTGTTAAATGTATCAGCGATTGATAAATGTCCCTCTCAAGTGAAATGACCAGACTTTAAATGTGTGCATGAAGAGCTTCCCTCGGTGATCAGAATGGCATCGATGCTTGATGATCCGGGTCACGGCACCAATGTGACCCATGTAGACATCTCTCTGCCGTTACTCTGCGATGTGTTGTGCGAGAATGAACCAGGGAGACGAGGTGGAGGGCTCTGACAATGTTTTACTTGGTCTGTCACAAAGCAAACATACAGGAGAAACTTGAGTGCTGTACCACAAGGAGGCTGCCGACACTTCTGCAGACATGTTCCAGCAGTCTTTTGCTTATATATGCACATTTACTCTCTTACTCACATAAAATAATAATAGTTTCAAGCAATTAGAAAATAATAAAATAAAATAGAAAAATATCTTTCTCAAAATATTATATTACATTACCTGTAGTAACTTAAATTAACCTCAGAAAACCCTCATTCATTCATTTCCCATGTAAACAACATTCCCACATATGAACCAGTGGACAGATAATAAACATATTTAACTATCTCCATACCTGTCACAAAGCAAACATACAGGAGAAACTTGAGTGCTGTACCACAAGGAGGCTGCCGACACTTCTACCGGGGAGAAAGAAAAGAGTCACATGCTAAACAAAACAAAAAATGCCGCGAATCTGCTCTCAGCTACTGAAGCGTGTAGCGTAAACATTAGCACATGCTAATGCTAATTAGCGATATGTAAATACTGCTTTGTAGTCACATTTTACACATACACAAGGCAGTTAACCACTGAAAAACATTCCCAGCTACATCCCGACATGAACCACACTGACCATGTTAAATATCAGTTCATGAAATAATGTTTTTCTACTTTTAGCATGAGAGCGGCTTCCACACACCCTACCTGCAGACATGTTCCAGCAGTCTTTGACTGAAACACGCAGGCGCAGACTGAAACCTCCCCATCGGAGCCCCCCCCACATACACACACACAGAGCTCCCCAACACAGACAGGCAGAGGAAGAATAACCAAAAACAAACCCAAAAAAAATGTAGGAAATGAAATAATAAATGAATATTTTGGTGAAATTATTAAAGTAAAATACCCAACTGTTACACGAGGTCGAGCGAGCCAAAAGCCGAAAAATCTATTCGTGGCGGACGTAATTCTTTCGTGGCGGGCCGCCACGAAAGAATGAATGTGTGGGAAACACTGTAATATATAACAGGATAAAGCATTTAAAAACATGAATACACTGAAAAAATTATTCAATAAAATTAATAATGGCTATAAAATATGACTGATTCATACATTGCAACGATGTCAGAAAAGTAGGTTGATGAAATGCTATGAATTTGGCTATAAAAAATACATAGAACATTTTTGAAATCAATACAAAAAGTGACAGGCAACCAGTGTTAGGACTTTAAAACATTGTTCAAACAGCTGCTTTCTCAAACTGCTACATCTTTTTTTCCTGTCTTAAAAGAAAATGCTCAGCATAAGGTCATTGGTGACTGAAGGGAAAGCTTTGTAACAAGAGAGTTACAATTTCTCTCATGGCGATGGTAGATATTGTTCTCAGGTGACCCCTAAGTCAAGGAAAATCCCCAAGCCCCTGTAATCCTTGTGACCTTTTGGAAACATGCAAAGGAGTGTGTCTCACCATCGCTTTAAAATCTCTCTCTCTCTCTCTCTCTCTCTCTCTCTCTCTCTCTCTCTCTCTCTCTCTCTCTCTCTCCCTCTCTGTCTCTCTCTCTGTCACCCTTTCTTTCTCTTTTAGCATGTGGAGAGCAGTGGAGGTCAGTGTGTGGGGTGCAGGTACAGAGGCGAGGAGAGTTTAGCACACTATTCTCCATGGTCCTGTGGTACTATCGGCCCCTGCATCAGCCCCTTTGAGCCGGAAGCACTCACTCATTCTGCACCTCACTCCTGCTCAGAGCACTCGGTGAGACTCTTCACACACCCACAAGCAGGAGCAGGCTTATTGACGTGCATGCACTGAGCTACTGTTCCTGTTTTTCCTATGCAGGAGATGGACAGTAACGGAGGTGGAGGTGGTGGTGGCGTTAGCAGTGGTGGTGTGGGAAAGCGATGGCTGCATTCATTGGATCACTACCGGCGATTGAAAGACGAAGACCCGATAATTCCCTTTAGTGAGGGACCCATTATATCCAAGTGGGGAGCCATATCCAGGGCTTCTCGCACAGGCTACCACACCACCGACCCTGTCCAAGCCACAGCCTGCCAGGGCAGTGCCAATACCACGCCCATCAACTTTAAAGGTGAGGAAGGATAAAAGAGTGGTGCGAGAAATGACAGTGGCAAGCAGGCAAAGAAAATGCAGTAGATAACAAGGCTGGCATGGGGAGAGAGAGAAAGGAAAAGGAAAGAAAGAAGTGTCAGAAAATAAGTTGTAAGATAAGTTTGTTTTTTTCCTTTTTATATGATGAGACTTTGGAATGACCTGCCTAAGGAGATCAAGTCAGTATCATCTTTGAAGTCACTTCTTAAAAAATTGTTATAGTGTAGCTTTCAGTGTTTGCCTTTGGCATGTTGTCTTTGCCTTTTTTGATTTAGCTTTAATCATGATGATGTTCTGTCATGTTTTGTTATCTGGATTTATTTATGTTATTTGATCAGGTTTTTCTTGTTGTCTACAAGTCTTTAATGTAAAGTTGTATATTTCATCCTGCTAATGTGATGCAGCCATTTTTAATATTTACTGTCATTTATCTGTGAGGCACTAAAGTGTGTTAATACATAAATGCATAAAAAGTTATATACAATATATATTTAATCATTGTTGTTTTTTTATTGACTGTTGCTTTTGATGTGTCTCTATTTACTCAGATTACAACCCACACTTGGATCACAGTGACTACAGGTGGAGCTCCAGAGGATCAGACTCTTCCAGCCACTCCAGTTTCCTAGAAGGGTACAAAACAATCACACGCTCTATTCTTTTTGACCAAAGTATCAAATAATAAGGTTAATGTATGTAGAAGTAACGTGCAAGTTCACTACTCCACTCCGCTAACATTATGGCATTTTTCCATAGTTTAAGGATCATGCTGAGCCATGACTTGAGTCGAGCTAGCATGCTGTGAGTTTCCATTACACAGCAGGACAAAGTAAAATAAGTTGTTTACCTGTTGGAGGTGTGCTGGTCGTCTGCAGTCCTTCATCTAACATCATCATCACTGTGACTGTTTCTGCTTGTACTATTCCTTCCTGCATTACTTCTAACTGATCCACTGAACAAAGAGTTCCAAATATGTCTGTATGTTGTTTCATTTCATTGGACCTTAATGTTAGTTAAAGACCTGCTAATTGTGTGAGGGACATGTTTTAATTCCTCTAAATGATTTAGTCTTATAAAAGCTTTTGATATGAAGCAATAAAGAAGAAAATGTTGGGTTTGCATTGGCAGTAGCTTCACACAACTCTGATACATACAGTATGTATGGTGGCGGGTATATGTCTGTATGTATGTTTGTTCTTGTAACCTGTGAAAGTGTGTAATTTCTCGAGGCTGTACGGAATGTGAAAATAATTATCCTGGAAAGAACAATAAATCTATCTATCTATCTATCTACATGCTGCCCGTTAGCAGCTTCTGGAAAGCTGGCCAATCAGAACAGACTGGGCTCATTGGGAGACAGGAGCAAAGACTGCCTCAACTGAGAGGCTGCATAATTAGAGTATAAGTTGAATAAGATGAAACAATTAGTTTTTGGTGTGTTTGAATCATGCAAACACATTCTGTCCCAGAATAAAAATATAGATCTGGAAATGTGCATAATAGATGCCTTTTAATTCCTGATGGTTCTTAACACACTCTTCCTCTCTCATCCCTTTCTCCCAACTCATTGTACTGCAGTCATTTCCTCTCTGTGGTCAGGCTATAAATAGAGCTGCTAGCTGGTTGGTAAAAACCTACTTGGCAGCTAAGGAAGGAGTCAGGAAAGTCCTCTGCACTAGTATCTCTAATGTAGTTAAACATATTTTCCAGTATTCTGACATGCCATTTCAATCATTTTAATAATATAAATATTTAACCTTCATCATCTTTATACTGATACCACAGTACTGGTGCATTTGCTGTACTGTACTTTCAAAAACTAACCATATTATATTGCTTATGTTTCTCTATGTGTGTTTGTGGATTTAGTGAGCAGCTTTGTGCATCAGAGCTGCACAGACGCAGGACTTCTTTAAGCAGTGGAGAGAAAATTGTGTCTGATCTGCAAACCCATCAAACCGCCTACAGCCAGGATCGGGACAGAGTATGTGACAGGGCTGATAGTGAACCTGACCCGGACCGAGACATTGAGCTTGAACTGTGCGCTCTGGACATGGAGGATTCAGACCACCAGGAGATCAAGTCTCAGGTTAGAATGATTATGTAGATCAGACTATTCATTTGGACATAATGTCTGTGATGTTGCTTGATGATTTCTGAAGGGATGTTTTGAGGTTTGGAATTTAATTAATCCAACTCCTACAGTAGATCTAAAACATAAAGTGCAACCATCTTTATTATCTTTTTTTTTATCGTCTTTGCTTCTCAGGACTCTTTAGACCTGGCCACCCCACAGTCTCAGGATGCTTCCCACCTCCTCCCACCAACCTGCTCCTCTCCACTCCTCTCATCCCCTGTGGAGGAGCACGCCCTAGCAGAGGGTCCTTCAACAGAAAAAATGGATGCTCACCTGCTCAAAAAGATGGCTTTCAGGTGAATTTTGACTTAACAGTAGCTAGAGTGGTTTTTCTGTATGAGAAACTATCAGTGTACAGAATCATTATCTTTCTTCCCTTCCTTTCTTTTCCAGGAAGTCTCTTTCTCCAGCAGGGTTGGTTTCAGGAGGTCTGGGTGTCGGCAAGCTTGTGCTACGGACTGGACCTCCCCGACTTGGGGACTCTTCTACCCGAGTGTGTCCTGAAAAACCAGGAACAGAGATGCTGCTCAATGGGAGCTAAGGGGACACAAAGTCTGACTCTGATCAGCACCAAGACAGAGCTGAGTTGGTTGCCCACGACATATCCTGGTTAAAGGGAAAACTATTGAATTCCAGCCTTCATATATGTCAATCATATGCCTGAATCAAATGTAACTTGAGTGGTCAACATTCTGTCACAAGGGGCAAGATAAAACACATTGTACTGCCTCCAAAGTAGGGATTTTCACCAATGTACAGCTCTGCAGAGAATTAAGTGATATTGGTGTTAATTCCTATACAGTACCTGACCTGCTGGAGTCAGGTTTGAAATTTTACCCTGGTCACATTTAGGAGAAAGGCTGGACACCTCACAGCATCATATAATTGCTCATTTTACATGACATTGTACTCATGAGTTTTACATATCATACAGTTGTTGTTTAACATGGTAGGCAAGGACAGATGTATGTTTGATTGGCCTTGTTACACATCATCCTACATGGTCTGCGAAGATCTGTCGTGGTCTGTCAGACAACAAAAGCCTGGAAGTGGCAAAATTATGTGGGAATTTCCTTCAGTTGTGCCACTTTTTTAGTTTACTTTAGGTTTCCTTTAATGTTATGTTAATATTGTCCTTTACTTAATCTTTTTTTCCCCCATTTGTTGTGTGGATTAACGGCAGGAACAGATTTTTTCATGCAGTATTGAGATTGGGAACCTGGGAAAGTAAATACAAGTAATTTGCAGCAGTAAATCATTAAGATATTTATGTCTGCTCCACACATGCACTACAGTCTTATTAATATAATTTACTGTGTGTCATTGCTCTGCAGCTTGTGCCTTGACAAAAAGTTTGTTCCCTCCATGACAGGCACCGGTTAAGCACCACATAGCTATCTATATAGTTCATTAAGAAAAACTGTGGCATTATCCATCACCCCTTGAAACTTTTGCCAGCTTATGGATCTAACAGTTATCTTTCATTTCTTGCTATCTAAGGCATTTGTTTCTCTGAGTAGCCTTACATGGCAATGGCTTCATCCAGCAAAATGCCACTTGTTAGGTTAATAGCCTTTATTGTAATACTGCAGAACACATTTTTCAAAGTATTTCTTGAGAAATCAAACGATAGATGCTTTAATAGTGAGAGGCCATCCAATCTGCAGAAAACAGAGGTCTTCCCTTTGCTGATACTCAAACAGGCCTCTGTCTTATACGAGTCATATGATCTTGTAAATGAGGACCTCCGAATTTCCTGCACTGTCATGTGATCGCAGAACACAATGACACAGTCATGAACTGAATTTGTAAATGATCACTGATCACTGGAGGTCATTAGGGATGGAAACAAAGTACAGATGTGTGTACCCTTTTTTAAAAATGTTAAATATGTAATTCATACTACACTGCCTTTAACATAGTCTCTTATCAGTTGACTTGTACTGCGTTAAGCATTTCATCTTGAAACAGAAATTGTCAGCGGCAGATGAAGCTAATTTTGGTAGATTTTTATAGAAGCAACATTAACTCACAGTTAACCTTTTTGTACCTGTGGTGGTTCTTGCATTTATTCCTGCTGACTGCTCTATCTCTCTTTCCTTCACACACACACACACACACACACACACACACACACACAGCACATTTGTGCACAAACTGTCAGCCACGTAGTAGATATACACAGACACACACATGCAACACAATGGCCTTCCCTCTCCTTGATGTTGCATAAAGCTAAACATTTGGCTTTACAATGATTTTTATCCATGCTCACTGACAGACTCCTGATGTTGTCTTACACATAAACATGATCTCAGAAACTGAACACTGGAAATCAAATTTTTGTAAGCCCATGGCGTTTTCCTGTGCTTTCCAGTCCAGTCATATTTACGTACTATGTAAAAAAAAGATATCCAGAGAGCATGCATGATATTTCAAGCTGAAGCCTACAAAAGTGAGGGACACCACTTCTTGTGTTTCTTCATGCTCTATCTTCTTTTAACTTTTTTTTTTTTTTTTTAAAGGTTTTTCTGTTTTATTTTATGCATTGCTAACTTCTGTGAAGTTGTTTGTCGGGGTATTTTGTATCAGGATCTTTGTTACTCGTGTTCTGTTTGTTATATTTTACATCACAGAGAAAAAACTGATCGTCTCGTCTAATGTTTAACTGTGTTCGCTGGTCTCAGATGCACTGTTGTCAGTACGCTGTAAACCACCAAAGTCCACATCACTGTAATTTTGTGCAGTATGGGTGATTTCCATACAGCCTAGCCTTGCCTCACTCCCTTTTATAGATAAGAGGCATCTTGTGTGTGGCAGAGACTAAATGGCTTTAATATATAGCAAGAAAACATTAACCCATTTTTAGATATACAAGACTTAAGGTCATGAAAGCTCTTCTGAATTTGTTTACTGTTCTAAATCTTATGAGATTTGTGTAGGATGAGAAGAGGAGGGCTAACTAATATTTGAATCTTTCAAGCTCCCTCCTTAATTTCTTCTCATCTCAGCTACTGTACCTTTTCAAAAAAAAAATTCAAGAGGCAACAGCAATGTCTTTCCACTTAAATTATATCTTAAATCCCATTTTAGAGGATTGCAGAATGGGGTTATTTGGGGTTACTCTCTTATCTCAAACCCAACATATGCTGGGATAAGCTGGTAGACAAAGTCAAGAAATGACAAGTGGGCTGAAGAATTCTTTGTGACCGGATATGATAACACACCGCTTTGGAAAACTCTCCGATATTTTTGCAGGGTTCATTTCTGAGAGGAAAGCTGGCACAGGGATTTAGCCACTCCTTGTCAGGAATCTAGCTACCTACTGTTGCTCTGCATCTGTTTACAACTTCACCTTTGAAGTCATGCGATGTTAAGTGCCATGTCGTGTACAGTACAGTACAATCAATCCCTGCAATTTTCCTATAGCTTTTCATTTTCCTCAGCTAAAAATTATGTGAGGAGGGAAAGGCTCAGTCAAGTTGAGGAGTTAAGATACTTCTCTTGTAGTTCTGCTTTGTTCCATCAGAGGAGGCTAGATCCTTGTCTGTCTGAATCGCTCAGGGAAGAATTGAGTTGCACAGCTACTTCGGCAGTTTCTATGTTCATTACTTTAAATATTCTGTGGAAGTATTTACCCGAATTTCCCGTGCTGATGACTGACCCTTCACCCAAAGTATAAAGTGTTACACTGATTATATTGTTTGTCAGTGTTTTCTTTTGCCTCTCAGTATCAATATTGGCTTTGCTATTCCTGTTCTCATGGGAAAGGGCTGGGCACTACTGTATGGAAAAACAGTATTGTGAGTATTGAACTAATGTCAAAGTGATACTCTGTGTTTCCTTTAAAGTGTCTATAGAGCACTGCTGTAGTGGCTAATTGCACTGCACTAGTTCCCACCCCATCACTGCCAATGAGTGCACTCTGACTGTGAGTGCCCTCTCCCCTCAGCCCCACCCACCCCCCACACTCACACTTTCCTTCACCCCCTCTGCCCCCATCCTCCCTGCATTCTTTGTCATGCATGCAATATAGTCCCTCTTGTGATGGCAGAGGAGTATTAATGATTCTGTAGTTGTGATACAACACACCCAGCGCTGTAAGAGTTCTGCACATGCCCACTGTGTGGCCACGCCAAGTGCTGAAGTTTGCTTGCAGCATTTTACATGTTTGCTCATAAAAATGAATGATTGGTTAATAGAGATTATATTATTATTATTGTTACTATTATTGTTATTACCACATTTGGTTGTTGTTGTGGTATTTTTCCTTCTTGGTATAAGTCTGCTTCTTTGTTTTGAATTTGAGAATTTGCTAAAAAAGTTAAATTTTTTTATTAGACAACAAAGTGTCTCATTATTCTATATTGTATGGGGAAAAGCCTGTTTGTTGATTGTGAAACATGATGAACTGATGTTTTTTGACTATTCATGTCTGTATTAGACATTTTATTTGCGAATCTATTGTTCGATTGAAATGTAAATGAACTATTAAGAGATGGTACACATCCGTCATTGTATGCAGTCTGGCACCATCATTAGATGGACTTATAGTAAAGACGCTCATTTATAAAAACCTGTGATAATCAGATATATTTAAATGTTTGAGTCATTGGGACAGTTGTGTAATGTTTCAGAATGAGGAAAATGAAATCCTTTAGAGACAGCATATCTAAAATGTTCCCATAATGAATAATACTGTTATGTATTCCATTTATTTCCTTGGAAATATCGCATTGTGAAAGGTTTCCCTTTTACTTAACTGTAAGGTAATGCAGGACTGAAGCAAGTGATTTATGTGCTATAAATGGTCAATGAAACTGTTTGAGTAGTGTTTGACTGACTGATTGATTCTTTTGTGCATTTTCTGGCTAGTTCACTTGTGTTACACTGACAGCTTGGCCGAGCAGCAAACTGTTTCTCTGTTGCACTGAGAGATGGAGTTATGAAAAGGACGATTTCAGCACATGAGATTGCATGCTATAATAAAGCGACAACAAATAATGCTTCGTTGTATTTCTATTTCTTGTCATCATGTGTGACGATCATATTTTGACAATTCATAAGCCTTGAGATGACATTATTTAAATGGTTCTGTTAACCATTACATATTGTTCTGCTCAACTATGACCCAATTTTACATATTTGAGAAAAATAAAAACACCTTAACACCTTTCTTTTAGTCTGACCGAGAATATGCAAACTTTTATGCTCATCAAGATGATACACATTTTTGTACATAAACAGTGTTGGGAGTAAAATTTTACTCATTTATTCAAAATAGGGAAAAAATCTCAACATTCAAATATTTTGCATTCTTCACATTCAATAAAATTCAATGAAATCAGTACTGCTGTTATGTACTCCCTTTTTTAGGTAGCAGAGGAGCATGATATAGTGTGATTGTGACTGTTTTTTCTACATGAAGTGTAAAATTGATCTGAAAGCTCCATCAAGGATTAATCACCAATTATCAATGACTGATGAGGTATTCATGGATGAAAAATCAATTTGTGGTTCAGAAATGTGTTGTACAGACTAATTATTATGGGATCCTATGAAGGGTCAGAATATTAACAGTGTGTAAGGGTTAAGATCAATTATTTTATGTTGAACTTTCTATGTTTTGTCTTTTTTACCTTTGTCTTTCTCAGATGGATTAGGAGTGCTCATTTCTCTCTCATTCTTATATTTACCTTTCATTATTCAGATTTAGCAGGGAGTTTCTTTCTGGGCTTTGAAAGGCTACTGTCAGCACTTGAATCTTGACGGACAGATTAACTGCTTAGACACTAATACCATTTCAGCAATTATGTAAATGCTATAAATGTTGCTGCTCCATCACTCATTTGTTTATATTCATTGGAAACACAAGGGGGAGCTGAATCTCCAGAGCTCACTGGAAATATCTGAGTGGAAATTGAATAAAAAGCCTCCATAGACAGAATTACACATTACATTACAGCCCTGCAGAAATATATTAAAATATGTACAGTATCTAGCTGTATGTTATTAGTAGTCCTCTCTCAAGTTGTGACTTTCATTATGTTAGAAAGGGAGTGATTTACATCATTTGGTCCAACACTGAAACATCAAGCCCTGACAGGCTGGACAGGAACGCCCAGCATGACCATAACACAACAAGTGCAGCACAGGTATGTTTATCTTAGCTGACAGCTGTGGTTAAGTGATATATTCAAAGAAGTGAATGGGAGATTAATAAGAGCTCTCCCATGTTAACAAGTCGCTGCCATCTCAACCAAACTGCTGCCCTAAACAGGTCCAGTGGGAATTGTGTGGCAATGTGAGTTTGAAATGCTGAAGCCATGACTTTTCTAATGTTAACTAGGTAGAGAGGAAACATTTCACAAAAAAAGGGAAACAAAATAAGGACAGAAAAAAAACAATTAGACGACATTTGTAATTAATTACTCATTATAGCGGGTGGAACAGTTCTCATCTAGGAAAAGAAAAACTCGCAAATGAAAGAGAAAACCTTGAAAAAGTCCAACTCCACTTTGCAGATTAACTAAGGGTCAACCTTTCATCTTAAGATCTGAGTCAGACTTACTGTATGTTACCAAAAAAGTGAACTTGAAACTTCGAATTCACTGGTGTGCTTCTTGACTTGGCTCCCAAAAGACACAACCTGACTAGAGATTTCAAAGAAAAAAGAGAAATGAAAGTCTCAACTTTTGAGCAAGAAATAAAAAAAAGAAAGAAGAAAGCAACATGCTGGCCTAACATAGTCACACAAACCTTGAATATTTAATCATTTGGCTTCAATACTGCTAAAAAAAACCTTTTAGACCTGAAAACTTGCAAAAAGCACCTGGACTCTAGACTATCTTTGTGAGTATCCTATAACATGAAAACAAAAGACACAAAGTTCAACAGTCATTTTTAAAATTTCGCTAGGAAAAATCTACATATACATAAATCCATAAAGTTGTTAAGGTCTTGTCTTATATTTGAATTTAAGTATTTTGAATTCATCCAACTTATAAACAGGGTTGGGAAGGGTACTCTGGAAATGTATTAGGTTACAGAGTACTAGTTACCATATTTAAAATGTAATATTATAATTAATGTAACTATTTGAATTAATGTAACTTAACTGCTTACTTTTTGATTACTTTTCTAATTAGGGAGATCATTTCTTATAAAGCAAGATTTACCTCTCATTTGAAAATGTATTCATGTATTCATTGGAATATTGGATATTTTATGAAAAAAGTCAGAAGTCTTACATGGGCTTAATTGATACTGTGACACCACGTAAACCTATGTGTGTTCCAAATAAGGTCCACATCATGATTTATTTACAAAATATATAAAAAAATATTGGTTTCAATATATGTAGTCAGTAACATGTTAAATATTTTTAAAAATGAGCAAAAAACTCTCCTTCTGAGCAAAATATTAAAGGTCTGACTTGTAACCCCCTTTGTAATCATCACCATTTTAACAAGTAACTGACATTTAATTGCACATTTTTAACTGTTACGGATTACAGTTGCATTTATTTTGCAATTAAATTACATAACACTGTTACATGTAACCAGTTATCACTTAACACTGCTTATAAACAAAAAGAAATGTGCACATGCGCTTAGAAATATCAAAGTTTATTTTAAAGAAATCTGATTTTACTGCTTACCTGTTATATTTCTATCTACTGACTTTGTCCTCTTACCATGTTGACTCAATTAACATACTAAGAGTGAAGTCATGTTATGTTATCTTCATCTCATTATGATGTCTTATTGTTTCTGTTATTGTCACACATATTGTAAATGGTGATTTCTATTGATAAAGTGAATAAAAAAACAAACCCCTGTATGAGCGTCCTGTCATTAGCCAAGGCCAACGCCTCCCATCCCTCTGCACAGACCAGAGGGCCACTGACAGGCGCATGCGCAGCGTCGGTGTCAGCGGGTTGGTTGGGCTTGTGTTTACAGCTCGGCTGGATGCTGTTGGCTGCTGATGCTATTGGGAAAGTGCAATGTTGTGCCAACCACCACTGGAATAAATACAACCGTGGGAATAAAGGTAAGCTGTTTCTGCACTTGCACATGCATTCACTGTCAAATTTAAAGGCGGCGGTGTCTTTAGTCAGGGACATAACTACCTGTTTGTTGGTTGTAAGTGCCAAGGTAGCGTGGCTAGCAGACGTTAGCTAGCCAGCTATGTACAGTAATGGCCTGTATCCAGGCTGTCCCCAGCGAAGGCTGCCAAACAGGTTTATTCACCTAATTAATGCGAACACATTTACATAACACTTCGCATTAATTGCTTTATGGTCACGGGATAGTTTCGTTAATTGGTCACTGTGTCTTTTTGTCGGATTTTGAATCGATGACTGTTGAGCTGTCGTAGCTAACAGTTCACGTTAGGCAGGTTAGTCTTGGCTAGCTGTTAACTGGAGCAATAAGTTCACACTAAAGCTGGTTTTGTTATCGAGCAAAAATGATGCAGCACTGGATATTATTATCTATTAAAGAGCTGTGGGGTTTGGGCTCTACATGGGATACCATGTAGCAGGTATGCTCGTATCCAGATTAACTGTCGTACCTGAAAGCCAATTACTGTGTATATTAGCAGTATATAAATCTGTTATCAGAGAATAAACATGCAGGAGAGGCTCTGACCGCTGTGAACTGTCAAGCAGCACTAATTTACACTATAGTGGTTTTCCTGTTTTGTGTGCCACTGGTTATATTTAACCACAGGGCGGACTGACAGCTGGATGTGCTCTGTGTATGTTTGTAGCATGCAGTGTGTGTACAGGCTGGTAGTTTGGTTTATTAAGATTTTTATGTGACATATTTACTTAAATGATACTTCACAATACACTGGTCATCATGTCAACCATTCTGTTTCCTGTGTAGTACCTCTCACACATATATTTAAGCTCATTTTGACGTCACACACATAATTAGAATAGATGAGACAATCACCTCAAAGCTTGAAAGTCTTAAAACCTGTTGTAGTTCATTTATTGTCTGTTAATATTAATTGTAGTATAAATGTTTATCAGAAGAATTACAATTTTGAAGTGAATCCCTCTTTAATAAAGTACTAATTTAGTGCGTCTTATTTTTTGTTATTTGGTGCTCTGTTATTGTCATGTGATCAGGGAGGGACCATGAAGTTTGTTTTGATAAGTCTATTGGTGGTCTGTATCAGCACCTGACATTCGGCTGCTGAGAAGATTAATAAATATGTTGAATAATTGAACCATTAAAACATTTGTCTTCTCCTTAGTTAGTCACACAAACAATCATACCTCAAATTCAGTGTATTATTAGATTTGTAACCATCTTGCTCATTCAACAGCAATAAAGGTCCAGTATAAAAAGCAATGAAGTACATCTTGAAACAACTATCATTGACTTGTATTTGTTATCTATTTGTTAATTGAGCCGTGTCAAAATAAATGCACATGTTGAGAAATTGATCCGACTAGCTGTTGTTAGGTTAATGCATTAGACTAGTGCTATTGTTAAAAATGGATTTGTTGATAGCAGTAGCTTTTGTCTTTGTGATTTGGAGTATTCCCAGCGGTGGAAAACATGTATTGTAACTGCGAGCCGTGTGTGCCAACTGCTGCTTCACTTGACTCAGCTCTTTGTTCCTGTTCTGTTTCCTGATACGCAGGTTTACAGTAAAGCCTTGTTGCAGCAGGTAATGCAGGTGACACATGCGCACAGTGGCACACACACACACACACACACATACACACACACATACACACACATATAAAACTTGAAATATTGTCTGTGTGCAAATACTGGCTGAGGTTACAATGGTCATGTATACTAGAGGTGTGGTCAGTACTTTTTCAAATGTACTTAAGTGATGCCTGAGCAGAATATACATTCTTCTGCTCATTTGTGCTGACGTCAAAGCTGTATTGATGCTAATATGCATTTTAACATTAGTCTTAGCACAAATACTGGTGCATATTTTTTTCAAGTAATTGTATACAAAAATAAACCATCTGTGACCATTCAGCTATTCAGAATGAAGAATTATGAGATAATTAAAAGTTTGATCTTTTGCACTCATCAAGATACCAACATGAATCTGTACAGTGACTAGAAACAATCTAGTTTCTTACATAAATAAAGATAAAAAAGAAACAACATAAATTAAATTACATTACATTACATTTCAGAATCTACACTTTGCTCATAACTATCAAATGATCCATTATAAAATATAGAAATGCTGAACTCATGAACCATAATTGTACACTATAAATATAATTCCCCTCCCTGGGAGCAAATATGTGAATGATGTTAATTTAATTGATGTATTTAGATGTGTTTAGATTCCACACATTTTCTCTTATGAAGTATCTGTTTAGCTCTATATTAAGCTTAGAGCTGAGCCCTGAATGCTCTGAAATCCTAACAGCGCCCCTCATATGCACCTGTCATTTGGGGTGCTGGTGGAAACTGAAAGGGGGGAGGGAGGGGAGAGGCTGGCATGAACTGTGGATTAGTGCTTCCTTGCAGTTGCTGTGGATGAAAGAAGATTGCATGAGATTGAAAGTGTAAAATTATATTTCATGGCTAAGACATTTTTGTTGCAACACCAGCTAACATCTGCAACATTTCCTCGAAGCACAAACGTTGACTCAACATAAATCCCAGTTTCATAGCATCGACAGTGAGTGTTGAGGAGATACTGGATTTTTTTTTTTTTTTTCGGTGGCTCAAGACAATGTGTGTTGGTATTCGCACCCTGCTCTACAACTTCAAAATTAAGTGTGCCATTTGCTGATTCAGCTCTTTGTCTGAGCTGCTGAGTTGGCTGTTTAAGCCAGAGGGTTAGCTGTCAATTTAAGAAACTTGAATGTAGCTGCGTCACGTGGTATTGTACTACAGCAGATAAGAGCACTGTATTTCAGATTATCGTTGAGGATGTTCTGTGGAGTCTTGTGGAGATGTCCGGGGCTTGATTTAGTGAAGCATCAATTATGGGACATTGATGATGATCCTTGTGATTTACACAACTTCATATGTAAAAGCTAAAGCTGTCTCTGTCATCTTTAAAACAAGCTGCAAGTTATATTCATTCATTTTCTTATTTTTTTTCCTGATTGGACCAATATTATGAATCACAGATTGTTCATTAGTTATTTTTTAACATTTCAAAGTTTTGATTCGATGGAAAGACTATTAGATCGTCTTTAGGGCTGGTTTTCAGAGTTCATGATTCGGTGGATCAGTAATATTCAATTTAGACGCTTCCTGACCGACTACAGCAGCAAACACTTTATTTATGACTCCCCATAAATGTATTTTCACCCATACCCCACAGCCAGGCCCTTTTGAATTGTAAAAGTGAACCAGTGATGTGTTCAGGGAGTAAAAAATCAGGCTGTTATGACTTCAAAAGAAGAAAACCATCCAATATGTAATAAAAAAAGCCGAGATGAAAAAGAAAATGATTTATTACATAATGTGATTGTGGTTATTTGGTGTTTTGAGAGTTAGATATGTATTATAAAAAAACTGCTGCTGACTTTTAACTGGTGACGAATGCTACTTTCACTTCTAATTTCTAAAAAGGACCAACACCCTTAACAACGTTTGTAGTTTGTAGATGGACCGTACACACACACACACACACACACACACACACACACACACAGACACACACACACACACAGACACTCTTGTCGGTATCGAGTTCCCTTAATAGGCCGCTGCTATATGAATATCTGTGTACATTGACACATTTTGCAGCTCTCTATGTCACAGTGGAAGTTGGTTTGTTGCAGCCAGCGCTTTTCTGAAGTCCTGCACTACGTGATGACTGTGTTCTTTCTTTTTTCTTTTCTTTTTTTGCCTCGATCATGTGAGTGTGTTTTGTTGTTCAGTGTGAGACATGATGCAGGAGTTTCATTCCTGGACAACTGGCAGCCAGAGCTCTGTTTTGATGTGAATTGATTATGAGACACTGACACAACACAAATAAGATGGAAATGAGAAACTGCGTGCGTGCGTGTGTGTGTGTGTGTGTGTGTGTCCTTGATTTGTATAATTTATAACCTGCTCACTCAGAGCTTTTCTTTCATTCCTCTCCTTCTTTCTTTCCTCTTTTGTATCGTACCTTGTGATTCACCTCGTCGTCTTCGAACCTTTTCTGTCTTTTCTCTCTCCTCTTTGCTCTCTCTCGCTGCCTTTTCTCCCCCTGCTATCTCTGCCTGGTTAAAATCACTGCTGTGAGGCGAGTCGAAAGGGACTGTGTTTGCAAGCCTGAATGCTCTCTGGCTGTGTCTGGCTGTGTCTTCCTCTCCCTCGTGAGGTGCACGCAGGGCCCAGCTGGCAGCCCAGAACAGCCCGTTCAGCTGAAGAGTGGTGGGGACAAAAAAAGAAAAGAAAGGCAGAGGTTTCCAGTGTGAACATTTTTACACATGGATTGACATAATAGATGCATTTTTTACAAATTCAGGCACTGTGCTTTTGATTTTAGTTAAGATGAACATTGAAGGGAGGTCACTGCTATCACTGATTGTTGTGTTCTCATGGGTCAGCTGATTCTGTAAAACTACAAACAAAACTACATCAGACAACTTGGTTTGCAATCCTAAAGAATGCATTTTAGTGCCTGATTTCATCTAATCACTGAATATGTACCTCTTTATCTCCCCTCCTTAAAAGACAAGCAAACATATTTGAAAAACTAGGTTCAACTAAACTTCATTTTCAAACCTGACAGAATAGACTCAGACCACTCTATATCACACTACAGTCACATTGTAACTCGTCGACCGTTTTTGAGAAACAAGCTTTTGAAGAGCGAACACCCTCAGGCATCACATGTGCATAAACGATGAAATAGAGCCGAAACAATTAATCAATCGATTGATTAATCAGCGACTATTTTGATAACAGTAGAATTACTGAGCTGTCTTCTCAGCTTGTTAAATGTGAGCGTTTGCTGCTTATCTTTGTAATATATGATCATAAATTGAATATCCTCAGTTTTTGGATGAGTGGTCATATATCATTTAAAAATAGCAACTTGATAATAATCTTATATTGTAAAATATTTGACCTCCATATGCTTTAAATATTAAAAAAATGTAATTGAAGAACTTTGTTTTTTTAATCTCCTGTGCTGAACGTCACTGAAGTAGAATTAAAAGATTTGGGTGTGCCGACTCTTCTTGTTCTTTCTGGACGTTGACTGGAGTTGCACACCCCACAACTCTCTCTTTTTGTCTTTGGTTGAACTTAATAAAAATCGCTTTTCTCCTCTAACATGTAGTGTAGACTCATCTTCCTTTTAGACCAGAGAAAATGGGTAATAAGTCAGAAGATGGCTATGAAACAAGATTTCAAACTAAATATTTAAATCAAAGAGTACAACAGACACAAGAAGTTGAGCTATAAAGAATAGAGATGTGGCTAGTAGGGAGGAATTGTGAGATAAAAAAATAAAGAAACAGAGAGAGACACGGCTCTGTCTCTGTACTCTAAAACAAGCTGGTGTTGTCGAATGTTTGATGCAAAAACTCACTTGAACAGAAGAAAATACACTCCAGAAATGTCCTTGAATGTAAGACATTTTTCAACCTGTTAAGCATTTACATAGTGGCACAGCCAGTAGTCTGATAGGCCATGGATTATGAGTTTTGTTGGAAGTAAACCAAGGCAGCGAAAAGATTGATAAGTGACTGTGTAGCTTGGCGGGAGCGGGCAGAGGGGACTGTTGCTGAGGCTGGGGAGGAAAACAGGGTGACAAGGCAACCATTATAAGACTGCTGGAGCTACCAGTTAATGGAGTAAGAGGTCTGTGTGTTCTCCACATGTGCGCTTGTGGGCTTATTTGTGTTTATGATACAGCTGCTTGTGTGTGTGTGTGTGTGTGTGTGTGTGTGTGTGTGTGTGTGTGTGTGTGTGTGTGTGTTTCTCTCTCTTCTGTTAATAAGACTGAAAAAGGCTGAGTTTTCAATGTTTGCCAAAATGAGTTATTAAAGTGAATCACCATCTTTCTCAGACACAAGTTATGAAATCTCAGCATCTAGTTTGTGGTGGCCTGAACATGTATTGGCAACTGTCTTAATCTCTTCTCTGACTATCTAAACAGTGCTTTACTAAAATGTACAGGTGTTTGTCTCCAGTCACAGCACAGCTTAGTTATTATTACTTTCATAACTGAAGTATGAGGACTCATGCTGGTAACATGGTAGCATCGGGTAAGCTTTGATTTGAAGGCATTATGTGAACAATCAGTCAATCAATCAAATCAAACTTTATTTATAAAGCACCTTTCATACAGGTTACTGTAGTTCAAAGTGCTTCACAGTTGATAAAAAGACAGAAGCAGTGTAGACCAGGGACAACATAGAGAGAAGGAATAAAAACGATGAGGGGACAAAACAAAGAACAAATTATAAAGAAAACGAAGAAGATATATTAGACCAATACTCACAAGATAAAAACAATGTTGAAAAAAATTAAATCAAGTAAAATATATAAGAGAAAAGAAGAAAAAAATAATTAAAAAAAATAAAGTTTATTAAAAGTTAGAATAAAAAACAGGGTTATAAAAAAGAATGAAGAAAGCCCAGACACTGCATTTTCCAATAACATTTTTATTATATAAGATATACAATACCAGCTTGTTTTGAGGGAGTCACTCTACATACTTTGATAAATGTATAAATGTACACAGCGCCTATCAATATTAACATTTAAATGAATGCAATAAAATGTTGGTAATTAGCATGATCAGCCACTGCGGCAGAACAAGACAAACAAAAGACTCTCTCTCACACACACACACACACGCACACAAAATGTAGAAAGTTCATCGACATGAAATCGGAGGGAAAAAGGACCACATTAATCACTCAGGGAGGACAAGTGTGCTAAAAATGGAAACACAGTCGCCTTTGAGCCAAAAGTAGAGTAAACATCTGCAAAGTCTCTTCAAGATTAAAAGCCTGCAGAGATAAGAAGGGATCGAGGAGTGATGCAACTGAATCAGATGCTCTTTTTCCCGTAGATTGTAACTGTGAGTTTACTGTTATTTATTAACTATACCCCTACAACCAGTGTTTTATAAGTATGAAGAAATATATGAAAAAACATCCACACTCCCCTCACAGGTGTTTAGTTGGAGCTATACTGGAAATTACGTGATGTCTCCAAACTACATGAAGCAATAACTCTGGCTGCGCTCCATTTAGCTGTGCTGTTATGCCAGTTGTTACGTAGTGCACCTGGCCCAGTAAAGGAAGTGGTTAAATGCTCCAGGTTCTGGTTTGTGGACTGCTAGTCTTGCTTCCTCTCAGCCTGGGATTTTATTTAGTGGTGTTGTCTTTTCATTGTCGTTGGTGTATTCTCTTTTTAGTGTCTTGGTTGTTATATATGTTATTAAATCTCATGGTTTTGGCAGTTCAAAAGGTGTAATTTTACTTTAGGTCCACTGTTGAGTATTGTTTGTTTTCTTGAATCTGAAATCTAAAATGTTGGCAGGCAGGACGGTACCCCTTTTGGGCTCAGACAGGAGACAGGACAAGTCGTGTGAAATATGCTTTGTCTGTGTCGTTTACAATGCCTTTGGTTCACATGGTATTTTGTTTACTTGCCACACAGAGCAGTTGAGACAAGTTGGCGTAAATGGCATGTGTTTTTTTTTATTGGTACCAAATTGAAATACAGTGGAAACTATGTCCAACCAACACAAACCGGCACCGTACTGGACTGGTCAGGTTTTGGCAACAAAACTATTAGGAGAGTGAGGAAGAGCTGACAGTCGAGTACAGTCTGTCCACACCCACACAGTCTCCAGAAGAGATCTAATCAGGCAACTGTGCCGGTAGACTATGGGTGCTTTTAGAAGAGTCGTTTTGCTGACTTTAGTTTTTAGGGGCGGGAGGATAAGATGCTTAATTGCTGCGGGGCAAGGCCTATATAACCATGTTATTTATGTGATCTATAACATGTTCTGTTCTGCAGTATTAAAGCAAATGCTGAAATATAAAGTTTTAATGAAATGTTCCCCACTATCTGACATTCAGTTAACTCTTACTGTACATACTGTTCAAATTCGGACTCATAATTAGCCTCTACACCAATTCACATTCATAAATTCCCCATCAGTCAATAAATAGACAAGATTCACAATCACTATTTTATGATCCAGGAGAACATTTGAACACATTTGAATTTTGAGTTTTGTATGTATCAAAATGAAAAAGAATGCATTTTATTTCCATTTTACATATACTGTGAGTCACATTAAGAAATGTCCAGCTAAAAGAAATGTGTATAGGGTGTTTTTACAGCTCTCAAATGTAAAAATGGGTAGAATGTGACCCTGAACAGTATGTAAGGGTTAAAGTCATCTCTATTCTCTTAAACTGGGGTCCTCCTGCCTGAACACAGCTAGATAAGCATGTTTTTTGCCCATTTATTTATAAAATACGTATCACATTTGTACACAGCTGCAGTCTAAAATCTGTTTTGAACACATTTGAGGATTTGGTTACTTCAATTGTAATTTAGTGGGATTCCCTTTTGGTTTTGGTACTTTTTTTGGTGGTGTGAAAGCTCTGTTTGTTAACGCTGCAGATCAAACACAGAGACAGCTTAAAAAGGTGGGTCTCGGTTCAGCTTTGTGTAATCTTTGATTGCTTATACGTGATTTTAGCTTGGATGCTAGAGCTCATCTTCTATTAAATCCATCTGTTGAATTGTTAAGAAGACAAATCTTCAATCTGTTTGAGATGTATATTGATGCGAGATTATTTGGTAACCATGGTAACGTATGAACGTACGTACTGGGATTATTTGATACAACAGAAAGTGAAAAGGAGGTTTAAACAGAGTTGTGTTGGGTTTGTGTTCTCCACAAATTTGAGCAGTTCCTCGTAAAAAAGTAAGTAAAACAATTTCCACTTATCATCATCATCATCATTCATGAGGTCCAGTCACAGTCTTTAATAAAGTTAAATAAATATATAGCATGCAGGATGACAGGCATCAAAACTAACCTAGAACCTACCAAGAACGTAAAGGCAACAATATATAGTTTTTTCTTCTTGACCAGATGTACCAAACTACAATTGTGAAAGCAACCTTTAAGTGAAATGATAATTGGTGCAAAGCTCAGCTGCGATGTGTAGTTTTATATTCTCATAATTTAACAGGCTTCAGATGGTACAGAGTGTTGCACCCCGTGACCCTGTCTTTCAACTTCAGTTTTGCAACACAAGTGAAAAACAACACACACAGGACCACAGTCTCTCATTTCCTCAGTTTGCTTCTAAAAGAGAAAGAGAACAAGTTTGAGTTGCTGCTTCATTTGACTCAGCTTGTGTACTATAGCCTAATAATAACATTCATATCAACTAAAAGTGTTATAAAACCTTCGAGTCACACAAAGATAGCCACTTACAGCTACTGTGGTTTATTCTCGGTCAGTGTAATAATGTTATCATAAGTAATGTTCATTATTAACTGCTTTGACCTTTCCACTGTTGACTCCCCCCCCCCCCCCCCCCACCCCCCAACCACCCATTACTTTTCCATTGTTGGACCTGCTTCAAAAAGGAAGGGTGGTTTTGACAGGAGAGCAAAGTGGAAGAAACAGTAACTGAAGTCTCTAGAAAAAGGCAAGAGGTCACCTGTAGAGGGGAGATAGGTGAGGAGCAAAAAGGAGCTTGAGAAAAATAGAAAATTGAAAGGAAGGAGATAGGAGAGAAGAGTAGTAAAAGGGGGGAAAAAAAGAAGAGTTGAGAAGGGAGACAGCCAGAAATAGCTCATCCTGGTCTTTTGTTGAACCTCTGCCAGAACTGTCTGTTGCACATTTCTTCCTGTGTTGGCTACAATGGCACCACCCTTTTTCAGTAGTTACTTCATGCCTCAACTGTAACGATGTTGAATTATTGATTAAAACAGCTCAAACAATGTTTACCTATCGTGGTCATACATAAACTTTAGAAATAGATTTTAAAAGTAAAAAGTGTTTTGTGCTGCTGTGAGCTGTCCTCACAAACGATTATACATTTATTTTTAATTCATCAGGCAGACAATGTGTGCTCGGGTTACGTTTGTGTGAATGGATCTTATGCTGTGCTGTAATGCTATTTCAGAGAGCAGATGATGGATGGATTGATGGAGAGGGCTGAACTGAAAGGCACAGCGGAAGATGAGATGATGATGATAGTGTGCAGTGTTTCCCACAGGATGTCAGCTTAGGTTATTTGTGGTTGTGATGGCGGGCCAGGAGAACAATCATGCCCATTCAGAGCATCATATTGTCTCTTGTGTGTTTAGGTAATGTAGTTTTGGTGTACTTGTCTGATGTGGTGCTGCAGGACCACAATTGAACAATTGAATCTTTGTATTGGGCAATACTGACATAGAACAGCTGGATGGTTGTAGAATTCGGCTCGTTCCTTACGTCTGCACTTTCATATGCATGTTTTCTTTCCAAAATGACACTTGCATCACCATGGCTTTGCATTGCATCAATCTACCTATCTTTTATTCTGCTGAGATACATACAATTTTAAACAAATTACCCACAGATTCTCTTTCTCTCCTTCTTGTCTGGCTTTTTTACTTACTTTTCTTTTGCATTTTCTGTTTTTTACGCTCCCTCTTTCTGGGTTTTGTAAAGCAGCCATCACGGTTTCCTTAAGCCAGTGTTTCCCCTATAAATTTTTGTAGCAGTGGTGCTGTGTGTCGGTAACCTAGCAACACTAGTGGGTTCTGGGGGTATGCTCCCCCGGAAGAAAAATGTGAAAAATAATAGGGCTGCAACTAACGATTATTTTGATAATCGAATAATCAGTCGATTATTTTTTTCGATTAATCGGAATCGGATTAATAAATATATTTTAAATTTCCACCCCTTCAAGAAGAACGCAGAGTTTGAATAGAACTACAACACTTGTTAATATAACATGACGAGTTAGAGTTGTTCGGACCACTTTTGGACTTGTTTGCCGAGACGTCTTACCCTCGTCTTTTGATCCGGTCCAGTCTTCTTCTTCTTCTTCTTCGTCGTCGTTGTCTTCTTCTTCTGGCCGACCAGGTGCATTAAGTGCGTCTTCTTTAGTTTTATTGGCAGAGTTACAATGCATAGTACCGCCACCTACTGCACCGGAATTGTAACGACAAGCTACATTCACAGACAGAGTCCCATTATAATGCTTTTATGAGCGAGGTCGAGCGAGCCAAAAGCCGAAAAATAAATGCCGCCACGAATAAATGAATGTGTGGGAAACACTGACTAGCTGCTAGCAACTTGTAATGAAATCAAGCAAGTGATCAACATAGTTAACCTCACGTTACTTCATCACAGTCATTTTTGTAGCTGAGAATCCAACACCGGCGGTACGCCGCTGCTGACTGTACATAGGGGAAACACTGCTTAAGATGTTCAAAAAGACCTCTAAAATCAGATAATTAATGGTTTCACAATTTCTTTAGAGGGTTAGTTTCCAAGTAGCCAGATTTCCAGTTGCATTAAAAGATGCTTTTCATGGATTTCATCACATCATGACTGTTTTCTTTTCTTTCTTTCTTTCTTTTGTTCTTTTTCTAGGTGATTTTGCTCATCATCTCCCACCGCTTCCTCCTCCCGTCTTCCATTCATGAGCAGCGTGGCTGAATTTAACAGCGGCAGCCATGGATGACAAGGGCTCGGTGGGGAAGATTAGCGTGTCTTCGGACTCAGTGTCCACTCTCAACAGTGAGGACTTTGTCCTTGTGTCCCGGCTGGGGGACGAGACACCCTCCTCCACTAATAATGGTAGTGATGACGAAAAGACAGGACTGAAGGTAAGGATGGTTGGGTATAGGTATGCACGGACCTAAAAAGGGAGAGAAGGGAGACTTCTGAGCTGTTCTGAGTCAAGCAAACAATGAGCTGCTGAGTATCATCACTCTGTTCCCCTTAGTTTGACATTTATGATAAGATGTTTCATACTATGAATATTGTGAGCATGCTCAGTACTGTAATAATCACAATCTGGTTCTAATCGCATAAGACAAAATAACAGCAACTGTAAAGCTATAATTATCTTGAGAATACCATCAGGATAACAGGTGGCTGTGGGCTAAATTGTGTCATAGAGTATTAGCAGCCTGTTTGAATAGTTAAAACTGATTCAGACGTGTATCTCAGGACGCACAGCAACATTTACCAAAACATCTTGATGCTCACTTTGTTATTATCATTATAACTTGTAGGTCTGGTGGTACAGTTCATACACACTCCATTTATAACTTACTGTGTTCATCACTCACCTGTCACTTCTTGCTCGTCTTTTTTTAGCACACAGTGGTTTTTTTTTAGATCACATGTATTATTCTCACACTCTAACCATTAAGGCTAACCATTTCATATTTTGCTTTCCCCCACAGTCTCAATCTCTACATCCTCCTCATAGTTGGTCTTAGGCCTGTGTGTTTTATCTGTCTTTTTAAAATTTCCTCCTTGTAGTAAAGAAGTCCTCACATCTTTGTCGATGTGCGTACATCACCATAAATAAACTGAAAGAACACTGTCACTGGCTTTTGTGCTCCCTTGAATGAGAAAGTGTCTGAACTTTTGACTGGTACTCTATCTCTCAAAGCTCTGTTAGCAATTTTCTATCAAGAATTGAATCTTTTTTAATGTGCCTCCACTGCACTGCACTGTCTGTATTATGAAGTGAGTATGATGTAGTGGACAAAGAAAGGCATCTACAATCACGTGTATTCAGGTGTAAGCTGAAAGTGTTAGACATGTCAGCTGATATGTTACCAGTTTGTTGAATGCTACTTAACTTTGGGAAAACGTCTCCCAGCCGCAGTGAATGAAATGCTTCTGTTATTGTACAGCATGTGTTATCCTAGCATGTCTGACATACAGTATGTGCTCTGCTATTCAGTTCAGTGCTTCAGTTAGCACTCACCCAGCAGTCAGATATTGGTTTACAGACAGTGTGATGATGCAGCTGCAAGTGCTTTGAACTCATTGTCAGGGAAAATAATGGTGTTTTGTGACTAGGGTGTGTCTCTCCACAAAGAGAATGAAGACTTTCTGAGGAAAGAAATGTAGCTAGCTACCAGGCACCATCCGGTTTGTATCCCTAATGGGTTCAGGTTACCTCCTCCTCTCCTCTCCTCCTCCTCTCCTCCTCCTCCTCCTCCTCTCCTCTCCTCTCCTCTCCTCTCCTCTCCTCTCCTCTCCTCTTCTCTTCTCTTCTCTTCTCTTCTCTTCTCTTCTCTTCTCTTCTCTTCTCTTCTCTTCTCTTCTCTTCTCTTCTCTTCTCTTCTCTTCTCTTCCCTTCTCTCCTCTCCTCTCCTCTCCTCTCCTCTCCTCTCCTCTCCTCTCCTCTCCTCTCCTCTCCTCTCCTCTCCTCTCCTCTCCTCTCCTCTCACTGGATTTACATAAGTAGTTGGCTCACAGGATCCATTAGTTTATATCATTACTGTACCTTTGCTGTGTTTCTTTGTCATGAAGGAATTGATGACGTGACTTTATAAAGGTACCACAAGATGGCGTCAGCAGAGCATGGGTGTTGTTTAAGATGAGAGAGTATGATTTAGCATATTACACATCGTTCTGCTAAAGGTTCACAGTTATTTTTATGGTAAACATAGTTAAGATGTCTGTTTTGTGCGCCTCAGTTGACTGCTTGCAGTTAGAAGGAAGAAAAGGGGTACCAGATATACAGCTGCTGTTCCCAGTATGCAGCGGTATGAAATCACTCCATTTACTTACACTTTTGGTCATCCGGATATCATGATTTGGTTTTCCGCCAACACACTCTTGTGCACATTTCCCTCCTAGTCAGCCCATCCAGTCAGAGAGGAGTCAGTGTTTCTAAACTTGTTGTTTGTTATGCAGGTGATTTCTGAGGAAGGGGTCAGCTTTAAGGTCAGTCTCTTCTCTCGCTATCTTTACTTTCCTCCTACTCTTCTCTCTGTATCAGTCTCTTGCTTGAATATATCAGTCTCTCTCTCTCTCTCTCTCTCTCTCTCTCTCTCTCTCTCTCTCTCTCTCTCTCTCTCTCTCTCTCTCTCTCTCTCTCTCTCTCTCTCTCTCTCTCTCTCTCTCTCTCTCTCTCTCTCTCTCTCTCTCTGTGATGTGATCCCGTGGTGATTCTGTCTGTGATTTGTGCTCTCTGTATTTTTGCTGGCTTTTGAGTGATGGCCCTAGCAAGCCTTTTCAACACCTAAGTTTTGATGATAGTTGTGATAGACATTCTCACATGTAGGATTGTGGTTGTACCTGTAAACTTGCCCAGGCTTTTAGCTATGCCTGTAAATCACAAGGGCCACTATAACTGCACGGTGACACAGTTATGTCAGATGTATGAACCTCAAAATAGAATTGAGAGCTGCTTTAACAACAGTTTATTTTGTCTTCAATGTCACTTAGAGTATTTGATATAGAAACGTAACCTGTAGTAACCATCCATCAAGGCATAGCTGTATACATGGAAGGCCTACTTGGAAAATTTAGCCTGAAATATTCAACCATAAAAGAATCACAAAGGTTGAACAATCAGATTCTGTATTCTTAATGGTAGTTTTATTTATTGGTCTGTACAGCAGTGCCATCTGCAGCTTAAATCTGCTCTCTATTCCTTAGCTGACATCAGTCTGCTGCCACATCAAGAAGGGAAACAGGGGGCTTTGCTGCCTCTTGTGGCTCTTCATTGTTTCTCCAGCCTTAAGCTTTCCCTTTATTTACTGTTTGGTCATTTTGAAACAGTTACAAGTAGTGTCAGCATAGTTTTTAAAAAAATTTATTGATACAGGTATTCCACAACTTAAACTGACTTACACACTAATCACTAATATTGGATGAAATGTAATGAGCACATATCTCTGACTGCTAAGATGAAACAAGGCATCTTTTCCTCTTTAAATACACTCTAATCACTTGAAATTAAAGATTGTTGTTAAAAGTGGAGCCGCTGCACATTTCTTGAAACTGAAAGAGAAAGAATTGGCTTAATTTTGATATGTTGGTGGGGCTGGTAATTACTACAGTAGGTTGTGTAACAAAATATGTTTTTGTGTTTTATCATGTGTGTCTGGTTCTAAATGTGCTGCTTTCTATGCTTGCTTTTGTTTCTGCTCCTTTGTGTGGCTGTGTGCACGTCTGTTTCTCTCTCTCTGTGTGTGTGTGGGTGTATGTGTGTTTCTGCTCCTCTGTGTGTCAGATTGTGGGGAATGGAAGTGAGCAGCAGCTCCAGAGGGAGTTAGAGGATGTCCTCATGGACCCGTCGGTAGCTGACACTGGGTTCGGACCAGAAACAGGAATGGACACCCTCGGTGGGGGCGACCATGGCCTTCTTCCCACTACAGCCTCACCTGTACCGCCAGGCTCTGACCCTCTAAGTGCACCCCCAGCCAAGGTGGAGATGGTACTCCCAGTTCAGACGGCTCAAGAGAGTGAGCTGAATGAGAGGTCGTATCGAGGTGAGCTATGATTTGTCTGTCTTATTTTTTTTTCTGGTGTCTGTCAAAGCTTACACAATGGCTTATATTTATAGATGTTTCTAATACACTAAGAGTAATATCACAGGTTTCTAAATCAAAGAATGTTATCCTTCCCAACATCCTTATTCACTTTCTATCATCTGTTCCCTGTATTCATCTATAACATGCATTTCAGTGATTGACACAACTGTTGTTCTGTTTAACTACCCACCTATTCTCCCCTCCATTTTTGCTTCACCTCATGTCTACACTGTAGAGGGCGAGTCAGTGTATCTCTAATGAGGACAGTGATATTGGTATACAATCATATAATTATAATGAGATTCATGAAATAATCAACTCCTTTGCCTTTCTGTTTGTTTCTTTTCGTTTCCTCTCTCAATCTGTTGACATGTTACAGCAGATGAATCATCATCAGATGGCAGTCCTAGCAGTCCCATCCCAGATGAGGACAGTGTTGTCTTCAGCCAGCTGACATATCTGGGGTGCGCCTCGGTCAACGCCCCACGCAGTGAGGTGGAGGCCCTCCGTATGATGAGCATCCTCAGAGGGCAGTGCCAAGTTCCCCTGGACGTCACGCTGTCTGTACCGGGTGTGTCAGAGGGCACTGTCAGGTAGGTGCAATATATGGGCCATTAGTTCCAGTTCATACAAACACATACTAATCTTATTTTGCAGCTATTGAATGTCAAACAGCAACATTTTCCTGATATTTTAACAGGTTGTTGGACCCCAACAGCAGTACAGAGATCTCCAACTACCCAATCTATAAGATTCTATTCTGTGTGCGAGGCCATGATGGCACACCAGAAAGCGACTGCTTTGCCTTCACTGAGAGCCACTACAATGCTGAGATCTTCAGGATCCATGTGTTCCGCTGCCAAATCCAAGAGGCGGTGAGAATTTAATCATTTATTGATTTATTTGTTTAACTTAATGTATACAGTGTATTAAACACTCCTCTTCATGATGAGGTTATGTAAACTTCACATACAGGAGACTTGCATATAAATAGTATGAGTACATGTTTGAGAAAACAAGTATGCACATGCATACTGATGTTTACTGAAGACACATACAAAATAACACATTAAAAAAACAAAAACAAACAACCAGTTACTAGCAGAGTTACTGCTATTCAGGAAGTGAACCAAAGGGGGAGCAATAACACCTCTTATAAACACTGCTCTCTGTCTCACATGACACTTTCTTCTCTCTTTATTTCACACTTTTTCCTTCTCATCTGCTCACGTTGCAGTACATACACATGTGTACACTCGTATATTGCCGACAGTGTTTGGGTTGACCTTGCCTGTTGAACTGCTGATTTCCCTGAGCCTGTCCCACAGGGTGCAGTGTCAGTGTGGGAGCTTCCTCAGTGGTCCCCAAGGGATTATGTCATGCACTGCAGGCTGCACCGCAATGCTCATGTCCACCATAAACAAACACAAAGCACAAAAAAAAATCCCTAAGCTATGGTCTAGGGAAGAGGATGTGTCAGTGCTTATATACAGTAGGTTCAGCAGATATAAAAGAAGTGGAGAGGGAATCCGCTCATGAAACTGGGTTAAAGTACTGCTTCAGTGTTCAGTGACCTGATTTCTCCTTCATGGAGGCACTCTCCTTCAATGTCACTAAGAGCCCTGAGACAGACGCCACTTTACCAGTCCCACATTATCCGACTAGCCAGCGCCCCAGACATCCACCCTTAATGCTCGCTCCCCTAAAACACCAATGCATGTGCACATAAACCAATAGTATTTCACCTCTTTTCTTCCTCTATCTCCTGATCTTTCCTCACTGTTTTCTCCCTCACAGTCTTCCTCTTGCACCTGTCACCCCCTTCCATTCAACCCCCCACCAACAAGCCAATCTACAGTGTTTTTTTCCCTCACATTGAAAATATTGGACTGGAGTGACTCAGCCAATTGGTTGCCTCCTCCCTCAGAAAATAAGCTGCTCTAGTCATATGCCTCACATCAGCCTCAGATCCACTATAAACAGCTCTTTAACGACAACAGTCTGCATTTATCCACAAAGATGTTTTTAATTATTTATTTGGGAATGAAGCAAGTACTTTCACTGACAAATGTTCATCTTTTTAAAATTCATTTTCTGATTGCATATCAACATGATCTGTGCTGAAGTAGCCTTGTGGCAGACCATCACAGCTGGATTGAAACCATTTACTGTCTTGTTTGCCTCAGCTGTCTAATTTGCCTTAAGCAAGTGACCCAATTATTTACTCAAATAGTTAAGACCATTTGCAGCATTCTTTACCCATAATATGAGAAGCACAATTCAGAAAGGGAAAAACTTGAGGCAAATCTATGTCCTTCTCTTATTAACGTATTACTATACAGTAAGTACTTCAAGCTTCGAATCATATGGATTTTTTGAGATTTTGAATCATTTTGTGGAACTCTTCATACATACTGTCCTATTTTATATTGTTTCGGCCAGACCTCCTAGTCAGGCCCCAAGGCTAGTTTCCTAACAATTCAGTCTCCTTGTGTTGATGGTGACAGAGGGTCCTGCTCAGTATTATATCCAACACCTCAATTTTAACATAAACTTCTTGCTCCCATCCAGAAAAGTACATCTACTGTAGTGCTGTTTGAATCAAACCTGGGTTGCTTCAATAGACTTTTTAGAAATCTATAGGTTTGGGCTCCTAACACAATTAAATCATGTGTTTGGAGAGATGAACACAGATTTGAGCATTGACAGAATACAGATCATTACTGTGACATCAATTAAAGTGTCACAATGCCTTATGTCAGTATGCACATGAAGATAAAACAGCCAAGTAAGAAATACGATTCCCTGGACAGAAAGTAAAAACAATAAAACAGGATACAAATTCCAGATCTTTAAGGGCTTCAGTCCAGAACTCTATATATAATTTCATTTCATATGAAATCTGAGGGAAGAAACAGTTATCATTTCCTCTGTAGTTTATATGACATGTTTTAAAATGTTGCATGCAGAAATGACCAGGGACAGAGCCTTTTGCAACCCAGCATCCTGGTAGAGCTCATTCCTACCACACACAGAGAATAAAACAACCATTTGGAGACATTCAAACGGGATCAGTTTTGAATCTAGCATTGAAGAGTACAGAACAACAATTCCTTTGTTCAGACTTTATAGTTTTACAAGTCCTAATTTCATAGATACAGGGGGTCCCCCCATCTAACCCTACTCATCTCCATCTCTTACAGCCAATTGTTTCCCAATAAATAAACCCCCTGCGATGCCCTAACATCCTTTAACTGTACTTGGAACAAAACAAAGGCATTGTGTAGAGGAGGCTAGAAGCGGCTTTATACTCTGGCCTTGAAAAAAAAGCAAACGAACATGGTTATTTATTGATAACAGCAGTTTCCCCACACCATCTCTCAGTCACTAACCCCCAAGTTCTGCTGCTTACCAGATTTAGAGGTGATCCAAAACCACATTGCTTTGGGCCTCTATATGGGGGAGAGCACTGTTTATTATCACACACACATGTCTATTTAGTCATAATTTTTTTCTTGACTAAATGAAAAGCTCACAAATCTAGAGTCTTGTGGGTGGAAATTACATTTAGTGAAAGTAAATAAATCAGTATCACACAATTTTCCACACTTGGCTGTCTCTCTAGCTTCACCCCCCCACCCCCCCACCACCATCCCCACAACTCTTTCCCCCACAGCTCCTTTTTAGGGGTTGAGATATAGCAGGACCTGCAGTCTGGTACGAGTGAGTAGCTTCTGTTAAATGTTATCAGGAAAAATTACCTACACAGTCAGATTCAAAGTCAAATATGAATAAGTATGTAGATGAAAACCACTGACTGCTAAATAGGTTAGAGTCTGCAATCTGCAGTCAGTGGAGTAGTGGGTCAGTAGGTACACTTTTTAGTGGCAATGACAGATTTTCAGAGGTTGGATTGATTCGTTTATCAATATTAAAGATTTGGTGGTTGCTTTGGTAGGTGTTGTATTGTTGTATTTTTGACTTCATCTGTAGAAGCTGCTGAAGTTTATACCAACAAAACTCACACCTGTATTTTGTCTTGTGATACTGTACATTATTTCTGTAGTGGATGTGTCTTTAGGATATAATAAGCTAATTAACTTGATATTGCTGCTTCCGTTTGCAAGTTAAGACGACAGGGAAAGAGAGACAGGAGAGTTGTGTCATGAATTAGAGCTGTCACAATATCTGTTGTCTCTGAGTAGAGGTTGATAAAGGTCACAAATGCCTCTTTAAACTCAAATTATTACAGTAGGTGCTTGAAGGGATTGTGTCCAGCCAAACAAAGTAATTGGTATTGCATGACAAATAACATCAGCTCAACACTTAGTGTATCTGATTGGACAAATGCACTACTTGGATTATCTTTGCTCACTGTCTTTGGTTTCCACAGCAAACAGGTTTTTTTAATTATCTCTCTGCGGGTGAATTTGTTAACACAACGCAATAAACGGCAGGTCTCATGATGACTTATCTCATATTCACCCTGTATTACCCATGACCTTGTTTAGCTTGTATGAAAAGAGAGTGTGTGTGCTGGTACAATTCATCACTATAGTTTTCTAAAGTTGTGTCATTTATTTGAGTGTTTTCAAATTGGAAGGTTTTTGGTGCAGATTTTATTGGATAGTAAATTTGATGTCTTATAGTCCTCCACACCACAAAGTAACTGAATTTATTTTTTTGCACATGTTCCCTTGTTCTCCGCAGGTGAGTAGGATACTGTACAGCTTTGCCACAGCATTTCGGCGTTCAGCTAAGAGGGCAGTTCTGTCATCTCAGCAGACTGCTCCACTCACCCCTGACAGTGACTTGTTTACCTTCACCGTCAGCCTGGAAATCAAGGAGGATGATGGGAAGGGTACCTTCAGGTGGGACACACATTCATACTTTATGTATTCTAATGTCTGGTGAATGGAAACATTATGCAAAATGTGTATTTTTGAAAAATTTGAAAACATGTAAATCACCCTAAACATAATTAAGTATTTGATTTGCAGTGGCACCACCATTATAACAAATTATGTCCGAATGAAAATGCCCTCCATGTTAGCCACCAAATCATTTTTGTCACACTCATAAACACAGGGACAAGTAGTCTACTTCTTACAGTAGGATTAAGATGAAGTGACCGCAATTTTGGGTGACTCGGTTACAAAGGTCCTCACTTTCCTTGTCAGTTCCTTGTTTCGTGCTACGCAAAAAAAGGTAAAGAAACTCTGAAATTCTGAAGTGATAAAAATATCACTAAAGAGGAAGAAGACCTTAATGTCTCACAGCAGAGCCAAGTTTTGACCACTTCTGTTAATTAACATCACATTCTTGTTTTTTTCCCCCCACACTGATAAGACGACACAACAGAAAGTTCCTGTGTTTGCCCCATTCAATCCATCTTCCCTGACTTTTTTTTATTTTGTTTTCCCATATTACTGAGACACTTCCATGTGTTCACAAACAGGTCGACATACTCAACTTATTTGGAAAACAAAAATATGCCTGTGATTATTTTTAGCCAGCACATATTTCCTGCTCATTTGGTCTTAGTTGATTATTTTTAGTTTGTTGACTTCCTAGCAAACAGCTTTCATATGCAAATACAAACAGACTGTTGTGACTGTTTGTGTATAAGCAAATGTTCCTGGTGCATATAGGTTATGTAATAAATGTTATATAGAAATTATACAGAGATACAGTATATATGTTAAATAAAATGGAAATAGAATATACTTAAAACTGAAATCATTCACTTTAGAAAACCCCAATTTACCTGCAGTACTTACGAGTTCAAAGCTGGATCACATAAGCTGAATTATGCAGACTAATTAATAACTCCGTTTCTATATTGTTGAGCACATGAATTTATTAAAAGGTGTTAAGGTTCTAGCTGACTCAGCAGGTAGAACTCTGGGAGGAATCATCAGTAACTCCAAACTGTTTCAAGCTTGTTTGTGTCCTTTGAGTGATTATCCTGCTGGGGTCAGGAGGCCTTAGAAATATCTCTATGTGTGAATCAGTGCATAAGAGTGGTATACAATATTTTCTGGGAGTGCACACATATGCACCAAAGTTGGCTGCAGTGGGGGACGTGGGATGGGAACCATGCGTGGCTCATTGGAAGATATGTATAGCTCAGTTATGCAATCTGTCACTTATGGAACAAAGTAGGTTGATGAGACAAATATTTATCTTGCATAATCAAATTATTGGTTCTTGGTCTAAAGATATGTGCTCATTGTTCTGCTGCTCTGGTTTTGATGATGTTTTTTTTTTTTTATAACGAAAAGCTTGACGTTTGTTTGTTCAGAGAATCTGTGTTTGCCCAGATTAAAGGACAGTGGGCTGATGATATCTGGACTAAACCAAAACTGTATTCTGTGATAATAAAAACTGAATAGGGTACAGAGAATTATGTTGTATGTAATTAGTCTAAAAAGCAAAGATCTCTATGTGCACAGCTGAGATCTGATACCTCTGGCTGCTAAAATTGGACAGTATATTAATCTAGAAGAAACAAAGCACATGTGTCCAATGTGTCTAAATGAGATAGAAAATGAGTTTTGTTTTCTGCTGTCCTTTTTATCTGAACTTTGTTAAGTTAGGTAAAAATAGATATTGATTTTGTAAATATGGATGATTCACAAAGACTGAGTTGGCTGTTCTCATATGAAAGATAAATTAACCAGTTATCTGGTGAAAGCCTGCGAAAAGAGGGGAAAAAAAGCTCTTTATCAAGATAATCTGTAGATATGTAACAGTTCTTCATGTCAACGGTTCATTTGGGAGATTTGTTTTGTTTTTATTTTGTCTCAGTTTCTTTCCTTTGAGTTTTCCACATGCTTTGTATATGCAGTACCGGAAGATTTAAAATAGCAGTGTTTTGTTATCCCAATTCAAATAGTTTTAATAGGGTGAAACAAACCTGTTTAGCTGTAGTCAGAGGATGTATTTTTCAGTCTAAAGCCATGACTCAGTCTGATAGTTGTGTTCATTAAGCTTTATCTAGTACATTAAGTCCCTATTCTCAAATAGAAACTTTTTTTTTTCTTGGGTTCACAGCAGGATTCAGATGTTTGCACTAGATTTCAAACTGATTAATGGATTTTTTTAAACTCAAGAATCTCTTAACTCAAGGGCTTCTTCAGTGTTTCCTCAAGAATCTGTGTCAGTGAGAGTTTGGAGAATGTTGATTACTGTTCCTGTCTCCAAACCTGATTCTCTTTCCTGCTCATAAAACAGAGCAGGAAAGAGAACCAGGGCATGCTTAGAGATCTTTTTTTTTTCTTGGCAATTTTTTAATTTGATAAATGGGCTTGTTCTAAACATGAGCATTTGTTTTGAACATGGCGGGTTAACGGACTGATTAGTGATAAATACCATTGATGTACATGTCCAGTCCATTAGTGTAGTTGCTTTAATTATGTTTAGTTTTAACAAATAAGAAGTAGAAACTGCAGGATTATTGTTTTCCATCCCAGTATTGAAATAAATACCAAAATCATGTCAGCCTGTGATCAAACATTATCTCTAAGACGTTTGTAAATCTGCCTTCCTGTGTCAGCATCAAACTTAACACTGTATCAACTCATAAAATTGAACTTGATATGCTTCTCTTACATTCATCTGTGATTTCTCTCTTTTTTTTTTTGCTGTTAAGAATCTGAGTAATAATATTGCTGTTTTTCTCATATTCAGTGCTGTAGCAAAAGACAAGGACAAGCAGAGCTTCAAACTGCGTGCAGGAATGGACAAGAAAATTGTCATTTATGTCCAGCAGACTTCCAATAAGGAGTTGGCTATTGAGAGGTAACATACACTCACACAGTCATACACAAACACACACACCATTTCTTCAGTATAGAGTACAGTAGCATCTTCAAAGAGCCAAGTATACTGTACAGTCTCATAGGATCACTGAATGATTTTTATTGCATTGGTCGGATAAGTGATCATTTCCAGTTGGTAAACATAGAAAACTGGATTGAATATTCACTCAAACAAACATTCGGGTTCATGTTTATGTTTGAGGTCCTTATGATCAATGCTCTTTTTATGTCTCCTCTCATTAAATAAGAGAACTCTCTGATCTGTCAACAACGCAACTTCCAGAAGACACATAATGAAAACTGAGACAACAGAATAAAAAGACACAGAAACAACCCAGATTCATGACAAAACCCATAGTAATGAATGATGAGTTGACATCTCTGGGATTGTCTCGTAGAAAGGAAAATATTGAAAAAACGAATTTGTCAGACTGCCTGCTACAGTTGATACATGACCAGACATTCATGAGAAAAAGGAATCACTCAGCTATAATTGATAAACACACACTGTTGAACATCTTTACATCCGTGTGTCGGACCACGTCAGGGTTTTAGTGTTCCGGCACAGTTATAAGATGGTGATTGATGTGAGTCTGTCTCTGAGGCTCTCTTTTTTTTTTTCCTTTTTTTCCACAGTTTAATAAATGTGTTGAAACATTCCATCAGCTTTTTGCCGACTTCCCGTTTTCACAGCGGTTTGTTATTGTATGATGTACACAGAGAAGGTGCAGGATTGAAGTGCTGTGTTTAATATTCTCCATGCTCTGGTCTGTGTTAAACGATGAGTGCGGTAACATATGTGATGTTTTAAAACTGGTATTACTCTATAGAGAGATTTATTGTTCTGTCTCTGCTTCGCGGACTTGTCTTTCTTTTTTTTCTCCTGCTTTTTTCTTATGTATGTCTCATGTTATGTAATGCCCCATTCATTTCACTTTTGTCTTTCTTGCATCTGTGTGTGTATATGCATGTTTATGTGTGTGTGTTTCTTCTCCAGGTGTTTCGGTCTCCTGCTCAGCCCAGGGAAGAATGTGAAGAACAGTGACATGCACCTGTTAGACCTGGTGGGTGACTCTTGCGTCCATATATGTATGTGGGTGTGTATTTTTATGTGAGTGTTAGCTAACTTCCTTGAACTTATTCTCCTTCAGGAGTCAATGGGAAAGAGCTCCGACGGGAAGTCTTACATCATCACAGGAAGCTGGAACCCCAACACGCCTCAGTTCCAGGCTGTGAATGAGGAAACGCCCAAAGGTGACGGCCAAAAATCTGTCAAATTCAAATAATACTCAGTGTTTGTCAACACCTAATATTCCCTCGCGTTATATAATTGATCAGATAGTTGGTCGTTTATCACCCATTTTTTCACGTCTAATATTTGACACATTTCTGAGTGTACAATTCACTTTCAACTGGTTGCAAAAATCCCCAAATCAAGCCCTGAAGAATCATTTTGTGATACAATTATTGCCTCAATATGTAGGCATGGACCTACATCTTGATAATTGTTGTCCCTGTTAAAAATAATGTTTTGTACAAGACAGTCACTACAATATTTACACCAATTGTGCATGAATATTGCTGGAAAGTTGAAAGTTGAAATGAAGACACATCAGTTGACCCTGATTCTGACTTTGTTCCATCCTTGTGACACATGCAGTACCTTCCACACCACCACCCTAGCTTCAAACATAAGTGACCCAGTTGCGGGTTTGGTTAACTTATTTATTATTTTGGATATGACGTTTCAGCGTTTTTTCTTATTTTTTGTAGATAAATTCATGTACATGACGACAGCAGTGGACCTGGTGATCACAGAGGTGGAGGAGCCAGTCCGTTTTCTGCTGGAGACGAGGGTCAGAGTGTGCTCTCCAAATGACAGGCTGTTCTGGCCCTTCAGCAAGCGTAGCTACACTGAGACCTTCTACCTTAAACTACGACAGGTATGTCAAGTCGTGGCACAATTTTCCATCCGCGTTTAAATCAATTCAAGGGAGGGTCTCTGTAAATTGTACTAGGTATCAGCAGTTGCAATGATCTAAAGCAAACACTTTGTTACTATTCTGATATACAGTTTATCTGATGTCTCTCTTCAGATGGAACGGAAGGAGCGCAAGAGTCCTGCCTCTGACACACTGTATGAGGTGGTGAGTTTGGAAAGCGAAACTGAGAGGGAAAAACGGAAGACCACAGCAAGTCCTGGTATCCTGCCCAGTGGGCCTGGTACCATGGTTTCATCACCACCTGAGGATGATGAAGAAGAAGGTGATTTTCTGCTGTTTTTTACTTAGCCACTACTTGTGTTTTTTTCAGCCATACAGTACAGAGATTTAACAAATAATGAAAAAATCCTGATATTGCAAAGGGTTAAATTCCTTTATATAAGCCATATGAAAGGAATCTTTACAAACGTACCCACATGGAGAAGACCGACAAGCAGAACAATACGAAAATGTTTTTAACATTTTGAACCACTTTATGTACTTGATCATGTCAGACACATAAACAGCCTCAAAACAGGCGCTTAACTGGTAGGATAATTTAATAAAACTCTCTAGAACATTAAACTGTTGTGGTGTCCCTGGTCAGGATTGACCTCCATCAGAAACGTGGGCCTCCAAGACACAATACAGTAGTACTGCCCGACAGCATGAAATGTACATAGTTTAAAGCATATGTGGTGCAGCATAAAACCAAGCGGCATTATGCTGCATACTTTCAGATATTTTGCATTTAACATTTACAGCCTGTCTTTAGGGCCTGTACCAGATATAGACTTGTGTCCACAGGAGTCGGGATCCAGTGGGAGATCAGACACTGTGTTACAGAACTGTTTGTACTGTACTTAGCAACTTAGCAAGGTGTGTGTGTGTGTGTGTGTGTATAATTGAGGCACTCGCTGTATCCTCTGGTGTTTGATACATTTGGTCTCACTCTTTGAACTTTGTATCCATCGATTGCTCCTTTCCTGTTGTGAATATTTAGATATGACACAGTACATCTCATGGTACACTATACCATCTGTCATATCTTGTAAACTGCTTATATCTGCACTGTATGCCTCAATTGAATTTCTGGTTAGATGTCAACAGCATCTCTTTGTGAAGTACTTGAACAATGACTATAAAGTTGAATCTAATCTAATCCAGTCTAATCCAGTCTAATCTGATCTAATTGATACTGTGGAAAGTTGGATTAAAATAGATGATACAATTCCACATCTAGGCATTCAGGTGGAGTATTATCAAATTTTAAAAAAAGTCATGTTTACTGAGCTGTCGCTCAAATTTGATATTACGTCGACAGCTCAAATGCAATTAAGATTAAGAACAGAAATACAAGACAATACAGCCTATTGTGTGCAGCATTACAAAACATCAAACCACAGGATTATATAACTTAAAACAAAGTCTTTATGAGTGAAGAAGGTACAGTTGGGCAACATCTTGGTAACAACATTGGAGGAAATTTGTGACTGACTGCACAAAGTAACTACCTCTTTACGTTGGGAAACATTACATTTTCACATTCATTTAATCATTTGCATACAAAGTGGAGTGTTCTCTAAATGTGTAAACTGTTAAAAATGAAAAGAATAAAGTTTGTTGTTGTATAATAATGGATCTAACTTGTGTGTGTCTCATGTCCAGATAATGATGAGCCGTTACTCAGCGGGTCAGGTGACGTTTCTAAGGAATGTGCTGAGAAGATCTTGGAGACCTGGGGTGACTTGTTATCCAAGTGGTAAGACTTTGTTCTCTTGTTCTCTTGTTTTAAGTTGACGCACACACACACACACACACTCACACACACTGTATGGAGTTTAACGGATGTACATGTGAAAGAAAGAGCAGCAGGCATGAGTTCTTAATAAGCAACTTATTAAGATGGCTTCCCCTTCCCATTACTGCATTTGTTTTTAATCAAAAGCTTGTGATGAACTGAATAGAAACTGCCCCGACTTTAATTAGCTGTGAGTTAAAGCACACACACATACACTGAGCTGCATGCCTCTCTCTTCCTCCCTTTCCGCATATTTTTCAGGAGAACCAAGAAATGTGGTTCAGTTTATTCCATCTGTACAATACATACATTCAAACCAAATGTTTTGTTTTGTACTTCAGTACTTCAGTACATTTTGGTATCTCTAATGTCCTTAGAGAAAACCAAATGTTGATATGTCCATTATGAAAATGATGTTTTTTGGAGGCATTTGTCTCTCTGATAAAGAAAAAAAAAAGTCTAAATAAAGGCAGGAATCATAAGACTCGCCGAATCATAATACTAGGCTTTGTGTGAGCGATTGGTAATTTTATGTGTGTGAGCAAGAGTGTGTGTGCGTGTGTGTGGTGAGGCATTGTGGGATGTAGAGCTCAGGGAGCACACAGAGGAAAATCACAGAAAGCCCTTTACAATCTTATGCCCTTAAGGACCAGGCCTGGCATTACTTACGTCACATGCACACACACACACACACACACATACACACACACTTACACAGTATACTTTTGTTTCCTGTCTTAGTACCAGCAGAAAATGCCATGTATTGCATAACCTGATGCTCGGAACAAATAAACAAAACAAACTCTGAAAAAGGAGAGGGATGAATTAAGAAAGGAGGGGAGGGAAGCAAGAAAATCATAAGGGATTTTCTGTCGGCTCCAGTCAGGCGATAGTTGGTAGGCAGGTACAGTTGCGCCTCCAAGGATACCTTCTCCTTCTCTATGTATTTCTAATTCTATCTGTGTCACTTTGCTAGTGGGCTGGCAGATGCCTGAATTCATTTACATCTAGATGTAGTGTATGTCACCTGCTGAGAGTATTTCCCCAACAGCTTTAACATTTAAATATGAAGATGAAGAAGGAAGGAAGGAAGGCATTAAAACTGCTCTGTGTATTGTTGCTATAATTTTCAGCCTACTGTCTTCTATTGTCTATTGTTTTCCAATCCTGCTAAAAATAGAGAAGGGGTAAAAATCATAAATGTGAATGTGAATCTGAATAAATGTGAGGGAAAAAGTAGACTAACAGCTGAAAAAGAATTTCAGTTGCAGAAATAATGTGAAAAAATAGCACATACAGTATATACCTACATTTAAATATATTATTCCTTCTTAACTGTTTTATGTAATTGTTGTTAATCTTATTTTATTTTATACTAAACCATTTTATTGGTCTTTATTATATTTGATTTATTTTCTCTTATCAGCTTTTCAGTCGTCTGTAAGGCACTTTGAATGACACTAATCTGTACCATAGGTGTTACACAAATAAAGTTTTATTAATTGGATCAATGAAAACATGATTTGATCTTATTTCTATTAATGTTATCAAGTGTGTTTTATTTTCCATCTTATGTCACATAAATGCTTGTTACAGGCTTTTATGTTCTTCTTTAAAGTTATAATTATTGTTTTGGTTCGATACTGTCAGGCAATGAGGGAGTTATCACTGTGCCATACTTTAAGCAACACTGAATAAAGTTGAAATAGTAGAGAAATCCTTTGTTAAAAAAACAGTGACTGACTCTCCTTCTGCTTCTCCTTTTTCTTCTTCAGGCATCTGAATTTATCAGTGCGTCCCAGGCAGCTGCCAGCTTTGGTGCGGAGTGGCATCCCAGAGGCTCTCCGTGGGGAGGTGTGGCAGCTCCTGGCAGGCTGCCATAACAATGACCACCAGGTCGAGGAGTATCGCACTCTTATAACAAAGGTAAGATCACACAAAAGTATTATCTCTGTTAAGATGGTCACGGCACACCGAATTCCTGTGATCCTCTAATGTTGGTGGTGTAGTGATTAGAAAGGCTGTACTTCAGCAGGATTTAATTTTAGGATACATCAGACAACTGTCCACATCATCTCTGCTGATTTTTTTGTTTATTTGACTTGTCTAAGCTTTTACTTCTCTTTGTGCAACTCCTTTCACTTTTTACACTTGGTTATATTTAGATATCTGTAAGTAAAAACATATTTCTTTTAAACACATTTAATTATCTGTTTCTTATTTCTTGTGCTGGCCAGTGCGTATGTGTTACTGATTGTGTCCTTGGCAACAGTTCGATAAAGAGAGTGCACTTCAGGCGCCACTGATGGCTCTGTTTGTTAAGGTTCTCTTTCATGTGCTTCTACCTTGTGATGATAACCACTGCTGACCTTTAGATCATGCCAGCTGATTACTTCGGTATTATGCAAGTAGACTTATTAAAGCCTTATCTTTCTTCAAGAATAGATTTGTGGTGTGTTGATGACACTGTTCAAAATGATAATCATCAAAAGTTTTTTGTAATAAAGTAGTGTTCATTTTTTAATAGTGTTTTAACCGTTACCCAGTTTATAAATGAAGAGAGAAAATATGTAAATATCATATGAAAGTAAGGAATAAAAATGTTAAGAGTTTAGGTTTTGTTTTTCGCAAAGCGGCAACTACCACGACTTGACAATACGTATGTCCCTTAAAGTGCAAGGCCACTGACCATCAAATCTCTTTAGAAATACTGAGTCAATGTTATTAAATATTTAGTTTTTTTGGACAGGGGAATGACATGTAGCAAAGGTCCCTTTCCAGAGTCGAACCAGGGACGCTTGATTATGTGGCATGCGCAGTAACCGGCTACCAAAGCGCCCCCAATATTTTTTTTTCAATGAGCCATTATGGTCCTAGTCATTAAATTTGAGTGCTTTAATAAGTGTGCTTTTGGTCAATTTGGAAATTATTGCTCAGTTAATGAGATTTAAAGAATTACAGTAGTTTTGGTGTCTACCATGTGGACGTTGATTGACAGGTGTGATTGACAGTTAGCTTACATGCTGCTCTTCCTGGCTGGGACTCGCTGAGTCGGATTAGTGTTGCACTATTTTGGAAAGTTTAATGTTACTTGATAACGATACCTGCTGTGTTTGCATACTTTAGCTTAGGTTTGCCCAAGTATGCACCGCTTACTGTGTCCCAGGTGGTAAGGGGGGTTTCCAGAGCTTAAAAGGCAACATTTTGAAGGTCCTGACTCCAAACGGAGAAGATAGACCATAAACTGTTGCTCTGGGCTTCAAACCTGCTTCAAACCGGTCACCCAGTGCTTTGCACTGGGTGACGTCGAACATCACTGTGGGCGTTTTTATAGTTGCTGTTGTTTTTCACTTAAACAGTCAAGAAGGTCTAAAGACAATCAGACTTTGTGTTCAGTTTTTCAGATTCCTGGAACTGGGCCAGAGATTCCTTGCTTTAAGATACTCACAATGGCTGGTCTGTGATCTGGAATTTAATTATTATTATTCAATTAAGTTGATTTTGATTGGGGTATTTATAACATTTGGTTTGTCATAACTGCATTGCTTTGGTTTTGCCTCTGAATGTTGTGTAGAAACCACAGACCTGGCTTCAGCCTACATGTGCATTGTGTCAGACATTACAAACAAACAAACAAACAAACAAACAATTACATAATTAAGGCAACTTGCATATGAAGTCCAAGTCAATCCAATCCAATAAAACATTTAGCCCAAAAGACATTATTTCATCAATTACACCCACACCCGCTGTTATATCATTCCAAATTAGCTGGCAGATGGGCGCATCTTCCACATATTTTCCGTCATAACTTGAGTTAGTATGTAAATATTAGAGAAGGCGTGGTATTATAATGCCTACAGTAGCCAGCAAGACACGTTGAAAGTGCCTGCCCCTCTTCTTTTGTGTTCAGATCAAGCCAAATGGAACAGATTGTGCTGATGACTGGCGCTTCATATAGCCAATGAAATTCCAAAAATGACCATATGCAGTTTTAATGGGTTATATAAAGCCACAAGGAAATGCTGTAAATGCAATTAGTTTTCTGTGCATTGCTTTTCCACTGTGGCATTTTTTTGAGTGTTTGATATGCACAAAGTTCAGTTTCAAGAAGGGAGAAAAAAAAGTTCTATAATGTTTTTATACATTGAAGCAGGGGTGCTTTGGAGTCTCATAATGGCTTTTTTTTTTTTTTTTTTTAAAACACCTAGACAAACCCTTAGAAACCATTTGTGAATTATTCATTTTCCATGGTATTATTATGAAAATTTGAACTTGAACTAGGTATAGCTAAAATTCAGCAGTGCCATTGTGTTTTCCAGCTATGGGTGATGTGCAGACATCTGTTTGCAAAAAAAATATTCTACTACTTCATTGTGTTCAAACTTCTTTGACTAAATGCCAGTAGCTCTTACAATGACTCTGACGTTTTCAAGAGACCAAAATCATACATGCACTCCTAATGGTTCAAGAACAGATTTCAGTTTACCTTGGGTATGCCTGGAATAGGCGTTTTTTGGCTAATTTGACAGGAATTTACAGGAATGGTAAGGGGTTTTAAAGGCAACATCCCCGGGCAGCAAGCTGGGTCCCAGGTGGTGACAAGATGTTGGTCTTGCCCTTTCCTCCCCTCTGTTCTCCTCTCCCACTCTCATCCCCTTCACCCTCCCCGACCATATTTCTGTCCTCCAAGTCTTTGTCTTTTGCTCTTTTTCTATATCTCTCCTTTGTACATTTCCGTTATTGTGGGAGCCATTCTCTTAACATGAATGGTATGACTGGAATCTCAACTTTCACTCACACAACAATAACAGTGGTTTGCTATGCCACTGTAGTGATAGAAATTGGACAGAAAGTTGGATTGGAATTTATTGCAGAAGCACTAAAGCATTCCAGGTTTGTACGCCAGCCAACCAACACAGAGAAAAGTGTGGAGAACACGTGCAGCGGTATCTAACTCCAACAGACGATTTGCGATTTATTTGGTCTCCCTAGAGCCAGACAGAGCAAGGTAGTCAAGACCAGTTGCTAAGTGATAAATAACTTATTTCACATAACAGGGTGTGCATAGTGTAAGTTGTATTGATAAAAAAAAAAAAAAAAAACTAGAACTAAGACACAGAAGGTCTTTGTTGTTAGAAAAGCTAAAGAGTATTGAAACATGTTGTTTAATTATAGTCTGCATTGTATTAATTAGGAAAGGAAGGACTTTTCATTCACATTCATTTTTCTTTTGTTACTGGTACTAATTAAAGCTTATCTTCTCATGTACTAATTTATTCTTTCCCTTTTCAGCTCCTTATTTAAAATGTGTACATACCATTCTTATGTGCCAGCTACTAATTTGTTTTGTGGGTTTTCTGTATTCAGCCTGTCTCTGTGTATCTCTTTGTGCTGCATGCACTGTATGCACATCATGTTCTAGCTAGCGCCCTCTTTTGTGTTCTCACTGTGTCTGAACTTGGTGTTCATCTACATATCTGAAAGCAGGGCATTGATAGAAGTGGAAACAGCTCTGTTGGTCATAGACATTTAACCAATTCATGTCCCCGTGAAATTGTGATGAACTCCCCAATATGAGAGTCCCTGCTGCCCAGTACTGGAAGTACCAGCCTTAACTTTGAAAGCTGATTAATTAACATTCCGCTAGTAACCAATACACTCATTAGCCTGCTGTAGCCATGGCCCACACATTGCATTAGCTCCATAAATTATAGTGGGCAGAAGCCACTCACTTCCAGAGTTACTAAGCAAACTTTTTTTTTTTTTTTTTTTTTTTTTTTAAGTGGCACACTGGTCTACTGCCAGCTGATCTGATTAGGGGTGTTATGAAAGAAAATGTGACACACTGAAAGGCAACAGTTTATTATTCAGAAAAACAGCAACATTGCGGCCCTATTACAGCATAACATTCGACAAATCTTTAAGTTAAGTGTTGAATACAACATCTTGAAAAAAATAGATTTTAAGTAATAAAAAAAGTACCTCCAATAAATCCAAAGGTATTTCAAAAGCTTAGACAAATTTCACAATCTGTCATAAATCATCCAAGTGTTTTCCTTGTGTCAGTCCCCAAGTCACCATGTTCCACACATTTTTATGAAAGTGCCTCAAATTTTTCCTCAAAATCATACATTGAGCCATATCCTTAATCCAAGCCCCCTCCCCCACTACCCCATACTTTCTGCTTTCTTCCATTAAAGTCCTAAAAAGCGTTTTCTTGTACACAATATTAATGAAGTTGAAATGTTTCTTTCTCCAAGGAAGATTAGGAGGATACACCCCCAAAGTAACAGCCTTAGGGTCCATGGGCGCCTTTACTGACATTAAAAAAAAAAAAAAAAATCATACAGATCACCTCACCTGAAGAAGTTCTTATCTTGTTGCATTCCCATGTACACTGAAGTTACAGTGGAACCTAATGCAAGCCAATTACACATCAATGAAATGAAACCCCTGCTATTATTATTAATTCCTATTCATTAACTTCTCCAAATGTGAAAGTTCACATTTCAACAACAGTGAGTGATGCTTAAAGGAAATAAAACTACTTAGTTGTAAATACTTTTAAAAGTGTTTCCTTGGGATGTTGTGTCTAGTCGATAGTTCCTTGAACGTCATTAAGATGCCCCCTGGGTAAAGATCCTGAGTTTTCCTCAGTCCATTTTTAGCCTACAGTTGGAAACCTGCATTAGATTTACCTAACATCTCCCCATATTGGATCTAGTCAAACCTTAATCATGTTACTTAATATTGATTTAAGCATACTTAACCCTAACCCTAACCCTTACATACTGTTCATATTCAAGTATTCATATTTAGGCCCTTTAACATTCATTAATAAATTGGTGATTAATACTTAATTAAAGTTTCATATAGCAGAGACAGTGTTTTCTTTAGGTTTGACATTATGCACAACACAGCAGCAACATTTTTGAATGATAGGTTTCATTATAACCATTTAGACACAAGACAAATTAAAGCATTGTTGAGAAACGGAATGACGCACAATAATCGTTTTATCATGATTATCTTGTTTTCATAATCATTGGAAGCCAAGCTCGTAATTTAAAATAACATTTGATTAATCGCTCAGTCCTAATATGGTTATAACTTCATCTAAGGAATCCCTTGTTCCCACTGGAGTTTGAGGAATATCGAGTTTTCCCAAAAAGTCAGAGTCTAAATTGTAAGTGTCTTCTCTGCAGTAAAACAATTAGTAATAGAGTTCAATTTAATCAAATTTTATAAAGTGCCAAATCACAACAAAAGTTATCTCAAAGCACTATCTTTTTTCCTTTATCACTCTCTCTGCTTGTTGCGGATTAATTTGCCGGGATAGAAGTTTAACAGGTTTCTCACCTTGGTCTTAATACAGTTTTTTAAGTCTTATTGGCAGACAGATGCTTCCTGGCTGAAATATTTGTCTCTACAATGTTCTTTGAATCTAACAAGATCATTCCTAATCTGTGCTTTGAATGCTTCCCAACCAATACTAGCTGAAGTTTGAGTGGTATCTATCTCAAAATGCAGGCCAAGTAGTATTCTCTACCTTATGGGTTTTGATGCCACCAAATGTCTTTTAGGTTAATTTCTTGGATGAATTTTCCAGTATGGCTGTCCCCGCTGGGCCCATATACATTTATCAGACTTATCTCCTCATGCAAAGGAAAACCACGAATAATCAGAAGCCTCCCAGTTATGTCCTCAAACATATTATTTTACCTGCACAGGAACAGATTTATGAATCAATACAATAACTCCTCTAGCACTTTATGAATGAGATGCTGAAAACACCTGCACAGGCTACCTCCTCCTTATCTTTGATGTGTCCCCAGGTAGAAAATGAATCTCCTGTAAAAAAAAAAACAGTGTAGCTCCCATAACCTGTTGCATGTTTGCCAATTTGTGTACACTAGCAGTTAGATATATATTCAAACTGTGAAGAGGAACCTTGCAAACCCCTCCCTGTCCAACGTGAACGTGCTTGGCCTCCCCGAAACCATGTAGTGTAATGCTCTTCATATCAGCAGGTCCACACCATAGTAAGTGAGGAACCATCTGTAGGTCTGTTTGACTTTCCCTAACTACTGTTCACGTTGCTCCTATATAGATGTCAGTTCACCCCATACTTACTTATCTTAGTAAAATGTTCACATTTCCTCTTCTCCTATCATTTCATAAAATAATAGTAATAATGACACCGGAAACAGGAAATACATAATAGCAAGTCCACTCAAAGTGTTTAAAATTTGTAAGGAGGTTGTTGGTTATGTCTTCCATGGATGAAATGTGTTCTTCATCATTTGTCAAGCGGCCAGTACATTCCCTCATATTTGTCTCAATAGCTGTTAGTACTCCATCAATTCTCTGATGAAAATTCTGTTTGATTGCTTTCATGATGTCGGCACTGGTTACATTCTGTTTGTATTTGTGTTGCAAGCATGGCACCTCCATCATCAAGTACTGAGTTTCTCAAATTGATCTTTTTTCTTTATAAACTCAAGTTATATAATTGTCATTCAGCTTTCTTTTTTGCTGAGTCATATTGTTTTCTTATGGCCCAGGAGCAAATGTTTGCAGCTTGATGGTTGGAGACAACTGTGTTAAAGTATGTGGACATACACAGTGAGGTTTACTATTAATCTCCACAAGGAGAGTAAAATGCTGTTCTGTTCACCATATCAACAATAACATACGCTGAACTACCAGTCTATTGGGTACACCTGCACAGTTTCATGGGAATGTGAATAGCTTTTTGGTTGTAGTTATCTGTTGTGTAGTGTGGCTGATGCTGGTGTTGTATAATACTATATTACTAGATTACTGAAAGGTGTCTCTGCCTCTATTTACCAACATGAGGGGACATAATGTAAAAAGAGCACACACACACACACACGCACACACACACACACACACACACACACACACACACACACACACACACACACACACACACACACACACACACACACACACACACACACACACACACACACACACACACACACACACACAAACGCAAACACACAAACACATGTGCTGACACCAAGTAATGAGATAAACACAGGCCTGGTCGGCAGGCCTGGTGTGCCAGCCTCCTGTAGAGAGCAAAAACAAGCACTCATAACTACCTGTCTGCCTGTATGTCTCTGTCTGACCCACATAATGACCTGTCTGCCTGCCTCTCTACCTGTCTGTCTGTCTGTCTGTCTGTCTTTCTAATCATTTGTATTTGTGGACTCCTGACTCTGACACACTCTGACTTCTACCTTGCCCTGTTTGTGCTCCTGTCAACTTGTGTGTCTTCCTGTCTCTCTCTGTCTGCCTGCTCATTTGTGTTTTGTCACATTGTGCACTTGCCCCTCTCTCCCTCTGCTCTCCCGCTGTCTTGCCATCCTAACGTGTCTTCCTCTTTCTTCTTCTGTCTGACTATATGCCTGCCTGTCTCTCTGCTCCATAGGTTTATGTGTGCATCACTGCTCTGGCTTCTGTTAGACAGCCCTGGGTCGAACATGGAAATACTTTTTAGATTTGTTTTTTCCAATTTTTGTTTGAAGCCATTACCCAACACAGTGAATACTGGAAGTTTTATACAGTGAAATGAAAGAATCATTTTGCTGTTGTTCTTAACAGGCTTAAATTTTCGTGAAATCTTGTGCTATCTTCCTACCACAATGTGACTGTTTGTGACTACGTCACAACTGTCACCACCCTGGCCTTATTTTGTTGTTACGTTATATGATAGCTGTAGGCACATTGTACTGAGATAAACTTTATTAATTCACAGAAAAAATTGATTGTATATTAGCTGTCCAGTTCTTTGAAATCTTTTTTTTCCATTCCAAACAGGCATTTCTCTGATAAATAAGAACCTCAGATAGGAAATCAGATGACCTGCTCTCTTTCATGTTTTGTTATATCACGCTGATATAAAACTTGGCACAGTGTGACTGCTTGTTTTTATATTTATATAGCAACAGAACAGAATTATCAGGATTATAAGTCACCAGCTGGGTGCTGGTGGATGGTAGATACTACTGATAATCAGATAGAAGTCCACCAGTATGGCAGTTGCAAATCAACCTTTGTTGTTCTTTTAAGATATTTTATTATATTAGATTAGCATGTAAACAGAAAATGTATTCCAATTTTGGTAATATGTTCATCTTTGTTATTCAAGTAGAAATGTCAAACATTTGCAGGTAATCTGCCAGCGATATTAATTGCATTTAAACCAAACAATGCAGCAATGTCAATAAAGAACAATCTGGATGTTTACCAATTTACCAACAATGTGATTTGAAATGAGAACAGTAATAAACGCTCAGCTGCTACTTTCCCTTATATTCTGACATGTTGTAGAGGTGTTTAGGGCTGTCTGTCCTTGAGAGGTTGCCAAGCTGTGACGAAGCATAAGTTAGACAGCTAACAGGACTGACTTGGGCTCAGCTTGGCAACCAGGTGACAGGACATCACGCTCTTTCTTCCTCCTAATTTTCACTGCTCTCTTTTCTTCTCGCTGTTTTGTTCTGGGTTTCTTGTTTTTCTTTCTCTCCTCGTCTCTTCCTCCGCTCATCTTTGATTAGCTATGTTTCTTCTGACTCTCTTACTCCTCCTTTCCTCCTGTTCTTCCTCTTCCAACCCTTTTCGTCGTTCTGTCATCTATTTTTAGCTCCTCGTGTGTTGAGCAGAGGAGGTGCGTGAAAGCATGGGAGTGTGTCTGGATTGCGGGGGAGAAAGGTGCAAGCTGGTGTGATTGTGTGTGTGTGGGTATGTTTGGGTCACCATCACGCTACACCAAATTGCCCTGCACGAGACAAACTCTGCAATCTTCAGAAAGTCATTAGGACGAGGATATAGACCATGCACAACTATATCTGACAGTGATTACTACACTGTGAAGTTTCTAATTTTAGTGCAGGATTCTGAGTAATTAGTTGTAATCATCACATCATGTAATCTAAAAATAACTTGGTTGGTAATTATTCTTTCCGAGATTAAGTAGGCTCATCACTGCAGGGCTGAAGGGGGCTTGCCAGTGCTAATATGTTTAAGAAAAAAGGTTTTAAATTTAATCCTAAGCAGCCCTTCAAAACCTTGCAATGAAAAATCTGGCTATTAATATTGCTGTGAGGGAGATTAAAAAATGTCACACGAGGTCATCCTACCTGGTTAAAGCTGACTGTGGCAAAGCAACTCTCACACTAAGTGGAGGAGCAGCATCTGCTGATGCATGCTAAATCAGGAGCAGGTGCATATCTGTGTTAGACTCTCAGGCCAGAAGACAAAGTTAGAGTTCAGATACAAACATTCTCCTCTCATGGCTAAAAGAAGACACGAAAGGTTTGCATTCAGTCTGAAAATGTTGGGAAATACTGGGGAATAACGTACAGTAGCTAACTCTTGGTACTGTATGTTGCAGTCACTCTCTCTTTTTCTTTATTAATGTTTCAGAGACACAGACACAGAATTGCAAAGACAGAAAACAAACGAAAAACAAATAAACACTTAATTATTTAAAAGACCCTCGAGAAAAGTAGGACATTTGTGTGGTTATACATTACATAAGAACTATTGTTAGACAATGTTTACATTCTAAAAGGCACTAGCACTGTGTCTCTCAGTATTATTTTACCAACATATTCATGTCGTATGAATGGTATTATTATTATTATTGTTAACATTTCCACCATGACTTTCCTGTTATAATTAAACAAGTCAGGAAAAGCTCCTCTGTAATATTTTTGATCACGACACTTCCACATGATTGTCCGGCCATCATAAACAAGTTTTCTAGGAATGCCTTAAGCATCAGTTATTTATTACAACTTAATTATAGAATTCGTTTTCCTTTTTTTCACGTTGGATTGAGGCTATTATTGTGTAATGGCAGAAGTATGATTTACTGCAGTGTTAATAAAATGTCTTTGTTGTTGTTGAAGCTGCGAGTTCATTAACTCAACCTAGACTAATGCATGGAGATAGTATATTTTCATTGCAGTGACCTGTTTTCTCAGCAACCTCGTGCATTTCTTTATTTTTATGACATTTCATCTTTAATTTTCTACTGCATTAGCTGTACAGGCATTTCTCTAAATATAACTTCCAGCAAGGCCTTAGAAAATGTTAATTTTAGCATCACTACATTTTTATTTCTCATTTTTATTCATCATCAAGTCGCTGAACTTCCACCACTGAATCGTTCCCTCTCAAGCTCTTCTTCACTCTTCATAATGCATCTAAAAGGCAAGCCCAGCTGCTAATTACATATTACTTGCTGCATTAGTGAATCAGCTGCTAATTACACACAGGCTGGAAGCACAAATTCAATTATTTGTGCTGTGTTTTCATGTATCTAAATGTGTCAATCTTTTAAGCTGTTGTAGCTGCAGTTTATTATTAGATTACTAAATACAGGAATTATGAAACCTGAAACAATTGATTTATGTCATTATGTTTAATTCATTATACAGAGCACCGCCATGAAAAAATGATTGATAGTTTCACTAGAAATTACATATTATTTGTTACAGTACAGCACTTTAAACATTGCTCTATGTTTTCGGTGTCAACCTTTGAGTAGCATTCAGCACATACTGTATAAATAGTAGTTCCTAATATATTGTATGTCCTTGGTTTACAATTAGATTAATAATAGGAGTGTTTCCTGTACACTGCCCCCATGTATGCAGTCATTGTTTCACTAAAACAAATACAAAACCTTTTCTGTGACAATATCTACATTCTTATACTGTAGGGCTAAATGTCCTGTCTTTTGGGAATTAGGTGAGAGGGTTCAGAGTCAAAAGTTAAGTTGTTTTTGTTTGTTTTTTTTTAGTTTTTTTTTTTTTTTTTTTTTACAAAAGCTGGGTTCACACTAAATATTGCTAATTTTAACAGTGTGAATCAGTACTTTTGAGTCTAGGAGTGCATATGAGAAACACTGGCACAGACAACATGGGGAGGGGTGGGAGGGTGGGGAAGGAGTCAGCCTCGTGCCCTTGCAGTTGATCATTGGTTGGAGCCATAGGGAAGGGGAGGGGTCTCTGTGCCGCTGTTTCTGTAGAGAGAGAGAGAGAGAGAGGCAGAGGGAGTGAGAAGCAGTGAGAGAGAGACAGCAAAGGAGGATAAATGAACACAGGGGTTTCTCCCAGCATCGGTATGCCTGCCTACCTCATTTCCACTCCAGACATAGTTGTTGCTGTACTGGATTGAAATAACAGCTGAGGTGTGTTTGTATGTGTGTGCGCGTTTGAAACATCAGTCAACCCCCGCACACTGCCTTCATCCTCCCAGCTCCCGGCAGTCTACTGTGATCCTACTGCGAAGGAGCAGACAGAAACTGAGACAAGAGCAAGCGGACATGGAAGTGTGGTGAAAAGAGGTTAAAGGAACAGCAAGAAAGGAGAGGAAAAATAAGAGGAAACAGGAAAAAGAAGCGGGACAGAAGTGGCAGAAGAGGAAGGAATCAAAAGGAGAAATTATCCTTAATGTCTCCTTGACTCAATTTGCGTATGCAGCTCATTTCACAATAATGTATCTTCACTGGAAGCTGTGTTTGTGACTCTGTGGACTGTAAACAGATAAGAGGGAGCTCTCGGTCTGTGCCTTCTACAGCTGCAGCAGATGTTGAAGCCATCTCTGACTTTATAGGGAGTGGAGGCATTTCAAGCGTAGATTGGACTGGAATTTCTTTAAACAAAGTCATTTCTTTCTTTTTTCCCCTTTTTGTGCCTTCAGCTGGGAAGTTTGCTTCACTGGAAACAAAGACGGAAAGGATCACACACATTGATTTTTGTGTGTTAATCTGTTTGCAGGTGTGTGTATCCTTTTGTATCTTTGTATAAAACTATACCTCCCTGCACCGAGGACAAACCCAGGCTGCTTCCTCACCTCTCCCCGTCCTTTCCATCCCTCCTGCATTTGAAATGGCAGATGGTGGCAGTCTCATAATGGAGCCACAGCACGGAGCTTTTCGTTTGGACTGAAACCATACAGCTAGACTCTCAACCAGCCAGCTACCTGACAAAATAGTCCTTGGGTTCACCGTACCCTTGAAGGGCCCCTCAGACACGTATTCCTGCCCAAGATGATGAATTCCTCCCTAGATCCACTGAACCAGAGCTCTGCTGACCCGTCAAACTTCTCTGCACCCTTTTGCCTGCTTGAGATAGGCTATTCCCAGATTTTCAGCACCTGCCTGCTTGAAGTCTCTATCATACTTCTCCTCACTGTTCTCATTATTTCGGGTAACCTTGTGGTGATTTTTGTATTTCACTGTGCTCCTTTGCTTAGCCAGCACACCACTAGTGCTTTCATCCAGACTATGGCATATGCTGATCTGCTGGTGGGGATCAGCTGCCTCTTCCCTTCCCTGTCCCTCCTCCATCACCTCCAGGGCCTCGACCCCAAACTCACCTGCCAGGTATTTGGGTACATGGTGTCAGTTTTGAAGTCAGTTTCAATGGCATCGTTAGCTTGTGTGAGTGTGGACCGCTACATCGCCATCACTCGACCTCTGACTTACGCGTCTTTAGTGACACCCTGTCGAGTGCGCTGCTGCATTGCTCTAATATGGCTGTACTCTGCTCTGGTGTTTCTACCATCTTTCCTTGGGTGGGGGAAACCTGGTTACCACGGTGATGTGGTGGAGTGGTGCGCAGTTGAATGGAGGACTCGTCCGGCCTTCACAACCTTTATTGTTGCACTGCTCTACGCCCCAGCTGCACTCACTGTCTGCTTCACCTACGCCAATATCTTCAAGATCTGCCGACAACACACCAGGGAGATCAGCGAGCGCCACGCACGTTACAGACCCCAACAGCTCCAGGGTCCAGGAATCACAGCGGACTCTATGGTCAAGGACAATAGTGCGATAGAGCAAGGGCAGTTTCCCCACTTATCCCAACAAAAACACCTTCACCACCAGCCACAGTATCAGCAGCCTTCATCAACGTACCCGGACAAACGTTATGCTATGGTACTGTTCCGCATTACCAGTGTGTTTTATATCCTCTGGTTGCCCTACATCCTCTACTTTCTGTTGGAGAGTGGAGGGATCTACCACCACCCTGCAGCGTCATTCCTCACCACATGGCTGGCCATCAGCAACAGCTTCTGTAACTGTCTCATCTACAGCCTCTCCAACTCTGCCTTCAGGAAGGGCCTCAAACGCCTCTGCTCATTCTGTTTACAACGCAGTAACAGTGGTTTTGGGGTTAGGAACACCAAAAAGGCTTTCCTTGGTTCCGTTGAAAAGGGATGTGCAGGGTCAGGGTATGGATATGGTCATGGGGAAATAGGAATTGGCACAACATGTCATGTGTAGTGCACACACACTTGGCATTTGAACTTTTTAAGAGATGCCTGATGCGATTGCATTAAAATGTCTCCTCTGTAAGATTAAATGTGCTCTAAAGTGATGGAAGGAGGCGTCGATCTGCCACTGCTGTTTCTGTCGCATTTGGAGGTTACACAGGCGTCCTCTCTGCACATGCCACAGCTGGCAAAGACAGAAGAAAGCAGTCAAGAGCAAAGCACTGAAGGATTAATGGCCTAAATATCCCTACAAGGTGTTTTAAATGGTCAAGGAAATCCAGCATATTGTGTATGGACAGAGGTGAAGAATGGAAGGGGTTTTAAAGCAGAAAAAGGTGTCAACTCTTTTGAGGTTGAACATTTTTATCTTATCAGTTTTCTTGGACAGGAAGTGAATCCTTAACTTATTTTGCCAAAATAACAAAATCTAAGAAACTCTTGAGTATTGTCATGAAGAAAACTGTTACGAAAAGTTGTTAGTTCAGTGTGTGAAACAGTGTGACCTTTGTTTGTTGCCAGATTATCAGCACAGTATGTGTGTTGAATGCAAAAAAGAAGAAATGAATGCAGTTGACTGCTGTGTTTTTGTAATGTAGTTCTGAGGTGAACTGCCAAACTCCTTAAATATGTTTCATGTGCTCTAACCCACTCTGTATTTACATACTAAAAGTGATGCAATAGTATGTGTGTATTGTGTACTTGTTGTGTCTTTTAGTATATTAAATGACTGAATGATTGAGCTTAGTCAGTGAAAAGAAGGTTTAAACCTAATGTATCATTTCATAGCTACTTTGCATAAACTGTTTATTTGTTTGTCTGCACAAGACATGTATTGATGAACTTTGAATTTTAGATTATTTATTGATCCAAGTTGTTGTATAAGACATAAAGTTCAGGGGGTATAATCATTGAGCCCGCTGTTTGTAATATATGCTACGAGATGCTTTGGTGTACGACTGTTAACCTGACAAAAAGCCACAATTATTTTTAATCAATTTCTCTTGTAATGAACTTTTGTCACTATTGTTGCACCTTTGTTGTTTTATGTAACTAAACTTATTCCATAACTGTCCAATGCAGAGCAAGACCAAGAAAGGATGTATTTTTAGACATTTTGTACACTGATTGTTGGTACATCATTAGGCAGATTTTTCTTTTTAGATTTTTTTTTCCTGACAGATGGAAAAGACACAATTAGACGAATGACCCTTGAACTGTGACACTTTGTCTTTGTGATTGGCCGAAAGCAAACATCCAATTAGAAACTGTGAGTGTGTGATTGTGAAAATCTCACATTGACATGTTCTTCTAAGTAATTGCAAGTAACTTACATACATAGGTGTATGCTACATTGTGATCACATTATTGTGCCTGCATTCGTGGGACTAGAGCATGCACAGATTTAACACACACACACACACACACACACACACACACACACACAGAGGAGGATCACATGTAAACAGAACAGACAAATAGCCCGTTCTCTCTGCCAGCAGGCTAACCTCTGTGTGGCACCATGAAGCGATTTTGACCCCTCAACTTCCCGGGAGTTAAATTTGCTTGTGTGTGCGTGCCTGTGTGCATGCACACGTTGTAGTCTGTTTCCATCGTCTTGTCCCCGTGTGTATCTTTTGTGGATCCCTTTCACTCTAACTTGATATTCAAAACAAGCTAATCAAGACGAATAATAAGCGGAATGGATCCAAGTGTACATACTGTGGCGTAAACTCAGAGGTTGTTAAAAATGATCCATGTTCTGATCCAAGGAGACTCACGCTACCGGGGCTCAGTTTATTTAGTTGCCAATACTCTAGCTTTATATACTTTATCTAATGTACCAAAGACAGTTTAACGGATATTCTCGGAATATGATCATTTTTTTTCTAAATATCTAATATATGAAGATTTAGTAACATGCAAGTGGAATTTACACAAAGTTTGTGTAGGTCCACTGCACTGTGTTGGCTCAGTGATGCCTATTGTGCATGAACACGACTGTTTCTAAGTAGACAGTGATATATTGTTGCCTTGATACACAAATGAAAATGAACAGTTGGGAAAGTATTTTTTTTCTCAAACATTTAGGGAGGGATCCATTTATAGACATGCAGCTGTTTTTAGAGAGAACTAACAATTGTATGCATGTGCAGAGATGAAAATGTACATCAGCCAGCCATGGGCAATTGATTCCACATTATGTGAGGAATTACCCCATTTTGTTTGTATTTTCAGTAATTCAAAATGTGACTGTTAATTCAGTTACATTTTTGTTTATGCTTCACTATCCTTTTTACTCTGTTCTGTAAGAGTGAAAATGAGGAGAAGCAAAACACATGACTCAAAGCTGTTATTCTTTTGCATGTATTTGAGTGTGTACCTTTACAAATATTTGCTCACATATAAGATAATGGTTGTGTATGAGTGTGTGTGCAAGTATGTTCGGATTCGACCACTGGCTGAATTGGACTGTTTAACGTCTTCTAGCAAAGGTGCTAACAGAGTTATCACCCTTCATTGCTTTATTAGCGTGACGTCACTTCCCTAGAGTATACTGTTTTGTGAGTGCGTGTGAGTATGATGTACAACGGTGGTAGATAGATTCACATGTTGTCTTTTAAATATTTTGTCTGTCATTTGTGAAGCATTGCCAAATATTTCTTCTTTTGTTCCACTCTCTGAACAAGTGTGAGTGTAGAGAAATGGCGTATTGAATGTCTGATTGTCAAACTACACAAATTTATTTTTGTAAAGTTGCTCATTTTTCTGTCTTTTCTCTTGTGAATTGATAAATGGTCTAGGTGTAGCAGCATGCTTACCTAATGAAATGATTGAAGTTGTCTTTATAAAGATGCATTTTTTTATTTGACAGTTTTTATTGAGGTGTTTCTACTGTAAACATTTTTTTTTAGTCTTGGAAAGAGCTATGTTAGGTTCTCCAGTAAAACCCCACAAACAAGATATTATATCCCAATTAATGATACAGTTCCTCATATTTATAAAATTTAGTTTGAAGTGTTATGGGACATTTATGTAACATTTAAATTATTGGAAATGTCAGGTGGTGGGTTGCTGCTACTTCTTGGCAGGTTTAGGGTTAGGGTTAGGGGTAGCTAATGAAGTCACATACTGTATATGTGGCTTATGTAAATAATTGTGTAGACTGTAACAGGAAAACATGAAATTCAGACCTTAGTTACAAATGACCCTAAAATTCATATTGAGGTAGGAGGATCTTTATCTTGAACATATTGCTCCCTCTCTCTTTGGAAAACAAAAACGTTATGTAATTAACAACAAAGTTATTTCATACCATCTGAATACTGGTTGGCCATTGTACCTTAGAGTAGAGACTGTACAGTACACAACACAACTTCAGTGTAATAGTGCACTTTAACACACACACACACACACACACACACTCTTCTCTTATCTGTCTTTGAATCTGTATTAGATTTTTGTCATTGTGTTTATGTAAGCCTAAATAGGCCACACCAGACCCCTGCTGATGGCTGACTCATGACCCAGCTGTTCTTAGGAGCTGATTATTATCACATTAGTACTGAGACTGACCACTGTAACAAAACCTTTGTGTGGAAACTTCCCAAAAGATGCAGGAATTTCTCTCCACATGTGTTTTTGTCCACAATTTTGTCCCAGTGAACAATGAGCCATTTGTAAGTTACAGATTGAGAAACTGAAGCCATTACCCTATTACATCCCGACAAACCACGTCCTATTTCATATGTCAGGTGTGTTGAATTTGTAATAATGTTTTTGTAAGATGTATGCTTGGATGAATGATAGAATGCTGGGATGGTGTAAATGGTCAAACATGTTTAATTTTTCTGTCAGTGAAGGTGAGTCTTTGAGACCAATAAGACATTTTTCAATACATAATGCTTTGTAGGTGACAAACCTATATGGTATTGTAAGATGTACACATTGTGTATCTGTACTGTGCAAATAAATGTAATGTTATCTCAGTGTATTCAGACCTTCCTTGTACTAGTTGATTTGCTACAACAGAGGCGTGGATGTTCAAGATTACGTACGCAAAAGAAAGAGTGCACATTTCTCCTTTTATTGTTAGTACACTCCCACAGGTTAAATGTCATCTGTAATCACTACTACTTAACACACATTCTGTATTATTTGTGACAAATATTAAAAAAGTTATATTATAAATGTTATGCAGAAAGGAAAAACGACCACTGTTGGCCAAAAGATTAAGTAGGGATATTGATAAGAAAAGTAATAGCTCACATTCACATAGAATTTCCCAGCATTTTCTAAATGGTAAATACTTCACTGTAGATTGTTACAGATAAAAATAAATTGCTGCTGTATTAAGTTCCCTCATTGAAATCAAATGCACCATATTTGTGCAGTCAATCTGATAAATGTGCATGCTAGCAAAGCTGCATCAGGCAATATAAGTAGACTCAACTATTGAATGATTGGGGAAAAAGCTATAAACATTAGAGAATGCAGGTTATTGTAGTTTTGGCAGTGTATGTAGTATGTATGATTTACATGGCTTCCTCCCTCAGTCTGTTGCCACTGTTTCTGATCGTGATCAAATCCACATTTTGCCTGCTTTTCTGTCTCAGAAGCAGTGTAGCTGTGCACAAGTGGCACAAAAAGTAGGGCAAGAGACAGATGATTAACATTTAATGACAGATGACGCGAAGGTGAGGAAACGGCACAACGGGAAGAGCATGTGCTCTGTCGACTGCAGTTTATTTTAAAGAAGAGACAAAGAATGTCCAAATGAACTAACCAGTATTTGTTTTATTTATGTAATTAAAAATTACACATAACAAATCTGCTTCTATACTATACACGTTTGTCTTGATGCCTTTTCTAAATTTACTGTCACATTTACTAATTCTTCTCTAATTTAAACTTGAATCCAGGGTAATGAGCAACCTGGGTTGTTTTTGTGTTAGAGTAAATTTTATATCAAGCTTGATAAATATTACCTCATGTTCTTTGGGCATCTCAGCAGGGTCCTTTAGGAGCAGAGAAAGAAAAACAGAATGACATGTCAGCTATTGTGTTGACTCAGAGAAAATCAGGGACATAAACAATAGAGGGCTAGCTACTCAACCTTCCCACGGAAGCCCTACTCTGGTACTTTATTCCTAGCCTTCGACATACACAAAAACACACAATGTAGCTCTGCCAGTTTTTGTTCACCCTCAGTGAAGAGTTTTTGTGTTTCTGTGAGAAGGACATGTTTTGACTTCTATTCAGGCAGTTACCTGTCACTGACAGTAGATGCTATGATGTATCTAGTGTTTTTAAAGACACTTCAACAGAAATGGATCAGTGAGCATGAATAATTCATACAGTAGCTGTTATGCTTGTCTCTTTTTGCTGTTAATTGTAATCAGATTGACGTTTGATGAGAGGTGAGACTGATGGCCTGTGCCAATTCAACAGTATTATGAACATTCTTATTACAGTTTTCAACTGTAACTAGGGGCATATTCATTTATGATGGGTAATTAAACTCAATGGTGTTGGAAGAAATACTCAACAAGTAAAAAAATGACAGTTTGTAGCACATAAGATGAGCCATTATGTTGAAAGTAGGGGTATATTTTTCAGGTATTTTCATTATTAAATGTGCTTTTAAAAATAAATATTTTTGGTTGGACACTGTTTTATATGTTGCATTATTGCCCTCCTCAAAGTTTTGAAGCCTTTCTGGAAGCAATGTTTGATCAAACTATTAAAGGAGTAGTTCAACAATTTGGGAAATACACTCATTTGCTTTCTTGCCGGAAGTTGGACAAGAAAATTGATCACTCTCATGTCTCAACTTTAAATATAGCGTTATAGCTAGGAAGCGCTTAGCTTAGCATAAATACTGGAAGTGAAACATTAACACATTAACTACTGATTTTTGAACTGATTTTTACATATCTGTTGATTAGTGAACAACCTGCTAATTTTCTTGTTCATTTGTAAAACTTGAAAAAAATTGGTAGGCATAGTTTTAAAGTTCACCAGTATGCTAAGCGTTCAGCCATGGGGCAGTTTTATATTCATATAACACTTAATTCAATACATTGTACACATTTCTTTCTGAGTGATATTCATCTACTCAAATTAGTGCAATTAACTTAATCCAGGATGACCACAGTCACAGGTCTTTATGAAGCAGCAAATAATTTGTAGTCACCTCTTTTCTCCCTGCCTTTCTTTTTATCATTTTAACTTACTCTCACACTTCCGTCCATCACAATGAAACACTGGATATGTTTTCTCTCCCCTCTCACGCTACCCTCATTCCAAACCTCTCTTTAACTGAACAGATAGACAGACAGAGAGGAAGCTAATTGGCCATTATGTCAGAGGTCTTTGTACATGCTCTCAGCACTTCAGATAAGTATGGCTAAGTGGCTCTTGTATAAACATGGATCCTTATCATTCACTGAGAGACTGTAGCCCAGTGTAATGGGCCCTTCACACTGGACACAGTATTTCCTCCTGTGCACTATAAAACCTGTCAATACCAATGTCTTTTGCTGCGAATGAACACATTTCTGCAGGACCTGTGTGCACCGTTTTGTCCAGCTTGATATCCTTGGGGTTCAAGTTCAGCCTGGTTGAACTTTATTGATGTGCATTGTGGTGAAAATGTGAAATGTCTGTTTGGACAAAGTGAAGTAGCCAACAAGGAAGGACAGAATATACTGTTCAGACTGAAATTAAAATTCAGTTACAATGTATTTTAAAATGTGTACAGAGTTTGTGTTAGTAAGGCCCTCTTTGGAAATAACACAACAGATCATGGTGTGTTTGGAAAATGATAACTGGATAGGATATTTTAGATGTTTTGAAGTGCTGTATGTATAAAATGCCAACAGTATGACGAACCTTGGGGCAGAATCAACCATGGCCAACATTACTCTGTAACAATCAACATTACTAAACCATGTAGTCAAGTTGGCTATGCTTACACACACACACAGAGACACACACACACACAGGGAAACATACAGTAACTATGGCTCACAGGGTGTGGTGGAAGTTGTGGAATGGACTTTAAAAAAAGCCCACTGTTGTCGGCCTCTGATCCCCATTAGCTCACTTTGTTTTAGTATTCCTTTCTTCCTGCATTTCTTCTTATACTTGCATTATTTTTGTTTCACGCTCTTCCTCTGTGGAAGTTAGAACAGAACCCGTAAGAGAAAAAAAGGAGTGGGAGGGACCTGATGGGTAACAGAGAGAGAGAGAGAGGGAGAGAAAAGGTATAATTAGATTATTACAGAGTGTACAAGAGAAATTTGAGAAGTATTGGTAATTTAAATGAATGGATTTTCTGAGGTATATGGTTTTAATTTACACCTGCTTTGAAAATGGGGGTTCAGGGTCGTTTCATAAGAAGGGATTTCAAGCCTGTAAGATCAATGGTAGGCTTTAGTTCCACAAATATGCCTTCAAGCAAGGCAGGGAATTCCGAAAAAACTACCTTCTAACTTTCCAATGTGTAATGGAGACTTTTCCCTGCATGGATCAACAGAGTATCACATTAATTTGTTCATTCAGCATGAACTTGGCAAAGCATTATTGTTTCTTACCGCTGACTGAACGGCAACCTCTGTCTCATTATCCACTGTTCGTGTGAGAGCAGGGCCACAGCGACAGGCCTCAGAGAATGCCTTAACAAGTTTCTGCACAGAAAGCTAAATGAATGCCCCAATTTTTTTCTTATTACATCACCTAACATAATGCCCCAACTTCAGAGCCACTTCCTCCAAATATTACAAGAAGATACCTCAACATGTTGTATTTGATTTGTCATGTAATGGCCAAGGAGGGAATAACTTACTTACTTATTTAGAGGCTGTTGGTTTTTCAAATAGACTGATCGTTAAAAATGAAATGAGAGGTGATTAATCTTTGAAAAGCAAGGCTAGTTTAGACTCTAGTCTGGAGTATTTACTGGTGTGTGTGTGCGTGTGTGCATGTGCGTGTGTGTGTGTGTGTGTGGGTGTGGTATTTCCACTCTGTGGTGCTCTGTCATCACAGTAGAGGGATATCCCAGAGAAGTGTGTTGCCGCGGGCTTGTGTATGTACAGGTTGGGCTTGTGCTCACACCTTTGTTTGTGTATATATTTCTGCCTGTGCTCACTGTCACAGTATAGGGATCGTCTAATGTTATGTCTGCATATATAGTGTTTTTCTTCCTGCCAAAAAAAATTACACATGCACTTCCAAACAATAATCTCCATCCATTAAAATTTTGAGGCTGAAAATACTTTTCTTTAGATTTTTTTTTCTTCATGTATCTCTTGTTTGTCCGTCCTAGTCTTCCACCCAGCCCTCATCTGTCCACAGACAAAAAGTCTTCACAGTTTCTTCACTCTGTTACATGTCAGATTGATGATGGTAACAGGTGTGATGATGAAAGCCAAATATCCTTTTATAAGCCTGCTTCAGTGTGCTTATTTTTCTCTAAAATTGCCTCGTTGTTGATATCACTCTGCTGTAAGACATTGTATCAGAGATATTCTCAGCACAGAATACAAATAGTTAATGTGCAACATGCCAAGTAAATTGTATTTCACAGTGACTTGATTTTAGACATTGAGCTTTTAGTCCCACTGCTGTCGAATTTCGTCAGTTTGAACTCCTGTACGGTATGTTAAATCAAGATCATACATAGTCTCTAAATCAGTCTCTCTGTGTTTTGTGTTACATGTTGTATTTAGTCTGTTTTCCTATATTGTTAACAGTCAGTTAATAATTGCTATTTGAATGTATTGTGCATTATTTATCATTATGTATGTTTCATCTTTGGCAACACAAGAATGATTATTTTATTAACTTGATTAAAACTAGAAGTGAAATAAGATGTGGTACGATGTGTACTGTCTGTACCGATGAAGAGAACACTCTGTGCCGCTAGTTACTCCTCCTGCCCCTTACTGTAAATCTCAGCCGTGTGCTCGGACACCACATTATTGAAAAACACTGACCACTGCTGGACCTGTGTGGGATTTTTTTTTTAGTAGTGTCTCATTAAGTGACAGAAACACTCTCTCTCTGTCATATGCCTTTACTTCTTTTCACTCCCCTTGACCTTTTTGTCTGTTTCCTCTCCTTTGTCTCACTGTTAGGAGTCCCCACAGGACAGTGCCATCACCAGGGACATTAACAGGACATTCCCAGCTCATGACTACTTCAAAGACACTGGAGGAGATGGACAAGACTCCCTCTATAAGATCTGCAAGGTGGGACACACGTACATGCGAGAGTTGTTTAAATGAATTTGTTTATGAAGTCACTTCAGGTTGATAGTGCAGCTAGTTGATCATAATGATGAATCAGCATAGTGCAAAAAGCAACAGAGCTTAAGAGTTTTTGTAGAGTTACTGCAGAAGTATTTAATCTCTGCTCTTTGCCGTATTGCCTGCATTAAAGCTTTAAGTCACAATGCACATATTCTGTGTATATCCATTGGATCCTTGTGACAGATGGATATCTTCTGGATCTTCTGTTTTAGACAGATGCTTTTCCTCCTTTATAGTGCAACAGTTTATAGAACTAGTATGAGGTTAAAATGTACACCAAATACATCTGTAAAATATTGTTAAACATGAAAATGTGTAAAGGATAGGCTCACAATTTTTTTGTGTGTGTCCTCAAACAGTGCTCACATGCCAATACTCATTATAATAAGTTGTCCTTTCCACACTGGTTAGAAAAGGATTTCAATGAGACTGATGCTGGATAACATGCAAAGTCCTCAATCTATGTAAAATATATTAAGTTTAGCTGCTGCTAATGTGAGGTTTCTTCAGTTCGTGATAAACAAACCAAGTGAGTATCTTCCAAATGTACAGTCCTTCTAGTGTGAAATTCCCTCTTTATGCTTCAATGGACGGAACATAAAGGGTGAAATTTACACTAAAAAACCTGCAAATTTGGATGAAACATACTTGAGCTGTCTGACTCAGACGGCTGAACCCTTATATTAGCTTTTGCTACACTTTGGAATACATTTTTATTATTATAGACATTATTATAGACACTGTGGCCCAGACATGCATTTATACCCTCATGATTACAGATGGGTGACAGTGTATTTGAAAAACTGTACTTTAATTTGAATTATTTACACCATGAGAGACATAAACAACAGCTTTGTTTTCATAGCAGTGTTCATTGCTTGAACCTCTTGGAAATAATAGTAATCTGCATGTGAAAATAAATCACGTTTCCCTTGGAATACAGTGTAATTACTGTGTAAATGACTTGCTCTACAGTAGATCAGACGACAGTGTTTGTAGGGCAGTAGAGAGAGTTGACAGAGCTAAAGGAAAAGGTTCCCTAATTACCTTAACAGCCACTTTGTTTCTGGGTGGTTCAGTGAGTTCATACCAGTCACTGCCTGTTTAGAAAAGCCAAGTAAGTTTCTAATCGAACACACACACACACACACACACACACACGACTCTACTATAATCAGTCCTGCTGCACACTGTATACTGTGCACGTAGACTTTTGCAACTTGTCTATTGATCATGAAGTTCAGGTGCTTTCTTTCTCATGACACGTGCATGTGAGAGTGAGACACACAACCTATAACTCCATGATCCCACATGATTGGTCTGGCTGAAGTGTGTCCACAGTTTTTGTTTTTGTTTTTTTATTACCTCCATTTTCATTTCATTCATTATGTATAACTCAGGTGAGGGCATCCATCTCTTCCCAGACAAGCACCTCCTCAGGTGTGTTTGAATAATTCAGTGCGCCCTCCCTTTCCTCTGTATGTGGATTGATCCACACTTTGTCTGTTTGACTCGACTCATTATTTGTGTTTGTAGCTCAGTAGGCCACTACAGCCCCTTTCCAAACTCCCTCCCTTGTTCCCTCACCTTATTTTTGATCCACTTCTTTTGTACTAACATCTCACTGCAACCTTTCCCTTTCTCTGGCTTCTTTTTTCTTGCCTTTCTGTTTGTCTCTTTATCAGTCTCTACTCATGGCCTTTTTCTCTCTCGCTCTCTCACATCTGCCTCTTTCCTTCGTCTGTCTTCCTTCACAGCTATTTTATTACCGCTATCAAAGCACTTTAACATACAGCCACGTGTATTGTCCTCGTCAGCTTGCACCGCAACAACTTGAGATTTCTAAAAAGTGGACAAGGATGAGTGAATTACTCTCAGCGGCTTTTACCACTTAATTGAAGTGCTCAGTAAACAAACATGTCTGCTTTGGTTTAAGGAACTACATTTTTAAACAAGTTTAATATGACAATGGAAGTTTTTTGGGTGTGCTATTTCCACATTTCTTCTGTCAAATTTTAAACTTGATCTTCATCAGTACCTGTTAAATTTAAGGTCAGTATTTCCTGATGATTTCCCCCTGGTCTGTTTATTTTCTTCAAATTGCTCATCACTTTGTTTCTTTAACTTAATATCCTGCAGGCTTTTCATCTCTCCCACATTTCATGGCATCATTTGACTCTGTCTTGATATCATAAATATAGTTTAATGTAGCTTTTAAACTCTCAGTCTGAGTCTGTCACAGGGTTTAGCTGCAAGGTGACGGCAACATTTGTACCAACATCTGTTTTTCATCATAGTAGATGGACCAGCACCACCCTGGAGTTTTTTTCTATTATTATTTCATCATCCTTTAATTTCTATCAATTTTCGCTTTTACCGTAAAACATATTCAGTAATTTTATGTGTATGTCTGTGCATGTCTGTTTGTCTTCTCCCTCAGGCGTACTCTGTGTATGACGAGGAGATTGGCTACTGCCAGGGACAATCTTTCTTGGCTGCTGTGCTGCTGCTGCACGTGAGTTCTCATATCAGCAGGGTCCAGAAAAATATCATAGCTTTTCAAACAATCTCCAGGACTGGGAGAACTGTTTTGTTTTCATTTAACATCAGTATCTATTTGATTTTCTGCAATGCTGAACGGTTGCTCTGGCTTATTTCTAATGTCTTGACCCTTGGTCTGTATATTGAGTTCAGGAGACAGTAGATATGATGTACTCTTACTGAACAAATGCAGTTTAAGAAAGATTTCAGGTGGAAGGTGGCATCTGTGGGCAATTAACATTTTAAATGTATAAATAATATATAAGATATCTGTGTTCATGCCACCCTGGAGTGACTTTCTTGTAAGCACACCTGCAGTCGAGGGATATGTTAACACTGCCACCTAGTGGAGACATAATGTCATTGTACAATATTTTTGAAGCTGATAGGACAAGTAATAAGGCAATAAATTAAATGCATTCTTGATTAAAATACCTAACTCAACTGGTAATCTAACTCACCTGCAATCTGTGTCATCAGGTTATGAATTAGCATCATCATGATCACTAACTCTCTTGGATTTCTTCTTCAGATGCCAGAGGAGCAAGCTTTCAGTGTGCTTGTCAAGATCATGTTTGATTACGGGCTCAGGGACCTTTTCAAGCAGAACTTTGAAGATCTGCATTGCAAGTTCTTCCAACTTGAGAGACTCATGCAGGTGCGTGTGATGTTCACTGGTCATATTCACTCTGTCCATGTCCTGTATCATAATCACATTAATAATATTTATAATTTGTAATGCTTATAACAGTTTTGTTCTTTACACCTACAAATTTACATCTCCAATTACTTTCTCTTTCATCACATCATTCCTTCTTTTCTACATCCCTGCCCTCTTATCTTTATTTCTCCTCCTCGTTTTTCTATCTTCTTCAACAGGAATATATTCCAGATCTGTACAACCATTTCCTGAACGTGGGTCTGGAGGCTCATATGTACGCTTCTCAGTGGTTCCTCACCCTCTTCACAGCCAAGTTCCCTCTTTACATGGTCTTCCATATCATCGACCTGTTACTGTGTGAGGTTGGTAATGAAATAAAAAGACACATGCACACAGAAGTATATTTATTGACTTTTGAATCAATTCACACCTTATTATTTTTACCACAACATGATATGTTGCAGATGATTTATAAACTGACATTAGATCATAACAATAAGAAACTAAGAAGACTTATTGTATTAAGTGTGTTTTGGTTGCAAAAATATCAAATCGCTGATTGTGCACACACCTAAACTATTACAGTATTTACTTAAACACATTTTTATTTCTATTCCTTTAACCTTACATTAGCTCTGCTCTTCCAAATAACCACTTACCTGCTGCTAAATCCAGCCTGAACCTGAAACCTTTTCTTTATTCTCAGGGCATCAGCGTGATCTTCAATGTAGCCTTGGCACTTCTGAAGGTAAGCTAGTCCACACAAATATGAACACTTTAGCACTGCACACAGCTCTGTGTAACAGAAATGCACAGCATGTGCCAAAAGAAAATGAAGCCATGGAAAGATTTTACCCGTTTGCACATGTGAGCAGGTGCAGACTGAAGCATTGTGTTACTCCATTACACTGAGCTGAAAGCAATGCACATGTTTGTAGTTGAGATGGGTTTAGCCTCAAAATTAGAGTTATATGAAAACATAAATCTCTTTGGAGCAACTTTTATTATATTATTATTATCTTTATTTTTAGACTTAAGCTGATTCTCATAAACCTGCTATTTATGACATCTAGATTGTTTTAACAATTCAGAACAGTGAGGATTGTGCTTCTTCTATTACAATAAAAGCAAATAAATCTTCAATCTCTTGCGTGGATACTGTGAAAGTTTGCATAATTTACTTTTGTGTTCACATCCTTCTTTTCCTCAGACATCAAAAGACGATCTGATCCAAACTGACTTTGAGGGTGCACTGAAATTCTTTCGTGTCCCGGTTCCGAAAAGGTATCGCTCTGAGGAAAATGCAAAGAAACTGATGGAGCTGGCCTGTAGCATGAAGGTGAGTTTTACACTTTCAGCTCAGTATTCATTTCAAAGTGTTGATAACCTTATTTTCAGTTTAGGTTGTTAAAATAAAAGTGTAAGTATGTGTCAAAGTTAAAATGTAAAATGATTTTACTTTATATAAAACCTGGATTGTAGCACAGTAGTGCTACCCAAACACCAGTAGGTGGCACTATTGAGCTTTAAGACAAAGTTTAACAGATGTAATGAACACACACAAACACACACTTCTGTCCCTCTTTCTGTGTCTCTCAACACACACACACACACACACACACACACACACACACACACACACACACACACACACACACACCTACACCTACACCTGTGTCCTGACCTATTTTGAACAACATAGCCCACTTTAGAAGACCTGACTTTGAAGGTAACTTTGGGCAGAGATATTTATCAGCACAAACTCTGTAAAGAAGCCAACTGACTTTTTATTTATTTTTTCATGAAGAGAGATTTGAGCCTCCTGCTTCTCAGTCAGACAGATGGGCAGCAGGGTGAGACGCACAATGAGCTCCTCCAGCAGAGAAAAATTCAGTGATTGTAAATCAGAGGCACCTGGACTTGCCGTGAAGTCGTGAAGATGTTTTAGTACTCATCTAAGAGGCATAACTTCTAACTTATGACTATGGCCTCTCAGATGGAAAGAAAAACAACTATGAAAGCAAAAATGTTCCTTTTTGTGCTACATTTATTTCATTTGACTTGTCTTTATGGCCCATGTAATTATTACGCATGCCTGTATTTTTAAGGGTTTCTGTACCTATTTGAATAAAATGTCCTCATGTATTTAAATAGAGGTATATTGATCAACCATTCACTGCATACAGATTTAAGAAGTTATTCTCAGCACATTATTTGGAAAGGGAAAATCATTCCAAGAAGTAATTTGGCAAATTGACCTGCACTGCACTACTGTAATGTTGGAGATGGAAATTAAATCGGAGTCAAGGTACACTAATCTGAAGCTTGGATGTGACTATAAGTGGATTAACTGACCAGATTACTGGTGCCCTCTTTGACTGTTGATACTGGCTTCTGATTGGACCACAAATGTTTCTGGTTTGCCAGGTGCTCTAACTTTATGCCCTGCTTTTGCTCTGTTTCTTTGCCATGTACTGGCAACATGGTTATGCATCAGTGTGTATTGCACACTTGGATTTTTAAAAATACGTTTTATATACTAAGTTAAAATTTTGGATCCACTTTCTCATTCATGTGAATAGGACGGTGTGTCCAGACTTTTGACTTGTACTGTATATATCTGAGGTTAACGTCACGCATCCTGGCATTTGACCCTTGACCCTTTGAACTGTTGATTCTATCTGTTGTCTCTTTCCCCTCCTTACTATTAACTAGAACTCTTTACTTAGGAATTACAGTCAAAGGTCATTGTAATTTGAATATATTTTAAATGAATATATGACAAAACACATTTTTAAAGTACAGTCAGCTCACAAAATTTATTCATGCAGACATTGTGGTCAAACCAAGGTCATTCCTGTTGTCTCAATGTGGTGTTGTTACACCTACTTTCTCCTCTTGTCTGCCAACCTTTTGACTTCTAAAGCCAATTTATGCAAATTACCCTGGGAATTTAAATCAAAGGCATTAAGGCTTGCTGAGTTTTTTTTCCTCTGTCTTTGAAGTCTTTTTTTCACCTATGTCTTCTGTATGTCTACATACCTCACACTGTTGTACTTTCTACCTACAGTCATACATTTGAGCGTGTATCCGCATGTAGTAATTCGTTTCCAGTGAACACAATACTGATGGTGCAGCACAGCTAATTAATAATCAATTAATAGGACTTATGATGAAAACTATTTTATGTTAAAAAATGATGGCCATAGTTGTGAGGGCCATGGTTTCTCTGTGTTCCCTAATTGCTTTTCTAAGTAGTAAGTCCTGTGGACCCAGCTGTCTGTCAAGGCTCAAAGAGAAAGGATGAAAAACGAATGAGAAAGGAGATGGATGAGGCAACTCCTGCCCCAAATGACCTCTTCTACCTTTTCTTCTTTTTTGTCGCTCTCATTTACAGAACAGAACGTGTGACTGGATACACTCAGACAACACACACACACACACACACACTCTTCACTTAGTCCTGGACAACATGTGGGCCATGCTGTCCCAGTTCTGCCAAAATCATTCGGTGATGAGTGATGAGCACATTTGGATGATCGGATATACTGTAGTATTGTACTAAACCTAATGACCATTACTTGCAGCTATCACTACATGCAGTAGAGGCATTAACATCCACTTCCACAGAATGGACAGAGTTTTTGGTCATATTGTTGTCTTTTAAATCAGTCACAAAGTTTTTTATTGCATGTTAGTGATATCTTTTAACATGGCTAATGTGAGGCTGCAGCAGGGTAGTGAAAGGCCTCTTGGTGAGATTGCCTAAATGCAGTGTGTGCACACCAGCCACTTGCATATTTTTCCAGCCTTTGGCAGGTTGCTGGTGCTAATTTTGAGACCTGATGTGAGTCTTAAGTGTGTGTGTTTTTAAATGGGATTCTGTTTCACTGTTTTGGCTGATCTGAGCTGAACCTGAACTCTCTCCTGAATGGTATGTTCAACAGTTCAACAACAAAACAATTAATAGTTTTAGCTGCTGAAATTTAACTCCAGGCAGATAAACTCGTTCACAGTTGCATGGACACTGATTTTGTTGCAACCACAGTAACAGAGAATAATCGAGGTCCCATCAAAATTGCAATAGCAACAATAGTGTGTAGTTGATTATACAGTGTAGTCCATTATTAGCAATTAATGACGTGATGTCTTCTCAAACATTCAAGTTCATCTACACATGTACGCTGCCTTCAGGAAACGTTTAGCTCCTGTTAATATGCTCTATATATTTTGATGTTACAACGCTCTAATCTGGCTCGCTTTACATTTGACATTTTTACAAATCCATTTACTATTTTCAGAGTTTAACAGAACAGTATGATGATACTGTAGTTACTCTTGTCTACATGGACAGAGATATCACAGTGAACCGGCTAGTCAGACAGAAATGAACTGAATCAAATTGTACACCGATGTCAGCATATATTCCATTACGTCATATTCAAATGCTGGACTAACATTGAAGTTATAAATATTTTGTCCCTGTCCTCTTGTGGCACCCACCTCAAATGCACAAGCACTTCATCATTTGTATAATTGCAATTATTTGTATAACTTTTCATATGTGTGATACAACTGATGACTATCAGAGATTTGTTTTAATGCTGTTGTTGCTCTACAGATCAGGCAGCAGAAGCTAAAGAAATTTGAGAAGGAGTACCACACCATCAGGGAGCAGCAGGAGCAGCAGGAGGCCCCCATTGAGAGATATGAGGTAGATATGAGCACACATTATTCACATGCCCACATTAGGCATCAAACATTTTAAGTACCAATACATTAAATGTGCATAAACTTGACATTAAGTTATATCTGCTTCTAAAATATGTCCAACTCTGACTTGGTTTTTCTGTCAAGAGCAGGAACCTTTGCATCGCTGCTGTCAGTGCGGCTGCGGCATGACATCTTTAAAGTGCTGCACCAATTCTGTCAGCAGCACAGCAAGTTGAAAGAGAGATAAAGGAGACAACTATTTATTATTTACAAATTTGTTGCTTATTTAGTATCCAAAGTATTGCATTTGATCTCACAGGTTTACAGCTCTGCAAATATTGTAATGCATAGTGATGCTATTGCATCATTATTATTAATATTTGAAATAATCATTACAGTTTAAAATTGCCTCCGCTTATACATTTACAAAACTTTTAAAATTCAAAATGGGTGTAAGTGTGTCCATCAGTGTTAAAACCTGCTCATTCTGACAGATTTTCCACTGAACACAATAAATCTATTACATTTTTCTTACTGTAGACCATGACAGTCCTTATTTTGGAAAGAAAAACTACATGGCACCATAAAAACATTGATTGTAGATGCCATAAGTCATCTCAGGGGTTGGTTGTATACAGTACAAGATCATCAGTAACAGTGACTGAACAACTTCTGTTCTAAAAAAAGCTCCTAAGAACTACATTATTATTGCATTTCAAGGGAGGTATGTTGGGATATTTAAGTTACCGATGGTAGGTGAGCAGCAAAAATGTAATGAAAAGCCTTGCTCTGAAATGACAATGTACTGTTTACAAAAACAGACTCATAAATCACCTTTGAATTAACTTATAAAATGCCATCTTGAGTAAGAAAATTGTGTAATTTTTTTTCCTTAGGATTTTGTAATATCTTTACTTTATCTCCTGAACTGTCATTTCTGGAAACATATGGTACTGTTAGTCACTTTTTAATGCAACTGTGTGTTAATGATGTACAAACTGGTGATGCCTGTTAAACATTACAGGTCATTCTTATCCTACATTTATGCTGTCACCTGATCACAGTTCACTTTGACACTCTCATTCAGCACATGCTGCATTAGTCTAGAAACTATTGAGACAGGAAGAGATGCTTAATCATTCATTTGCAACTCTGGCTGATTAAGTGCTTTTCCCAGCTCTGCTATCTTTCACTCTCCTTCCTCTTTCATGTCCCTTCACTTCTCTTTGTATATGTCCTCCTCTGTTTTTCTCGTCATTGTTTTTCTCGTCTGTATTTGTCTTACTCTTTCATTTTGACTATCTTTCTTTCTGTTTCTCTTCTTCCTTTCCCTTCCTCCCTCTGTCCAGCGGGAGAACCGTCGTTTGCAAGAGGCGAACATGCGCCTGGAGCAGGAGAATGACGACCTGGCACATGAACTTGTCAGCAGCAAGATTGCCCTGCGTAAAGACCTCGACAATGTAAGTCAATGACAAATATGAAATGTGTATGTGATGCGTGTGTGCGTGCACATATTCATGAAAATATGTCTCGTCACTTCTGTAAGGTTATCTAACAGACACAAATATGTGAATCATGTGACAACAATTGCGCAATAACTGACACAAGAATGAAAGCAATTGTGTGTGCAACAGAAACGCATACATGAGGCAAAACTTTTATTTACACTGAGCCTTGATTTATATTGCCTCAAAATATCTGTGTGTGTGTGTGTGTGTGTGTGTGTGTGTGTGTGTGTGGCAAATAATGTGTGTCATTGTTTGACTCACCTTGAAAGCAGAGTTGCGATAGAGAAAATTAAAAAGAAAGTAGGGCGAGTATAACTTTCAGTGACCTTATCAGCATTATATTATTTTGTGTGTGTGTGTGTGTGTGTGTGTATCTGTGTGCATGTGTGTGTGTCAGGCTGAGGAGAAGGCAGATGCCCTGAATAAAGAGTTGCTGCTGACCAAACAGAAACTGGTGGACTCAGAGGACGAGAAGAGACGACTGGAGGAAGAGTCTGCACAGGTCAGAGCCAACAACAAGACACTTTTGTTTCAATCAAAACTGAACCTATGCAGGGGGAAACCATTTTTTTCTAAGCTCAGATAAACATAAAACATGTTTCATTTTATCTCATGCGGCACAAAGGGTTAAAGATAATAGGAAAGGGTCAGCACTGTTGCAAGATAGATCATTAGAACTATTATAAATCTCCTAAACGTGCAATTGTAATGCAACAGGCTGTGACTGAACAGTCTTATGGACAGAACCAAGAGTCTGCAGGTTTTGAACCAAACATTATAACAGCTGATTTGTCTCTTTTTGTGGAAGATGGTGTGTTAATCAGTAAAATCGCATGCTGTGTTGCTTGGTGGAATAAAAATCTGCAAATGCTTGTGTTTTTGTATGTAATGCTGTTCATAAAAACAAGGCTGTAATTTACATTTTTCTGAGGTGGTAGTGCTGACGATACCATAACTGAGTATGTTGCAGGTCAAACATTGATCTGCAGTGACCAAATGTAAACAAAACAGTAATGAATGTTGCCCAGTCAAACAATAAGCCATAAGATCCTCTTTAGACATAATGCAAATGTCGAGCACAAGCATCTGCTTGTTTCTCTGGTTGTTTATGTTTGTGTCTGAAGATCTGTTTCACCACTTTTCAATATGCTCTTTCTTCCATTTGAGAAAAAAGCCCATTTAATGAATTTGTCTCTCTGCACATCATGCAAATGGCGAAAAAAACTATCTTTGTCATTTCTAGAGAGACACATTCTTTCCACAGTCAAACCTTCGGTGGGAAGGATGTCCGCTTGTCTTTGGGACAGAGGACAGGGATGCTGCCTCTGTCCCCATGTGTGTTCAGTGCTGTCCTCCAAATGTCTTCTGTCTTCTTGAGTGTGTAGGTGTAGCTGTGAGTGATTTATGTGCTCACATAGAGGTTGTGTAGAGGGCATGACTTTGCCCTGAGCTTCAAGTCTGCCAATACCTTTCTCTGTCTTCTTTACATTTCATGGCTGTAACATGGTCTCTGGGGCCTGTGACACTGCATCTGTCCTTGGTCTCTGCCCTGCCACAGCCTAACATGTCATGTGTGTGTTTGTGTTCACAGCTGAAGGAGATGTGCAGACGAGAGCTTGATAAGTCTGAATCAGAGATTAAGAAGAACGGATCCATTATTGGAGAATATAAGCAGGTATGAACTTATATATGTGAAACTTGTGCTTTAATATTATTTCCTGAAACATTTGCACATGTTGCATCATCATTTTAGAGAAGTGAAACAGTGAATGTACTGAGGCACACCCCAGTTGTCTTGAAACATTTTTTAAGGTTGTTCCTATTAAATACAGTATGTTCTCTTCTGTTAAATACCTTTGACACATCTCAAGTATTTTTTGTCAGCATATAAGTTCATCATCAGTGTATTTATAATAATAAGTTGAAATATAATAGACATTTAAATGACTCAAATCTTTGAGTCCTTAGTTTTGAGCCTACACAAACAAAATACCTTCACTTTAAGATCTTGAGCTCTGCAAAGGCCTGTACTGAACTGTCATATACCAAGTAACCAGCCCATTAAGGGCCTTAAAGGTAATCAATAAAATCTTCAAATCAAACTTAAAAAATGTGTCAACAGGTCACACCTCTCAGCTCTGTTTAAAGTCTCAGCAGCTGACTTCTGCACAGCAGATGTGGGTTTCCAGCAGCAAGAAGTTAACTGGACACAATTATTTCAAGAATGAAAGAACTTATTAAAAGCTGGTTTCTGCTCTGTGGCTTGATGTAATTTTAAGAGGAGCTCTACAATCTAGACTAGATAAACCCAAAACTGAAGACAATTCACACTTGTCATTGTGCAGAAAATTGATTTTCTTACTAAAGACGAGAGTATAGTAGTGGCTTGTAAATCAAAGCATGCCATTTTCTGTACAATTGTAATTAGCTTGTTATAACTTCTTTGTTTAATCCATACATTTGCCAGAGTACAGAGTGCTTTTACACTTTGTTTTTTTTTGTATGGTTTAAACACACAAGATATAAGTTGTTCATTAGTGAGATGAACCAGCATTTAGAGATGCTGATAATCAGATTTTGTAACCTGCGGACAGAGTCAGTCTAGCTGTTTCCAGTCTTTCAGCTAAGCTAACTCATAAGAAGTGGCAGCTTCATATTTATCTCATAAACATGAGGATGGTATCAGTCTTTAACTCAGTCAATAAACACATTTCTTATAATTACTTTTTAAAGTAATTTGCTTGCAACTTGACTCATTAATAATAATTAAATGACCACAAGGGACAACACACAATGTTTAATTACACTGGATAAAAATATAGAGAATTACAGCAGACACCAGCAGTCACATAGCAGCAAGTCATGGCTTGAAGGTTTGTTACTTATTCAGTTCACTTATTATCTCAAAGCACAACAGAAATGAAGCGACTATGTTTCCACTGAACATCTCTTGTTCTGATCCTTTCATAATTTAACTAGGCCAAGCAGTCATTATTATTAAGATACTGCCTTACACTAAAGTGACATCAGCAACCCCACTGTGACAAAACTGGTAGTACATTTCATAAAGCGTATAGATTTCTCATGTTTTTTACTATTTAATATAGTTTTGTTTAATTTTTGTACTATTACCTTTTAAAATAGAAAGGTAGATTTGTCTATTTTTTTGTACGTTTTATGGGCCCCACCTTGAACCCTGGATGTTTGAGCCTTTGAGCGCCTCTCCACAAATTTGCTCTCCTTGTTTGGCTCGTTATTTTAGATCTAAGCTCCATTTTTGTGGCAAGACGAAGCATAAATGTTTAAAATTTATGCTTTTTGAGACTGGGATAGATTTGCTTTTGTTCTGTTTTTATTCATTCGTCTAGTTTGTGAAGCAGAAATATCTAATTTTACGAAGTGTCCTTAAAATGAACTCTGAGCCTTTGATGGCTGAGCCTGTGAGGGTATTTTGAGTTCCTGTCTCTCCAAATTCCTCTTACGGTGATTTTCATCCTTTCAGATCCCATCCTGTCACTTAATGCTTAAATATAAACCTATCCAGATCAAGTACTATTACGATCAGCACAGAGACATTATGCAACAATCCAGCTCCAATCGCTCCCTGTGAGGGCAGATAGAAATAGCAAGAGGACTAATTTAGAAACGGACCTTAACCTTACCTGAGTCTAAAAATATTGGCGTCAAATTGGAAATGACAGCAAATCTGAAAGCTGATGACAAGAGCTTTCATGAATCAGACAGGATTTGATGGTTGGGAGTCCGTGTTTGTTTGTGTATTATGGCTGAAAGCAGCCTTCAGATTGCTAGCATGCAGCTGAGAGCTGTGCCGAGCAGAGGTAAGTGTGAAAATGGGGCTTCGTCAGAAATAGTTCTTTTTGTGACAGGAAAGAAGGTGATAGATGGAAAGAGGCAAAAGCTGAACAGAAGTCTGGATGAGAGAGCAGAGGAAGGACAGCAGCTTTCAATCCTCTGGGACTGACAAGTTGGGGAATGCCCCAAAATAACCTGTGTTGTTTTCCAACCCAGATAACTCAAATTATTCTTCAAATGGCATTTTTCTATTTCAGTGGCTGTGAATACCATGTTTCATTTTGCGGGACTGGAGCCAAAAAAGCTTTGTGTGCTAATTGCCCCTCCAGCCCGCAAGGACAGAGAAATGTCTGTTAATGGTGAGGCTAAAATGATGTCGAGTGGTGTATTGTTATCCCTGTTGTAGCTTGTGTGGATACACTCAGGCTAGCCGGGAACCTGCCAGGTACAGCAACATGTGCCAGTGCGGATGTCTCTAAGGCCCTGTTAGCAGCACATGTGTGCACCTCTTACAGTTTTAAAATAGTATTTTGAACACTGTCAAATATGGAGACTCACCAAAATATTCTGAGCATCTCTTGAAATGATTGAGTCCATAATTGCATTGTAATTGTCTGCTTCTAGTTCTAAGCTTTATACATAATATTATAAATGTGATCGAGTAATTAAAGTTGCATGTGCTTACAGTATGTCCATTGTAAGCATATATCCACCATATGTTTTTTGCCTCAGGCAGTGAAGTTACTGCAGGATCTGCACTCAATGAATTATTGAGTGTTTGTGGATAAAAATAGAATATGAAAAACAAAATATGGCCCATGGGTGTTCAGCCTGAACTATCAGAAACAAGCACAAAATCTATTATTAGTGTGACACAACAGTGTCAAAAAACAACAAAACAAACAACTGCCCTGTTCTTTTTAAATTTAAATGAGCAATCCTTGACAGGAAGCTCACAGATGGTCTAGTGTTAAGGATTCCTGACATTAGATTGACACGTACCCCATCTTGCACAGGCTCGAAAATCCCAGCAGAACAGACTGTCCCCTCCATCCATTTCCCTCCCAGCCCTTCTACGAATTATAGAAAACATATGAAGGGGAGTTAAATACAATCTCAAAAAATGACAGAAAGCAAGTGAAAGCATTACAAAGTAAAAAAGATGTACAGCAGAACATCGAGTAACACTAGTTAAAACAGGAAGCAAGGGGGCAGCTGCAAGATCAAGTAGGGATTGGGGGAGGTGGAGAGATGCGCACAGTAATAGCAGTTGAGAGCAAATGAAGAAGAGGACGACAGGAGAAAAAGATAGAAGACGTGGGAGGAGAAAGATGGATATCTTCTCAGCTAAAGATAGACAGATGTATAGATTGATCTCTAAAGCGGGGGGATGAAGAGAGATATACAGTATATGCCACAGGGAATGAAAGACATGCAGAGAGCAGGAACGGATAGAGAGATAGATAGTCTGTCTACAGAGAGGTGGGATGACCTGATGTAACCGTTAGGATGACTCATGTCACATTGTTCTCTCTGTTCGCCGGCAAGCTAGAGCACAAACGTGTGTGTGGGTGTGTTTATATGTCTGAATGCATGTTTGTGTCAGTGTGTTATGGATCTAGATGGAAGAGAAGAGGAGAAAAAGAGATTATCGGTATATGTGAGCATGTTTATGTGAACCCTGGACAAGCAGGACATTTGAACACTAATGGACTTACAGTAAGAGGATGAAGTGCACGCTGCCAGCGCAGAGACCAATTTACCAAGAACCACAAAAGGACAGAGATAACCAGGTAGAGCAGACAGAAACCATGACAGACTGCTCGAAAAACTGTTAAAGGTCTTTCTCAGCAGAACTATACAACACTGTGTCTGTCTCTGAAATCAGTACTGAGATGAATGTGATTTAAATTTGATGAAATCACACACTTTTGTTCGGTTGCCCCTTCATGTGCTGGATCTCCTATGGTATAACATAGCATAATACTGAAGTATTGACAACTGTTAAACCTTCCTTTAAAAAAAAAAGGGTTCTGGGAAATAGAGGATTTTTAAAAATGATCCCTAGCTTACATAAAGTATTTAATACGTGGATTGACGTATGAATGTCATCATTTTTTTCTGAGAAGAACAAATTCTCCTAGCCGATGAATACCAATTATATAATTTGTGATTATTGTAGTAACATGTGTAAAGTAACTCAGTACTGTACTTATACAATTGCATTTTTTGAGGTACTTATTCTTTACTTGAGTATTTACATTTTCTGCCACTTTGTAATTCAGCTTAACTAAATTTCATAGGTAAAAGCATACTGTTTAGCTTTACTACATTAAACGATGAAAGATGCTGTTACTTGTTACTTTGCCGATCAATATTACTATATACAGTAAGATTACTTACAAAACATTCTCATTAAAACTACTCAACATAATATAAAGTAGGTAAAATTAACTGTATTTCAAGTAGCTGCAACATCAAAATGGTCCTAACATATTAAGCATCAACAATAATAATTATTATTATTATTTGTGTACTTTTACTCTCTAATTTTGAATGCAGGACTTAAACTTGTGTTGTGGTATTTTTATACTTCATGTAAGGATCTGAATACTTCTTCCAGTGCTGATTATAGACTGCTTTATTGCACATTGCACTGCTGTACCTGACCTGGAAAAAAAACAAAAAACATCTGTGTTGTGATTGGATTTTCCGACTTATAACTATTATTAGTGATCATAAACATTAATGCGTTCTTTCATTCATTCAAATGCACCAAAGACGCACACAATATACACAAGCTACTGCATCTGTGTCACTATGTAAATAATGATGAAGGAAACGACGTCCTGCTCTGTTTGTGTGATATCATAAAATGAAGCTATCTAGATTGAACCGCCCCACTGACATCTGAGTCTGTCACATCGATTGAGCAGAGATTGACTTCAGGTGAACTGCTGATATAGCTGATAGTAGTCCAAAAGCACGTAGCTGAAGACATCTCTTGTTTTCCTCTGTGTTTCTGGCTCCTATAGATCTGCTCCCAGCTGAGCGAACGACTGGAGAAACAGCAGACAGCCAACCGAGGAGAGCTGGAGAAAATTCGGGTGAGTTTCGCTCAGACACACTCACACTTGACTCAACTTGACTCGACTCTAAGTTGTCAGACAATTCAGTCATAATGTCAAACACCTTAGTAGCACCTACTTAAGACGTCAAAGATCTGGCCAAACATCTGAATGCACACCAACCATTTACCCAGACTCACAATGCAGAAACAGGCGTTGCACATGTCATATAGGTGTTGTGCTGGCAGTGGTCGTTTCATATAGACGTGGTGTTCACACAGATTGACCATACACCACCTGTACATTTAATATATGTACACATACGCCACATCAACACACAGCACCTTACAGTTTAATAGACAGACGTGCATATAGGCATGTGTTATAAGTTGAGCACGTGACATTTGGTGCGCTGCAGCAAACGCCTACACGCTTACATACCAACACGCTTAACCGAGAACATGTATCAAGAAAGCTTGTTGTATTTTCACTTCATCACTATGGGTGCTGCATGCCAGGTTCGATATAACCAGCTCAGTGTGTCTTAATTGAAAGTCTCACTGGCTCACAACTTGTTTTCTCTGGGAATCAGCTGCGGAGAAGCTCTGGTGCGTTGCTGGCTTCAGTGCTGCATGCAGAAGCGCATGCAAAAGCCAACAATTATGGACAAAGAGGTTTCTTTGTCCATAATGATATTTCTTGAGATGAATTCTATGTTGGGCATATTGGTGTGTAGGCTTTAATTGCAGTGCACCAAATCTCACATGTGATTTACATACAACATGTACACACGCCTAATAGCTTTAGCAGGTACATGGTGGAGGCAGAGTGCGTTAGTAGGCTGAATCGTTTGACAACTCACACACACACGCACACACGCACACACACACACACACACACACACACACACACACACACACACACACACACACACACACACAGAAACCTAGCTACATCCTTTACATGGTTTGTGTCCTTTGTGTAATAAACCTTTTGTCCGTCCTGTTGTGAGTCCTTGGGCAGCGTTGAAAGAGCGCTCTGCCAACAAGGCCTTTCTCCAAGATACAGTGTCAACAAACATTTCACGAGCTAAGTGTGCAAGTGCTGGAACTCCGATGCCTGGCACCGGTTCTTTGGCCAAACTCCTCATTCTTTCTAAAGGCTTTGATTTCACTGCCAGCCAAGACAATGAGATGGCAACACAGTGTTCAACTTACCTACAAACTGTAGAGAGGGAGAAATTAAAACTGTTCTGTCCATTTCAGGCTCACCAGTTCGACATGAGGGTAACAGCTGGATTTGAATGTTTAGCTGATGTGTAAACGTGTAGAGTTACTTTCTGATGCATAAAGTTTGGAGTACAAGTGATGTGAATGAATCTCTGTCCTGTTGAGCATTTCCACTGCACTTTATATGACATTTTGTGTGTAACTAACTGCTAACTAACTCATCATGTTTGGAAAATTGGCAATAATGGAATAAAAACTTGAAAAAACTTACAGCTGAAGTTCATTCAGCAGGGACAGTATTACAGTCCTGTATTGTCTAGAATCTAACATGACTGTTGGTATACAATCCACCTACATGAGCAACAGACAGACAGAATCCAGTGATAATGTGACACAGTTTCAGGCGCTCATCCTCAGAATCCTTAGAACTGTAGTTATATCATTAATTCTTCAATTAGTAACTGTGTAAATGAGAGAGACACACATGTACATACATTTGTCACGAACTGCAGGACTCTGTAATTATGCTCTACTTGCAGTCCTGGCTGTTAATCTACAGCATGTGTTTGAGTGCACACAGCTGTGTGTGTGTGTGTGTGTGTGTGTGTGTGTGTGTTTGAGAGGTAAATGTCTTTGAGTATATCATTTTGTCTGTTCTTGTTTAATAATAATTCTTCAGCAAATGCAATACAATTGTTACCACTAGCAATTATAACTGTAGGGAAACAGTGACTTGCAGTGAATGATACATAATTGTAAGTTGCTGCAGTGTTAATAATAAACTGACACACTGAATCATTAAAACTCTATATGAAATGACAACAGAAACAATTTCAGTATCACTCTGCTGCTTCATTAATGCTCCCATCCACTTCTGCAGTGATGAGCTGAGAAATGCTGCGTATAATTGCTATTCAGCTTGAACTCCGGTGGCTGTTTAATACAAATGAAATTCAATAACAGCATAAAACTCTTATTTTCAGTCAATACCTTTGCCAATGCAGCCAATTCATGTTGCTAAGACACACAACCTTGACTATGCAGTGTGGTAGGTAACAATGGTTGTTGCTGCAAATTCAGGAGCCTATCTATCAACAACAGGAGTCAAGCAATCCTGCCCAACCTGTACTGTCATTAGGAGGTTTCATAGTCATGGGTCAGACATAGAAAGAGCAGGTGAGGCAGGAAAACTACAACTAGTATGTCAACAAAATGTGTAGATATGATACATATTAAGTATCTGTGCTGCAGTAGTTATTTTCTTGGATTCATCTGAAGCTAAATCTTTTTCCACCTCCATTATAGCTTAGCATGTCTGGCAAAGCTAACATGCTACTTCTGCACAAACATATGTATTAATACAAAGAAACACCAGAGCACCAACAAGAAAAAGCACATTGATTTTCTGTTGCTGCTTTCACAAAAGACTGTGCCCAATAACAGCCCATCACATACAAGACCCAAAAAGAGCTATTTGACTAAAGGGGGTGGGGTCTGGGTGGGGTGTGGCCCTGACAGAGGAGGAATAGCATAGCTGCCTTGTGTGGTTACTACATTAATGAGCTGCCATACCTCACTAATTAAACAGAGCGCCGTCTCTTCTCCAATTGTAAAATATATTGTGCTGTAAAGAGACAGAAGACACAACACAATGACTCCATTGTAGATCTATGTTGCATCTCCTTTCTCTGTCTGTCTCAAGTCAATATTTCATCCTCACTATGACTTAACAAGGGCAACTTTACAATTGTGGTTAGTTTCTTGTAACAGTGTCCGCTCTTAGTCATAGCTTTTATGACCTTGAATCTTTTTTTTGTCCCTTTATCCTCACGTTCACCCTCTTTTTTCCTGTTTACTCTCCTCCAGCTTAAGGCTGTAAGAAACAGGTTGCTTCAATTAAAAAAAAGTCAGTTACTACCTTGTATTTTTCTCTAATATTTAATTTAATCTCTTTCTTTCTCCTCTAGTCCAAAGTGGAAGGCTGTGAAAAGTGCAGCAGTCTTTTCAACAAAGAGGGTCGTGTACGGGCTGTGACCACAGCGCCTGCTGGGGAGAATGAGGAGACAGACGAGGAGAAGGAAGGTTTGAAGAACCAGCTGAGGGAGATGGAGCTGGAACTAGCCCAGACTAAACTGCAGCTGGTGGAGGCTGAGTGCAAAATCCAGGTAGACCGACGCACATCTGCAACCCAAATTAAGCTACAAAACAAGAAATCAGAGTTCATCATATTGAAATATGGCCATGGAAATACGGTAAAACATTCGGAAACATTACAGATTTCCCCCAATCTTAACGCTGGAAAATCTTGCGAGTGACATTCTGCAGATTTGTACTAGAACAAAATAATTTGAACCACAGTAGTTCTGCTCCCTCTATGACTTGCAGGCTCCTCCAGCTGGCATAAGTGCCATTAAACAAACAGACCTTGAGTTGCAGTGAGTTTACTGTACAGGCCTTTGTAGCAGTGACACATTAAGCAACACTATGGCTGCCAAAGTCAGCTTCATCGGGAGGAAACTGCCAGCTTTATAATCGTCAGGAGGTCTGAGATGTGAATTGAAACTTGATCATTTCCAGTCAGTCCAGTCATTTAGATGCAGAATGTTTTAGGATGTTTATATCTTAATATGGGGGCTGCTGGCTTTTATATTACACAGTGTGTCGCCTGCGTAGCGATTAAGTTATATTTCAGACAAGTTATATATCTACCCTGATGTCTTCATCAACCCTCAAAGAGTGGCACAGTTAAGTTTAAAGTACCCTGGCAGCAGAGACACCAGAAATCACTGCAGAAAATGTGCTACTATCAACATGTGGTTAAAGAAATTGGGAGCATTATTGGTGAGTTTGGATTCATTTACAAAGTGATTAATGACATTACTCATGCAACACTGAGGTCTAATAGAATTAGAAAAAGGCAGCAAGAAGTTCTGAAATACAGTTTAAATAGTTTAAAAATATGTGAGCACAGTTTCTGTCATTTACAAAAAGACCAAAAGAGTGTTGGTTTCTTGGAGAGTGTGATGTCTAAAGGAAAAAGAGGGTCAGACCAGACAGCAACAAGCAGCTCTGTGAGGAGTTTATTTCGGAATAATGTCACAGAAAAGAGATAAGCATTTCAAAGTGAATGATGTCTCCTAGAGTGGGAACAGAATTGGGTTCACAGCTGCTGATTGAAGAAAGGAAAGAAGTAAAAGAAGTACACAGAGGGCCCACACTTACAAAAGGAGAGTCTGTTCATGTTGTTACTTATTGGCAGACGTTTTTTGACTCTTGTCACTCATAGTGATCTTTCCTCTTTCCTCCTCGATCAGGACCTGGAGCACCATCTGGGTCTGGCCCTCAACGAGGTGCAGGCTGCCAAGAAGACCTGGTTCAACCGAACACTGAGTTCCATCAAGACCGTCACTGGGACCCAGGGCAAGGAGACCACCTAACCTAACATCCTCAACACCCCATCACCTAGTTTTACCCAGACCATGTCTGGAGCTCAGTGCTACTCACCACACTGAAACCTCTGGACCCCTAACTTAACCCACCGGGCCATAACTTTAACTTGAACATTGACTGTTAAGACCCAGGATGACCATTACTACAGACTGTGTTATTTGTCCCTCTTTAAAAAATGTCCTTGTGTTTCCTTCCTGATCTAATCACCGCACCCATTTCTTTGCCTCTCCACCCAAAAATGACTACAGCCAACCGCACTGATGAGAAGAGGTTGAAAAATGTAAAGTACAGTGGTACCATTTTCCCCAGAGAAACAATGTGCTTCCATCGGTCACACAGAAAGAAAAGCATATAAAAAAGAGAAATGCTTCATTAAATTTCTGTCTTTGTACTGCTGATATTAAAGACCCGCAGAAGGAAGGTTGGACATCAGAACTGTATCTGTCCTGACGGGATAGAGAAGAAAACACTCCGTCCTTCCTTGCTGTTCTGCGCGCTACCCTCTAAACTACTGGCACAGATGAAACCAGTCCCTGTACATGAGTTTTTTTTGTTTTGTTTTAGGTACGAGAGCTAATAGACGCTTTTCAAAACTGAGCTTTTTCTAATTTACGTTGAACAATAACTTTCTTTTTCTATGTATGTACATGAATGTGCTTATGTAAAGAGGAAACGTGTGTGTAAGTGCGCATGTTTGTTTGTTTTTATGTTTTTGTGAGGTGTATGTTCATGTGTGTGTGTGAGAAGAAAACAAACATGGTTGAATGCATAAATAATTGACTGATATAACGTTAAGCTGTGCGTGTGTGTGTTTGTGTGTGTCTGTGCGTGTGTGTGTGTGTGTGTGTGTGTGTATAACTAAAGTTGGGAGAGTATTGTGTTGAAAGTCCAAGGAAAGAAAAAGCACTAAGGTTATGAATGTGTGCATGCATGTAAGAGGAAAAAAAAAGTTGTCCAGTTTCTTTAAATGTTCAAATGTGTATATGAATGATGCTAAAGAGAAGTTTGCTGACAAAGCCTTGATATGAAGGTCGATGAAGATGATTTTAGTGGATATGAAAATGTAATTTACAGAAAAAAAAAAAACCCAGAAGCATAAGAGCTGTTGTGGTTACCAACAGCAACATTGATTTCCTCACAAAAACCTTCAGACATAAAACATTTCAGAGCTTTGTTTGGTTTGGATCTCCCAGCACAAAGAAACTTAAAAAAGCTCCAAACCATGCAAACCTCTGCATGTGTTACACAGTATGTTTATGTATGTTGTCCACCCCTCAAGTGATGCGACGCTTCTTAAAAACGTGGCTCAGTGTGACGCCAAAAATGGGAAAACACGCACACGCACACACACACAAAGGCAAAATGTTGTAATTACTACTGCAGTTGAACACGCCTTTAAAAAAAACCTACCGCCCTCTTCCCTGGAGCCAGCTGCTGTGTGGGGTTTGACCTTTGACCTCAACTTGGCAGGTCATGTTTGATAGGTTGTAGTGCAGGGTGGCATGCTGTGTTGTGTTAAGTTTGTCAGGCCTTTTGGGATTTGGTTTACCACTACACATACCAACACTGAATTACTATGTAGATACACACTGTACAGAAGAAAAACACACTCAGTGGCCACTTTGTTTGGAACACCTGCTCATTACTGCAAGTTCTCCAAAACACGCACGACGAGGCCAAAAGGTTTCGTTACTACTGAGAAAACTTTTAGGACGACGTGTAATCTGAAAGACGGTATCATTACCGAGGCAACAGAAGAGTGGTCATCTTCATACAGAACGGCGAGAATAAGAAACCATTGATAGTACTCTGGGCAAAAACGCCTTGTGGGAATGGCCTGAAATATGTTAAAAACTAACAAGAAAGCCACAAAATTCTGTCAACGCATGACTTGTTGAATATTAAACATGAGTCAACAGTTCTGAGTTTTGGTTAGAACATATTTCATGATGATAGGGTAGAGATTTAGCATAAACAGCTTCAATCTTGTGTTGTTTAAAAGGTCCAATCTGGTGGTGTGATAGTGAGGAAAGTGTTGACGCAGCGTACAAAAAGCTGTGTCACTGTCCGAGCGTGTCTTCTCACGGCTGTGTGACAAAGCGCTTATCGTGTCAAGACGGCTGCAGGAGCGTGACAGAAATGTGTATTTATACCAGCTGCCTGCGTTCGACACAGTAGAGCACCTTTGGGATAAGAAGGAAGAGGTAAATCACGGCACGGGCATCTCACTGTTCGCAAATATCTGGAGGAATTGATCGACTTTATCGAACCGGCGTGAAGTAAAATCCCTGTGAAACATTCCTAAACACCTTTTAATGAATTCATGCCTCAAAGAATTCAGAGTATTAATGATGCAAAAGCAGAATTGGAAGTGGCCACTGAGTGTATTTACACACACACTGTTGTGAACGTGGGGGCAGAAAAGTCACACACATTAAGAAACTTGTCAACTGCCAGAAGTGTAACTCTGCACCTGAAGAGTAGATCAGTATCACTCGAGTTCAAATTGAAGTCACCAGAGGTCAAACTGGCAAGCACTCTAAATCAGTCCAGAGGGGACCGGGAGTACAGGGGGAGGGGGTCTAACAACTGCTTGCTTGTGTGTTTTCATATTTAGCTGACCCGAAAGGGGCCTAGAAATATTCCAATTTCTATTCTAATCATATTAGACTGAAAATAAAAGAGAAATAACTATATTTCCTTTCCAGCCTAAAATAAACTTTACTGTAAATTGCGTCTAACTTGAAGGTGGAATCTGATTCGCTGGAATCTACTTGTGATGTCAGAGGAAAAGTCCAGATGACAGAAACAAAGGGCCGTTCCTCTAAAGGCACTGGGTTGTATATAACGAACATTAAAAAAATGAATATGGAGTTTTTGTTTATGATTTTCTACTCTGTAACTATAACTAATGTTGCCTACTTGTACCTACCTACCTGCTGCCGTGCTACAGTTTAATCTACCACAATGTTTTCTGTTTTTTTTTAATGTTTATTTTGCTCCGAGCTTCTCAGTCAGACTGCTGTTTGGTTAATTAAATGCCAAAACGTAGCTTTATCATCCAACAACAAAAACATTATCAACGTGTGGAAATTGTAATAGTTTAGGATGCATTGTGTATACTTCATGAATTTCAATATAAAGATATCAACACAAAAACATTTCTGTCTCTTTCTTTGCTTGTGAAAACCCTGGGGCAGCTGTGGATAGATAGTTAGTACAGTGTTGAGGCGATGGAAGCAAGAATAATGATGTCAGTCTTACTACAGCTAGAATAATTAGATGACGGACAAAAAAATAAATTAGCGACTATTTTGATCATTGTGTAATAAAAAGTGGGAGGCAGGCCTCCCCGAGGGGGGCGTCCAAACGGCTTCAAGAATGGAAGTGAAAAATATTACATCAGTTATCAAAAGAAGATCACACAGAATAGCCTAAAAGTTTGTGATTTTGTTAAAGCGATACACTAGTTTTGGGGAATTATAAAATATACCTATCTATCATATACATAGAAAAGAGTAGGCTACATCATAATTTTTTTTCAGTACAGTACATTAGTTGAGTTTTGGGATCACTACCAAAACAAAAAATCGTGATACTATGATTTTCTTCTGAAGTTCTCAATTTTAAATATTTTCAAACACAAGCAGCCGTACAAGAATTTGACCTTAATATAATTAAAGTATACAACTGGAAAACATTTGATTTAAATCACTATTTATGAAGAACAGGTGAATAAGATTACTGTACCAGCTTTCTGTGCTGATTTATAAAGAGGGACGATGGAGAGAGGACATTAGTGGATGTGAGACATTACATTTAGAAATAAAGTGATTATAAACTGAATAAACTACTCACTGATGTGACCTTTAATCTCTCTTTGGTTTCTAGAGTTCTGCCCACAGCTGATCTTTTGGTGCGGTGCTTACCTTATAATCTCTTTTTGTATCCCGCTGAATTAATATATTATGACGCCTATTTGTCAAAATGTCCTTTCTTCTATTACTTTTTTGGCTAAAGGAGGCACTGCATGTTATTTTTGAGGCTCTTCAGCTTCATTTATTGGTGTTTTGCATCTTTATCTGTCTCCTGAGTTCAAAGCCGGCTCAGCTCATGTCATTTCCTCTCCAATTCCTCGCTAACATCTCATATAGCGGCTGAAAGGAAGAAAGAGATAAAAGAGGCACATGCTGCTGTTATAATGAGACTTGTCTAACTCACCTCTCGGGAACACTTCTCTGGACATCTGAGAGTTTTGAACATAAAAATAAACCCTTTTTCTTCTGACTAATTATGTCTTGTGAAAACAGCCTCTATCTGAACGAAACGCGTCCCTCGAGCTGGATAGAAATCTCTTCGCAGCTTTTACTTTACTTTGGCTGCCTTTCTATTTCTCATCTCCTTCCACAGAGAAAGTCCTTTCTAATATATGGCTGCATTGTTATCTGTGTCAGGGATGAGCTATTTTCTGCCACATCCTCTGTGTATAAAATGTACAGTGTGCACTGATTGTGCTAGAGCTCTTACATTTATCATTTAGAGCTGAGATTCTCAATGTGGAGTCTAGGGACCCCCAGGAGTCCTTGGGGGGGTTTCAGGGGTCCCCAGCTAAAAGGAAACTAATTAATTTTACTATGACTCTATCCATAAGCCACACTATGACAGAATGTATGGCTGCTTTGGTTATGGGTTTTGTACACTGTCTGTGATAAAACAGCAGAGATCTTATCATATAGGCAAGCCTGGGAAACTATCTTATCAAGTGGGGTCCATGGTCTAATTTTGGTCAACTCTGGTTGACAGTGCTTATAACTTACTGTAGGCCCATAAAATTATCACCTTTGGTGATAACGGCCTTCGGGATCTTTGCTCTGCGGTTGCAGATTGCAAAGCAGCAGGCATAATACCTGCAGTGGGTAACAAGTGTAAGCATTATGCAATCTGCTTGACACCCCACCCCCCCCACCCCCCTCTCTTTCTGTCCCGTGCTACAGAGCTATAAATACAACCAGCAGGCAGCAACAGAGTAAAATGCAAATGTGGAATGCTGATGGGACGGGCGTCTTCGGTTCCTGCCTGGCTCAGTGGTTAGTGATTTGTGAGGCAGAGATGAAACTGTGTGTGTGTGTGTGTGTTAGATAGGGGTAGTGTGGAGCTATTTGGACCCTCCCAACAACCTTCTGAACTCTCTGTCACCTGATCTGCCTGCAGACACAAACACACACACACACACGCACACTGATCTCACTGAACGCTGCTTTGGATATCAGCAAGTTTGAACAAATCACTTTGAGTACATGCAGCAAATTGACTAAAAAAGGCAATCTGCTACTTTGCATATTCCCATTTTACACTAAACAGGAGATAAATCAAATATATTGCTGCTGTTGTTACTGTTTATTGGGGTGACACAATCAATAAATCAATCAATCAGACATTATTTGTACAGAATAAAACAATATCCCCCACCCCCTTCACATACAAAGCATTAAATGAGTTTGTAATTAATAAAGCAATCACTAATAACTGCAATCAGTAATCTGACAACCCTGCATGTTGAAATATAATCACTGAAAGTATACTCTCTATATTTTATTTCAAATATTAGCCAGATTTGTACATTTTTACAATAAAGATTAATGATTTAAGCATTAAGGATTTTGTTGCACCTCTTTCACCTTTTTATTGTACATACAGGACAGTCTGCTCTCTCTCCTGCTTACACAGAAACACACTTACCTTTCATTTTCCCCTCTTCACTCACTCGGGGCGGCCTGTGTGTGAATGTTTGAATGTTTGTAGCGGCCCTCTGAGGTGAACTCTTGAGTGCTGAATCCTGTAGGTCTCAAGAGGTTTCCATGTCTCTGTTATCTCATTTGTTCAGGTGAGGAGGGTGAAACAAGAGGTGCCTCCACCTACCCAGAAAAGATATTTGTCTGAATAAAGATTTCACACTCTGCTGTAGCCGACTACTCTGCGATGATTCCCTTCTTAATTGACAATTAAGCCTGAGGGTATTCTCTGGGAAAAAAGGAACACATCATTTTCCACATCCACGGCATCTCATTAGTACAGTCCTGGTTTTAAATGAAGAACTGCATTGCTGAGATATAATAATGAGAAGTTCCTCTCTAAAACATTTGTAAGTCTTAATTTTTGATATTGAATAAACTGTTAATACTTCATCTACTACATCATCACATCACAAACCTCTGAAGATTCTTGTGTTATTATTGTGTGTAAGTACATTCAGAGCCATTAAACCTGAGTCAAATACCTGATTCTGATCATCATTAGGAGGCAAATCTATCAAAACCACACATTTTTAACATGTAATATTTTCTAATATGAATATGAAATGAACATAATAACACACAAATGTTACTAATCACATAAACTATGGCTCTGTACTATTCACATGTCCCGCTGGGTCAAAATACCAGGAACCTGAAATAGTTCAATCCTGCCATTATTCATTTAATTAATTCAACTGTGGGGGTTTTTCCAGCGACATGTCAAAACATCTACGGAAAAAAACATACAGATTCAAAATTAAAAAAAAATAAAATACACCAAAATTGTTACCCAGCTTTATTTAACACAGCCTTTAAGCTAGCTAACAGATAGCTGCAGGTAAACTTGCATACACTGGTCATGTACAACAAACATCCTCATAACATAAGTGAGAATTATGTGTGCTAAAAATAGCTGTACCCTAAATTTAATTTGTTTCTCGGTCTCTTTGAATATTGTCCAGCTATGTTGTTGTCTATAAACAGGTCCTGCTATCCTGCGTCAGGACAGAAAGAATGACTTCTCAAATGACTCTAATTTGTGTGCATATCACAGCTCCCTGTTACCATCTGAAACATTATATATGGGTCATGCTGAAAGTTGTCAGCAATCCAAAGTCATTTATTACCCTGCTGTGTATAAATCTGGATAACACATACAGATGCCGCTGGTGTAATGTGTCTTATTGGTTTTCCAGATTAGCGTGTACATAAATAATAATAAAAATAATACCCTGAGATCAGAGAATGTGAACGACTCATCTGTCACTTCATCTCCATCTACTTTTTCACCACGTGCAAATTTCTTCATCCTTCTTCAATTATCCTCCGTCACTACCCTCTTCTGAACAGTTGAAGCTCTTTATTGTATGAATAGTATTGAACTATAGATTTTTGTTTTGTTGTATTTCAGTGTTCAGCAAAGCAACACATTCAGATTTTTGACATTTCTGTTGCTTTCTAGGGGAAAAAACAATACTATAAAAAATAAGCTTTCAGCATGAATTGAGTTGGAACATGAATGCCTCCATATCTGAACTGCCACATTTAGCACGATTCAATGATAGGGGTTTAATTTGTCAGGATAACTGTCATCGGTTTGAGAGTTTAATCCCCCTCCTCTCTGTCTTGTTTGCATTTCCTCAGACAAAAGCACATCATTTTTTCAGTTATTCTTTTTCTGAAACCACACACACACACACACACACACACACACACGCACACGCTCTGCTCAACAGGTTGATTGGCGGCTGTGGCTGTGTACTGGTAGTGTTGACTGCTGGAGATGTCACTGGATACTCAGACTCAGCCATCAGCAGAGTTGCTCTAAATATGATTGACAGCTCATATTGCTGAGCTGCCATGTGCTCAAACTCTTCTTAGACAAACTTGCCAATTATCGCCCATAACCATGACTCCTGTGATTATAGTACAACATAATGACACAAGTATTATCACTAACAGTGTCAGAATGTGGCATTACCAGAGTGGGTGTTTTAATGTGAAACTATAACAAAATTGGCCTTCCTGTCATATGAAACTGAAGCAAGTTATTGAAGTCAAAACGACATTAATGAGAGGTGCATCCAAAATGAAACTCCTTACTAATAAAGGTAAAAGTGAAGACTGTATGTCTTGTACGAAAGAAGCACGATAAATTGCTGGGATCTTTAAGTTTTATTATCTCCAATGAAGGATTGTGAAATTCATTATCCCCTAAATATTTCTGCATGTCCATGTTTTTACATGAATATGCTCCATTATATGTGTTAGCCACTCCAGCAGGTTTGGCTGATTACAATGCTGGTCAATCAGTTGGTCGATCATTTTGTTCCAGATGTTATTTCTTCTACTTGTTTTGTAAATGTGCTGATAATAACCTGATTTTTGGAGTTTGTATCATCCCCAGCAGTTACATCAGAATTTTTATAAATATGTCCTATCTAGCTGATTTTCTCTTTCCATAATTCATTGTAAACACACAACTTCGCTCATCAGACATTCACTTCCACACCAGTCACATTACATCAGTCTCAGTGAGCAATAAAAAAAAAAGTACTCGCATATAAAGATTCAGCACTTTCTCAGTTTTATTTTCAGTTCATCAAGCATAGATTATGTCAAGAACAGTGACAACCACTGCTGTGAATCTTGCTACTAATCAAAACCATTAATACAATTCAGATGACCCACCTCGTTCATTGTCATTGGCCTCCGTTCAGCATGACCTCTCATTTGTTACATTTCACAAAATCGACTCCGATAAATGAATGGATCAAATAGATTCTGTGGACAGATATCACTTCATAATTTCATAGGCAGCATCATAAAACAGTTTATTTTAATCCCCTTTTTGTCAAAAATAAAATTTAAAAAAATCATATTTACAGGAAACACTGAACACTCATCACTCATAAGACGCTACTTTTGTCAAAACATTATAAATAAAAATTGAAAAAGGGGGAAAGAAATATGAATCCTAACAGGATGGATGCGCCTAAAACAACTCAAGTTGTTCAAAAGATATATAGATGTATATATATGTATTTATCCATATATATTCTGTATATATGCTTCTCTACAAAAAAGCAAGTTTACTCTTCCTATGAGTAAGTACATTCTACTCTACAATCACTATAACAACAGTGTACATTCCCAACCAAAATGCTTTGATCGTTTATCAGGAGGATATTGGACTTAAACAATCAGTGGACCATGACCAGCAAGTATGCATCAACATGCTCAATGGGACTGCACTATTACCTGTGTGTGTATGTGTGTGTGTTTGTGTCTGTGTGTGTGTGTATGTGTATGCATATGGGTGTGAAATAGGTTACCATCCCCTCCACTGTATGTGCTTGCCAAACACACACACACACACACACACACACACACGCACACGCACACGCAGACGCAGACGCACACACACTTCACCCGACACACATGCACACACACCCAGAGAAAATGACCTGTTCAGCAGTGAGTCTGGTTCACTTTGCCTCAGCAGGTGAAACGTGATCCCGGATCTATTTCTGCTGCTCTGCAGAGTTCAGAACCACTCATGGATGGACTTTCCAGCTCTTTCACCAGCTCTCCTCCCTCTCAGACACATTTAGCATCACTGTCCGAATTAAACCCCAACTTTCTGTGCTAATGCAACAATGAGTAACACAGTTATCCTTCAGAGGCTGGATTCACACACAGAAGAGCAGATTCCTTATTCTTTTTATTACCTGACATTTCATAACTGTCTAGACAGTGAGTATCAGATCACGTACTGTATGGTTTCTCACTTCTGAGACTGTTGGGATGATCAGATTTGTGCAACAAAGGCTTCAGAGTCTTTGGTCTCTGGATAAATCCCATCCTGCAGAACAAACCAGAACCCTGTTTCCCAAAAGTAAGAGAAAGCGGGCTCAAACTGACTCTAAATAGAAAGTCCAAAAAAGCTGACGTTACCTGGCAACAAAAGCACTCAGAGCTCTTAAACTACTGAACATATTGCAGCATCTAAACGCGTGAAGCTCCTGCATTCGGTGCCAAAAAAAGTTTTTCTGACGGCAGCACTCCTTCTTTTTTTTGTGTTTCTACCAAAAAGGCAAACTCAAAGTAAAATCCATTATGTACAGTGCTACAGACAGCCCGTTATAAAGCACCAAGATAATAAATGCGGTAGATGGGATGATTCTCAGCTATACATGGCTCAAATCCTAAAGTACAAACAAGGCCCAACTGCTTGTATGACTCTCACTATGTACAGTACAATCATACATGTAACATACAAACCACAGAGCAAAGAATGTCATGCTGTGTCAGTGTGCTCGGCTGTTATTGTCAGTGAACGCAGTGAACTATTTACATATATTAGTACATGAGTGTGTGCTTGTGTGCGTGACGGTTTGCATACACGTGTGTGTGTGTCAGGTAGCCCTGAGTACAATGTGTGGGTGTATTTCCCGTGTGTGTTTTGTGCTTCTTAACATTTACATGTGTGATCGTTGTTAAACATGCACTGCTGTGCTGCTCCACCTCTGGGAGGCAGTGTTTGTAAAACTGATGTAGATGGAGGATGAGGGAGGAAGGGGGGCAGAGTTTGGATTTGATACAATGGCTGCCACATTTTTGGAGATCACAAAGAACATCCATCAGAAAACAGGATTTGAGTCCGACACACAACCATTACTCTCTAGAAAAGTTATTCACATGAACATTACTGCCCAAGCCTTTAAAGGCAAATTCTGTTGAGTGTGTTTCCTCAGGAAAAAACATGCCCCAGTAATGTTTTCAGTACATCTGATATCACCATCTTCCTGGTGGTGCTACAGTATGGGAAACACAGTCGGTCGAATCCAATCCTGCTGCTCAGCCTCCCTCTTCTTTCTCCATGTACTGATTAAAGCTTGTTTAAATGGTTCGTGAGGGGAAACTCATGGGAGTGGCATTAGTTTGTTCAGCAGATGTTGTTTTCCTCTTCATTTGTCTTGCTTCCTCTGAATCATCACCAAATGTATACATGTTTCAACAAACACATGATTCTTCTTTTATACCTCCTTTGTGACATTTGTAAGATACATAGCACATTCCGATGATTATTTTATCTCACAATTCACAGTAAACCCTAACATGAAAGACACATTTGGGACCTACACATAAGAGCGAGACAACAACTCCCCAGTATATAAACACTGTGTGTTGCTGTGGACCAGCCACCCCCTGCACAGTCCCACTGGACTGCCTGTGCCAGTTTTAGACCGACTGTGTTTCCCTGAGCTCTCACTTTGCAACCCTTCCTCTGAAAAAGTGGTCGTCCAGCCAACAGACCGCGAGGATGGGGTCAGTAGTCAGGGGTGACTCGTCCTAAGTGTCTGTTCAGTCTAAGGGGAAAAACAGATCGCTCACTGAGGTATGACTGTCTGCCTTATTAATGTTGGCCATCTGGAGAGAGGACGGAGGGGGCAGAAAGAGAGCAAGAGAGAGAGAGAGAGGGCAGAGGGGAAATTAGAAGAAATTCTTAGCTGACAGAGAAGGTCTGTTTCTACGCAGTAAAGCTCCGAATCATTCACCTCCATGTGAATTCCACATGAGAATGAAAAGTCACAGCAATGCAACGCTCCTCTCCAATACTTGCTCTGGACTTTTAAGAGACGAGACAACAAGAAGTGCTCTGTGATTTGGATGGTAAAGCTCTGCTGCAAAAACCCCAACAAAACTAACAGTGAGACACGCACCGCTAAGATCCAGAGTCAATAAACACAGAGGAAATGTGATTATGCAGTTTAAAAAACAGCATCCAGTTTCTACATGACATCTTAGTACCAGGATCAACTTAATGCTGCTGCTGCATGTCAGAAAAGTAAGATGATCTTGGTGTTATTTACTCTTGCAAAGTCCAGCCAAATGTTTTTCATATGTAAATAAAGATTAGCTGATAGCATTTTAATTTCCAGGACCCTGAAGTGGCAGTCCAGGTGAGTTCAGTGAGATTATTTTCCATTTATGGCTGTAAAATAAAGTCTTTATGGACAGATTCCTCATGGGCAGTGCAGTGGATCCTACATGGACATTAACGTGGACTCCTGCTAAAACCATTAAGGTCTAGACATACAGCATAGTACAGGACACTGTGTGGAAGTCCAGTTGTTAAAGTTGAGGAAACAGCTGTTAAAACTTAAATGACTGTGTTTCTTGACCTTGCTGCTCCAAGACACAGAGCACAACTGGAAGAGAAGAACAGGACATCCTTCACCTTACCTTCATTTCCCTCAATCGCAGCTTGATAGCACAATTTTATTCCATCTTCAGTAAGACCTCAATATCAGCTCAGTAATTTCAAAAAACTATCTCTAGTTTGACATATTGTCTTGAGATATGGGTTCTGGGACATCGAGGAGTTTATTGTCTCACGTTTCTCAGACATGGTTTTTTGTTGAATCAAAGCTAGCACAAACACGGTAGATCAAACTGGCGCCCAGATCAAGGTGAGTGCGAGGAAAATCAAAGCCTTTTGATGCACATTCTGTTCGATTTCGCCACTACTGACAGATATCTTTGTCTCTATTAAAGGCTGTGACGAAGAGCTTTTAGAAGCACCACCACAAAATCCTGCCAAAATCCCACACAGTGTTGAGTGACAATTATCTGTATGTTTGGTTCCAACAATAATGAAAAATTTGATCCAACGTACTATATGGATAGAGCTTATGGGATATCTCATCTCTCATTTCTACGTACATACATTTAATATGTGCTATAGCAACACTACCACTACACAGTCGAGTACTAATATATATTTTGAGACTAAAATTGATACCCAACAGGACTCCATCCTCCTTCCAACTAATCTGTCCTGAGCAGTTCATCAACAGTTGCAGTGTAAGTTGAGAGGCTGGCACCACAACAGACAGCTGAGGCCAGACGAGCCTTAAGATGCCGACACTCTAATTGCAAGAGGAGGCTTCAAATCTTCAAAGAGGCCCAGCTTCTGTCTGAAAATACAAAGTCTATATATTTTCTAACGAGACGGTTTAATCAGAAAAGATCTTTGATCCTATGAGCATATTAAGGCTTGCAGAGACATTTGGGGGGTTTGTTTGATTGACTGACAAGTGTCTCAGCATCAGTCAACACATGCCTCAAATCAATGTGCCAATTCTGAGTACCAAGGAAACATAACTGTAAATGACTCAAAAAAATCTTTTTAATATGGACTGTTAATGTCAATGACCGATGCCCAATCCATTTAATGAGGTCAGTATTGACACAGACACTGATTTGAAGTATTGGATCAAAGCATCCCGAGATTAAACTTCCTTGGTGCACCTCAGCTTTTGCTCTCTTTTGCTCAAATGTTCTGGCTTTAGTGTCTGACAAAGGCAGCCAGTGGTAAAACTGTGATCCAAGCTTCAAAACATCACTTCAGAAAACCTAAAATGCACCACTAGCATGTTCCTATCCACCCTAAAGTCCTGTGATATAAACACAGGAGAGCTCCATTTCTGCAAAGCCTTCCCCTGATGATAGCGGGGGTTACAGCTTTAATTAGCTAGCCAGTACTGTAGTTTGTGCTGTGTAACAAGGCCCTTTAACAAAGCCGTTTCTGCCACCACCAGCATTACTTCAACTCAATTGCCATAGGAGGTTGGAGAGAATGTGAATGTGTGCGTTTGTAGAAATAAAGAGCAGTGATGGGTGCCAGAGAGCTGTGCTTTTGGGTGGGACAAAGATGACACTTGATCTGTGTGTCTGATAACTTGTTAATGGTAGAGGGAGAAGCGCGTACATCAGAGTATACACACACACACACAACACACATACAGTATTTGTAATAACGGTATTCCCTGCCAGCAGTGAGACTATAGAAAATGTGCTTTCTGACAGGAAAGTGTTTGTGTGTGTGTGTGTGTGTGTGTGTGTGTGTGTGCGCACGCAGGTGTGATTAAGTTATGAGTGTGTTCAGTAGTGAGCACCTCTGGTCCAGGCCATGTAAATAAACCTCGGGCAGCAGAGAGTGTGCTCAGAAAGGCTCAGAAAGACATCAAAGATAGAGGGAAAGTCTGAAGGAAGCAGAGGAGGGAAGGAAAAGAGGAAGCATTATTACTCTAACAGCACAGGTTAATAGGAATAACAAAGATAATATTGCATCTCCTAGAACTAGCCTCAATTGCTCAGTGTATATAAAATTGGAAGAAAGCTATACTGTGATATTACAGTTACATTTCACTTTATAATTCTAAAATAATTTATACCAACAATTATATTTTATAGCGTATTTACATAAATACATTGTCATATAGTAATATTATTGTCAACACATTGTTATAGAAACATACACCATACATATATGTGTATATAGTCATGTTATAGCCACACGTACACACATATAATGAATATACAATCAAAATGAGCTATTGCAATGCTGTGTTGGGTTAAAACTCCATCGGACATTCACATCTTCTCAAGTAAGTAAGCTTGGAGAGAGGAGTTCAGGTGTATTGCTATAAGAAAGACCAAAGTTCAGCACAGCCACGCACAGTCGCAGTCGTACGTTTCTCGTATAATCCGAGTATTGCTTGGTGTAAAGTTGCTCTACTCTGATGTGATAATCTAGACGGAGAGTAGAGAACACACAGAGAGGAGCTTCAAGCCTCTCTGTCAGTAAATCAGACGGTTTCTGCCGCTTTGTTGGGTGGAAGGTTTTTTTTCCAGCAAAGCAGTTTTGAATCTGTGAGTCCGTCAGCTGGGATAGAAAGGCAGCCTGCTTACACAGACAGAAAAAACAGGTGGGCAAGTGAGCAGCCAGGTGTCCTGCGTATACAGGCGGGTGAGAGCATATCTGACAAATCTGCTGCCTCTAGAAGTCAGAGAAGAGATCCTGGGGACCCAGATGGATGATAAAAGGAGCGATGGTCCGCGGCTGGTAGAAGGGATTGTCAATGAAAAGACCTCCTGCAGGGAGATGAAGAACAGAGACAGAGAAAGCAGGAGTAATTACAATATGAGTAGGGCGAGACATCCATAAACACAATATGAGGCTGCTGAACATAAAGCTCTCTTCATAAAGGTTTTATATGTAAGAATCAGAAACTTCTCATTAGTGACACCAGTGGTCGTTAAGTGAGCAGCAGTCAGCATCACAATATTTTTTTCCTCGATTACATTTCTCATAATAACATAAAAGATCTCTAACATTGTGTTTTGCATCGTGCTTCAACAAAATATCTCTGTCCCCGTCAGTCAGTACACATATTCGCTCACACACAAACACACACACAGAGGCACCACCCAACCCGAACAAAATATGCATTAATCAACAATCCGAACCCGACCTGCAAACCGCCAACTTTATTTACCAACTTTATTTACTAAACACCTGTAGACTCAGAGCAGCGAGCAGTGACTGGGGTGCAGTGAGCTGTGGCCAGGGAGCAACACACTGTGGTGATAGCTGGCATGATTAGGCAGCTAGCCACCAGCCAACCTTGTGGGTAATAGAGCTGGAGAGCTAATATCTGCAGGATGTTTCAATAAGTTAGCATCGTTTTTGTTGTGGTAGCTGCCGGTAATTTGTTGGCGTTGGCAAGAGAAAGCGAGGCACTCAGGAGCGCGTAAAAAATGTTACATCTGTCGGACTATCACGAAAAAAACAGCCCGAGTCCAAATCAGTCCAGAGGCTGAAAAAGGCAACCAAGAAAGTTGGGGAAGATCTAATTTTTTAACATTACAACCTGTTAACTCACTGGCGATAAATAATTATTAATATATGTAAATTGATTCACAATTCTTACATATAGCCCCTTTAATGTCGTTGACAACATTATAGGTTTGACTCAGATTTAATGTCTACATTAAATCTGTCTTACAGCAGCATTTCAGACAAGACAAAGAAAAAATCCTCTACAGTGAAAAAAGATCATTACCTGTGGGGCATTAATAACATCTAAATCAAAAATTGCCTGTATGGGATTAAATTCAAGGAGTAGTTCAGCATTTTAAGAATTAAACGTATTTGCTTTCTTGCTAAGAGTTAGATGAGATAATTATGAAGCTGAAACTATGAAACAATTAGCCATCATAAAGCAAGTCTAGCTCTGTCTAAAAGTACAGATTAAATAAACTCGATTCTAACTGTTGCTAGGCAGATTTTATGACCATCAGACAGATCCAGGCTAGCTGTTTGCAGTCTGGTTGCTAGGCTAACTAGCTGCTTGCTGTAGTTTCATAAAGCACAGATTGAATAAGCATATTTCCCCAAATGTTCAGCTATTCCTTTAATATTTCACAGATACTGCAGTCATGAACACACAGTAGGAACTGATATCAAAACCTGATTATAATTGTATCACAGATTTGTGCAGTGGTGGTTTTAGGATGCTAGTAACAAAGAAAAGTAAAGACTGAAAATGAGATCAGATAATAGTTAAAGTAAATATTGCTTCTGGTACTTCGGCACTGTGTGTACTTAAAATTAATTCAACATTCAACAAAAACATGAAATAAAATTAAAACACAAATGCAGAGCGGAGAATGAATTTCCAGTTATTTGAAATTGAAGTAAAGCTGGTGAATGGAGACAAATAATAGCTTTTATGGATTAAAAATGTAACTCAATGGAGCTCAACCAACCATTGGACAAGATATTGGGTCCTCTCATCCAATGGCTGCGCCTCATAGCTGTAACCATGGAGACGTCATCAGGGGGGGTTATCTCTCGCTGGTTGGATGACCAAGACGTGGTGCAGGGTCATTTTAACTCTGTTGTGACATTGAGTTTCACTAATGTGGATCCTCTATTACTCTGACTATTTCTGATTAACATGTAGTATAAATAACATGTTTTGTCTTTATTATTTTTGGGCCATTTTATACTGATTAAATTCAGCTTGAACAATGTACTGAGCTCCAGAATTACTGCTGCCAAAAGTCTGCAGTTGGTTTATATGACGACAAATACAAGCTCACCGTTTGTACTGTACTGTAGGTGACAGCTGTGTGATAGCAGTGGGAAACCTGCCAAACATTAATCCACGTAAAGTAATGAGATCGTGCTGCTGAATGCAAGATGCAGGATCTAACAGAAGCTTTCTGAATTCATTCTTTGTCTTCTAGCCTTTCTCTCTGAATATCTATAAGCTAGGGGTCAATAGGATGTAAGAGGAAGTGCTGAGGTACGTGGAAATATTGAAATTCAATAGGTGTACGTGAAAGTTGGCATATAAAAGCTTAACGTCCATAATGTAAGATTGTCATGTGTAGGTTAAAAGAACAGCAGCAACTAGTCCTACAGTTTTGACTAGAAGCTGAACAAAAAGGTACAACTACATCAAATCTACACCAGCTGAAAGCCTTTAAATCAGATATATACACCAGGCAGTGTCCAGCTTTTATAGGAGATAAAACCTTTTTATTTTTCAACATTATTTACTTTTTACAGAGAATGTGTGTGTTGTGTGTATCATATTTCAAAGGCTGTCCACTTCCTAGCACAGAATAAACACAATAACAAAAGTCTGATATATATATGAATATAATTTAGACTCAAAGAATGAGGTAAAATTCACAGTACAAATCCTTCAAGTTTTTGTTGATCTATTAAGAACTTCAACCTGCAGTATGTCTTTCAAATTCATAACAGTTTTTGGACACAGTAAGAAAACAATAAACAAACCAAAAAAAAAGAAAAATAAAAGAAGAAAAAACAAAACAAAAATAAAGCTTTAACAAATCTTCAGATCAAGTCCATAATCCTCTCCCCATCATTGATATGGTAGAAAAAAACAACAAAAACAAAAACAAAACAGAGTTTCCCTTCTAAAAAAAGGCTAGGTGCGTTTGGTTTGTATGTCTTCTGTGCTAAAAGAAGTAGTGGGGGACGGGGTAGGCGGGCACTTTCATGACAGGCAACAGAACCATTCTCTTGGGCAAACCTAGAGGGGAGACATGAGAAGAGCACAGCTCTGCATGAGTCCAGGGCAACAAATAACCAAGTGTTTCTACTGCTCACTACACTAAACACTACTCTACATGTACATGTCCAGCAAAAAAAACAAAAACACCCTCGCACTGAACAACAGGACTCCCAGAAGGGGGAGTGTAAGTGCGTGAGAACAGGCAGGAATGTGTTTACATGAGGCGTCAGCCTTTATCTGTGGTTAGAAGAAGTCAGAGTTAAAAAAGAATAAAACTAATGGAAAAATGTAAAGATTAATTTAGTTTATTTACAACGTTGGTCTTAATTGATCCTATTTTTAAAAATTAGTTAAGAAAATATTTTACCCATTAAAGTCAGTGTATAGATGGGAGCGTGGTGAGATTGCTACAAAAATAGAGCAAGCAGTCAGACAATCAGACAAGTTGGATATAAGCCAACAGCCAGACTATGAGCCACTGTTTTAGAGACAAAACATAAAGTAAACATCTTAAAAATCAGTAATAATCCCACAGTAACACAGCATGGATGCACAACTACTGCAGGTAGAGTAGGTCAAAGTTGTAACTTTCAAATAAATCTGGCTAATCTGGGATTTTGTCAAAATCCTGCCTGATTGTCAGACTGCTTCTGTGTTTTATGCCCTTTCTGATTTATTGTGAGTGATGACGCCACATTTCCAAATCTCCACTATCAACCTGGTGAGTAAAATGTGATAGGAATAAGTTGTTGTTTGCATAGACCTTTATAAAAATGTTCTGTGTGTGTTCCACAAATTGTTTTAATATTCAAGTAACGTCGGGAGTTAAAATGTGTTTTCAGGCAGGAAATCCCAAAGCAGCAATGGGAGTCAGGGCACAGAAAAAGCAGGAAATAAGATGAAAGCTTTGTATCAAAAAGAAAAAGGAGTAGTTAACAATGTTTTCATGTACCCTTTTTTTTTTTGCTCTCTGGCTTAAATTTAAAATCCTATGCTGCTGATGATCTGTCTAGTGAAATTCAAAGTGGGTTTAATATTTACAATAGGGGCAGCTGAGCCTTAGGATCGGGTCGTCCACTAATCACTGACACCTTCTGTCCACATGTCAAAGAGTCCTTGGGGAAGACACTGAGCCCCAAATTGGTCTGGATGGCCTTGCATGATACAGTAGCATGTTTGTGTGTATATGAGGTGCTTTGGATATCAGTGGTATAAATAAATCCAGTCCATTAACCATTTGGTGTATCTAATATCTAGTAACTCTCTTTCTGCTTTTTGCCACACAGATTTTCCACAGTGTCCTGCGTCACATGTTGGGACCATTTGTTAAACACACACTGTGCCGACACACACTGGGAGCATGAAACATCTAAGTTCAGAAAAAGTTTCTGAGCATCATTCCAGTTTTCACTTCACATCTTTTCCTTTTCAACAAACATGAAATGAGTTTGACTTCCTGCCCACTTGTGGGTTACAGCTCAGGTTATAGCTCAGGGTCAGCTCATTTCGCAATGATCACCCACCAGGATACGTGGCATGTACTGATGAGTAATAGGGCACAGATGCACACAGTGTGCAACGATTTATACTGCATCACCACCACAGAAGCATCCAGATATTTGTCTCTTTATTTACCGAGTCTTTTTATTTGCCAGTCAGAATCAACATACTGAAAGCCTTTTTTTAGTTTCTTTTGGATGCCACTGCCACTGAAATAAACAGTGACATTGTTTTCTAGGTAGATGTAATCAGCAGCTACCTGGATATTCAAATCTTTTTTTTTCACCAAGCATGGAAGTCACAAAAACATTTGAAAAGAGGGGTGCAGTGTGCTGGCCAGAGACTGAAACTAAACCCACCAGTTCCAGCTCCACCGTAAACAGAGAAACTAAGGCGCACTTCATATTGGGGGCTGCTGGGATCTCAGGGGGGTACTAAATGTCTACCTGGGACCCTGGACCAGTTTCTCCCAGCACATAAGACCCATTCAAAACTCAAGCTGTAAGATGGACAGAGAGGCCTCCCAAAGCTACATGTGCACACACACTACACAAGGCTCAGTCTGTTCAGGTAAATACAACTGTGTGTGTGTGACAGAGGGATGTATGGAGTGAATTCTGCACTAATACTTGTGTTTTGTTGTTAAAGGTCAAGCACTAGTATAGATTTTAGCTTTTAATTCCTGTGCGTGCGACAGATCCCAGTGTCCACTATCAGCAGTGAAGACATGGAAACCCTTTAGCAGCATAAACATGACAGGAGCAGCGCTGCAGTGCAAACCTGCCCTCCTACCCCGTCTTAAATAACAGCGGGTGAATTGAGGAATTCACACTATGCGTTCTGCTAATCTGACCAGAAATGATGATGACAGCAGCACAGGCAGAGTGTCTGGGTTAAAGTAAGGCCAAGGAAAGCTGGTTCAGTTAGGTACAGGACAGCTATTCTGTGGAGTAGTTTTATACTTGTTTCTTTCATTCAGGATATGCAGAGGCAAAGTACTGCATGCACAGGTATGCTTGTTTCTTTGTGATTAGTTTTTGAGAGTTTTGGGATCAGAGCTCAAGATGGGCAACAGTGCTTTCCTGACAGAGGAGTGATCCAACCATAAGAGAGAGGGGAGTTAGTGGCAACAACAAGATTAAGAAACAAGTGGTGAGCGGACACTTAGCCAAAGCACAGACAGATTTGTTCGAAGCACAACACAAAGAGCCAACAGTTAAAGCTTTGTTTAATTACGACTGAAAGTCAGAGCCAAACCCTAAAACTTGGATTAGAATGGAGTTAAGTTCTGATGAAAATTTGAGAAAAGGGAACAAATAAAAGCCAAAGGATGTGAGAAAGAAGTATGATCAATTTGCTCTACAACACAAGATTTTAGGACAGTTTTGACTTTATTATTAGTTATAGTTTAGTTATGGTTTGTTAAGTTCGAGGGACTGTACGGTTAGAAAAAGGGAGAAGGTGGAAGAAGGGAGGGAGGAAGGTTTTTGGACAGGAGAAAGAGGGTGAAATGATGAAGACTGGACGGGGAAAGCACGTACCGTATGCAGGAGCAGCTGCTGCAGCAGGGCTGTAGCCATACGGCGTCCCGAAGCCTGTTGGGGAAGAAGTTAAAGTGTCTAATTGAAATGTGCACTTGTTTAATTCCAAGCATCCCCTTTTCAACATTTGAACAAGTTCTTATGAATTTGTGGCCATCTTGCATTCTAGCAGACAGCTGTGGGTTCAGAGTAAGTGAAAGCTAAACTAATCAACATGAACCTGAATACAGAAACACTTCAGCTAAACATTCAGAAAATTCTTCTCCTAAAAAATCAAAATGAAAGGCAAAAAATGTCCTAGATAGTCAATGTATCCAGGCTGCATGATTGTACCCTATACTGTAGGGTATTTCTGAAAGTCTGTGATATTTCCAATACAACTGGAGGGAAATAATGGATGCTAAAGTAGAACACAGAGAAACCAGCCTAAAGCTGAAGAAAATGTCGGTGCTGTGCCGCCAACAGTAAAAGAAAATGCCAACCCTGCACAAACCACTGTGTCAAATGTGAAAATGAAATACCGTATAGAATAAAAATGAATTGGAAGGATTAGCAGGGAAAGGAGACGGTGAGCAAGAATTCTTTAAAATTACATCTGTGTTTATTTGCCCATATGTAAAGCAAACGTATATTTTCGTAGGCTGATAAAATTGCCTGTAAAAAAGACCAAAAACCTCCAAAGTTGACCACCGTCCCATCCATATATGGAGAACAAAAACAACAATATACACAACTATCATCTTACTACCTGGCGTAACGTATCCTGGTGCGGCAGCGCTGACGAAGGCTCCTCTCGCAAGGGCTGCTCTTCCTCTTCCTCTGGCTACCTGAGCTGCTACTGCTGAGGCTGCTGCTGCTGCGGCCAAAGCTCCTTTAGTCTAAACATAGAGAGAACTTATTATATCAAAGTGAGTTTCAGACATTCATTATGCAAAGACACATACGGTATATAAAGACATGTGTGCCTGCATAATGCATAACACACACATGCTTTTTGGGCCTCTATGTTGTTAGCACACAGGCTCATTGAACAAACAGGTGGGAGAGTGGTGATCTGATAACTGTCAAGCATTGATCTGATTAGACACTTGTTAAACACAGTGCCATTGATTAGTGACTGGCTACATGGTGAACAAAGTGGACAAATTGTCCCCCTGCTCTACAGAGGTGATACTGATCAGAAAAGAGGTTTAAATGTAATAATTTTGAAATGGCTGTCAAAGATAGCAGTTACAGAACACAGGGCTTTGATTATTTGTTGCCAACATTGTCTCTGAATAATGCATGTGACCCAGACAGAAGCAGGGCCCTCTCTCTGTCTGGTATGTGCTGTACTCTATGCGTGTCTCCTTACCTGGGGCAATATCTTCTTTTTCTTGTTTGCAGCTGCGTTGGGACCAGAGAAGAGTTTTTCCAGAGCCGCTAGAGCAGCACTGGCCTTTGCTACCTTTTTGTTCGGGCCTGCACCACGAAACTTCTGCCCATCGACCTCCACCTGACATGCACACACACAAAATTTGAAATATTAATCAAAATCCTGATAAGAGTTCGACTTAAAAACAGCACTCAGAATTGTGCATCCAATGAAATGTTTGGGAGCCATGCTATAATTTCTGTCTAATTATTATTGTCCTCCTTTCTATTAGTGTGTCACTCTTAATGTTACAGTTCTGTCAAAACCAACAAATTAGACAATAATGTTGCCCAAAACCTGTGTGTTCATCAGCCGTCAGTAACTCAGCCAGTGGGTCTAGCTGAACAGGACAGCTTGTTTAGCGATGCCCTGCTGTCAAGCAGGCCTGCTAATCAATCAGCAGAGTGACGGAGCAGCCAGGCATGTCGGAAAACAGCACACCCCACAGAGAACAGACTTGCTCCAGGAACCAAGTTGACTGATTGACTCCACCAGTGATCAGCCAGTTTCTGAGTGTGTAGTTTAGCTTCTGTGTAAGTCACCCCCTTTTCTTATGAAATTTGAGCATTTTTATATGTACATATGTTTGTGTTCTATAATCTTTTACCAGCATCAGTCTGTGTGTATATAAAGCTCTCACCTCCATAACAAAGCGTTTGTCGTGGCTGCCTCCACTTTCAGAGATGAGCTCGTATTTGAGGCCTCGTCTCTTCTCGTTCAGCTCCATGACGGGGTTCTTCCCACTTGCCGTCAGTATGGGACCCTGAGTTCGTACCTGCGGAGCAAAAAGGTAAAAAGTAATATAATTTGAAAGCATTGCTTTATGAGAAAGCATACACACACAGCAAACCTGAGAGAGGGAGCATGATATGTAATAAATGTCACAGGCGTGGGATTACCTGTCATGTCCTTAAAACACCGGGACATCCATTTTAATTACTTACAATCAAATGTTCCCAGATTCAGACTGAAAAAATTATTTGAACTGAATATATGCAGTTTTTTAATCAGCACATCTCAATACCAACCTCCAGTGTGTTGGAGCTGTCCGAAGAGTGTGTTGGATTATTGCTAGTGTGCGTGGACGTCTCACTCTTCCCCTCGCCATCCGACTTCTCATCTGAACTCATGGGGTCAAGGTCTGAGTCGAAACCTGTCGGGTAGCCCATTGCCTGGAGCACCTGAAGATGGAGGATGATAAAGTAACGAGAAGTTGGGAAGATGCAGCAAATAACAAACAAAAAAACACTAAAGCCAAAAATCTGGATTTTCAAGAAAGAATCATTAATGGTTTTAACAGTCACAGTTTCCAGCCCTTATAATGTCTAAATCCATAGTGTGTAACCAGGTATCTAAATATCGGAATTAAAATGTGGTCAGTCAACTAGATAACGAAACTGCAAACTAAATAGCATGTGTGATATCTCTGTTTTGAGCAGACTTTATTCAGAACTAGAGTAGGGCAATACGACTGAAAAGCAGCACATAGACAGGAAATTGAACCACAGCGGTAAAAGTGCCAGTCTGAGCCTTGACTGTGACAACACTCTGACACAAATTACTACATATTAAAACAAAATAACTTCCAGAACGAGCAATACTGCATGACAATGTCAGTACATGCAGTGTAATCTCCTACAAAATGGTTACAATAAAGTCATTATAATAAACTGGCTGTACAGAATCACAAAAGTCACTAAGTCTTCGTAGGCACACAGAGCAGCAAAATGACTCAGAACAATACGCTGGCAGAAGCGGAAAAGGAGAATGACACATTTTTGACCCAAATAGATGATTGTGTTACAGCTGCTGAACCAGCCGCTGTTTGAGTGTGAGAGAGAGTACAGAAGATAGAGCAAAAGCCAGGGAGAGGAAGAGAGAGATCAAAAGGTGAGTGCATGAGAGAAAGAAAGTGAGTGAGGACGAGAATGAAAAAAGGGGGAGAGATGGGGAGAAAAAGCCTTTTATGGGAATGGAGCAGATAGCGGATTATCCCAGCTCCGTGCTCTGGAGAGCCTCTTTGTTCACAACCACTTTGGGATTACATGGATTTTGCCCACCTCACAAACACGCACACACATTGCATGGACTAACACTCTAATGGGCATACACAGAAAAATACACATTAATAGACACAGACAGTTGGAGCTTGAGGTAACCAAAAATGTCTCTGTTATGCCAGAATCAAACGCTGATGTCAGATGAACTAATTTGTTGCACATACTGTCTCATAAAGTCCACTCTCTTTCCTTCACTTGGTTTCTTACCTTGACGGCGACATGGAGCTTGGCAGTCTTCTTGGAGGATCCAGATGCTTCGTAAATGGTTCCATCTAAGTCCACAGACATGGTGAAGACCGGAGCGTGAACTGGGCCCGACTGGGACAGCAGGCGGTACTGCAGCCCCGGCCGGATCTGGTTCAACCGCATCAGGGCATTCATTGGCTGGTTGGAGTCTATGGCTTTACTGTCCAGGACTAATGAAAAAAAGAAAATGGAGACGGTATGGTTACAGCAGAAAGTAGAGCAGATTGGGGTCGATTTAATAAAAGGTTTGTAGGGCGTGTAACAAGTATCCAGCTAAAATTGGACAGACTGGGCCAATTCAGAAATGCTGTATGTAATAAATCATATTTTCTAAAGGTTTTCAGCACACAGGCTGGTTATTTTTATGATAAATACAGGTGCCGCTCTATTTTCTCATCACTTTCAATCACTTTCCCCCCGTTTGCCAAGAAAATGTCTCTCTGCCTCCATTAGTCGTGGTTCATCTTCTCCTTGTATGAAGAAAGAGCTGGGGATGGTTGGGTGGCCTACTAAAACGTTCGCAATCAATACTATTGATCTGCATTCAAGGGATGGAGGGAGGGTGGAATGGAGAGAAGCAGGCAGGGAAAGAGACAGAAAAAATAGAGACAAGGGGAAGAGAAGAGGGCTCCTCTGCAGACAACCCAATATAACTACTTCATTTGTAAGAGCGGTGCCACTTGGTTTAGTGGTTTGACGAAAAATATAAACTCAAGGCAACATTGGAAAGAAACTTTTTCCAACACTAAATGAAGGGAAAAAGCAAAAGCTAAAACATAAAGAACAATCAGGATATGATACTCTGCCATTGTTCTTCATTTCCTTCCTTCTTGTACCTTTTCTCAGATTCCTCTTCATCTTCTTGATGAGGTCCTTGTCATCCATTGCTCCATCCTCATATGGCCTCTTCAGACCTAAGCCTGGAGAGAGTTCTGAATTAATCACTAACTCACATGTTTATAGAGACACATACAAAGGCACTTGTGTGACAGGAAGAAAGGGACGCAAAGTTGCAGAAAACAAATGACGAGTGAGAACAAGCATAAAGAAGGATAAAGTCAGAGACAAAGTAAACAAGGGAGACAGGCAGACCGGCAAACAATGAGGAAGATATACAGTATAATCTCCTTCCCTACATGCACCTTAATCTGTAAATGCTCTGGCAATTTTCCATGTCAGTGTCATGAGCCCAAGTCGATTTTCCATGAAAGTCACTTTGGAGTTTTGCCAATTGAAGGTCTTATGAGATTTCTGTGAGTGTTTCTCTAAGTGGGAATGAAAGAAACAGCACGCACAAGGCACTGTATCAAGGCCACCCTGTCTGCGGTGTAACACTTGAGATAGGGTCACAAATAAATCCAAGAGGAAAAAACAAATATCAGGCAACATATCTCATCTATATTTTTGTGATCTGGTGTGTAATAAAACCACCTCATATATCCAGAAAGGTCACATCGTGTGTGAAGCTTCAACATAGAATTTTTTTAGTGGCAAGTCTGACTTATGTCAAGGAGCCCAAACCCTAACCCAGATAACTGAAGCCAGGAATGTTGCAGCTTCCATGTGAGGAAAGGAGCAGGCTAACAAATGTTCAGATAGACAGATACATGTACACATTCGTAGACAGACAGAGGTGTGGGGAGTGTATTGGACAGAGGACACACTGAGTGAGAGTGAGCAGACAGGCAGGTAGACAGATACACTACCTTCTTTATCAGACCAAGGATATTTCTGCGACGGTTTATTTGAGGGAAGAGGTTCCATCTCCAACACCTTGTAGATCTGTCCAAACGCCATGAGTCTGAGAGCATGCTGTTGTCGCACACAGGGAAATAAATAAATTTGAGAGAAGAAAATGAAATAGAAAATGTTATAATGCAATATGTCACTCTCAAACTAATAAGCAGGAAATACTGCATTCTGTCATTTATAGTGAATTCTCTGTGGTTTGCTATCCATATCCAAGATTGAAGATTTGCAGACAAGCAGTCATATATTCAGTTTTTTCATCCTTTGTGAATTAAAATTTTAAATTCTGTTGTAGAGTTGTTATTAAATTTAAAGTGAAGCTGCTGTGCCAGTGCAGGCCGAGGATGAGCTTGTAAATTCCAATTGAGAAACAGAGAGAAACGAAGTTCAGCAACAATATTTGAGCTGATGTATCTCTTATACATACGAGAGATCTCCTTACAACATAGGTGTGCACAACTTGATTTAGGGTTCATCTGATCATATTCACAAATGTTAGGAGGCCTTATCCAAACATAAGCCAACTTATGCATATATGAATAAACACTAATGACTATCCACATATCAATAATATCAGCAGACATTACGATGAGCATCTCTGTGTTACTTTATTATTCTCGATCTACTGTACACACCCTCAATCTACACAAACAATGAGATAGATAACCCGAATGGCACAGAGTGGGTCTGCTAATATAAATCCATTAGAGAGGTAGAGTGTCTCAGATATTCATGAGGCTCGGTGTAGCTCATTGACAGAACAGCTTCCTCTCTCCTATCTGCTCTTGTATCTGCTCCAATACAATTATCCCCATTGACATTCCAGCCTCGTTCAGGCTGCCTTCAAAGGAAATGGACGGCAGCATTCACTAAGCCGTGTGGCTCAGAGGCTGTCCTGCTCAGTCGAGTGTGTGCGCGAAGAAGGACATGACAGCGCACACACACACAGGCCGCATGCACACAAATACTGTCCTCAGGGTGTCAGAGATGGATATATGGCTTGCGATGGCAATAGTTTCAATCATTAAAATGCAGCACCACAATGCTCTTCCTGGATACGCACATGCATGCTTACACAAGTGTGTCTGTGTGTGTGCGCGTGCATGTAAGTTGTGTGGTTGGGGTGGAGATGGGGTCTTTCTGTCTGGTAACAGGCATGTTGTTTACTGATTCCCACACACTGACAGCTCAGGGCGAGTACAGCTGGGTGATAACAACAGTGTCTTGAAACTGCAGTGTGTGTGTGTGTGTACCTGTGCGCCGTAGGTAATGGCCTCAGCCTGCTGGTCGGTCATGTTGGCTAGTGTGTTTGTTGGCTCTTTCTCACATGGGTCGTGTAAACCTGGACCACCTGGGGGAAGCGACAGAAGATGACACACACACACACACAAAGTCATTTGTTGTCACTGCACTGACACGATCGCTCAGCAACATTTAATTAGGCTTCACGACCATGACATGAGTGGCAATGAAAATTAAATGACACAATCATGACAATTAAAATGGACAACAGCAGCAACAGGACTGCATAATGAGAAAAATCTAACTGCTCAACCTGGCTGTGAGAGATTCAAACTAGTAACCAACAAGCTGAAATTGTGCATCATCTGAGTTAAATTTGAATACTTGGCAGGAAGGTGGTACAAGTGTTCCCTGTAAATTAAACTGGAACTTTTTTTTTTTTTTTTAAATTGGATTTTGGAATGCAACATGATTTGAAAAAAAAATGAATAAAATGAACTGAGGTTTTCCAATAATATAATTTTTCCCCAAGGACAATCAACATTTTGAAAGGACATCCTTCAGCTGCTCCTAATTAAGATGCTCTTGTTATGATGACCTGCCTCAGGCAGCTGAGCTCTGCTTGGTCACTAATAATGTCTCAAGCTCTCTTAAAGAAAGAGATCAAGCAGAGCCTCAATGTATTTGCTCATCTACCCTAATTGAGAATGTTCACCCCCTCCATTCACCAGCAACTGAGGTAAGAGTTTGCACGAATACACACATTCTCCTCTGTTGATACTCAAATATTTCCAGCTGTAAAATTCATGCAACCATCAATGGCTTTCATACCTGGTAGCAGTATGCCTGAGGCTAAACACTCCATGACTCGACGCAGGGCTTCTCCTGCCCCAAGAGGTCTGTTACAGGTGGCGATGGCCTTCTCACAGATAAGCTCTAAGGGCTGTAAGAGTACACACACACACATGCAGCACAGGTCAACATGTGAAAATTAAACAGAGACATCAAACTTCTGCAAGACGGAACTGATACAAGCAAATAATTATGTCATAGGGTTAACTCAACTCTCAACGGTAGGTAAATACAGTGAAAGGGAAAGACTCACCCATCCCTTAAGAGGCTCCCAGATGGGATGTCTATTGCACATGTCTCTAAGTATCCTGAGAATGATCACGCAGGACTTGAGCCCATTCACTCGAGCCTGGGAGAGAAAGAGGGACAGAGAAAGGAAAGAGGAAAAGATGGAAGGAGGCAAGACGGAAGATTAAACAAAGAGGGAAGAAGGGAAAAAATTGAGCGCAGGAGCAGTGGTATTTGTGCCAACATGTACAGATAACAGCCTACAGTTATAATGAGGTGATTGTAAGTATCTGTCTAAAACTCTGCCTGTTTAATACACTAAAAATGTAGAATTTCTGAAAGTATTTTTCTTGATTTTTTCTTTGAGTTTTGTCTCTGTCTTCAGAAAATACATACATCCTGAGCTTGCACATTTTTTTTGTCAGTAAGGTAAGTGAGTCGGGAGATAGATGGGGAAGGGTATGGGACGGGAATCAAAGGGAAGCATTGACATACTGTACAGAGCAGGCAGGTTAACATAATAGCCAAAAAGAAAAACAAGTATCAACCATTGCTTTTGTAGCCTTACGATACTTCTTACATTCATCTGTTTTTTTTTTGTTTTTTTTTAGTTCAACATCATTCTGTATAAGGAAAAGGCTAACTTTTTGTAGAATTAACCCTCATTTGATGAGGGAAGATGAAAGCATAAAAACTTAAGTTCATCAGCAGTATTGAATTTCATTATCAGAGAATTGTTTAATAATTCCAATGTACAAATTCGTAAATTTACATCAATAAAAGTGACTATTTTTCCACAAGTTCATCTGTTCTTAATTAGTCTAAAATGAGTGGCCATAATAAGCACCACAGTATTATTATTCTGACAGTGAGTGTATTCCCTCTGGGTGAATCGTCAGGCTACAATAAGCATCGGGCAGGAAGACAGGAAGTGAGTGGGTGCCGACCTGGAACCACTTGGCGTGTCGCAGCGCTGCCAGGGCCAACAGACATCTGTGTCTATCCAGCACCTCCCCCTCCTCCTCCTCAGCCTCCACTCTCTGCGCAGCAGCACCCAACACTGCCACAAAACAATAACAACCCAATATAGAGAACGTAAAACACACACACGTCATGTCTGAGTGTGTGTGTTTAAATCTTGCGTGTGTGAATGTGCGCAGACGCATCTGAATTTCCATGCGAATGCACACATACACACACATATGCATGAATATTTGGTACATACAAGGTGCTTTTCATGCCATAAAGTTGTTCCTCTCCTTGTAGAAAGTGCTCACTCTCTACAATCCACAGATCTGTGATGAATGTTCATAAAATCCTCCTTACTCAATTAAAATGGTGTGTCATTTTCAACACTGTGATCAGTCGGACATGTGTTAACTGCATCACATGTTGACATCCTTAGCACAGAGTAATACAAGATGCACTGACCCTCCTACACATGGATGTGTTGAAATTACACACACTATTAAACAATGATTTAGTAGTTTACATCCATCCAGTCACTGACAAATCAGTGAAAGGGAGAGCAACCAGGGTCAGAAAGAAAGAGACAACTTTGTGGGATGGAGAGCCCCCCACAGACATACACCATACAAATACCTAAGGAGTGTTTGATTTACTGTGTGTGGGCATTATTGAGACATATCCACTCATTTCTTTGTCCCCAGCCAGGTAAATCAATCTCTCCTTCATGTATTTGAGGAGGAATTTATTTATTTTGATCCAGTCTGCACCAGGCAGGAGTCAAAATAGGTGTTTGTTTTTCCTTCTTGATTACTTAAGGTGCACTTGATTTCACAAGCTCATACAGAAATGGTGCTGAGAAAGCAATTCAACAACCTGTCTGGGCAAACACAGAATCAAGCGCTCCTAAAGTAGAACTGGAAAGAAATAAAATCTACAATAGTTTGACCCAGTCTGAGACAAACACAACACAGGAGGGATCAAGGCAGGGTTTAGTTAGAGCATTGTGGTTGGTAAAAGAGGAGCATTCCTATGCTTTTAAGTGTAAGCATTTGATTCATGCTGCCCAACACACCAGGCTGGTTGAGTTACTCCATTCTCGAGAAAGAGCATCAGGTCTAAATAATGATATGCAAGGCAAGCTGAATCAAACGCAGCTATATATGAATGAGTGCGGTTACATGGGGTTTCCAAAGAGGGTTTATTATGTGCGGAACCAACTGGAAGTGAAATAAAACAAACTAAAGAGCCCCTTTGCGTGTCTATGAAAACACATCTAAGTACATCATTTCCTCATCACTCTCCCGTAAAGAGAAAACCTTCCCTCAAGAGGCATTTAGTTGAAATGTCAAATGTGTCTAAAGTGTATCTTCATAGCAGCAGCACGACAACATCTATCTCACATGATCTCTGAACTCATCTGGCCATTATATTAGCGTAGCTCTTCCTCTGTCTAAGTGTGCTTTTGTGTGACGTATAATGCAGTATCTCAAGGTTTGTCAGAGGGGTCCCAGTTGCGTGTGGGACCACTCTGCTGATAGTGGATCGTCTTTCTCCTCTCGCTTGTCCTCCCACTGTCTCTTATGCTCTGCTGGCTGCTCTCTCACTCAGCAGTCTTCTTTTATCATTATCTCCGTCTGTGTTACAGACGCCGTCTTCTCCCTCAGTCTCATTTTTAAAAATTCCCTTTGCTATCGTGTCTCCTCTAATTTATTGTCACAGCACCCTTCCTCCCTCTGTGACCACACGAAGAAGCCAGCCATATCTGAGCTTAAAGAGCACCCATTCATGCAATGTACTGTATGTGATACATGTACAAATTTTATAAAATATTTGAAATGTATAACATCCTAATGCACATAGTGACTGATTAAAGTGGCAGATGAAATTACCAAGCACCATTTTAAATCAATATATCAACTGCCCGATCAAACCAAGAGGTTGTATTGATCCATGTAATAGCACTAAAATAGCCAGAGCTTACTGAAACACACATGAGAATCCGAAAGCAATAATTGACTTGCATGTCTTTAGATTTATGAACATGTCAGAGATATGAACTCTCTAATATGTTGAGAATGAAGTTCTGACCAGGCAATAGCAGCCATAGTTTTAATGCACAGATGGTACTTGTGCCTGTGTGTGTGTGTGTGTGTTAATGTTTAAGGTTATTAAAGTCTGCCTTTTTACGATGTGATCCTATTAGACACGCTGGCTCTCATCCCTCAACCTCCCTTGGTGACTGATGAAATCTGAGCAATTAGGCACCCAGTGTGACAGGTATCTTTAGCTGTCAGGTACAAAATATGACTGTGTGTACATGTCTCCTCTTTGTGGTTGGGTGAACGTGTGTGCATGCCTGCATGGTCTTCTTGGTGTGTGTGAGAGAGAAAATACGAGCGGCCCTGTCTGTCTTGCTGCGGCACTTGGCATGATGTACGGCTGACCTCCGTGCTATCTCTCATCTCTCTCTGAGACCTGAGTGTCTAGTTGGACAGGAGCCACAGGATGGATGGGCAGCTTGCTACTACTCGGTTATTGATTTCGCTGGCGTGCTGGCCTTGCTTCCCTGTCCCACCTCCCACAACCAATTATAACCAGTTCCTGTTATCCATGAAGACTGGGGGGTGGGATGGGGAGGGAAGGTTGCTATTACACTAGATGTTTTGACTGTGTTGACTGTTAAAAAACTGATAAAAAATTCACAAAATCCATCAATCATAAATGTGTGATATGGGTTACAAACATTAGCTGAGTATCTGTGTTGAGAAAGAGGAAAAAACTGCAACTTGTTTGTTTTCCTATATGTCTGTGTTCCTACCTTGCCCATTCTTCTTCTCCTGTTCCTCCTCGTCTTCCTCCACTTCCTCCTCCTGCTCCTCCACTTCCTCCTCCTTGTCCTCCTCTCCTTCCTCCCCATCGACCACCTCTTCCTCCTCCTCCTCCTCTTCCTCCTCCTCCTCCTCTTCTTCTTCCTCATCTTCCCTCATGGCCGGTGAGGTGAGGGTAATCTTCAGTGTGAGTTGGGGCTCTGTTGTAGTTCGTACCAAGATGGCCGCCTCGGGCAAGGAGCTTGTGACCTCATATTTCTCTTCCGTCAGCTTCTGTCATGTGTCAAGCAGATATAACTAGATGGTCAGAGGTTAAGGTCACAACATGACTTGGTATAAATGAAAAAGCAGAGTAAAATATAGTTCAGCTTGCTGCTTATTCCAGATGCTGTATAACATCACCAGGTTGACAAGAGAAATATGAAGCGAGTAATGTGCATGAAAAACACAGAATAGCCCTGCAGATACCTCAGTTTCAGGAGTGTTTTGGTCCACAGTACGTTACTGAAATCCTCAATTAGAATAAAACTTTGAAATGTGAAAAGTATCTCTACCTTGCTTGTCCACTCTTCTTAATATCTTAAAACAAGCAACAGTAATTAGGTACAATAACCAAACCTAACAAAGAAAACATCTGTCATATCATCAAATAAACAAAATGCATTACATAAACAATTTATGAGGAGCTGTGAGATGCGTGCAATGAAGAGAGGGGGGAAAAAATCATTTGATGTGAAAGATGAAAGCTGGTACAAACTCTAATCCCCCATGTGAATTTTAGACACATTGTAATGATCTTGTGTGATTGTTTTTATGCGTCTACCTCTAATGTTTCTCGGTGTCGCACATCCATTTGTGAAATTGTCTATCTGTGTGTATCCACTACTTCATTCAGCGCCCGTTCTGAAGGAATCTATTACTGCTGACCTCTGTGGTCAGGACTAAGAGGCGCTGATGATGATAATTAATTCATGTCACTATACACAGCAACTACAACTGCTCCTAGACACACATAAAAATGTATGTGATAATAACCCTCACATAACAGAAATGACATTGACACAAATGAACACACATCAATGCATATATTGACCCACAAGCAAAACAGGTACACACGCACACACACAAATGGATGACTATAAATATTTAATTAACAGAGGAAGTGAACTAAAACATAGAAAGCATTTGATGTATTTCAAGGGTATGTACTGTACAGTATATGCATGGTTGTTTCTCTTGTACCTATATTAGCATATGCTGCTTGTGCTTTATAAGAAAGTGGATTGTGTTTGTGTATGTGTGTGCACAAAAAAGATGGTCTTCTCAAGTTTCATTACTTATATTAGGGCTTGGACTTGATTTTGGGTTAAAGTTAGGTTTAGGTTGAGATTGGGGTAAAGTGTGTAGCTATTACAGTTAGGGGTAGAGTAAGCATGCAGGAAATTAATCCAAGTCAGTGCGATGTCCTCCTAAGTACCAAAAACAAGTGAGTGTGTGTGTGTGTGGGTTTCCGACACGGCTTAAGTGAGCAGTGAGTCGCTGAGGGCCCATCTACATTCCATTTGGCTCTGAAGAGAAAATCAGAATCTCTAGTCACTGGGCCGAGACATGAGATTACCTCTCTGCCCCCACACACAAACACACACACACATGCGCGTATATACACAGCAATGAGAGTTGGCAAACTCAGGAAGAAACAGTCGTAAAATGTGGGAGCTTATCCAAAATGCTTACTTTCTGACATTGGAGAGGATTGTGATATAAAAAGGGTACTTTCTTGGATTAAATTTAGCAAACATCATGTAACTGAAGATTTAATGCGAGGCTAAAATGCAAATGCGAGTTAATGTCATTGCCATGATTGTTGTTGCTGAATATGTACAGTATGAGAAAAAAACACAGGACAGAGACCAAGAAGCAGCTTTATATATGTTTGTGTGTGGTCTCTGTGTGTGTGTCTCTAACCTCAATCTGTGTGGGTAAATTGTGACAGACAGTGTCCAGCAGTGTCTGTGTGGGTTTGTCTCTGCACATCAGCACCAGCTCCAGGTCCATGTCGCCTTTGATCAGGAGGCCTTTGGCCACCAAGCCGATTCTCATCACTCCACACAGCACTCCACCACTGCTGGGCTCCCTATTTATAAAGAAAAATACATTTCTATCATGTTTTCTGTGGACATTCTGTGAACGTTTCAATTTACAACAAAAAGTGTTACTACATTGCTTTCTTCAATATAAGTTTGTATACATTGGGAATTAATTAAATATTGTGGAAAGTCAAAAGTCTAATAAATAACTCTGCAAGCAAAAGTTGATTTCAAGTTGATTTTGTCAAATGTGTCCAATCAAAAATAGTTTCCTACTTCTTTTGGCAAACACAATAGCAGAACATAAAATAAACAATAATTCATTATTCATCAATATTTTATGTAGTCTTTGGCAAGTAGCTGTGAGATTTAACTGAATAAAGTCCAAGATGCCACTTAGCATTGCAAAATAAGATCCGACAGGGCAATTAAAAGTCCTAATGAGAAGTAGTGAACCCTTAATAAAAGGATTTATGAAGATCGTCAACCATGGAAACTGTGCCCAGAGGTTGTCAAGCGGTTAAGTCATTTCCTCTGGAGCTATACATGCGTCTGAGGCCCAGGAATGACTCCTTACTGGCTAAAGCTTCTCAAATGAGAATATTAGTTACTTTCCCTTGCTTTATATGATTGTAACAGGATGTTGTGTTTTATAGACTAAATAATAAATCCAATTATTGAAATGACAAACTATTGGGAGATTAATTAATGTAAACACACATTTATTGTTTATGCAGTACGTGTCACGCCCATCCCACCTGTAGCTGTCACTGCATTCCTCCGTTTCATCGCTGGGCTCATCTCCGGGATCATCCTCCTCTGTGCTATCTGCTGGTTTGCTGTCGACCTGGGTGTGGACATCGCCACTGCTTTTATCCAGCCAATCAGAAACGTGTTTGAGTGCGCCCTCGACATTGGACACCAGCGTCTGAACGGCCTCCAGGTCGTGAGAAGAGGGGTAGATGGTGGAGTGTTTCGCCATGACGTGGCGGTCATCGTTACTAAAGGAGCGGAAGGACCTCTGAAAGGTAAAAGAGTATGAGAAATAAACAAGTTATAAATAATATTTTTTTCAGCTTTAAACTAACTGGAAACACTCATGGGGATGCACTCATACACAAACACGCTCACCTACTCTATTCCTACAGGAACGGCACCAGTGGAGAGAGGCATTCAACAACAGATTGATGTTTAATCCATCAAATTGAGCACTGGTCTCCCTGTTGGGGGACTAACTTCTCCCTAACACACACGCAAAATTTTATCATGAAACACCCACATTCGCTTGCAACACTATGTATCTCTTTTACAGGAGAGGAATCAATTCTTTACTCTGTGACAGCTCCCATTTAACAGCTCTGACCCTGTCACACAGCAGCCAGGAATTCATCTGACCATCATCCTCATATTCTCTCCACCTGTCTAAATTCAATCAGACATTCTAGCCTTGGGAATTCATATCAGCTCTTCGGTCTCCCTCATTTTTCCCCCCCTTCTTTCTCTTTGGCATGTATCAGGAGGAAAACCATGAGAGGAGGCGATCAGGTGGGAGACATCAAACATAGGTAGCACAGAGGAGAGAAAACAACAGAATAACTGAAAAGGAAGGCTATAGAAGAGCGCAGCAAAGTTGGGCTGTGGGAATAGTACAGAATCTTCAAAAAGGGAAAAAAGGATGAAACATTGTTGTTGGAGGGGAGGTTGAATTCAAAGATGAATTCTTCCATTCATTAAGAAATGAAGGAGAGGAGCAGCTGTAGCTTAGGCTTTTGTGATTCCCACCCTGCAATTAATACCACCCAGATGGGTCCCTGTATTTATGTGCACTTATATGACAAAGCCTTGTAAATTGCACGTCAACTGCCTGCATCTTTTCATGTGTCACAGCATTTCAGTGGGTGGTTGTTTATGTGGCTAAATGTTAAACCTTTTGTAATGGAAAACCAAAGTAATTATTTAAACATTTGATCATTAGGTATTAACTAATCTCATTTAAATGTAACACTAAGACAGCAGGGAACTTACTCTGAATGGCAATGTAGGGAACAGATGATGATGTAACCCTTTGAAAGTATAATTACATTTAGAATGCATTACAATTTATTATCATAGCATTTGCTGCAATACACATAACGTAAATTCTCTGGAGCAACTATATAATTAATAACAGAAATACCCTACAACAGATAATGAATAAATTACAATGGCTTTCATAACACGTGGGTTCATATTAATTTCTCTGTGCTTTTAATGGCTTGCAGCAAGACCGCTTCTATGGTGCTTCTAATTTTCTTTCACCTCATTTTCCTTCACTATTGGACTTAACTTTTGAGTTATTCTTTAAGACGCTGCTGCCTTTATTGCTGTAGTTCAGTTATGGACTTTTTTATTCCTTTCCTCACTTTCTCTCTTTGTCACGTTTTCTTCTTTGCTGTCTTTCTTTCTTCCTTTCCCCCCCCCCAGAAATATAATGAGAGACAATTAAGATTACAAGTTGCACTGTTGTTTACTGTATATTGTCACTTGGCGACCTGATTCTGAAGGAAAAGGGTTCATTTTTAATCATTAGAGGTTATCACGCTACACTGGGGAGCCTGAGGTGCATAACCCAGTTCAACATGAGGAGGCTGCTCTCAACAAGCTGCAAAGTAGACCTGCTTATCTCACGGACACACATTTCCTTTTATTCACTACACACACACATCTACTCAAAGAGAAACACACCCCCCCACTCTACACACACACACACACACACAAACACACACACACACACACAGCAAAGATGACCTTTTCGGAGTGCTATGGATAGTGTAGCTTGAGCGCTACTATCAATCCACTCAAATTCCAAGGACCACCTGCGTATACACACATGCGCCCACACACACACACACACACACACACACACACACAAACACACACAAACACACACACACACACACACACACACACACACACACACACACACACACACACACACACACACACTTCATCCCATTTCTAATTGAACTGGTGACATTCTCTTTCACCAGAGTGAAAGAGATAAAGCCATTAACAGAACGGAGGACAAGCACTGCACAATAACTGCAGCCTCACAGCCTGTTAGCTCAAACATTTGGCAGGGGTACATGCTGCATTCCCACTGGAACCAAAAACTGCAACTCTCCAACACAAAGCAAACTGCAGAGGCACAAAGTGAAATTAGGTACCTTGAAAGAGTATTAAAACTTCTATGAAATCTAGTTTCTTCTTTCTTCTCCGTGACATGCATGGCTTCATTTGACATTTTCAGGCAATAAATACTTTGGTGTGCCTTGAAATGCTGTTTTCAATAGATCTTCTTTAGTGTAATGAGGCATCTGCCAAAAATATTAAGCCTCCTCGTTTTTTAGCCTGAGGTGACAGCTGCAGCATTCACCAGGACTGAAAAAAAATCAGTCAATACAGCTTGTGTTGTACTTTTAATGCAAAGCTCAAATGTAAAAATTGATTGAGTGACAGAAAATGAATCAACAACAATTTTGATGGATTGATAAAGAACTAAAGTATGAGCATTTCCTGCTTTTCTTTGTCTTATATAAGTGGACTGTTAGTCAAACAAAATGAAAGCAATTTGATCATGTGTTTTTCACAAATGTATGACTGTTTAGAAAAAAAAGGTCAGATAAATAAAAAAAATTAATAGTAAATCAACATTAGGAAAAATCCCAGTATTATCACCAAACTGAGCATAAGAGAAAATGTTATATTTTGTCTTAATAATCCCCTGCAGTTACATTTTAAGCCATAAAAAAATGTTTGCTCTGAATAATGATATGGTTATTACCCACAAACAAACAAAAAAGTCAATTCAGTTTGATCATCTCTTGACAAAAAATGTCTCCTACTTCACGATGAAGTCCAAGTTCAAGTTTCGTCTTCACACTAAACAGGAAATGGCTTCAGAACTAGTTGTGATATCACAACCACAACAGCCTGGTGTCAAACTCTGTACAGTGACACTTCAACATTCATTTGAAGAAACAAGAAAAACTGTAGTAGAGGGGGACTTGAATATATCATATGTGTATTTGTGTATCATTGTATCAAGCAGTGTTTAACACACCAACAGTCGCAACTTTTATGAGCCGTTGCTAATGGGAGCTACTGCAGCTATAAACCACACTGAGAGGAGACTGTCTGTATCACACGTGTGTGTCGGTATTACTCGACCATGGGGGAGTTGCTGCCTGGTCACTCTGATCTCCATGTAAATCAGACCAGTTAAGGAGGACTCACTGACAGGAATCGACTCCCGAGGCTAGCGTGTGACCAGATAATGTTGCAGACATTTAGACAAGACCCAGGATAGGAGAATAGAAAAAGGCTGAAAATAAAATTAATGGTTACCGTAAAAAAAAAATCAAACCCCTCTTGAAATGAAATGAAAACAATCAATACTTCTTGCTGCAAATTAATTAAGGAGAAAACATAAAAATATTCTTCAGTGGGATTCCCTACTCAGTCCAGGTTCACAGGTTGGTTAAAGTAGTCTTTAAAAACAGCTCAATAAATTACTGACAATGAAAAATACATCACTATGTGTGTATTAGTGCTACCCATTTGATGCTGTAAGTGCTCCGTGTTGAAGCACCTTAAGTCACTCTCGTACCCTCTTCACATCCTGATTACTGTTATCTTCTAGCAAAATAATGGCACAGTGGTCTGGCACACCATCAATGAAAAACTCCCACACACACACACACTCAATCTGTTGGAGACTAATGTGGTCATCCTTGAGTTCACCCTGACGGACACACAACCCGCAGGTCGTTCACACAATATGTTCTCACTGTCCAAGGGGGCATTTGTGAGTGTAACTGATGGTTAAGTCATAAAGGATCTCTATTAAGATGTCTGCAACAACCCCCGGTGTCACCAACACAGTACAATACTGTTTCAAAAATCTGACCTAAAGTTGATGCTTAGAAGTGTTATGGCTGTTATGACCAAAGTTATGGCTCTGAATTTAATAAAGAACACAAAGATCTAGTTTTTAAATACCCCAGCATCGACACTGCTAAGTTTGCCAAGGCAGGAAACGCGATCGATCAGAGAAGTTGTAAACAAGCCAACAGTTTAGTCAGATCACCTAAAGCAATTTATTCAGTGGTGAATGTTAAAGTAAGCACAAATGTCATTAATAATCTCCCAAATAAATCTGGCTAACCTGAGGGTTTGTTTAAAACCTCTATGATCGTCTGATGTTTTTAAGCCTGTCAGGCTACTTTACAGCTGGGTGCCAAGATAGCATCAATTAACTTGGTGAGTGTAATACTCATTCATTGAACACTAAAATAACAACAGAATTATCCTTTAATATGTGGGCAAAAATAGACATAATTGCTTTAAAGCAAGATAAATAAAACATTTTTAACATCAACCTCCTACTAGGCTGTTTTATCTCTACTTTTTCCTTCCTAAGTTCATTCCAGGTCAGATGGTAAACTTAGCATAAATTTAACAGGAGACATACAAAATCTAATAAGAGGGGGAAAAAAGCATTCTTGTCTGACATTCTTCAAACCTAGAAAGGAATCAGAAAAAAACGCAGCAGCACACATACAACGAACATGCGCTCTGCATATGTATGTGAATATACCTTCATATGCCTTTGTTGCATAGTGCTTTTAGACCACACACTACCCAATTACACTCCATTTCACGCTCCAGTGAGGCCAACTGGCTGGCAGGTCTATGTTACATAACCACATTAAACAGCTTTTACAACTCGCTGTGTACTAAACTACTGTGCACATGCACACCAGCAAAAGAAAACGCTGCACATGTACGCATGCAAAAATCCTACAAATATGTTAATACAAGCTCTAAACATGAAAATGCTCAATGACATGTGCACGTAAAACCCAATACAATCAATTACACACACAATCTTGCACAAACACACACATCCATTACTTCCATCACTTCCACCCATCACACCCCATTCTGTCCTTAATGCCCTGCAGGAAAACCATTTCAGTTCAAGGTGCTGTGGTTTAGACACGCAGCCTGTCAGTAGCGGCTACTTCACTTTAGAAGCAGCAGAATCAAATGTCTTTCCTCTCTGTTGCCGCCTGTCTCTTTCAGGCTCTTCCTGTCTCATCCTGTCTCTCTGTAACCATCTACTATAAATTACACGACCCGATGCCAAGGACAAGCCTCACTGGAACAATATAAGCTGTGATTGGAGAGACACTTGATATGTGTATCTTTGTTAAAATCTCTCTATTACCTTTTATTTTTAGAGCAGCATTTAAGACCATTGTACTGTGTGTGTGTGTGCCTGCATGTGTAGGCAGTGTGACGAGGTGTTTGTGTGCTCTTATTCTTAATAAGTCATGTGCCCAAAGTGCATGCTGACAGAACACACTCCTGGATATTGGCAAGAAAGAACAAGAGATGAGATGGAGGAGTGGGAAAAGCCTTTGAAAGTAAGCAAACAAGCGTGACGAAAGCTGAGAGATCGACAGCTGAGGAGATGCAGGGAGGTAAAGACAAACTGAATTTTTATATTTTCAGCCAGCTACAGTAAAAACAGAGACCTGTTTACACTGAGGGTGACAACACAAGCCAATATAACCTCATAGTAAAATCCAGAAAAACAAATCGCTACCCATGCATACCGCAGACAAACTCTTTCTCTCAGCGGTGTTTGAAAAAAACGTCACATCTCTTTAGACCAACATAAAACCGAGAGGAGTTGAAGGAGAAAAGAACGTTTCAAAAACATCAAAAATTGGTTGGGAGTGAAGGGATGAGCAACGCTGAAAAAAAAACAAAAAATAACCCAGTGTCTTCTCTGTAACATCCAGCAGCCTCAGGGAGATTGCATTAAAAATTCATCCTGTGATTTATCTGCGCTCTGCTTGGCAGGCTGGCCTGCCATACTCCACCATCCAGTTTTATTGTGCTCTCTCGCTCTCACTGTCTTTCAAATTACCACATGTGCACAGTCACACACACATGGACAGGATAGCAGGGTCCACATACATTAAATATGTGAGCTAAATCGCTTTCATGACAGAGATCTGGCAGCAAAACAACACAGGACTTCTTAACTGTCCTGATAAAGACGGGATAAAAATGTGATACATGGAAAACTAAAAGAATATAATACCAGGCAATAGAAAACAGCTCATCAATATCACTATCTACTACCCTTCTGTGTTATTTCATTAAACATCTGCTGTAATCAATTAAGCTTAAAAGATGGCCTCCCAAAAAACATTACCCAGCGTACTTTGCACTAAAGATTGAGATTTCATTTATCTGCTTCCTGTGCTTCCAGTAATGTGTCAGCGTAGTTTAAAAGGTTTATGGTGTGCCTATAAAATATTACGATTGGACTGCTAAAAGCAGATGAGCTGACTTCGCACTGTCACTGTGCATACTATTACAGTATTGAACAGGGCATGTGTACATGAGGGAAATACCAGAATACACTCAAATAAACATATAATGGTGTATATGGAAGAAAATGAAAATGTTCTAATAAAAGTGTTTTACTGTTTCAACAAAATGCTTTCTTTTACAGGTTTTTTAATTTTATACAAATTTCCAAGGACATTTCTGTATAATTTCCAGGTATTTAAAAGCTAGCTTGCTGGAAATTTTGCAAAACATTTGGTACAAATTATGAGAAAAAAGTGTTAAACTGTCCACTTAGTTTATTTGTTATTGAATTATTGATCATTTAAATTCAATACTTAATTTTCAGTGTTTTGCTCTCTGTGTCACATATCAACATATCTGTAAAGTGCTACTGATATAGTTTTTCATTAAGAAACAATACAATATGCTAATATAACATTTGTCATACAAAACTACAAACTGGAAACTGAGAATTCTTTTGTCAGTCAAAAAGTATTTAACAATGTAATTTACGTTAATTAATAAAATAATTAATTAATTAATAATTTCATTTATTTTACAAATGTACAACTATGCGTCAATCTGAATATATTGAATAGCCAACTAAACACTTTCCCTCCCTAATTTTCTAATTCCTAAACATTATTTGTTAAATATCTGCAAATTACACAAATTAGTATCAAATTAAAAGGACCTGTAATGAAAAGCTTTAGTTTTTTAAGGCAATTAATTAAGTCTTTTAATAACTGTAGAATAAAGACAGTGTAAAGATGAGTGTTTCACATTCAGTCTAAGAAGTAGAGCTGAAACCACAAAAAATGCTAAAAGTTTCCGCTTAGCAAGTCCCGCAAAGCCTCCTCCAGAAATTGAGGAGTGAACTAATGATGACATGCACAAGGACCAAGCTATACAACACACTAGACAGATACAATATAATCAACCAAGAGTGCGTGTATGTGTGTGCGTGAAAAAAGAGGGAATGAGGATGTAGACAAATACTGCGGTGCATGTGTATTCATTAAATTCAGAAAGCTCAGAGAAAAGTCGATAAAGAAGCTGTTTGGTGTATTGTGCGGTTTACGTGGTGACACCCTCACCAAGGTCACCCACAGGATTTGCTGCATCACCATAACTCAAGACTAATCACAGCACTGTGTTTGCAACCTATAGACACACACACACACAAACACAAACACACAAACACACACACACGCATGCACTAGTCTCATTACCCTTGGTTATTTATGAGCTCAAACCATGTGCCCTCTTCTGCAATGTCCAACCTCAGCACCTTCAGCAACATCTCTTTCTCTTTCAATTCATCTCAAACATTGAATTTCCTCTTCCCATCCCCCCTTTTCTTTCTCCTCTCCTCTCCTTCACCCATCCCCTACCAACCACTCTTATCCCATTCCCCTCCTTTTTTTACTCATTTTTCCTCTTTCATCCTCTTGTTCTAGTTTTTAATAATTCATCTTCTGCACTGCTCCCCCCTTGGGGAAAAGCTCCCACTGTCACAGGCCAAGACCATTAATCAATCCCTCGTTTCTTTTCCTCACTCTCTCTCTCTCTCTCTCTCTTCCTCTCTCTGCTCTCAACCTCTCTTCTCTCCTTCATTTCTCCGCTCTAAACTTCTCTTTTTGCTTTCCGTATCCTTTCTGCTTTTCGTCTCTCATGTTTCTGTCCATCATTTATGTTTTTACGGTCTTATCTGCCCCCACTTCTCAGTCTCTCCTTCCACTGCTCTCTTTGATCTTTTCAGCCGTCCTCTCCTCCTCCTAAACACAGTAGTTCTTTTCACCCCATCATCTTCCAACCGTGACACGCCTCTTGCGCTGTTACGTAAGGAGCGAACCTCATTTCTACACTCATTTAGCATTAGTGATTATTCAACAGTGACCACTGAAAATTAATCACCTGTCCTTATTTAACATCAACAAATAAATACAGGATGGATATAACTAGTCAGTCCATTACTAGTTCTCCAACTATGGGTAGAAAACCTCATGAGCAACCAGTAGTAATCACACTAATTTTCCATTTTTTCCTTTATCACTCTCTTACTTACACCATCACCCTCAATGTTATAGTCTTCCTTTGTTACCTATCAATTGTTCATCATATTCTTAAGCTCCTCTGTCTCCTTCATTCTTCTGTCTTTTCCTTCTCTTTTTTTCCAATGACCATGTATATTGCTTATACAGTAGCACTCATCACCCTCTCTACTCCCCAAAACACAAAGGCATACACTCCTGCATGCAACAGATATTTGTCGCTCATATCTTGCACAAGCACTCTGTTGCTATGTCTAGAAATAGTTATCAGATTGAACTCTTACACCCTCCAGTCTGGATACTGTTTCCTTTGCTCTGATGTGGATAATCCACTGGCATTCACCTGCACAACTAAACACAAGCACACGCACACACACACAGAACAGAACCCACAGTGCAGAGTGTATATATGAGTGTATCTTACCATGCCTGCAGGAGGAGTGGTTGCACTTTTCCTTCCTTCTGACACCCGCCTCTTGATTCGCTGGGCGTGTGGTGTGGTGCAGAAGCAAGGTTACCGGTCAGGATGTTGCTGTCACACCTTTTCTGCTCCTCATGTGCTTCTGTCACTCTGGCCACCGCTCTACGAGAGGTTGTATTTCTAAGAGATGGAGAAACGCAGGGAGTCACAAATAAGAAGAGATTAGTGTCTCATCAATAATGGAGAGAGGTGTCATGGGAAAAAACGAAATTGTTGCTTCTTCTTTACCAAATAAAAAACACAAAAGTGAAGAAATGTACAATTAAAAAAAATACACTCAACCTTTATCTGTTTAACCTTGTAGAAGTCAATTCAATCCATTCCTTCATTTGCCCTTGTAACACTCAACTTTGACACACACACAATTTTTCTCAGCAGGGGTGCAGTACCCGTCCTTGAGCAAAAGATCTAACAGAATGGCTTATCAACCCATGTGGAGATAGACATGTGGGGACACACACATACAGACACACAAACACAGACACACACACAGACACACACACACACACAGGCCTTCATTCATTTTTCATGAGCTGGCAGGGATCTGAGCGAGGGGGATGTAATACAAACATGTACTTGTTTTCATACACTGGGTTACACACCCAAGCCTAACACACCTTCCTCTGCTCTCTCTCTCTCACACAAACACACACACACACACACACACATGGATGCAAACTAGTTGGCAGACTACATGTGAACTGCATTTCATTTGTTTAAAGGAGAACGCTGTCATAGTAAGCCTCAAAGTGAATCCATATCTGTAGAATCTCGAATGTGCAGTGACATTTCCAATCCCCCTCTGCAGAGAAAATAATGATGAAATTGTGTGGAAAATAAATACTATGGGATTTTTGTGTTACTCTAAAACACAGTGTTTTTCTGTAAAGCACTTCCAATTCACCCCATGATGATCACTCGAGAGGGGGACAGACAGGAAACAAATGACAATGTTTAGTGACAAGTGAGCAAAGGACCACTGGGCTACAAAGTGCTCCCTCCAACACAATGTGAGACCTTATCATTTCCTGTCTTTTATTCCTTTCAGTGGAAAAAAAAACCGGAGATAACAGTGATTAAATGTTTTTTGAATACTTAAAAAAAGATGTAGAGGCTCTATAAAAACAGAACATAACCCTATGAAACCCTAATCACCTAATAAACCATATATCTTATGATGATTTTACAAAAAAAAAGTTTTAGTCCATTGTGACTTTTATCTTTGGCTCTCAGGACTCTGCGATGTAAATCAAACACATGGTGTTGCTATGAAAACATAGGCTAGTTTTATCAGTGCGGAGTATGTTGAGGTGAACAGATACACAACGTTCCTATTCACAACATGAAATGTCAACAGTATCCCCACTGACAGTACACAGACACATCTGGTCACACTCAAACCAGAGCAAAGACATTTATAGAGCTGTGTATATCTGTGTGTGTGTGTGTGTGTGTGTGTGTGTGTGTGTGTGTGTGTGTGTATGTGTGTGTGTGTGTGTGTGTGTATGTGTGTGTGTGTGTGTGTGTGTGTATGTGTGTGTGTATGTGTATGTACAAGTATGTCTGTTAGTTCCATTGACAAGGACAAAAATATATTATTTCACAAGCCTTTTTCCATGATGAACGAAACATAATGACAAAAATAAAACACAAAACTGATTGACTTTCTATTACAGTTGGAAAAAAAAAATCAAGACAAAATGTGATCTACGTAAAACTGAAATATAATGATGACAAGAATGGGCCATGGTAAGAAAAATATACTGATATTTCATTTTTTTGTTTTTGTGTATTAAAAAATGACTTCAGCAAGATAGAACATATCAAATGTTTTTAATGACTAGATTTGACTAAAATTATGAGTAAATCTGACTTTTGATGCCAGTCTAATGACTGGATTTCACTGTAATTTGCAAACCAAATACTGACATTAATCGGGCACAATCCAGGTGAGTACACATTAATCTATTGAAGTCCACCACAGACACCAGATTTTATCTCTGTGATGTTACTTATTGCCTTCCCACACAGAACTATCACTGGTAAATGTCTATTTTATGTACTCTATAATGTGCAGACTATCTCCTTGTCTTGACATTATATCCATGGCTCTATCTGGATGCTGTCAGAGGACAAAGAAGATAAACACACATGTGATTGTTAGTCTTTCCAGGAGTAGACCTGCTGGTGGATTAAACTGTGATGATGCTCCAGCCTCTCAGTTAAAGCTTACTGGGATCCGGGGGAGAACGAGAATAAGAGACGGAGAGCGGAGAGAAGGAGAGAAGTAGCGAGCAGTTGGAGAGAAGAGAGAAAAATGGAGAGAATTGGAAATGAACATGAACGAGAGCAAGTAGGACAAGGGGAGCGGGGCGAAAGAGGCAAAGGGTGAAGTTATAAGAAGAATACAAAGTGGTGCGAGGGGGCAGAGGGGAATCGGATAAACAACAACGCCAGATATTGAGCTGGCCCCTCAGGCAAACAAACTCCACCAGAGGCTGCTCCTCATTTTCTCTCAAGCTCTCCCTCTCTAAGCCCCTAGCCGCTGGCCTGCAACACTGACAATTACCTCCTCTACACACCTGGCAGCGACAGCGTCTGTGTCGGTGCACTTGTGTTTTGCCAGTTACATTATAGCCAACACTCCTTGCGGGAAGGGAAGGGGGGCGGGGGGGGTAAGCTCTCTTCCAACATGGCTTGGCCACTTAGGATTGTATGCACATGATTAGAGTGCATGCGCGTAGACACAAACACCCTGCCAAGAAGGATAATACCAACGTGCCAGCCTCCATTCGATTCTCATTATCAGAGCAATTCAGTGACAAACAACAACACCCATTCTCCCCCTTTGTTTCTCTCACATGCCACTCTCCTTTTCATCTTTAATCTAAATCAAATGTAGAAAAATACAGTCATATATTATGGTTTCAAAATATAAAAAGACAAAAACAGAGGGAGCGTGCTGTTTGAGTCAAAGTTTAAATGAAGCCCTGAATCTTCAAAACAACAATATGTGGCCTACAGTGAACCCACCTTCACTGTCTCCACTGAGACTGAGGGTGTTTGAGGGGACTTTGTTTTCACATGCGTTGCTGTGTGTTGACTGTTCATACTGTATCTGTCTGTTTATTCATAAATCCTCCAGAGGCTTTCTCTTCTGTGGGCTCATCCTGACCAATTATTACATTTCTCTCTGCATCCACGCTCATCCATCGCCTTTTCGTATACCTCCCACCACTATCCAGAATCCATTTTCCTTCTTCTGTCTAATTCACACCATCCTGGTGAGTCATTAATATGTGATTGTGTGTTTTTCTCCAGAGAAAGAGAGAAGAAAATAGGGGAAAAGCTGGCAGAGCCCTTCCTCATTAACGCTGGTGGTGGCTCATGGACATTAGCATGTGCACACACACATGCACAGATTTTGCACATGGCACACACACAGGCATGCGCAGAGGCCCCGTCTTCTTCACCTCAATTTGGTGTCGTAGTTATTGAATATATTTCTGCAAGAAGTTTATGCATAAGAGAAAACACACACACACCTGTGCTGTGTCCTCACAGCGCCAAGAGTTGGTGATTACATCCTGTTTTCCCTACAGAGATGAAAGGAATCAGGCAGAGGATAATAAACGAGGGATGGGAACTGATTGAAAGATGAAGGAGAGATACCAGCGTTGGAGAATTTGCTGAGATGGCTCTGAGCAGCAATTTACACCTTTCTCATCTGATAACCATCAAATAAGATGAGCAGTGCAAGAGACAGAGCGAAGGGAGACAGAGGATTGACAAAAGCCAGAGAAAAAGAGAGAGTGCTAATTAGTGTTGGCGGAGCTGCTTTTCACAATGTATTCCCTTTTAGAATTTAGATTATCTGCTTAATACTGAAATCAGATTATCAGACTTTTTGGATAATTCTGCTTTTGAACTCCACAAAATGCTGTTGACTCAATAATGTCAAATCACAGCGGCGCAGTTAGAGGTGAAATATTTCATCTATCAAGTGCCAGCAGGATTCCAAAATTCAAGATGGGCTGTCATTATTTAAGCACTGAAAGGACCTCTAGTTAGCAGGTTACATGCCAGAATCTCTGGAGGAGAAACCCCAACTTTACAGCCACAACCAAAATTTACTGGCATTTTATAAAATTATAAATTATAAAACAAAAAAATGAGTATCGTTTTTTATTCTAGGGAGTTTAAGAGAACTGGAAAACTAATGATCTGTTATAAAATGTTTTTGTAATGGAGAAAGCTTTGGGCCCTGTTTCAGGAAAAAGCCTTTTGACACTGTTTTGGAATACTGTCTCCAGACACAATACTGATTTACTTTATACAAGCTCTCATCAATCTGTTTATTTTATATCTACTCTAAATAGCTATGGCTGTAATAGGCTTAAAAGACGTGTAATTTACTTACACATTTGTGTATTACTGTAGTTCCAGCTCTTGCTCTGCTGTCATCCTCCTTTTTCCTCTGAACCGACAACTGTAGAGGCATTTCTGTGTGCTCGAGTGGAGAAATGAATCTAATCTTTTGCAAAGAAGCGAGCAGGTGTATATATGGGTGATATTTCTGGTGGTTAAACCTGGTGTGTTATTCTGAGGTTAGAGCAGGACTGTTGATTTTTCTCTCACCTGGCTATTCCTAGTAAAATTATTTTTGGCCTTATGAATGCTTAGCTTACCAACGCTATTTCTGACCCATCATGTTCAAACATTCATTATATACCTGAAAGGCTATTTCAGTGTGTAGGCAGACTGTATGTTATATCAATATGGACTTGTGTGACTATTTGTGTGTGTGTGCGTGTGTGTGTGTGTGTGTCAGTGTCTGTGGCTCCAGGGTTATTGGTGCCATAATGTTTGCATCTGGGAAAACATCTGCAAAAGTGTGCAGTAATGAGTTGGACAAACATGCACACACAGACAATGAAACTCTTAGGAACCAGGTGGCGCACGATAAACAGAATGGATGCAGAATCACGCTCTCATTCACTTCTCTATAACCACCTCTGTAGTGAAGACCCATGCATTGTGTAAACAGATGTTAGCTGACTGTGATGTCTGTTTACTCTGCTGTTTCTTTACCGGAAGAGGAAGCAAGAGAGACACAAACTGACGGGGAGACGAGTAGTCTGAAAGATACAGTGATGGGAATAGACAGTGTTACAGGAAGAGAGAGGCAGCAGCTGGGGACAGATATAGAGGGAGAAAGATGGAAATGTTAATTTTTTTTTGACCGATTTACTGCAGAGGAAATAGCAGAGAGAAGCTCAACTGTTCAAAGGGGACATTAAAAGAAGAGCAGCAACTGTTCCTCTTGATAATATAAAAATGCATGTCTGAATTTTGATAAAAATCAAGATTTGCTGCAAATTCTCATATATTTCTCCCCCATGTCCCTGTTTCTCTGGCAAACTTCCCTCTTTGCTATTCATGTCCCGTCTCCCCTCCAAACTAACATCATCTCATTTCCTCATCTGTCTTCCATTTCCACGTCTCTCTCTCTTTCCTTTGATCCTTTTTTTTCTTGCAGCCAAGAGAACAATTGTAATACCCCCGTGTCCAGTATAATAGACTGATTAGACAGTAAACACGGCTAACTAAAACAGAAGTAGGAATAATGTGTGTCTGATATGAGCTGAATGAAGTTCAGTTGAGGGTCTTCTTAATTGCCACAAGAGTCACTGTGTGAAGAGAATCGCTCACAGTTTTGCTGACAATAATTATGACCTTTGACCTTTACAAAATATAAAAAAATGTCACATGGAGATTAGCAAAGGCACCCACCAACTGTAGGGCTTTTTCTGATGATTTATATGTTATACTTCTTTATGTTGTGAAGGCTTTTCCTTTCCATAAGAACTTATTTCCTCTCCTGAGATAAACAAACATTTCTTTCTCAGATAAGAACCTACATGTCTTTCTAGATAAGAAAGAGATTAACATGCTGTTGTGTTTTGCTCACATACCTTTTCTAAAATTAAGGAAACGAAGACTGATGCAGACAAGAGAAAAGTTAAAGATATAATAAGATGATAAAAGTAACAAGGGTGTGAAAATAGCCAGACCATCAGGATTGGATGAATTGGATGCTTAAGTCTACCAAAACTCTTGAGTTAGGAAGACATGAGAGACAAACAGAGGAAGAGAGTCACTTCTAAGGGAAAATGTTGGGTATATGCACTGCCCTCATTGTTTCAAGGCCCCCGAGGCAAAGGGTAGACATCCTGACCCTCCTGTTCCTGTGCCATTTGGTATCCATGTGGAGACCATTTATCCAGATCTGAAAAAAGGTTGAATGGCACCCCTGTGGAGGCTGCAGTCAGCATGGCCTGCAGCAGAATGAAGAACCTGTATTTCAATTCGAAGAGTGGAGAGACATGCTGGAGAGAGCCACTTGCTGACTGAGTGTATTGTTGTTTTTTTTTCTGTAGCTCACTGTGAAGTTACTGACCCAAATGACAGAGGAGACCATGTATTCTGATCGCCTCCCGATTTGTGGAAATTACGCTTATGGGAGGAATATCTAGATAGTAGCAGTGACAGGGGCTCTATCTGACACACCTCCTTAATATTAGAGGGGCTAGATCTCAAATTGATACTTCTGGCCACAAGTGCGAAGTGCACAGTATGTACTGTATCCATAAACCCTTTAGGTCTATAAAAATACATCAATACCTGTGAGCAAAAAACAACTTTTTGAGTAGCATCAGGAAATACAAGACTTTAAAAACCAGATTAGCCGTTTTGTAAACATGGAACTACATCAATTGTGGAACCTGTTGTGCCACTTAGATGAGATATGAGGAACCAATCCTTAGTTTATGAAACTACCAGCAGTTTCCATGAACAAACCAACAACATGTCAGTATAGGTTTAAAGAATAGGAAGGTCAGATGATATCAGGCTAGTGAGATGCCCCTTTGGCAGTTAGAGAAGAAAAAGCAAGTTCATAACTGTCTTACAGATTTTGGGACTGGATTTTAATAACAGGTTTCTTTTGTACAAATAACAAAAGCAACCTGTTATTCAAGTACAAGAAACAGCAGCTGCACAATAGTAAACCCACACATCAGTGTTCATGCATTTTCACATGATCAGGAGGAAGTGGCATGTGTAGATATTATCTGCATTATGTCTCATTAGTGCAGTAGGCTCAACACATCCTGAGGAGACATCGGAACAAAGGACACGAGGGAAATGATGTCAGGTATTGTATGTGTGTCACAGTGGGGATAGTAGGTATGTTGTTGACGGTCTCATTTCCTTTCCTTCTTAGATGCATCATTTTCTCAAAGCTAAAAGAGGTGTATGTGCACACTGTATATAATTTACACCCATCTCTAGATATTTTTGTCTCCCTCTAATTTTCTCCATGACAGATTTATGTATTTTGTTTTCTATTCCTCTACAACACTGCTAATATTGAGCTCTTGGCATAGAGAATAATGAACAGGTGTGACAACAGGCAGGACAATTGCGAATCATAAGCCTGAAAATACTGTGAGGAATTGGCCCATTAAAACTTTACGGATTAATTTAAAACTATGGCTCTCTATTCCAGTCCTTGGAACAAGAAGTCCTGCTGGTTTTGGTTCCAGCCATTTAATCAGGAACTGTTTTACACCTGGGAGTCGAGGTGAATGCAATTCAGAGCCTAATAGGATAGAAAACCAAAAATACTATTCAACTCTAATGAAATATTTATGTGACTGTGGTTCTTCTACTTCCAGTATAGTTAACTTTTAATATATTCTGCTCAGATGCAGTTGAAGTGAAAGTTTCTAAATATATAATATTAAATCAATATCCACTATTGTTTGTACATTTTGCTTAGGATGACTTTGTGCAAAATATTTCCATAACTATTTTTTTTGTGTATGGAAATATTACACCAGCTGTAATGTTGACATGTAGTATTACCTTACAGTTGACATAACATTCAATAGTAGTAATTTTAAGCACTTAGTGATACATTTAATTTACTAACTGAGGATGTTTTAGGGCCACAAAACATACAAGAATCTAAAGACAAATGTCAAATATAGAAATAGATAGATAGATAATCATAATTAGTAAGTCAACAAAAATATCTCAATATCACAATGGACACATTTGACTCCACTGCACTGCACAAAAGCAATTATTTCATCCACATTAACACACTGATTTCCCAACTGAAATCACCTTATACACCTGGGCTGTTCCAAATTTATCTTCGCTCCTTTACTTCTCTTATGTTTTGCTGGTATTATATTAAATCCTTGTTCAGGCTGTCTACTCTCTTCTCATATCACATTTGATTTTGTTTGTCACATTCAATTTTGTTTGTCGTCCTCATTAGTTTATCATTTAGCCCTTGAGGTTTTTATTGTATGTATAGAATCTTAAAAGAAATATTTTAGTAATTACACACACACACCTTTCTGGTGACCAAATTAGATTTGTGCTATTTTCTCTGGTCTGCTCTCTTTCAGTCCTCAGTTTATCGTCCACATCACCAAATTATTGGGGACCATGATATAAATATAATTGGTGATCCCCAGACATTTTGTGTTAACTCCACCATCATTCAAAATCTCAATATTGCCTGTTGCCCTACTTTTCTTCTTTTAAGAATATCCATACCCTTGGGTGGATGAACTATTACATTTTAATGACCATTTTAATCTGCTTTACACCTAACCATGAAAATTGACAATATGAAGGAGTTTTTTCTACATTCATATTTTCTTTTAAAATAAAGAAAGACGGCTGGTGTGATGACTAAACCCTACAGGTCCACTCATGCTGCAATAATAGAGATCTACAGTCAAAGGCTATTACCTTTAATTACATAATTTCTTCTTTTCAGAACCTGCAATAAAGAAGTGTGCCAGTAACACCCACAATAAGAAAAAGTACCAAACACACCTTTTATATATACACTGTGTACTACACGGACTGATGTCTTGGAAACAAGATTGGAAAAATTAAGATAAATGACCCTGCTTTGTTTTATTGATTACAATTGGTATTCTGATTTATATTATCAGCATGACAAGGTAAGGTCAAGTTCTGCTAACCCAGTTCATTTTTCTATATATTCACTCCTAACTTTGAGGAATGATACTCTGGTAACCTGTGTATGTGTTTAACTAGCACACTGTAGTCCTGTCTTGACTGGGTCCTGGTGTGGGCTAGTGGAGGTCAGAGGACAGAGTACTGATGAGATGGCAGAAAGCAGAGAAATCGCTGATGTTGCTTCTGTGAGGGAAATAGATACCATTGACAAGAGAGTGTAACTCCCCTCGGTCGATTATTAAAATGGAGAAAGCTGTATGTGTGTGCAGTTCTTGCTGACAGAGGATCAGGCTAGAGAGACTTGGGGTCACAGACTAACAAGGATAGATGAATGTATTTGTGACTGAGTGCATGTGTGCATCTATCTATCTATCTATCTATCTATCTATCTATCTATCTATCTATCTATCTATCTATCTATCATTCCAGTTATAATTAGCACAATTAGCATTAATCATCTCAGGTAGAGTACATCTCCATGGGCTACCTTACTTTTACTGTAACTGAAAACTTAACTGCTACACACACACACACACACACACACACACACACACACACACACACAGTTGAGTACTGTCCTGCGTCAGTGTGGAGGAATAAATAGACTATCACTATGCCAGAACTGAAGCATGCTGCTGTGTGTGCTTGTGTGTGTATGTGTGTGTGTACGTGTTTGTGTGTGTGTGTGTGCACTGGTAGGCTCCTGCTGTGCTGATTTCAGCAGGAACAGATGGTCCTGCCAGGGCTCTGCCGAGGCTCCACAGTCCGGAGTCTGTGAGAAGACTTGTGAATGTGTGTACAGTATATATGTGTGTGTGTGTGTGTGTGTGTGTGTGTGTGTGCACTCCTGCTGATTTCCTCCTTTGTCATTCCATAAAATAACCAACCGCACACTTCCTTGTATCTATTTTACATAGTACATAGACACTAATTGTCGTGGTGTAGTGATATCCTAGTGGTCTTTGGCCTTCTTGTCTGTTCATTTGACACTTAGTAGTTTAATCCTGCTTGAAAGGCTCTTCACTGCTAAGCTCATGTTTGCCAACACACAAAGCTGTAACACTTCCACCTTGTTGTGTGTGTGTGTCCGGTGTGTAGTTGCTTATGAACACATTCACATAAATGTCAGCTGCCAAAATCAAAGTTTAAAAAACGTATGGTACATTGCTGCTTCCTATTGAAACTATAAATTCAAATGAAATAAATGGATTAAATTATAACAAATAAATAACAATGACTGTTACCAACACAAAGCAAAGCATGGTTATATGAGAGTATTTCTCATATTGCTTAAAATTCTAGGAGCTGCAGAGATGAACTTGCTGTGGGGATAAATAGATCTGTGTTGAGTAGAGAAGGTAGATAAGATTGGAAGATGGATTTTATGTACAGCATCCTTCCCCTTTAACCTAAATCTGAATTGAGGTGTATTGATGGTCAGTATGTGAAGGTTTTCCACTAGGACATTGGAAAAAACAATCTTGATATGCTGAAAAGCTGTTATTGAGCAGTAAGCTGTCCTTGGTTGGTTATTAGCAAGGTGATATTATCTGCTATTGGTGATATATCTCCATGACTTGAAATACCAATCAATATTTTATATTCCTAGATGTGTCACAACATTTTATCATGCATTTAAGAGCAGCTGTCTGTCCATGTTCAAAATTCACCTGTTTCAAAGATGGGGGGTGATGTCACTGTCCAAAAAGAAAGATTGAAATAGGACCCTAAATTTATTTGGAGAAAAAAAATGAGGTCAGAAGTTGGTGCTTATGCAGCATATACAGTATGTAGTGGGAGTTGTGAGAGCATGAGCACAGCTAGGGTTGTCCAGATGTGGACTAATTCCCTAATGGGTTTTACTCCACAACACACAAAAGCTAGGCTAGAAAGCGCACACATGTGCTGTTTGGTATCCCGGTGATGCTGCTCATTCTCTCTCTATATCTCTGTCCATTTTCATTAATAACAGTAGTGGTGTAGCTGCTGGTGGCAGATGAGCAGATTAGTGTGATGTGTTACAAAGCCAGATCACAGCAATGGATAGAGTATTTTTAAGAAATTAATTTTACTCGATGGACTCAATGTTATGATCTTACATTTCGGGCATTTGTAGACATTGAACGGCTTCAGCGACTTTCTGTCTCTTCGTGTTTGCCGGTGTTTTTCTAATATTCACTCTCTTTACTCTTTAGCTGTTGCCCGTCTGCCTCTCTCTTCTCTGTTCAAACGGCAAAGAAAATCTCTTGAATGCAGATAGCTTCCTCTTTAAGCTGAAATGACTAAATTCATGGAGTTTGCCAACTATTGATTTCAGGGAAAATATGCTGGAAGAGCTTTCCTCTACTGTAACTACATTGTTTCAAATGAAGCACGTAGGTAATGAATTACCACACTGTCATGGTTGTGGTTGTGTATTCATTCTGTTGGATAGCATTCATAAAAATGTGTGCTACATCAGTCGGCTCAGTTTCTCTCCCGAACCCACTACTTCTTCATCTGCAGGAGCTGATCAGAGACTCCATTCATTCCAGGTCAATTTGGGCAGTGTGCTCGATATGGCCGTTTCATTACACACTTCCTTCCTGTCTGTCTCTGCGACTCTGGGGAGAAGACGGAGGGACCGAGACGGAGAAAGGAAGGAACAGGAGGAGAGAGAGTGGGAGAGAGAGAGAGACAGAGAGAGAGGGAGGAGGGGGCGGGATTGACGTTTTTTTTTCTTGTGTGGTAGAGTGGGGGAGAGGGAGGAAAAGCAGAAGGGAGGTTAGAAACAAGGGAGTAGAAGAACAGAATAATTTGCAGTATGTGAGGAGGAGAGGGACAGAGGTGTAATATTATATGTGTGTGTGTGTGTGTGAGTGTGAGAGTATGGAGGATGTGAGATAAGAGAGAAAATAGGATGACAAGGAATGAGATAGTAAAACGGGTTGAATGACAGGCTGTGACTGATTTAGAGAGGAATAATGGAGCCATAAGGTAGGATGTGAAAGGCTAAAAAGGAGGGAGAGTGAGGGAGGAAAAGATTAAAGGGGAATTACAGTGATTTTAGACTTACTCTCCTGTTTGCCATCATACAAATTAGGAAGGCCTAATTACAAGATGTAGTAAAACAATAAAGACCACGAGGTCAGATTAAAAGTGAGGTTAGACAGATGACACCCTTTTATGATTGAGGTCTGATAGGTCATTGTGTCTATCAGTACAAGGCTCCCTTCTTCAATTTCACAACTCCCTCTGTAATCACATTATGCTTTCTTTTTCAAATAGTCTGTCTCTATCAGCCTCTTTTGTATTTTGGCGGTTTAATGTCCAGTGGTCCATTTGCCACAGTCACCGTCATTAACAAGCTAGAAAGCAAGCAAAGAACAAACCACGTAAAATAAGAACGAAAGAAAGAAAACTGTACAGTAGAAGGACAAAAGCAAAACAAAATATTCCTTAACTGTCTGTAGGTGTGATTCTTCTCAGCAAAATACTGTTTCGGTTCTTCTGTCACTTTTGACTGAGGAACCAAAACGATGTTGTGGCACAAAAACACTACTCTGCTTTTAGATTTTGACATGCTAGTGTCATGCTTGTGTGTGTGTATGTGTGTGTGTGTGTGCAGTATGTTTATGTTTGTGCTGGTGTGCAAAGGAAGCATTAGATTGCAACAAAGCATGAGACAAAGGAGGAAAAGGACAGTCAGAAATCAGCCTCAACTTTTCCCCATGGGATTGGTCGCCATGACTACTGAAGCATTTTCAGCTGAATGTAGGACAAACATAAGGAAGAGTGTATGTGAGAGAGAGAGAGAGAGAGAGAGAGAGAGAGAGAGAGAGAGAGAGAGAGAGAGAGAGAGAGAGAGAGAGAGAGAGAGAGAGACAGGGATAACATGGCACCATTGATACTGTCATGAAGAGCACAAGTGTTTTAATGTAGACAAATGGATATAGATGTAATGTAGATAATACAATTAAAAGATTGAAGGTCAATGATTGTATTGCACCATCATATCAGTGTACTATATCATCTCACCCTTATTGTCATCTAAGATAAACATCCAGGATGCAATTAGAAAAACACATCTGCCAAAAATGGCACAGTGGCAAACCAGAAGACACTTGATCTTCAATAGAAAACATGCCAGGCGGCAGGAAAAGGCAGCGACCCAGTACGTACTCTATGAACTCCAATGGAAAACAGAGACCAATGAGAACAAACAACATCAAGAGACTATAACATCTCATCTTACAACCAGACAATCAGACTCCATCTATATTTCAAAAGCCATGGAAAACTGCAACAATAGGGTGTCATGATCCAAGATTAGTGGAGGTCACCTTTAATGAGGAACACTGGTATCTCGTTTCCATGTTGACAGGCTAACCACAATATCACCTCAGGGTAATTTGTCAGAATTCGGTAACAAACCTTGAGAGGAAGTAATTTAATTTGTGTATAAAATCCGGTTTTCTTTATCTAAACAAGAGAACGGAAGTGAATTTAACTGAAACCCTGAATTATTGCTTTTCTTTCTAGTTGACACATCTTTTATGTTAGCTCAGCATGTCATTATGGGATTTGAATGCCAAGCAGCCGCAAGCATCAATAAAGGAAAACATGTAACTAATAACTACAATAACTCGATTTTACTTATTCTTAACCAACTGAGTTAGAGACTGTTGTTATTGTGTTTGTATCAGCAGCTTGGTGATGATTTGCTATATGTTTTTTAAAGTTGTGTTTGCTCAACACAGGAAACAACTCTCAATTTTTCTCTGTTTGACTTGGTTTGTCAATATTTGCATAAAGGACCTCCAATGTTACTGGTGATGAATTATTTATGGAAACTAAAGGAAAGAGACTTGTAAGGGTTGGTTCTGCTTGACAGTGTTGTCATGGACCTGCCGTGTGTGTGTGTGTGTGTGTGTGTGTGTGTGTGTGTGTGTGTGTGTGTGTGTGTGTGTTAAGGGGGTTGAGTGAGTGTCAGTGTGAGAGAGAGAGAGAGAGAGAGAGAGAGAGAGAGAGAGAGAGAGAGAGAGAGCGAGAGAGAGAGTGATGCGCTCTGCTGAGCTCACCGGCAAAGTCACTGCTTTCTCAAGGACACTGCGGCTAAGGGGCAAGAAAGAAAGAAGGAATGACACACAGGAAGAAGAGGCAAGAATAGAGCAGAGAGCTATGAAGACATTAAGTGATAGAAGGGCACAGGAGATAAAGAAATAAGCACAAAACAAGCAGACAAAATGAGAGTGGAGGAGGCAGCAGATGAAAAAAGTGAAAAAGAGCGGTACTGTACGAGCATGGGAACACAATGAATCATCTCCACAGCTAATGTGTGTGTATGTGTGTTTGAATGTGTGCACATGTCACTTTCTGTGGTTCTGTGTGAAAGCGAAAATGTTTCTTGCTGGAAAAACATAAAAGCTATGCAGTATGAGTAACTGTAAAACACTGGTGAACTATTTCCCTGAACCTGTTAAACACAAAACAGTGCAAATACAGATGAGTGTCATTGTTAATTAAGTTGATTGATTTATTTCAATTAATAACTTTAATTGTGAAAAATGCATCACAATTTATCAGAGCTCAAGATGATGTCTTCAAATTGCTTATTTTGTCCAGAAAACCCAGTTTATGGTGATATAGCAGCAATCCTCACATTTTAGAAGTTGGAGTGTGTGGTATTTTGTCTTGATAAATTATTTGAATGATTAACAGCTTTTCACATGTGTCATCAATTAGTGGCCACACATTCAAATTGATTTTCTCTGGATTTAATTTCAATCATAAATTGTAACAGCATTTATACAAACCAAAATTCACTGACTCGACACCAACAAACCACCAAGACAACATACTGCAGGGGGACTCACTGGGCTCACTGTGGAGCCGAGCAGTGAAGCAGCTCTTTCTGCCTGGTTCTGCCTCACCAGTGATCCACTAAAACCTCTACAGCAATCAATTATTTACACATAAACACACGCACGCAGACCCCAAAACACTCCCACTGAGATGATAGTGGGAAGACCGCCGGGTGAACTGCATAAAAGCCACTTTGCATACATAAGTAAGCAGTTTACCAACCACTAAGACCACGGCCGATGACCAGTTGTAATCACCAAAATGTGAAGCAACCTCAGAGCACAGTTTTAAAACTGAGGACCAGACCATGAGGTGAAGAAATACTAAATGGTTAAAGAATATGATTTTGTGAGCAGATATGTAGACAGAGACAGACACACAGACATAGGAGAGGTATGGAGATACACAAGTAGGCTGAATAGAGAGAATGTAAACAGACATTTGAACGGTTACCAAGAAGGAGGCATAGATGGGCAGACTGAAAAAAGAGAGCAACATGGATAGGAGGGCTGCAAATGGTAATTACTTCCACTATTAATTCACGTGTGATAATTGTTTGAAAAATGCATCATTTAGTCTATAAACTGCTGTTTAGGCAACAGTCCACAAATCATTCAATTTACATTATGAAAAGAGGTTGGCAGTAAAGCCTTATCAAAGTTGTTGTCCAGTCATTTTTTGTAGATCAACTAATTAGTCAAATCAGTTTATAATGTCAGCCTTAATGAAGAAGTAAATGTACAAATACATTGGTGAATATACGGAACAGTAGACAGGGAGCAGGAGGAAGGACTTTAGGTATACACACATTAGGTATATATATATATATATATATACATATACATATATATAGGCTAGGTGGGCATATACATGCATGAGCTGGTAGATAGACCACAATATCCTGTCAACAAGTGAAACTCGATGGTATGTTGTTTACATTTATGAAAGGCAATCTGCATTGCATTCTTGTTTCTGAGTAGGTAAAGACAAGCTTCCAGTACTTGCAACAACCCGTGTGTGTGAAAACAGCTCTTGACATTTGACTTCTCTCCCATCTGTCACACTCCAAATAGTTTACCATGAAAAGTTACCCCTGCTTGATGACTTTCTTGGGAAAACCTAGCAATAATATGGAAGAGTTCCTAACACTGCACAGTGAAAAAACCTTTGACTTCGATAAACATCCTCAAAGTGATAATCGTGACTCCTTTCACATGTAACAGAAACCATAACATGCACACTGCCAAACACGCTAGCTGTGTTTCTATCAGCAAACTTTTGAAATGTTGCAAAAAAGAAAACACAAATTAGGTGTATTTCCATCATCTGGTTTGCAACAAATAAACTAGGCTACACAAAGAAGCTGGCAGTATAGGCTACGTTACACAGGGCTGTAATAAACAGAGTAGAAGAACTAGAAATAACACCAGTCACCTTGGCCATCAATAAGAAAAAAAAGGAAAGAGCCATGATTGTGCATGTAATGGGAACATCCAGGAAGACACAGACAGCAGAAACAGCTGATCAGTCGTAAGCTGAATGTTCACTATGTCAGAGGTTATTCAACACAGGTGTTTAGTGCATAAACGTTCTATGTGAAACTAAAAGAAACTCTTTTGAATGTTGCAGTTTCCATCAATCATTTCTGTTGCAATACTTCAAAATGCGCGTTAATATATGTTGGGTGGCAGGGGTGTGAACTAACCTCGGTGCTACAGGGTTTCTCTCGTTTTTCTGGCTGATTGGGCTGCTCTGTAAACAATAAACCACCAAGTCTGCAGCAGCACTTCATGTGCAGAGCGAGACAGTGCACGCGATACACTCCACAGAGATATGTAGATAGAGATAAAAATGGCTTCCACTATTCATTTCACTCACCTCCCTCTGTCCTCCTATCTGAGTATCTGCCCGCTACTTTTTCAGTGTCTTTCAGCCAGTCTGCTGGCCTGTAGTCAGCGCAGTTCAGGGCAGGCAGGGTCCAACACCTGAGAAGACACAAGTTCAAAGGTCGGTCAACATCGGTAGGAAAGTGCTTAAGGATCACATTCGGCTTAAGTCACAAGCTGACTAGCTGACATCAAACAGAGAGAAAAAGAACAAGGCGCAAAAACTGTGTATACAGTTATCATGCATTTCCACATGCACAAAATACAGAAATAAATATGCATGTACACGCTGCACTAAGATGTATAAGGAAACTGTTTTTAGGGAAACAGAGAGAGAGAGAGAGAGAGAGAGAGAGAGAGAGAGAGAGAGAGAGAGAGAGAGAGAGAGAGAGAGAGAGAGAGAGAGAGAGACATTGGAAGACTAAACCTCCATTGGGTACTCTGGCAAGTAAATCTTTAATCTCTGTGCGATAAGAGTAATTATTTTGCTTTGAAGTATGAATGTCTGAATTATGACACAGCAGACCAACACTGTTATATTACTTCCTCCTCTCCTTCCTGTAAACATCACTAGAAGGACATTGGAAAAGTAGTGAGGGGAAATGGGGAAACTAGGGCTAGAAAAAAAGAAAGGAAACAAAGGAAAGAAATACAAAAAGACAACATCAAGACATAAAAAAACTATTTTTTAAAAACACTGACTAGAAAATTGAAACCCTGCCTTTCCCTTCTCCATTTGCATATATGGGTCGCTACATAAATATGTGCATCCAACAGCATCTCTGTTTCCATACTTGCTTTGCATGCAAACATAATACAAGGAACAGGATGAACCATGTTACACTGCATCACATCATTTAAATCAAAGTTCTGTCATTTATTCCTCTGAGACAAGTCTGACTTTGAGAATATGAGAAGCTGCCTATTAGCTTTTTCAATCTACATTTACCACTTTAAAAAGCTTATAACACAATTGGGAACATGGCACTAAAAACCTTTAAGAGCTACTGGCTGCCTGGTGACACACAATTTGTCCTTTTAACATTAGTGTGAATAGGTTGTGGCTTTTATAGCTAAGCCACTGTCTTCTTTCAGTTATTAGCTTGAACACCTTAAAGCACCATCAATTGATGAACCAGCTAGAGTCATTAGTTAAGCTTACTGGATTTAATTTGTACTATTGTAAATCAATACGAACAAGCCTGATTACTTGACTATTGGGAAATATTACATTATCTGCTTTGTTTCTAATTTATAAGTGAAGTTAGGAGATGTGACTCGGTGAAACAGCAGCAGTCCTGCCAGAGCTTATACTGCACGATGTGTTACAACGCATAAAATACAACCCTCTGTAATCACATGTTCCTCGTGGTGAAGAGAGGATTGTCTGTGAAAATCCAGACAAACCAGTCACAACAAAGAGATGGCGTTGCTCCCTCCCACAAATATGAGACACAGTTACACAGCCAAGAAAATCAAAGCAGAACAAATGTACAGAATTCACTGTTTGTTTGCAGAAAAGGTCACACCTAGGATAATGGAGCATAACTGAGGTGGGTGTTGGTTATGATAATGGGTGTTAAGTCATGGTCCTGACAAGACAAACAGGTTCTCAGTCACATCATGAAAGTAAATCTATTCAGGACTCTTGACATACAGATACTCACACAAATAGAAACATCACACCTACAAGCACACTGCGGTCTGTGCAAACATGCACAATAAGTCGCAAAATGTTCCTGTAGAGTACGTAACCTCACACACACCTCACAGTCTTCTTGTAGGGTGAGCAGTGTAAAACATGGCACCTTTATCACCTTATCAAGATAAAATAAACGTTATTCCTTAAAATAAACCCTTTCACTTTGTATTCATGCTAATATATTTAAGTAAAATATTATTCTGTGTGTTTTAATTCAAGAAAACTCTTTCAGTTCAAATCTTTCATACAGAAGGTTGATTAAGGTTGACCATTAAAACATGTGAATGTTAATTACAGTTTCATACTACAAATATGACAACCTGTGTGGCATATTGAATAGGTAATTGAAATATGAATCAGATAAAAGAAAAAACAACAATTTATAATGACATGAATTTAGAGACATGCATATTAAGTAAAGAGAATCTATTTATCTGGTGATTTTTCACAGAAGATCTGGCAGATGTTCAGCAGAGGTAAATTATGATGTGTAGATAGGCTTGTAAAGCAATTTTTCACACTTGTAATGGGCGTGGTGTATCAGTTTAAGATGGAGAAAACATCAAGTCGCAGATTTGTGTTTTTTCCCCTGCTGTTGCAGAACTCTGACTCTGTTAGATGACAGTCTCCAGTGACTGACACACGCTCTTGGTAGCGTGCTGAAACCAAAGAAAATAAACCCTCGGTCGACGGCATTATTCAATTTGCCGATCCTTCACATCTCATTTGGAAACCATTACTGATAGTGAGAAATAAGAAACTAAGAGTCAAACTGTGAAGCAACGGTGCAATGAGGCATAAACAAAGACATCATTTTATGCTACAATAGAAGTCATCAAAACCTGACTCAGAGCATGAAAGACAACCTGTAAGAAATTGAGCTTGTTAGTCACAGACTGCCAACGCCAGTGATTGTCATTTTTCAATCAGAGAGGCTAAGAGACACGTTACAAAAAAAAACAAAAAAACACACACATCTGTGAACACACATTTGCACATGCCACATGGAAATCTGCATGAAAACACATTCACCAGTCAGTCTGCTTTCTTGTCTATCCATCTGTACACCTCCCATAGGCAGGGTTGAGCTCCCTGGTCCATATGCTGCATGAGACCCCCCCCTCCCCCTCCCCCTCCTCCTCCCCGAGCCCACGTTATGATGAAAACAGGGCAGAGCACTTTCTGTCTTTCTCCATGAATGACACTAACCAGTCTCTAGCTCTGACTCTACCCCGACTATTATTCATTTCCACACAAATTAACAGCAACAGTCTCACCCAGTGCCTTTGAGGACAGTGCAGCCCTTAAATTTGTGGGGTACATTTTTACGACCTTTACAGTTTCAGATTTTTACGTGTGGGTTTTCATGACTGCAGGTGCCTTTACTAAGCCTGAGAACAGTGTGCAGCACAGTAATATCAATACTTTCCCAGGTAACGAGTAGTTTTAGGTAATTATATTACAATTACTAATCCAAGTAACGCTGCATTATCATGATGACGTGTAAGCGCAGTCACCGCTGGCTACTAGACAAAAGGCTAAATGAGGCTCTCTACCGCAAAAAAATACATCATTTAATTTATTGAAGCATTTGATGTGGTGACAGAGCAATGTGAAAAAAAACACTGGTGCTGACAGGGAGGCCTCTAATATCCAGTCTGGATAAAAGCAACAGACACTGGACTGTGAGGGAGCTTTTTGACAGCGGAGTGTCCCACAAAAGCTCCTGCAGACGACCCTGCATCTGTGTCCACAACGTCAGCCAGCCATGATGAAATTGACTCTTTTTTGCATTTCAGACAGAGCCCAAGGACAGATACTCAGCAGAAACAGACTCTTTGAGGCAGGCTGAGTCTCTGAACCAGTTCTCAAATGCCAAAAAACAACTACATGAAGTACAACACTGATCCCATCTACTAAACCTGTAGAGTGGCTTTTTAGTTTAGTAGGTTTGGTGCTCATCCCTAGAAGGAGCACACTAAGTCTGATAAGAGGTCTGAGAAGCTTCTGCTGATGAGATACAATGATTGTTTCACTTCTGAACATGAGGAGCTTGCGTCAGGGAAGAGATAACAGAACAAGAAGCTGGACACCACATCAGCCTACATGTCGTGTTATGCAACATTTCCTGTTTTGCTAAACAAAAATTAAATACTCCTTGCTGCTCTTATGACACATAATGCAGAAAAAAAAACATAAAAGTCAGTCTTTTTTTAATATAATGTATCCCATCAGGTTTGAGAGGGTGCAGTGTTTAGTTATGTAGTCTGGCAGGTTATTGACTCATCCTGTGGTTACAGTAATTATCCTTCCAATAAAGTTGATCCAGATCTAAAAGGAGTGGCCTAAACAGGCAGTACGTCGCTTTTTTGGAAGGCGGGGAGCGCTAAAGTAATATAGTTATGACTTTTGATACCAAGTAAAGTAATATTAGCTAGCTGACATCAAAGAGAGAGAGAGAGAGAGAGACATTGGAAGACTAAACCTCTATTGGGTACTCTGGCAAGTAAATCTTTAATCTCTGTGCGATAAGAGTAAAGGCGGGGAGCGCTAAAGTAATATAGTTATGACTTTTGATACCAAGTAAAGTAATATTACTACTTTTTAAAGGAGTAATTAAAAAAACAAATTATAACACTTCCTGAGTAACATGGCCAACACTGCCGGAGAGTTCCTGATCAAAGGGGATGTTTCATCAGTTTGAGCCTTCACAAAGTAATGTGATGTAGTCATTTGGGACCTTCCTAAGTGCTCATTTGTGTTACCTTAGAATGAGCCCTTTATATCTACATAAGGAACAGATCCTCTTCCCCAGAGCCCACCATATTGCACCACCATATTCCTACAGTAGCCCAGAATGGACAAACCAAACACTGGCTCTAGAGAGGACCTTTGATGTTTTTCATAAGTTTTGCAGGCACACAGATTCTGCTACACGTTTGGAGGGGAAGTATATATGGAGCAGAATAGTAAAGTTTTAAGTCGAGGGATTTAAGAAAGACCAAGTGAGAGTTTACATTGACAACAAGTCCCAAAAGTTATGACCCTTAACATCAATGCCACTACCGGCTCCACAATGGGAGATACTAAATAAATCCAATTACACTCGACTTTACTTCCAACATCCAATTTATGTCCAAGTAGCACAGTAGTAGTAGTAGTACAGTTTAAAGCCATTTAAATAACTAAAGTTGCCCCTATCTTTTTTATTAAGTATCTCACTAGTCTGTTTCCCCTGCTGTCCCTAACACTGTGCCATTATCTAGTTTTATCTTCTATACAGGGATACATGGCACTGACGTTACATTTTGATGCAGTTATACCACATTAAAAAAGGTTCAGCATGTTTCTGGCCAAACTCAAAACTGCTGTCATACTTTAGCTCTGCTGCTAACATTTGGTTTTGTGTTTTAAAAAGCCTAAATGGAGCTGCAGTCATTGAGATTTTCTTCAGCTTTTATCCAAAATGAGACATGTTATGAGAAACGCATTAGTTGATCCCGCTGTGAAACACCAGAGTGCTTTCATAAAAAAATGATTAAATGAAGAACTATTCCAGTTAATTCTAAATTTGTTTCACTATTCAATTTGTGAAATAAAATTAAAATGACAATCCCTTTTTAATATTCATACACTTTAATAGTAATTATGATGTGACAGAGTATCCCTAACCTCATTCTTAATTTAAAAAAATCACATGTAATCCTAATCCAGATAATCTCCATTATAAATCACTTTCATTACAGTGATGCTCCTGCATACACGCATTCAATTTGTATGCGTTGTAAAGCATATATGATAATTTTTGGAATTAATTCATTTCTTGGGCTTTTGAGGCCGGTGGGGTGTGCAGAAGTGTGTGTAGGTGCAGTGAGTCTGGTGCATTTTCTACTGCAAGGTGCTGCTAACCAGACAAGTAAAAAAAAGTCTAATTTATAAAACATACACAGATGTACAACAACAAACATTTGCCTAAGAGGAACAAAGCCCTCTCTAACACACACACACACACACACATATTCATGCATGGCACACACAACAACACCAGTGGAGGCAGCCCTGGAATTGGTTCTTTGTTTCTCTGTTTCCTCGGTGTAAGAGATGAGATGGGTTATAGATCTCCAGCAACTCCACCTTGCATTTGGGATTCCAATCAGGGAATAACTGGAGGGTGAAGGGAGACACGGGTTGTAGCTAGGTGGAGTGAGTGAGGATACGAGGATAAGAAGGAGATATAGGGATTAGGAGTAGCTGAAGAGGTGATGTGGAGACAAAAAGACCTGTTTTGTACAGAAAACGTAGCAATAAAATCCATTTGCATACGTTACAGTCAGAACCACCACAGGATACAGTCAGGAACCTGGATGATATAAGGATGCTGAATCAAGCCTAACGCGCAGTGAAAAACATAGAGTGAGAGGTTGGAAGAAGACACATAATAAGCAAGTGAGAAAAGAAGAGGAGACCGAGTGGGAGGTGGCAGGGAGTTTCCAGGTTCAGCCTATTGTTCTTCATTCTTGTGGATCAGGAAGCTTTGCTCTGCCTCCTTTCACTCAACAATAAGCTTATGCAGATTAATGTATTAAAGAGCAGTTTATTGCTGACTGTATTTCTTTATTCGTTATTCCCTCATATACATTCAAATGAATCACACACCCTGAGTGAGAATAAACCACTTATTTTATTCTACTACACATAAAAGTTAATGGGCTTTAAATGATTAAGCTATACTGCAGGTGTGTTGTAAGAGGCATTGCATTAAGATACCACTGTTAACACACACACACACACACACACAAGGACACTGTCAGCTCTTTATCTCAGCTTTGGAATAAAAACCCCAAATTCTCTAAAGGCCCCGAGTCCAATTAGAAAAGGAACACCTTTTATTGAAAAAGGAAGACAATGTAATGTTTTGTCAGCATTGTATCTTTCCACTTTTCGATCAAAGGGTTCCTCTCCTCTCTGTTCTGCAGGGTTGCAAGCAGGTTAAAGAATAGTGGCATCTGTATTTGAGCATGGTGCAGAAACATTTTGGTTTGCTAAAATTTGTCTGACAGTACATGGTCGGCCATCTCAATTTTCTCAAAGTTATTCAATTTATTCAAGCAAAGCTGCTGAGTGTGACGCTGAACTGGGACTCTAAAAGCAACTGAATACAGAACACGCACGCACGCACGCACACGCGCACACACACACACACACAGCAAGACCCAGTCATTGGTTGTGAACGGGCATATAAAGACACCACTGTTTCCAACATCACTTAAGACCCCCTCTACAACTACAGCAATTGGTGCTAGTTTGCACACACACTTGTGTGTCTAGGCGTGGGTCCCTTGAATCAGCGCTCTTAAATGAGCCGACAGTGAAGCTGAACGGGATGTTAAATGTTGAACACTGACCCGTTCTGCAGCTGAACACATTCACACATACACGTACACACAGGACCCTACAGACAGTGCACTGTGGCTTTGACACTAATGTGGTGTAACTACGACATCCTGTATGGACACGCCAATAAAAGTTGACACCACAGAAAGAACATGTGAAACACCTCCAAAATAGATTTTGATAAGGTCAATTAAATTTTCATTTTCATTTTGTGTTATGATGTATGAAGGATCAAAAATGACATAACAATAAATAAATAAATACACATATAAATATATAAATGCATAAATAAATTATTTTTTATGTAAAATTAGCCTTTTTCATGACTAAAAAATATGTATTTATTTATGCATTTACATATTTATATGTGTATTTATTTATTTATTGTTATGTCATTTTTTTGTCCTTCATAATGATGTTACAGCACAAGCTAATTTTATCATCGTTTGACTTTTGTACTGTAAAGTTGGGAAAATTATATGAAATGTGTAACAATATGACAGCTTGTTTTGAATCAGCAGAAGTGACACTAATGAAATTCTCTTGCAGGTCATTCATGTGATAAAACTGCTGGTGATCCACTTTTCAAGTACAGTGTATCATTCAGTTATCAAAGCATACATCATTTATTATTGCCTCAATGTATAACTTTATATATACAAAAATGCAACAGTACTGCAGAATTGCTAGCTAGCTATAATATCCGGACTAATTGTGAAGCAGTTGCAGTCAGTGTGTTTAGATTTGCTACAAAATTATAACTTTTACAATTACAATTTAAAATTAAATTTGTACAATTTTCTTCTGCTTCTTTTTCTTGCTTTATCAGTTTGAGCCTTTGCATAGACAATACATAATTCATTATATCAGACTCAAACAAAAGCACAAAAACAGAGGTTCCTATCTAATGCATGAATAAAGGACACAGGTATCTACTATCTTAACAACAGCAACACAAGATCTATTAATAGGCCTCAATAAAGGCTAAATATGAACATATGCTGCCTTTTAGTGAGACAGTGGGCTATTATATGGTCTAGTTGATGTCACAGCTCCTCTGACTGCTCTGTTTCTCCCCTGTGAAGCGTTTGATTTAATTCAATTAGCGATGCAAGTGTATGCAAACCAATGCAATTCACAGTGTTTTTCCAGGTTTATAGACCATGTTGCAATGAGGAAATGCTGTGCTCACCCAAATCACATCACATCAACCTGACAGCTGACAGAGCACTCACACGGAAGATGAAAAAGATGGACAGAAAGGAAAAGGGACTGAGAAAGAGATGTCTTGACTCTGTGTTCCTCTCACCCACACTCATATCAACACACTCAAGCACAAACGCTAAATGAGATAGAGTGACTAAGTCTCGCCCTAGGCTTCATACAGTAGCTCTTAACAAATCCAAGCCTAGCCCAATCATTTTCCTTCTCTCGAGGTTGCCATAGCTACAGCCTGCCTCCTTGCCTGTACTTTGGGAAGGGTGAGACTTTACCACTGTGTGTGTGTGTGTGTGTGTGTGTGTATTTGTGGTAACCCCGGCAGATGGGGTCTAAACACTTCCTATCTGTCAACCTTACATTCTCACTCCTCTTGGACGTCTGAGATGGGAGGATGTGAGATAGCGGAGAGGTGAGCTGTGCTGAGAGAAGAAGGACTGCGAGAAAATTACTATAGCGCTGGATGATGAGATTGCTCGTGACCCCAACACGTGTCATCCTGTTCACTTCCAACACCACGATAAAAGAGCGACAACCTGGCTTCTATTGTAGGGGCAAATGTGGTCTCTCCTTTTACTACACACACACATATTTGAACACTTCCTTTAGTATTAGCAGCTATAGAACACTTACTGTAGGTGGTAAAGTCATAATTCAAGCATAGTAGACCTACAACTGGCATTTAAACAGTAACAGAAAATTTTACTCGTAAGTTAGCTACAGCTCCTCAAACATTAAGATTTGTTGCTTCTCTCTTTTTTTTATACAATTGTAAATGTAGAAGATTTAGTTACAGAAAAGACTTTAGAATGGCTCTGTGATAAATAAATACATAAAAATACCCGTTATGGACTAAATTAATCATTAATCTATTATAAAATAATAATTAGCAGCAGCCTTACTCCTAGCAGCATCTCATAAGATCTCAATTGTGTGTGTGTGTGTGTGTGTGTGTGTGTGTGTGTGTGTGTGTGTGTGTGTGTGTGTGTGTGTGTGTGTGTGTGAGTGTGTGAGAGAGGACCCAAATATTGCCCTCGCCTTCTCCTATTTCTGTAAACAGGACAGAAAAGTAAGGGCTGACAGAAGTGGAACTGTGTGTGTGTGTGTGTGTGTTCCCACATGCTCAAGGTGCATGCACTACACCAGATGTCACCTTGCAAGTAGATTACATGAGTGTGTGTGTGTGTGTCTGTGTGTGTGTGTGTGTGTCTGGCTGTGTGTGTGGCTGCTATCAGGTAGATAACAACAGTGATATAAACACTTGGGGATCAACATATCACTAAAACTCCCACCATCTGCCTGCCAGCAGACAAATATAAACACAGTCTTCTCTTACTCGGCTATTTCTTTATCACCGTGCTGCATCGCTCCACTTTTCTCTCCGTTCTTGCTCTTATGCGGTCCTGCCATCCATCATCATTAGGAGGCGAATAGATGACCTGTCTACACCTGCAACCACTTTCTGTCCCTTAAATCTCTGGTGGAGAGAACACGAAGAGAAAAGGAGGAGGAGAGAGGAGGAAAGGATAGGAGACGGGGCATATTTAAGAGAAGTTAAAATGATATACTAGGACAAAGATATGAATGAAGACATGAGGTCAAGGTCAATTTATTTGACGTTAAATACCTAAATCGTACAGTACATGTTCTATCTCCCCTCTCTGAATTAGGAGGTACAATAATCGATAGAGCGGTACACACTGTGATACACCAGGTGTAACATCTCGGCATGTCTATTCTGATACTGAACTACAGGTATTCATTATAGGCAATTCTCCTCTCTTTTCAGGCAATTTCAACTGTTTAACCAGATCTGATGAGGCTGTATTATCGTGATCATAACCAACAAAAATAAATGCCTGTGTGTATTTCGCTCAATCGTCTGCAATCTTGCTCCACTTCCAACAATAATATTGAACCACCCAGCCGGTGTGATATACCAAACAAAGCAGGGAGCTGATGAATCTTTACAAGGAGAGCAGGATGAAGCATGAAAAGAAAAAAAAACAGAGGTGGTGGGGGCGGGGGGGGGGGGGGGGAGAACAGGCTGGCGAGAGAGGAAAGGATGGGAACAGCTAAGATGGAAGAGGAGAAGAGCGGAAGGAAGGGAGAAAGGAAGGGGGGAAACCTACAGATGAGGGGAGGACGAGCAGAGGACAAAGTATTGTCTCCTGTTAATATGTAAAAATAACTCTGCTGCTGCCTGGTGGAGGAGCTAACTGGGTCAGAGAATTCCCACAGAGAGAGAGAGAGAGAGAGAGAAAGAGAGAGAGGAAATGGTATCACATTGATTCAGTCTGTGGTATCAGTGTGAAGCAGAAGTCAGTCTCCCTCTCCTCCTTATACTGTTCGGGCTGGGAGGCATCTCTGTGCATATCCACTCCCTTCATCTATCTATCTAACCATCTATCTCTCTGTCTGCCTCTCCAGCCTCCCCCATACACATCTTTTCATCACCCCTTTTTCCTCCATCTCTGGTTCCTTTGTTTACACCCCCCTCCCTTCCTTCGCCCGCTAATAAACATAGCCTTGACTTAATCGCGTACAGTGTGCTTGCTAGCCTCTCTCTCTCACTCTGCTCCTCTCTTGCAATTAACCCCGGACTCCGTCTCCTTTTCTCCTTTGTCGTCTTTCTTTCTTCTCACTGTAAACACACATTTCTGACACGCAACCCACAAAATGGGTAATACTACACGGGTAGTTAATCTAATAACATTGCAATATTTAATTAAAGGTCTAGTGCATGGAATTTAGTGGCATCTAGCAGAACGGACTGAAGCTATTACACCGCCTGTATTATTAGCAGTGGTATTTTTGTTTTTTCTTTACTGCTTAAATCCTCTGGAGGGTTGCAGAGTGGGGGGCTGGAGCCAATCAAAGCTGAAATAGGCCGAGAGGTGGGGTACACCCTGGGCAGGTCGCCAGTCAATCACAGAGCTAATATATATAGCAATTTAGAGTGACCAGTTAACCTAACCTGCATGTTTTTGGTCTGTGGGAGGAAGCCGGAGTACCCGCAGAGAACTGCCACAGGCATGGGGGGGAACATGTGAACCCCACAGAGAAGGGTCTCAGCCGGGCAGTGGATTAAAACCCAGAAGCCTCTTGCTGTGAGGCTAACCACTGCATTTACTGGACCTCCAAAAAACACATTTTAATATGTTGTTTAAAAGCTGTTAGATTTAGCTGATTCACAACTATTTATTTCATATATTTGTTTCCTTTTGGATTACTTTTTCCTGATGTTTTATTTCTATTCATCCTCTCTTTCCATTTTAAGCCTCTGCTCTGCTGCTGCCTCTCTGTGGAGCAGCTGGAAACAGTTTAGTCAAATGTGAGCGTAAATACCATCTTTAAACTTTTTCCTAAAACTTTTCTTCCTCTCTTCTTAACCCGCTTGTATCGGCTCAGCTACTGTACTGCTTTCTCTCTGATGTTCACCCAGCCACTCCGGGTTAAAGACTTGAGGATTAAGGATTATTTGTTTACATAACCAGACAAAACCAACTATTTGAAACGCTTTTTGTTTTTGAATATTTAATCTATTTATATGGAATTTCAAAGAAAATGTAAAGCTTTCTCATAGTTTATCGCTCTCTGCTTTTTAATCTATCAAATGTAAACCCATGTTTCAAATATCTCATGGTCTGCTTTGTGTCTGAGGTTTAACTGTAGTCCCAGCCAACACAGCAGCTATAAGACTAACCCATAAACCATACAATGTGCACTCGTCAGCAATTCTAAGCAGTAATTAAAATCTTTATTGATGAAGTTTGCTGTAAGCGTACTAAATATTTTGCAAGCTATTTGTCATGCTACTGTCTGTTCTGCACTAACTGTATATGTTAGACAGAGCCATACATTATACAAGAAGACAAATTAATGTAGGAGCGATTTCCTACCTGTATATTCTCTCTTGAATTCAAATAGAGCATTAAAAAAATACAAGCAATAATATGAAACTCTTTTGTAAAAGGTCAATCTGCTGCAGAGTAATTAAGCTAACCTTTACCTCTTTGTTTCTTTTATGTCATGCTTCTGCTAATTTATGATGCTTGTTGTAGATTAGCTGATCCACCTGAATCCATAAATGTACTAAGGATGTTTTATTGTACCCAAGCTCCAACATAGAGTTACATTTACTTAAAATGAGTCCAGGGCTTAAAATGATTAAGAACTCATGGCCTAAATGGATTAACCTGCAGGGCTGGTCCGAAATGGGCAGAGCTGCTTCTTGGCTGGTTGACGAGGGGCAACAGAAATAGCCTGAGCTGACTACGGCATATGTAATGCACTGCAGCAGTCCACCCGGGGTTCCATGTTTTCACACTCAAACCACTAGCTGTACTTGTGTTTGTGCGGCTACATGTGTTTGTGCAATGGCGTGCACGTGTCATGGTAGCGAGGCTGGCACAGAGCGTTTATATGTTTGTATGAAAGAGTAGAGGAGAGGAGAAATACTTAATGGGTCCAATACTGTAACTCTCACATAAAGTCCTGCACACCCATGATTTAACTAACAGAAGTGATTTCACTTATTTTGCATAATTAATTCATGATGATGATTAGAGCTCCTCTCAGGAGTGATCAGACTGTGTGAATGACAGCTTCCTTACGCTCATGTTAGCTTTGTTACACCTGACAGGGTGGGACAAATTACAAAAATTGAAACTGGTGACCTCACATAATGGTCAACATTGCTCTGCCCACTTTCAGCCTGAGCAGAGCTCTAATCAGCCTGGATAAGTGAAAACACCTGTGAGGGTGGGCAGGGCCTTTAATGGTGGAGGGCTACACTGCAATCTTTTTGACTAAGGATGCAATGAGTACATTTAGTCTGTCCTCATCTGCATAAAAATAATATTGTCCTTGTTATTTGGGCGCCTTCAGTTGGAGAGACACTACAGAGCTGTTACAGTAGATATTTGACAGCAGATAGCCACTGAAGTTAACTGCTACTTTCTTTGAGCCATTCTGGACTTCAATATCTTCTTATTCAAAGAAGAAAAAGTAACAGTAGTTAATCAATAGTCATTTAAAGCATTCGAGTACAATAATATATATAGCCTACAAAAATACAAAATATATTATTTCCTTTAAACTACTGGAATTTTTATAAAATCTGCCCTTTATGTCTCTTTCTTACAATTTTACAATTATCTGCACTGCTACATTTCAACTGTATGAGTGCATTTGTGATATTTCTGTCAACTCTGCAGCAACCACAGCTGCAGAACCCACAACTGCTGCACGTGTTTCCTTGTGTATTTCTTTCCTTTCATTTCATTTCAACACCTGTGTGACTACCAGTCAGTTTAAAGAAACATCAGTCTAGCAAAGTGATTTGCAAAATATTTGTTGACAAACTGTAAAACAATGCTATACTGTGTTCTCAAACTTCAAAGTTTGAAGTCCACTAGCATTAAAACAATAAAGCCATTTAATAAGTTACTAAATCTAATAAATCTAAAATCTTCCTTATTCACTGAGACTTTGCTAGTCAGGACAAAAATGTATTAGAGAATTGAACAGACCTCTATGAAACCACCTTTATTCACAAACATATTGTATCATGCTTATCGTGTGTGTGTGTGTGTGTGTGTGTGTGTGTGTGTGTGTGTGTCTGTGTGTGTTGCATTATATGATCCATACCTACACACACACACAAACACACACACACACACACGGCCTACTAAAGAGTCACAGATAACGGTACAGTAAACTGTACAGATAAAGTCTGAAGTCTGAACTACACACAGGAAGTAAATGCAATGAAGTCCTTGATGTTAACAGCACTCTTCATTCAGCAGCACTGAGATAACCGCAAAGTTTGCCCCACCACTACATTATAGAGCAGGTGGTTTGGTTAACCCTATGAGATAACTAACTTCCTGTTTAGTTTGATTTACAGTGACGGTGAAGTTTTTATGTCAGCTGCAGAGAGCTAACCTGCAGTAAAGTTACTGAACAAACTAGAAACAAACAGCACGCACACACTGATGCATCTATGTGTATTGTGTCTGCTTTAACTTCATAATAAATGCACACAACACAAACAAACAGTTATTTAACTGCTGCCAGCTGTGCAACTGCAGTCTGTAGGAGGTAATCAGTGGACATCACGCTGTGTCATGAAAGAGCTGCACTTCTCCGCACGCTTGCACGCCAACAAACCATTCAATCATCAATGTAATGATCGGCACGCAAAGTATTTCACACGACATGAACATGGCTATCCTGACATAAAGCTGCTAGTAAAGTCGGAAGCACACAGAAGACGCTCCCTCGAAGGCTTCAGTAGATTTGGCAGGCTGTCACTGATTTTCTGCCAATTGAGACCACTGAACTGCAAATATCACTGCAAAACACACAGCAAAGTTGGCTGGAGGTAGTGCCGCTCATTAAACGGTGCACCTTAACCCTTCTGTGTATGCTCAGAACTATTTCGCTAATAAGCAAAAACCTATTAATAGACAGACCAGCAGGTTTCCTTCCTGGGTAAATATTGCAGCTAGAAGTAGGTTGGATGCATATAAATTAATCACTAGAGTGAAGTCACAGGTTAATACTCCAGTGTCTTGATTTTTGAGCAGCATCAACAATAATACTCTACTGTAAAAGACCCCGCCCCCTACAGAGGATGCTCTGTTCAACCCCTTCAACAGAGTGCTGCTTTCTCTTCCCCTCCCTCTCTAATGACTGCAGGGTGCTGGACTGTACATTTATCTGATAAAATTCTTCACTCTGATTCACTAACACTGAGTAAGACTGTCGTCTGTGTCTCCACATCAAGAACCTGATCCTGAAAAAGAGCTCCAGGAAACACATTGAGTCCTCACTCGGAGAGGCAGGCTGGATGTGGTATTAGTCTCTTAATTCAATTTGACTGAGCTCATCTCTTTTTCATGCATCTTTAATTTAATTTGGGAAATAACTCGCCTCTCAAGTTTTTGCTGGTTGTTTGGTTACAGAGTTAGCGGTACAGTCCAGCACAGTTAGCGGTAGCACAGCATGCCTCGCTCTTTGGCATCCTGAAGTAGACAGGTCTCAAAGGAGATGTTTCAGTCTGATGGGTGCACAGCTCTGCCAGTGAGGAGAAACTGTTCAGACAACCCATTTCAACACTTGATATTCTGCTTTTTCCACTTGACATCTATAACCTTCACTGCTTCTCTCTACATCCCCTCGTCATCATTAAGCAACCAATAGCGGACAGCGGTGCATTCCAGCGGAAATAAAATGGATTCCCAACTAACCAGCTTCTATATCTATATATATCAACCCCTCTGATCAAAATGCATCTTTTTACACTTTGTAGTTGTTGCAGTAGGGGAGCTGTAGCAATGATGCTGGTGCAAAAATCCCAAAACAGCAAACGTTCACATTCACAAATCCCCACTGATGCTGTCAGATTAAACTTTCTGTACTAAAAGCCTCATAGATAACAGCATGATGTGGTGGATGTTACACACATATTATCAACATAATAAAACAGTAGACCTTCAATCTACAAAATCAATATCAAGAGTGACCACTTAACGCAGTGCAGACCAACCTGCCTCACTGAACATACTGACAGCTCACAAACTGTAGTGATAAACAGTCTCTAATCACCAGATATATTATTGATAGACTATCGGATACAATATAGTCAGCTATTTCTGTCATTACTGCTGCAAAGATCTGGGCAGCAGGTGCGACCATCTTAGCCATTTATGTTTTTAATAATGCAAGGTGTGAAGTGGAAATGTGTCATGTTGTATGTCCTAAGCTGTCTTTATCATACGTTGTTTTTTCTTTTTTTCTTTTTTGGAAATGCCTGTGATAATGCTGCAAACCAATTTCTCCACGGGGACAAATAAAGTACTACTACTAAAGATACAGAGAAAAAACTGTACAAAACTTGTGGATAATGATGGTGGATTAACTCATAATACATGTCAGCAACATGATAAACCATTCCTATACAGGACATTCAGGTAAGGTGTCGGGATTAGGTAGCACCAACAGAAAAAAACATGCAGTGGAGCAGTGGCACAACAGACCACGTAGAAGCAGTCCTAAATAGGATGGAAATATATGAAGCCAAAAAAATCATGACTTTTACTAAGAGCACAACAGATTGATTTAGAGATCAACCAGTTACTGTACCAGCTAATGAAACTGTAACTGTTATAAAGCTCAAATGATCCAATATTTGAGGTAGAGATACAGTAGATGTCTTGATATTAAGCAGCTGGTACAGAAGTGAGGACAATTATTACTTACTTATCATTATGAAACTAAGAATTTCAGCACCATGGAGAGCAAACATCCCCCGCAAAATATGAGTGGTTAGGAAAGTTCTCAAAGTAAATCAGAAAGACAAAAAGGTGTATCAAAAAACCCTCATTTTATATAGACTCACTGACAGCTACTACAGTCACAGGTGTTGGTCTCAGCACTCATTAAATGCACATTTTGATCAAATGTTTTGAGTTGCATCATATATTACAACTCACCGTATGTGATTACATCATTCTTAACAAAAAGGCTGTCGTCTCTCAAGATATGAGGACCACAGGGAGAGATCATTTTCTCTGCTTTGGAAGAAGCTGACTGAACCACACAGTCTCGATATTAATGTTCACACACAAAATTCATTTATAGACAACTCTAAGGTAATTTACTAGTTTTTGAGCTCTTTCAATGATTTCCTTTCACTTTAAATTACTTTATAAAAACTTTTTGTTGTAAACTCAGTACTAACTTTTAATGAGTGATTTTTTTTCTTTGATTAAAGGGCATGCTTTCCACATCCCATAAATTACATCCCACAGTGGCCTGATTATGGTTTACACAACAAAGTTTAGTAGAGCACAGTGAAAGCTTCACAGCCTTCTTTACAAAGTGTACTTTTTTAGTTAATATTTGCTAATTATTAAGGTACAGACACACACACAATATAGGACATGACTGAAAGTTGATCTAGAAAAAAGAGGGAAAACACTTAATAACACAAACAAAAATAGACCGTTATGGCAATACAAGAAGACTATAAATATACACTCAATTACAACATAAACACTTTCTGAAATACGTTTAATGAGTTGATGACAAATAGAAATGTAAAATCATCTGAAGGAGGTTTTTTTTTAACCCCAGTTCTTGAATTAAAAAATAGATTTACATGTAATAGGAAGTTTGTACTGATTTCACATTTCATCCAGTCTACTGTGGAGCAGCACTGGTTTTTGGTACATGACATATGTTGATCGTCCTCACTAACAAACAGATGAAATAAACAATTATAGGATACATGAACTGGAGAAATATTTTAATAAACATCAAACGGAGGATATTCACTCTTTGATTCAGTTTGGCATCCTCTGCCTGTGTGTGTTTAATACCACAACACGCGACATGAGTACGAGCTGTATGCCATAAAGAAGCAAAAATGAAAAATCTTTTCGTTTTGTTTTTGGCAGTAAGCAATTTGTAGGACAAACAGGCAGTGAGATGACTTATTGATTCAAGCAAAACATACAGTTCCACACAAGAAAACATTTTTTGCACATATCTCTTGCTCTACAGTCTCTGCTTTTCTTTTCACAGACACACACAAACACACATCCACAGAGGCAGCTGACAGAGTGAGTGGTGGCTCTGCTTATGCAAGACAGCCTGACAATGATGTGTGTGCTAGGGTGACACCACGATGTGGCTCCAAAAGGTCTCGGGAGAAATATGGTGAAGCTTCACTGCAGGCCCTGTCTGTCTGCTCACAGGCATATATGTGTCTGTGTGTGTGTGTGTGTGTGTGTGTGTGTGTGTGTGTGTGTGTGTTTTTTTTTTCTTTTTGCATCCTGTGCTTTTTATCCCATCCTCCCAGCAAGCACAACAAGCACGGGTGGCTACAGCTCAGCAGCTTCAAGGCATATGACACAAATATGTGTGATTGTGTCTTTGATATGTGTGTCCATGAAGCTGCACACACACACACGCACACACACGCATACACGTCCTACTTGTATTTTATCAGTTAACTGGATAGATGGATAGACAGATCAGATAGATAGATAGACAGATAAACAGATAGATAGATAGATAGATAGATAGATAGATAGATAGATAGATAGATAGATAGATAGATATTTGAGAAGCTTGGTTTGGTGTTTTTAAAAATCATTTTAATCACTGTTAATAATTTTACAGTGTGTCTAATCAACAGTAACTCATCTCAGCACTAAAATCAATTACAGGTTTCAGTTTTAAGCCTCGAAGAAAGAAGCCATGTAGAGGTAGCTGTGTCCTGATGTGTTGTATTCTGCTGCTTTGCAATATTCTGTATGATTTTGTCAACAATTTGCTGCTCTATAGAGACGCGTATGTTGTTTCAGTAGCGATCCTCTTCCTCCGCTAGTGTGAATGTTACCTCGGACTGGTGGGTGTGCAGCAGAGAGAGAGAGAGAGAAAGTGAGAGTGAGTGTGAGAGAGAGAAAGGGAGAGCAGAGTCCCATGAATCCTACTTTATTAGATAAATGTCCTAATCAGATAAAGAAATCTTGCACACACCCCACGCACACACACATGCAGAGACCCACATAGCATCTCACTGATAATCTCCATTACCAATTACGGGGTGATACGCCACAGCTTAACATGAAAGCAGCAATTAATCTGCTAATACCGGTCAATGGGTCATTGTAGTAGAGAGAGAAAAATTGCTGTCGGGCGAACATGTGTGCGCGCACGTACACACACACACACACACACACACACACACACACACACACACACACACAAAGCAAAAATATCATACATTTAATTGTTTTTAAGTGAGGTATAATTTTGCCTAATTTCTCCAGAGATGCAATTTAATTGTAGTTCAATTGTGTGTGTGTGTGTGTGTGAGATGAGAGTGTGTGAATGCGAGTGTCTGTATGCGTGTGTGTTTTTAAACTCTGGTGCAGAACTCAAAATTGGTCCCAAGACTTTATCTTATGGGTTGGTATCAAATCAGCACACATACTTGCTTCAGGCCTAATGGAGATGGATTTGCCTGCAGTTATTTTTGACGAGGTTTAAGGACTCCTCTGCTAGAGTGTAACATACTACTGCTGCTGGAGAGGCTGAGTGAGGGACCACACATGCTTTATTTTTATTCACTACTTCACACGTATAGAGACAAATGTATTAGCTGTGTGTCAGTCAAAAGAAGAATTTCTTATTTTAATACTTAAATAATCTTCAGCTCTGCCTCTCTTTCTGCTTTTCTTTTTGTGACGTTAAGGAGAGCGAGAAAGACAGAGCTAATATTGTGCCAGGTTGGCTACTCAATACCTACATGATGAAAACAAACCTTCTTTGGACCATAGTAACGAATAAATCCATGAAACGTTTCGCCCTGCTAGTTGTTGATTAAGGCAGAGCTGGATAGTGTTTTTGAAGCCGCTGACAACTAACAGATATTAGAGACCTTCAAGAGTTGGCAGTGTTTGTCCTTGGTATCAAAACAACTCTTCATCTGCTCTATCTAATGTGCTGTATTAATAAGGGAGACGAATAGACAGACTTAGCATTCACACATGAAGCTCATAATCACAGCATATCACATCATGGTGCACCAAGAGCCCGTCACTCTGTATACAGTAAACTATAAACTATTTACTGTGCTTCCACCTATTCCTGCTTAGAGCTGAGTGCCTTGCTCTGTGGCACACCGACAGTAGTTAGGTTCAACCATATTTGTTGAACTATACTGGTCTTCACACTGGCAACCTTCCAGTAACAGTCCCAACATGGTCTGCTTGGTTTAAATGAGTAGCACGATCTTCCAGGAAGTCAGAAAGAGGGCAAGCTATGGTTTCCCTGATCTAAGCTCTTTTTAACACAGTAAGCAGAGCTGGGACATGAGAGGAGGGGACAGGGGAGTGCTGTGTGTGTAAAACCAAGAGAGAGAGAGACAGAGACAGAGAGAGAGAGCGAGAGAGAGCGAGAGAGAGAGAGAGAGAGAGAGAGAGAGAGAGAGAGAGAGAGAGAGAGAGAGAGAGAGAGAGAGAGAGAGAGAGAGAGAGAGAGAGCGTGGCTGAGGTCTATGTAAATGGGTTGTCAACATGTGTACACTGTATGTGTTATATTGCTGTCAGTGTGTTTGTGTGTGTGTGTGCGTGAGAAAGAAACAAAGAGAGAGAGCGTGTGTGAAAGGCACTCTGAGAGGTGACATTCGGTGAGCCACAGCAGTAGAGTGATAGAGCAGATGGGCCTCCTATATCTAAGTGTCACACAACACAGCCACCCACATGTTAGGTGCCTGTACTGTACATGTATAGTACAGGCACTGTATTACATGTATTATACGTATTATACATGTACAGTACATTTGGGACATTAGATATTTATATTCTTATCTAGGCTGCAACAAACAATTATATTTGTGATAGATTTATCTGTCAGTTCGTTGTTTGGTCCATAAAATAATGAAAAACGTCAATCACTGTTCCCCAAAGCTTCAGGTGAACTTTTTTTGGTATGACCAAAAGTCTCCAACCAAAAGATAATTAGTTAAGGGTCATAGACGACTACACAAACCAGAAAATTGTACTTTTGAGAAGCTGGAATTGGAGAAATTTAACTTTTTTTCAAATAACTCAACGATTAATTATCAAAATGGATTAATTTACTAGCTTTAGTTTGAACTAATCGATTAATTGACTAATCATTGCAGCTCTCTTCTTGGCGATTAGGCAGCACTGTCAGAGAAGTGTCTGATCGGTCCCAGATTTATTGACTAGCATGACAACAATCCCAACCATACAGCAAAGTCATAAAGAACTATCTTAAGCAACCAGAAGAACAAGGAGTCCTGCAGCAGCTGGTTGGGCTTCCACAGAGACCTCCTCTCAACAAGCCTGTCTGGGGTTACACGAGGAGACAGAAACAGTGAAAACGTTAAACTTCTCCGAGGTGCAGGAACAATTTACCTGCCAATTACCTTGAAAAACTATTTTCACTTACTCTATATTCAGCGATCTTTCCCTCTTTTAGTAACTCATCAATAATGTTAAAGAATGAACATGTTAAAATCATAATCAACAAACAAACCCACCTCCCAATGTAATAAAAAGGTACTTTGTTAACACTTCTTGCCCACACGTCCATCACTACAATCTCGTACTGGTAAACGTATCATCACATCAACAAGCAAGTGAAATGGAATATGCAGAGTGGAGGTCTAAAAGCTTCGCTCTATAAATACACCTGGGGACACTGACTGTGCTCTAAAACTGCAAGGCTCATATTTGATCAAAATACTGACAAAAATGATGATCAGATCTACTTTAAGTTTACTTAAAAATACACTTTATGTTTAAACTTATGAGGTGTTTCATGTGTATGCTCTTGGATATCTTTATGTCACATTCATCAGGTCATTTATAGTTTGTTTTTTTTAGCACTGATGAAAAGATAGAGTCTGTAGAGTCAGTCACTCTGAAGAAAGGTTGTTGATATTTGGACTTAACACCCAATCAAATACATCCCTCTCTTCGTACTCCTTCAGATGCTCAACCCCCCAAATTCATAGCACAACACTCAACACAACACTCCTGTCACTTCTGTTCCTCTCACATATTAGCATGTACATATCCACCTCTCTGTGGATTCCACACTCCGTCCACAGCCGCAGCCATCTGCAGAGCTGAGAGGACAGTGGCCGGACAAACCGCCTTCACCAGCAGAAACTTACTGAACAGAAATAGTTTGCTTGTCAGCTCCACGGGAAGAAATCATCTGTGTTTGTATTTATTGATTCAGTGATACTGTTATTAAGTTGAGAGCACACCTACAGCGAGATATTTGTGTGATTTAAACAGCTGCATGTTCAGATTACGCTTCACTAGACGCAACAGAAACAGACCCTGAGTGTAAAAAAAGCGAGGGAGGGGGGGGGCTGTCTCAGATTGATGAAGTAAATGGAGGCGTATCTGTTCTGTGAGACCAGGTCACGACCTCTCTCTTCCCCCACCATTCACCTGGTGCTGAGGATGGGACATCCTCATGTCTTCATGTCTTCACACAGACAGCTGGTCCAATGACTTCCCCCTGACCTGTGCATGGGCACGAACGCCCCCTATAGCTGATTGGCTGGAGTCTTGTTATGTGTGTTGTTTAAATGCCTATTTACAGAGCCAGAGCCATTGTTTGGACACCAGAACTGAGAGTGAGCAGAATGTTAGGAGATATTTTCTGAATTTGATTTTTTTTAAAGTGTGCTGGATTAGAATCACTGATTTTTACCTTCAATGCTTTTTTTGTTTTGTTCAGTCAGTTTGTGCACAGTAAAAAATCAAATACAATCTTTGAGGTTCAATTAGATTTGTATAGCAGAGATTCTGTGTAAACCCACATTAAGTGGTTTACAATGCCATCTGGATCCTTTTTCCCCTTGTAATAAAAAATGTCAATATTTGATTTTTAATTCTGTGTACAGAGCAAAGACGATAAACAAACTAGTGCATGTGATTTGTTCTTCACTGCCTAGTTGAGAGAAATACTCTACTCAATTTATGAAAAAAAAAACATTAAACTTGTATTAACCCTGCTTCTACAGTAATTTCACCTTTTATAAACAAAATTCATTCAGATTCTACCATGAAAATTATTTAAAGATTACATAAAGAAACTCATTTTCATTAAATAAATGGTACCTAAAAATTTCAAAGTCTTCACGGGAAATGAATTCATCATATACAGTACATTAAGCAACAATACTGTGTTTGAATAAACTGGCGATGCAAACAAAACAAACCATTCCTCAGGAAGTCACACTTTTATTTCTGTAGGTTCGCTAATGCGTCTTATGTTGAAGGCTGCCTTTGTTTCATTGTAAGCCAAGCACACAAAGCCAATGTTCAACTTAACTGTGACTTGGGAAGCTAAACCCTGAATAGTTCATTTCAGGTTAGTGGCGGGGGCTGTGGTGCAGGAAACCTTACATGGCCATCTCTCACACTCTGTCTCACTGTCTCTCTCATTGTCTCTCTCTCTCTCTCTCATCTCTTGTCTGTGTCTCTCTAAGTTATTCCTGGATTCAACACCGAGGTGAAGGGAAACAGGAGTGGCTGCTGGCATTTTTTTTCTCTGCTAAGAATCACTCTTCCTCTTGTTACACACAAACACACACACACACACACACACACACACACACACACACACACACACGGAATATTCTTGTGTTGATTGCTTTGTTCCTAAACCAGTTGGAAAGATGTTTCCTCTACCATGTTTGTTTGACGAAAGCCATCCTCGTCCCTGCAGAAGGAATGCAGGCGCCGTGCGGGTTTGCATGTGTGTGTGTATTTGCATGTGTGCATGGCGACACAGCTGATGATGAGATATGGTCAGCTGGATGGATCTGAGTCAGCAGGGTGCAGATGGGCCTGTCATTATTGTCATGTTGATGAATATTAAAAACAGTAGCGCACTCTTGCTCTCTGCTCTTTGTGTAGTCTCTCCTGCACCACAGCACCACTGGGACGCTCCCCAATTCCCTGTTGTGCTTACTGGAGCCTTGGCAGCCAGCTGCCATATCGGCCAATTAGGAAAGCTTTTACTAAAGCTCCAGCCAATTGGATTAGTGCTACATTTCCTTGCCAGATGAGACTCTAAATGTGCTGCTGTATGCTAGAGAACTGGTAGACAGACTCCTGTTTCACTGATAGGCACGGGCAATCAAATACAAACTGTAAGGCAATGGCAGTAGAGAGACGCCCCGTGTGTGCGTCTATGTGTGTGTGTCCTCTGCTACTGTGAGTGTGTTACTGAGACTCTAAACTGTTTAAACCAAGAACATAACATAAAGCAAACCAGAACCCAAGCAGCCGAGGGACCGTGACACTGCTCCCAAGAGTACACACAAACATACTTAGATACTTAGATGGGTTTGCAGAAAAAAGAGCTATATATAACTATAAAGAGGCAACAGCAGAAAGAGATGGGAAAGAGGACAAACTTAAGTGTGAAAAAAATGCAGACATATTATTCTTTAGAATATAATTGTTGCTCTGTCTGAGGTTTCTTCCCTATTTTTGTCATGTTTTCAGGATTTTTTTTGGGGGGGGGGGTTTCCCTTATCCACTCTTTATCAAGATCTAAGGGTCCAAGGTGCTGTACAAATGATAAAGCTCTGTGAGGCCAATTGGTGATTAGTGACTTTGTGCTATAAACATGAGTTAACAGGAAAAGTAATTCAATGTTTGTTTTACTATATACTGTAGAGTATGTGTACAGTAAATGCTGTATATATGTGTTGAGTATATCAGAATAATTTACCAGATGAAACCATGATTTTCTGTTTTATGTTAGTCTTATATCACTCGATTGTGTCTGCGTGTGAATTACGTCCATGTTTGGTTCTTATGTGTTGCAAGTTCTCTGTGTCTTTAATCTAGATATCGTTGCTCAAGTAACTTCCATTAGAAGAAATTAAATCCAATAAATCAATGATCCATAAATCAGTCAGTAACCTGTTAAACACCAGGAAAATCACCACACAGCAAATGCAAGATTTAAAAAAAAGGTATTAAGTCTTAGGTTACAGGTTTATGTGAGTTTCAAGAAATGTCGTCATTTTTAAGACACGTGACTGATTAAATGCATTGAGATTCACTTCAGCCTCTCACTAGTGAATCTGATGGATCACCAACTACAGTGTAACACCGGTACTCAGAAAAAATGTCAGTGAAAGAAACATACGAGGCAGCAAAAAGAAAAGAAATGAGGGGCTTTCTACTTTAATGAAAAAGATCCTGGGCGAAAAACAGCTACTGTGGCATATGTTGTACAATTTGCTAACAGGCTAACTGGCTAAGTGGCTAGCTGGTTGGCATCCTCACTGTGTTAGTTATGAGCATGTCTTCTGTGTTCTTTGACAGTAACAGCAGCCTCTGTAGGAGACACACAGCTCTCTGTTATAGTGTTAATTAAAAAGTCTTATTACAACAACACAGTTTAGTTAAAACCAACGAAACTCTCGCTGCTGATCGCCAGGAATGTTTTTTATGACATTATTCAGGTTTAGCCCTCAACTGTGTGGCTCCTGCCGGCTTTGTCGACATCTACTGTTTGTTTAACTACGATTAACACAGGCTGACCCTTTCTCTCACTGTTTGTACATTTCTGCAGATCTCTCAGCATTTATTAAATTGTCAATGTTGACGTCAATGTTAATTGTGTTTAATATCAAGGTCATCTACTGAAATGTGATCATAAAGTGTTTTCTCTTCCCCTGATGTGCTCTATACAGCTGGATTTACAGAAAATATAGAGAAAAATAAATGTATACACCACTGGTTTACTGATACAACATGTGCCTGATTTTATCATTTGCATATTTGTGTAATTTATCAACATTAAATATTCATAATAAAAGGTAAACATCCAAATCTTTAAGGGAACCGTTGTATGTAATATGTATACAATGAATAAATAACCAAAATTATTACCACATAGTGGAATGTTTGATTTAACAAAGTCAATAGAAATAAGTCTGGATTTTACTTTGTGGTCCTTTTCATTCTCAAAAAAAAAAGGATGTAAGAGAGTTTACCAAAAGAAATAACAAAACACAGATGAGCCAAATGTCAATAAAAAGGAATGAAGAGACAAATCAAAAGCAAAATACCAGGAGAAAACAATGCTCAAAGGCAGAAATGCTGAACGAGACAAAGACAGATTGCACATCCTGAGCGCACAATACTAGCCCGCTCTCTCCCTCCTCCTCCTCCCTCTTCATGCGTCTTATTTTTTCGATACTGATAGAGAGTTCACTGCCAAGTCAGTGCTTACGAGAGAGCGTCTGTGGAAGTGCTCACAGCAGCCTGGAGCACTCACACTTGAGTATACAGGTACATACACACACACTCTCTCAATCTGCTTTAGTCATGGTACTCTGCTGACTTTGCTGGATGTTTGTCCGTCACACTCCCCCTCCAAAAAAATGAGACATGAATACACACATGTAAAGATGCAAAAATGCTAAATTAAACACACACACCCGCAACAGCATAACTCTTTATCTGCCTTTCTGCTACATGTTCACAAAGGGCACTGTATGCAGCACAAGAGGAACATTATATGACTGAACTAAAGAAGTCTGTTTCCAGTCTATAAATCAACTCTCTCTTTGCATGTGAAGCAAAGGGCGTTACAACAAAGACACCCCACATGTCTACTTGAGCGGGGCAGGTGTGGCTGGGTGTATTAGCAGGGACAGCTCCTGCACATGAAACTGGGTGGTGGTGGCGGGTGGAGCAAACAAAAATAACCCGAAGGCAACAGGCCATTAGTCAAGCCCGGAGACCACCAGGCACAAAGAACTGATAAACTACTTAAACTAGCACAGCCCACAGCTGGACCACAGAGCAAACAGCTGAGTCCATCAAATCTGAGGTGAAACCATAGACTGTATGGGTGAAACACACACAAATAATAATGAAAAGGTGCAATATTACTGTTTTTGCAGCGAGAAGTTTGGAAAGCACTGCATGATAGTTAGATTTGAGGACCTTTGTACACTTGATTTGATCTTTCCAGTTGTTGCAAGACCAAGAAATAACAAGGTGTTAATTTACTATTCCTGTACAGGTTTAAGTATGCCAACAAGCTGGTTCAGCAAGAATAGAGGGCAGATCAGCATTTTTTCTCTCTCTCTTTCTCTCTCTATCATTTCAATCACACGCTCATACACACAAAACAAAAGCAACTTGTAAGAGGAAATAACAAGAGTGCTTTCAATAACTTGGTTTAGGTTCCCTTAAACAGTGCCCCCGAGAACATTCAAAAAGAGGAAATAAAAAACAATGATACAATAAAAATTGGCAGCTCACAGTATAAGCAAACCATTAGGACACCTTAACTAGCACATGCGACACTGAGCTGGAGATATGATTAAGGCTAGAAAGACCTCAATGGTTTTACAATGCCATGATATCGCAGCACAGTGCGGAAGTGGGTTATTAGACACCTGCTACAAAAGATGAGCTATACAGTCAAAAACACCACTTCTGCTTTGGCCATCTTACTCAACATCTTATCTTCTGCGTTAACACCATTACACCTTTACGAAAGCACAAGGGGAAACCCCTGTAAAACAACATGAGGAAAGTTAACGTTTCTTACATGTTAAGTTCCTCTTTTTAGTTCATACGACGGAAACAAGCGAAAGCAAGGTCGGGTAAACAAATAACGAAACAATTACCCCTAAAAAAAAGAAGAAAAGAAAGAGGAAATAATATAGTTTAACCTCCATACCTCTATACCGAAGCAAGACCAAGCGAAAGAAAAATAAAAACACTCGCTGCTGAAACACGCGTGTAAAGCCGAAACAAAAAAAAAACTAGAAAGAAAAGAGAAACACAGCTAGCTATAAAAGGAAATATCAACCGACTTACGGTGTTATGAGTTAGCTGTTCAGGGTCCGTCACTGCCAGCAAAACATTAGAAATCCAAACGGGGCAAAAGTCAGAAATTGAAAGAGCCGATCTGAGCTGTCAGCGTCCAGCCGCAGCGAGGAGAAGTCACACACTGCTGCTGCCTTGACAACCGGGCCAGCGAGCGCGAGCCCGGAGCCGCCTGCTGGTTTCTCGCACGAGACGAGCAAGCGAGAGAGAGCGAGAGAGCGAGGGAGAGAGAGAGCGAGAGATCCCTGGAGATGAATGGTGCCGAGTGTGCGCATGCGTGAGCCGAGGTTGATTCATTCCGGTGGAGTAAAGGCTGTAAAAAAAACCTGCACAAACAGTAAGGGCAAGAAGCGCTGTATTTATGTATCTATTTAACCGATTATTACATTTCTGAGAAGGTGTTTTTTGGGGATGAATAGAAAAGTATCAGTGGCGTAAACAACCGTAGATATGTTTGTCAATTAGCTAAACTTGTCTATAAACTATGTTTTCCGATTAATTGATTTACCAAATAAACATAGTTCAGATGAGATACCATTCCCAAGTCTCTGTTTTTTTTAAACAATCCAAGCCTGGAAGATAGGCTGTATAAACTAACTAAGCTTCTCGGGATCCTAAAATAGCAAAAAGCAACAAACCCTTACAATTTGGAATCGGAAACATTTTGGAAATGTTTTGCTTGACGAATAACCTAATGATTAATCGTTCATGAAAAGTGTGAAATGTATGAAATGTATTTATTTGGATAAACCCCTTGACATGCATCATCTTGTTTTCGAGGGGGTCCAGACATATAAACAGACATTGATTCAACATACAAACATAGACTAGACAACACAAAAGACAATACAACAATATTAAGAATAAAAATAAAAATATAGAAACCAAAAAACAAACAGAAAGAAAATTTTAAAAAAAGGCTATTCTGTGGATATAAACTAAATAAAATACATGCCTTGTTTTTGTTTTTAGGGCAACATAGGAAATTTATAATTGACTACCATGTTGGAAATGTACTTAATATAGCCTACGTAATATCTTCAAAACAATCAAATTCAGGCCAGTCAAATAAAAACACACACTAGACGCAGATATGTATAACTAGTTATTTCGACTAAAAAAAAATACTTTTTTTCTCAAATGATAAGAAACACAACGCCTAAGTGTAGTTTGAACTGCACAAAGTGGGGAAAATAATGCGAAATCCACACAAAAATGAGGAGAAATCACAATAAGAAAGAGCCAGAGAAGTAGGCTGTAGCTTTGCCATCATTCGCTTTCTCCATCCAAGAGCAGCATACCATCTTACAGACAGTCTTATAAATAATTCAGCAATATAAGCTTGCCTCCGCTTGCACCAGCGCACCCCCACCCCTATCCCACCCCCCGCGTGCACGGCGTCAATCTATGCAGGCGTTACCAATTAAAACAAATCTCGAAGCGAAATTAAGTTCAATCAATATTCTACTTTTGCAAACGGCCGTGACCGGTCAGCCAGATCAGTCAGGGATTACAAGGCTTCTGTCAACTATCAATAGCCTCACGTGCCTGCTAGAGACGGAGGGAAGGGAGGGGGTGAGGAGGGGGGGGGGGGGGTGAAGACAGTGCAGTGCAAGCAGCAGATGATGCCGTTTGTCCTGTTGGCGAACCGGAGAAGAGCACAGAGGATCACCCGCAACCGATGATAGCAACATTTAATCCAAGACATCCTGTCCCAGAGCCCCGCATCCTGTCCTGACAGAGCTGCAGTGAGAGGGGACGAAACCAGTAAAAGTGTATAGCCAGGAGGGAAAAAGCAATTTACCTGCACACCGATCCCGTCTCAAGCCTGCCGTTATTACTTCCCTTTTCAATGTGGCTTTTTTCAGCGCTGCCACTCACTCCGAGCTGCTCGCCTCTGAACGGGAATTTAGACAACGGGATTTGTTCACGTGGTCACGCTCGGTGATCCTAATTGGCGGAGTGGCCCGAGCCTCTGCTGGCTCGCACCTGTATACGGTGAACAGTACTATACAGCGGTGTGTGTGTGTGTGTGTGTGTGTGTGTGTGTGTGTGTGCAGTGAGATAGACAGGTGCAGGGAGGAGAGGAGGACACAAGAAAACAGATTGGCGCAGACTATTTTCTTTTTTTATGGGACTGTCTCTTTTTGTCCTCCTCTTTCTTTCTTACTGTGTGTGTGTGTGTGTGTATGTGTGTGTGTGTGTGTGTTTGTGCCTGCACTAAAAATAGCCTATCATCATTTATGGCAATTGGGGGACTTTCGAAATGTTTGCAAACCGAAAAGGTAAATGAATAGGTTTATAACAATCTAATAAATGCGGATTTATGACACATAATAGTCTAGTGGTAAAATATGACATGGATATAGTTTATATTATGAGCTAATCAGATCAGAGCATCATTGAACTATTTGACTAAAGCTCTATGTCAAAAGTGTGTCAGGCTATTGGCAGTTTCCTTCTGTGCAGCATATTTAACAGCTCAATAAGATAATGCTGTAAATATATATTACAGTAAGTACAGAAATTGAAGGGAACTGTTTCTCAGGTTCCTGTTAATGTGTATTACTACAGTACCATTCATTGTTGGTACCCCTAGCTAGATCCTTGCTTATGTAAATGCAGAGCTTGAATGCTGGAGGCAAAGGACTAAAAGATGTTAGTGTGTTTATTTTGGTAAATTTGGACTACCCTGAGTGAAATAAATTTTGACTAGCGTATAATATGGATAAAGAAAACAAGGTGTTATGACCTACTTTTTTACAACCTAAATCTGGCTGGTGGAATGTCATAGCTTCAGATAAGTTGACAGATTTCTCTAAATATTTTTGTATAGCATATTTTTGTGTAGCTCTCAGTTAAAATTACATACTTGATTAATGCATTTTTGAAATGATTTTGTGCCTCAACAAACTCTTATTTTTAAACATAACTCCAAGGTCTGAATAACTTACTGACATTCTAAATAAAGAATCAAACTTCCTGGATGAATTAAGCTTAACCAGCTATCTAACAATTTTAGCATATTCAAGATAAACATTTAGAAATCATGCACATGTAGCTGTGTGGATAGTTTAGGCTTGAGTATGAGGATATGTAGATGAAGACACAATCTATACCATTTTAACATGTGCCAGTAGCATAACAAATTCATATTTACAAACCCATAAGCATAACCTTAACACCAGAATCTTACACTAATTACACAATACTAACACAGCCAACCAACAATCCTGCTCTGTAGTCACATACTGCACCTTTTCATGCTCACAGAGGCCACTTGTAATCATTAATGTTGGAAGCCTTATTAACTTTACTGCTAATTTCACGTATTTATGTGAAGATCTCATTAGTTTGTGTGACACATAGAGAATTGACTCATCTGGAAGTTCCTTTTAACAGTAGAACGTTCATTCACACACACACACACACACACACACACACACACACACACACACACACACACACACACACACACACACACACACACACACATACCACATAACAATAATAGGTGAAGCACAGGGTCAGCAGCAGAGCGGTGCCCCAGGAAGACAACCTGTTTCCTTTTCCTTTAAGCCATAATGCTGTTATCACGTATTCCCATATATAAGATAATGGAGGTGAGACCAGCGGTTCTCCACTATCAAGTTCAGCACATTATGATGAGATTTAGAGCAGCCTTGTGCACTCTAAATATTACCAATCAAGGCTTGTAAACAAGACAGCAGCAGAATCCCATAGTGTAGCCCATTCCCACTTTAACACATGCACACAAGGATACTGTACATACAGTTATTCATCTACCAAGGCCACAGCATAGTAGCAGTCAATGGTGGGGGAGTATTTTTAGATTTCATGTGGGTTGCAGATGCTGCTCTACTGAACCAGGTCACAGAAAACATAACAGTGTTTTCAGAGTAACATTCAAGGCCCTTTTTTCAGGTTCCCCATCAATGTTTGCCTTCCCATATTTTATGTCTATTTTTAAAGAAGATTTGAGGGCATAAATCATCTCCTCTCCTCTCCTCTCCTCTCCTCTCCTCTCCTCTCCTCTCCTCTCCTCTCCTCAACTGGCCTCCAGGCTGTTGGCAGTGATATGGCTTTATGTTTTCCCCCCACTCAATTTTGGCCTGAATTAAAAGCATATTGGGTTTTTTTAGGGCAACATAGGGCATTTATAATTGACTACCGTATGAGAAATCTGACACAGTTGCAGCTCCAAGTGTTGGAAATGTGCACTCTACTTGAAAGCTTGTGTATATTTTATAACTTCAAGACAATCAAATTCAGGTCACTCAAATAAAAACACACACACTTGATACAGGTTGGTATAACTAGTTGTCCAGTTTCATTATAAGCTTGGATGTTTCTCATATTTCCAGACTGGAGGGGCTCCCTAGGTTTTTGGAGACAGGGGGTGGAGAGTTATTATCTAGGAGAACAAAAGCTGAAAAGCAGAGAACAGAGCAACTTTCCCCTCCTCCTGTTTCCTTCCATCCCTTCCTTCATCCGCCCCCGCCATCTCTCCACCCCCCTTCCACACACCGACACAAACGCCTGCCATCTGACACCTCTCTGAGGATTTTTTTTTTTTAGAGTTGTCTTCTAAAACACACACTCACACACACACATGCACATATGCACATTGTTCTGTGGTTGTGAAGAAGAGCTCCTATGTTCTCAGTCCAAGACAGAGAAATGGGCCAAATAGCATAGAGAGAAACAGACGGAAGCACAGACAGACAGACACCCTCTCGGCGCATTATGTGCACTTCAAGAAAGAGGAAGACCAAGAAGGATTGAGAGGGACTTTCTGTCAGTGGACCATAATGTACTGTAAGTCGCAGCGTGTATGTATCAACTGTTGGTCGTTTGGTGGGATGCCACCTGGCTGTTTGACCACAAGCAGGACACGGGGAGTGGTGTGTGTGTATGTGTGTGTGGAGTCTTGCTGGGCCGGACAGAACTTCGACGTGCAGCAGATGGTGTTGCCAGCGTGGCATGGGCATAAAAGCAAGGTGGACTCACACACATGGACGCACACAAGTACACACAGGCTGTCCTGCAAGCAAGGTTGCCAGGAAAAAATTCAACATACACTAATCTGAATGTCATATTCCACCAGCCTTTGTACTTATTTTTATCCCTCTAGTTTTGCTCCTTTTTTTCTTTGCTTATTAGCACTGATGGTTATGCAGCCCACAGTTCTAATTTATTTCTAATTAAAAAGTTTCCTCAGTACAGTATATTGTGGAGGAGATGACATGTCACTGTCAGCAAAGGAATAAATAATCAACAAAGGAATAATCAATCTGTAGTATCTATAAATAAACAGCATTCAAGACAGCACAATGGTGTCAAACAGGTGACATGCTGTCTTTGTTTTAAATACCCAACAGAGAGCGAGTAAAACTTCTTAAAAAAGGTATTTTCACACTATTAGGCCCGATATACATAAACTCACTCATACTAACACATATGCACGCCTACACATTCATAAACACAAACATAAAGATGCACATCAAGGCGCACACACACACACTTTCAGCGGGCTGAGGCTGAGCAGCTGTCTAGGGAGTGGACGACATCTCTATTGTTGGAGTGTGATGGATGAGACGGGAGCTTTAAATGCTGCACTGTCGCGGACTATAGACTGGGGGGAAAATTTCCACCACCGACCATGTACCTTCATTACTGCAGTTGATGGAAAAATATGTTTTGGAGCCGCTTTTTGAACAAGGACATCCTCCCTTGATGTTCTGTTCCATCTCACGAAAGGTGAGGACAACAGCCGTCAAATTAGGATCACACGGAATAAGCAGATGATGACATGACACCTCTACAATACTGGCACTGTACGAAGGTGATGGATTTGCTTTGAGAGCACGTATTTATGTGCTATGGAAGAGTTGCATCATTTCTTGGCTTTCAATCAGTAGCTCTCTGTCAGTTCTCTCTCTCTCTCACGCACACACACACACACACATACACACACACACAATCACAAACACACACAATGTGGTGGGTAAATAATCCTGTCGTGTGAACATCTGTTGTCAGTGACAGGTGATGGTAAGGTGAGACCACATTGTTACCCCCACCCAAAAACCTCACACAAATAACCAATACACACACACACTCACACACACACATAAAGCCAGCAATGCTGTGTGCTGCTCAACCCTTTGGCTGTCATACTCGGTCTCAGTCTTTCTGCACGAGTGGTGACAGCATGACATACACTCCCATCAAAAGGCTTGACACTCTCTTTTGTTGACCATAATACTCTAGGATCTTCAAACTAACACGCTGTGAAAAATGCAACAGCAGGCTTTCCAGCTATTAATCCAAACAAAGAAGCCTCTTTTCTTAGACTGCAACTCAATGAGATAAAACACAAGTATTATTTATAAATCAAGATTAGATGGCTGGGGGTTCATGCCAGCGTTGATAGCAAGTGTCTCGAACAGCATGTTGACAGCCTCCAAGCTTCAACACTGTTCCATAGCTGACACTGACCTCTGACCTCCACAAGCATGGGTGCAAGAGAAAACCAAATTACCCTTTGGGGACCAATAAAAGATCATATATCATGTAGGCATCCAGAACCAATAGAGCCTGATATTCTGAGTTGCCATTTCATTTAGAAATGTGAATTAATGAACAAATCAGAGCAGTGGGTGCTGATGCAGAGGTCAGGCTACAAAAAAAAGGCTTATATAATTTCATTCATATAAGTGGTAGTCAAGTTGCAGCCAGACAAGACGTGCCTTGGCTGGGTGAGGTTAGTTGTTCCAAAATACAGGCGTGGTCAGGCCTTCTCAGTAAGAACATCGTTGTTGTTGTAGCACAAGCTGCTAAAAAACATCAGGTTAGCCTCTTCTGTCTTTTCTTTTTAATCCCTCCCCTAAACCTTGACCTCTATATTGACTACTGTTATCCTTTATTGACATTTTAATATTTTATTAAAATATTATTTAGTACACCTTTGTTTAGATTTCATTTTTGTTTCATCATCATCTATCATATGCATCATTATAAAATCACTGACACATTTTAAGGGCTTTCAAAAGAGCAAAAAGTTGGAACAGACACATGTGGAGACATACCTGTCCATTAACAGGGGCATGGGACACTCAGTAAGAAATAGAAACACATGGATGCTGAGTGAATAGACTTTGACTAAAACAGACTGTCAGCTGGATGATGCAAAGCAGTGAAACCAGCAACCCATGTTTTAGTCACTGTTGCATCTGACAGGCTGGTGAAAGCAGCCTGAAGGTGCCTTACTTTGGCTGTGAAAAGTACTGTTCATACAGCATCCCATCAAATGTACAGTATGATGACTCTACACTTCATACAAGACAGAAAGCCAGAGAGGCCGAGATACACAGCAGCAAGTTTAAAAGAAGAAAGCTGAACGCATACAGCCTGGCTCTGGCTGCAGCATTGATCTCGACCTTGATGGATATTGGTTACTTTAGATTAACAAGGCTAAAAGCAGTCTGTTCAACCTCTACTCCACATGCTCAATCATCCCCTGTCAACCACCCGCCTGTTCCGTCCTTCCACATCCTACATAACATCTTGATACTTTCATCTTCCCTCATCTTTACATCCTTCCATTCAAATCCTTTCTCTCTCTCTCTTGAGATACACTCCAAACCCTTGTCACTATGCTTTTGCTACTGTATAACACTTCAAAAGCAGAAAATAAGGAGTAAGCCACTCGGAAAGAGAGAGAGAGTGCCTTACATCTAAACTGTATATATTTTTTGTTTATGAATACAGAATCAATAGTCTTTTATGAACTAAAATTATTCTTGTATCATACTGACTATGTTGCAAACAGAAATCTTGCATCTGTTTTGTCTGTGCTTGCATGTGTGTGTGTGGGTAAGGGTCAGGGTTAGGGAAGTAGTGGTGATGGTTAGGGTAAGTTTCCAGGGATGACCTAGGACATTCTGTTTGTGTAGTTTGTCATACTGTAGGCTACTTTTTGGGAATCATTTCAGACTTTCAGGACCAGCTAATGGAGGTGGACATGTTCACTTGTGGACAAAAACAGTGTACCCAGTTGAGAAAAAAACTGATTTTAAGGTTAGGGATAGGCAAATAGTGGTTATGGTGAAGGTAAGAATTAGTCTCCAGAAAATGAATGTAAGTCTATGTAATGTCCGCAAAAGTGACTATGATCTGTGTGTGTGTGTGTGTGTGTGTGTGTGTGTGTGTGTGTGTGTGTGTGTGTGTGTGTGTGTGTTTGTGTGTGTGTGTGTGTGTGTGTTGTGTTAGAGACACCGAGTGTGCCTAAATCCTCCCATCTGTTGGGCAATAACAGACCTTGCATTAGATCAGGATGAATGGAGGAAAATCACAAACAAACAATATTCCAGCTCACTGAGTTCTAAACTGTGGCTGCAAAGTCAGAACATGAGTCAAATATTTTGTCTTTTTCCATCACACCAGTCTGGCAAAGTTTGAAATGTCAGTTAAGCACTGATCTACCCTTCTTCTTGAATTTAGTGCAGATGTCGCACACCAGGCTAATTAAGTGTAAGACTCATACTTTTACACAAAAGTCACACTTCAAAACTGTGACCAACAGATTAATTCATCCTGAAAATGTATAGTTTTGACTTAATGTTTATTATAATAAACACGTTATGTAGAGTCCCTAACCCTAACCCTTTTTTGGAAAGCGTATGGATATGATTTAAAGCAATTGTCTTTTGATAAAGCAAAATGAAAAATGTCAGGTGAAAAAGTGGAAAAATATGGAACTATGGAACATTGCATTTCCCAAAAGGGTTATTAGGGCCCGAGCGCTGACCAGCGCGAAGCCCTATTGTATTGTTATATTTGAAATGTTTTATTGCAAAAATGTCACACCTGATTTCATCACAATACATGTTTTGGTGTATGTTTTTTCTCCTCCTTCACGGTCTAGAGACAACATCAAAGGACACAAAATCTTTATGTTTTTGACATTTTCTTCTTATTAACTGCACTTTGAACTGTGCATCATACTTCTCCAAAAAAGGTCCAATTTTGTGCAAACAAATGTTACAGCCAATACTTACAAAAAAGGCTTTCTTGGGTTATACTGTCTGCATTCAGACTTGGATTGTATCATAAATAATGACCATTAACCCTAACATTATTATCCTCAGCAGAATATGTACATCAGTATCCGTTTACAAAGCGTAGCTGAATTCATCAGCTAAATGGACAGCTTATGTTTGCACTATATATAGGAAAAACCTACTCAAATGCTGCACTTCATAAGCCTAATAAGTCAGATTGTATTGGTATATCCGCCATGTTGGAAAGCAGATATTAACTCAACAGAAATGATGAATGTTGACTATGAATTCACACCATATGTGATGCCAACTGTATCAGCTGATTGCTTTGCAGAACATGCAGACATTGGAAGCACATTTATTAGGCATACTGTAGTATGCAGTTTTAGATTGTCAAAAGCCATGTTAAGGGACAATGTGAAGCAGCACTATGTAGAGTGCTATGGCGCTGTGCTTCCAAATGAAAATGTTCCAGTATTTGCTTCCAATCTGGGATGAAATCACCATAGAATCACAATTTGGTACACATTGCCCCTACAATGGCACTGAACCACCAGTAACAAAAATCCCAATATCACTTCATATTTTACCACATAATAAAAAATTAACACTTCACTGTCATACATTACCATATTCAAGTGTATGAAGGTAACTGCATTTACACAGACACCCAGTTTAAGTGGAAAGTGAAGTCATTATCATTTCATTATTATTTCTCCATTCTGTACACTAAACTGATGTTCTGGACTCTAGCTGAGCATAATGTTAATTGTGTACATGCACATTTTCAGTGTCTGATAATTTGGTATTGGTGTGTATTTTAAAGTAGGGTATTATAGTAAGAGCAATGTAAATCCCTTGGACTTAGATCCAAAGGAGTTATGTGTGACTGACATGACTCTGTTTTTAATACCCGCTCTTACCCCCCTCCCACCTCTTCTTTTTCCTTTTTTTTCTAAGTAATGTTATCTCTCTGTCTGTCTCTAACTCAAAAACATTTGCATACATCTCTGCTCTCCCACTTCCCTAATGATGGTTCAGACTCTGGATCCTGGGTACTATGATGAAAATGAGCACAGGATATTTACATCTTTGGGGCTAATCCACTTTTAATGTGTCTCAGGCCGTTAATCGGCTTGTTTTATTTATGAGACTGGCATGTTGGGTTTATAGGTGTTAATTACAGTTCAGTTTTAGAGAGGCAGCTGTCTCCTTTGAGAACACGCAGCACCGAGAGATGTGTTTGTGCATGTGGCCACATATCTGTTGGTGGCCCTGAGGAAATAGAAATTTACATATGCAATGTTCAACTACAATCATGATCCAAAGTATTTATATTTTTTCACTCACTTAAATGTTTTATTCATGCAAGAGTGTGTGTACACAGACACACACACAAAGAAACAAATACAACTGATCATTTCTTACTTTTTGTCATTATCCTCTCACTGATAAAACAATTTTATTTCCTTTGCGAAATGTGGTTTATTAAATCTCTCTCTCTATGGACTGTTCATCAGTTTAGACTTTTCATTTAACAAAAAAAAAACAATGAACAAAAAGCTTCAGGACCATTTACATTGTTAGATGTAGAAGCAGCATATTAAGGAAAAGTTAAAAGAAAAGAATGGAGAGCAAAGACATTTTTGTCAGTTTTTATGGACAAAGGGAAAGCCTTCATAACTAAAGAATCTCCACATTTGGTTTGCAGAGGCTTTTCCTCCAAGTTGGACGGTGGTACTTTGCTAAAATCCATGTCCATGTCTTTTCTTCACATCTCACTGCTAATACTGTATTTGGCTGTCTTCTGTTTTGGTCAGCTCACTTTCTGTTTACTTTTGATTACTGTTGCCGTGACCCTGCTTTGTGCAAGTTCCATGGTGTGAACAGAAGAAAACTCCAGGTAGTTTTCAAATAAATGGCATTTTGAGTCCTAGTCTCAACAGTGTTGATTTTGGGAGCTCAATTCACTTGTAAGTACATTGCAGACATACACAAACACAGTGTAGTGTACCTTCTTATTTATTGAACTGGAGCAAAAATGCTCAACAATCATACCAGGAAGAAGCAGAAATGGCAATTTACATATTTTGTCATTACACTCATGCTAAAAAAACAACTCAAACCTGTTTTAATACTGATCTTAAAGTACTTTTTAGGAACCAGCCAAATGATGTTATTTCTTTGAATTTTCTGCACCTTTCCATCCTTGTTAGTTTTATCAATAGGTCTAAATTTAGTCTTTTATTTGAGCAGCAATCAGTTTAACATTAGCATCTCAGTGTGTGTCTGTGTTGTATTGAAAAAAGGTACAAACTGTTTGAAAAGATGAAAGATTTAATTTACAAAAGGAACATCAGTGTTTCAAATATCTCTCTAAGATGGTTTAATACAGTGTGTCTATTAGTCTGAGAAACTGTAGAGACTTTGAGGAGAGAAGAAAATGAAGACAGTTCACCCAAAAAAAAGTCTCACTTATGTGTAAGCAAGTGATATATGTGTGTGAGTGTGTGTATGTGTGTGTATGTGTGGGTTTAGGTATCTGCCTCTGATCTGCAGGCTCAGACAACATTCACACCTGCTGAAGGTTTTTCCAAGACACTCAGAAATCTGTCACCTCCACATTCTTTCTCTCTCTCTCTCTCTCTCTCTCTCTCTCTCTCTCTCTCTCTCTCTCTCTCTCTCTCTCTCTCTCTCTCTCTCTCTCTCTCTCTCTCTCTCTCTCTCTCTCTCTCTCTCTCTCTCTCTCTCTCTCTCTCTCTCTCTCTCTCTCTCTCTCTCTCTCTCTCTCTCTCTCTCTCTCTCTCTCTCTCTCTCTCTCTCTCTCTCGCTGTCAGATTTTCAATGATCTTTTCCCACCCTTCCTCTCATCAGCTTTTTGCCTCTAACTTTTCACATTAATTTATTTCTTACTTCTGCATTGCGTTTTAGGGCACATATTCTTTTCCCACAGAGATGTATGCTCCTTCTCTTTTTATAACCCTCTTGCACTTTGTGATCTCTCTCCTCCAACCTTCTATTCTCATTATTCCTTCCACTCTCAGACTCACACTCATCTCTCGTGACTACATCTCATCTTCTCCTCATTTCATTCCTCTCAGTAAAAATTCAGAATAATAGGTGCGGTGTGGTCATGAAATTCAGCATGGTACCAAAGACAGTATAACAGAATAAAGTCTGTGTAAAAGAAATAACAATACCTAAAGACACTAGAGGCAAATATGTGCATTTTCTTCCTCTGGTCATCTAATCCAAATGTCATATAATTAGTTTGTTTACTGAAATCAAATAACTATGAAATAAAACTTGAACTGATCAAATAATAAGATGAAGAAAAAATATGAGTAAGAGTATTTAGACACAAAGGTGCTTTGAACTTGCTCAGATGATTCCAGCGACTTATGCAAATGCTTTCTTGAATTGTTGCAAAGATTATCATGCTTATACTGATGAGCAGTTTCCTCATTAGGAAAAACAACATATCTGTCACAGCTTGTGGGCAAGATTAAGAATGGTTATAAAATTTTCCTCCAGCTACATCGATAAAAATGGATCAAATAAAAATTGAAGTACAAACTGGCATGGAAGAGATTGATGCAACTGTATGGATTGTTTAAACTTGCAATAACAGCAGAAGTTGTGAACACTAACATCATCAAATTTAAATTGATATGCTGCACTTGTCAGCAAAGAGTTGTACATTCAGCAGTTATGGAGCAACATTATCATCCATTTAAAATTGTGTTTCTGTCCACCTGATGAATATAAGTCCAAAATTCACTCAGCTTTAGCTCTGTTTTGGTCTCTATCAACTCCTGAGAGAAATATCTGGCTGTTAGCTGCAAAATGTTCCACATTGTTCTCCAGATAGTTGCCAACTGTTCACTGTTTGATGCTGAGAACTTGGTGTACAGTTGGTTTCTTTTCATGAAAACAGCTGCCCGTTGAACACGACACCGTGAGAGCAGTTAGAATGAACCAAAACAGTCAAGTTGCAGCCAGAAAGCTAAACAATGAGCTGGAACTTGCAATAAAGCTCCGTAAAGCTGGGTGATAATTCTCTATGAACAACACTTCTGACATTACACATTGTGTCACTTACAATACTTGTTTTAAAAAATGTTGCTTAATGCTGCTAGAAACAACATATATTATATATATATGTATATATATATATATATATATATATATATATATATATATATATATATATATATATATATATATATATATATATATATATATATATATATATATATATATATATATTTATATTGGCACATGTTTTTTTTGAGTTAACTGCTCTTGTAGCACTGGACCAACACTCAACACCCTGATTTCTATTAGCCCTAAAGGTAATCTTTAAAGGACCAGTATGTAGGATTTAGTGGCATCTAGTGACGACATTACAGATTGCAACCAACTGATTAGACCTCCCCTCACCATTCCCTTCTAAGTATGGAGGAGAACCTACGGTAGCTGTGAAACTTGGTTTTGTCCGTTCTGTAAAAACATGAAGGTACAAATTGGCAGACTCCATGGAGGGGACCCATTCCCTATGTAGATTATGGAAACACAGCACGTTTGTTCTTTAACTATGACAATCTTATCGTAAACTTGAACTAGAAGTTTTGGTGCATAAACTTAACTATTGGGGTAGCAGATGAGAAAATTCTAATAGAAATCATTATAGGTTGTTTTGTAAAACATTTTTTAAAATCTGTGCCTGTTTTCTCATTGAGCTGCCAAAGCTTGAAGACGAAGTGACCTCAACAATGGGGAACACAACATCTCAAGGTTCTACGCCACAGAGACAGACGCCCAGAGTGGACTTATCACCAGCTGGCTGGGAAATATCATCAGAGGCAGAGTCACATGAGCTATACAGAGCAGTCTGCAGAATGTCAGAGGCTCGAGACCCACAATGTTTTCATCAGGCCATGCTTGACGCCTTGAGTGCTGCCCAGTCTGCCCGAGCTGGGTTGGACTCACAGCAGTACAGGAGATTTATCAACACTTGGACCAACTGGGCTCTCTTCTATGTCTGCCACCGTGTGAGCAACTCAGGCAATGCAGGTGAACTGATGAAGAAGATATCCATGTATGTTCAACATGAGACGGATGAGATGGCATGTGCATGGAGGTACTCCATTCCTTAATCAATCATTGAATCTTGTCCGAACAACATACAGGAAAATTGAAATGAAATGTGAGGCAAACCTGCTAGATCTACCAGCTTTCTCTGAGCTTTCGATTGCATTTCACAGTCAGTCACAAGTCCAGATAATGTTGGTTTGTTGGCTTCTTGATTCATGTATTTGCTCCTTTAGGTACTTTACACTGAGTGACACCATTTCAGGGTTGAGCACTGTGTTAAGTGTTGTGGCCAAGAACTGCCACATTGATGCACTGAGGATCCTCCTCCAACACGGGATGCTGGAGAAAGAAAGAAGACCAAACGTCATCATCAATGTCATCTTGTTTTCCCCCTTGCCCCTGGTGGAGGAGGTATACATCAAGGACACATTGATAAGGAAGCGCATTGACTGCATGGTGCTTTGTTTCAGGGTGCTCACCCGTGTTTCTATTACACACCTGCAGGTTTGTTGAATATTTAGTACATTATCTTTAATCCTTCAGACTGGGTTACCCTCAGACCCCTGACCCATGACTCTCTCGCCGTTTTCTTTTCTTTTTTTTTAAATGACCAATGTATTGGGGTCCTATTGGAGATGGAGCTATTTATTAAGTTCATGTTTGCCACAGGTCTACTTTAAAGTAGCCTATCACACTTTGTTGAGGGGTAGGGCCACACTGTCAGCCATTTTTGAAAGATACACACACAGATGCAGCAGGACACCGATTTCCTTGTGCTCTGTCATCGACTCGAAATACTGCTCCTCCCAGGGGTGCACTGGGAAAGGGTTAACCTTAACCCTTTTCAGATACTTAACTAATAATGTTTAGAAGTTCATATAAAGAAGTTAAGATTTTGTTGTTTCTTACAATAGTTTATTCTTGGGTTCCCCAGGGACCCCGGTCAATAGTCCTTTTATGTTAAATATGTCGGTAGGATGCGGGTTAAAGAGAAATCCCATCCTAAAATACATACAACCTAAGAACAACTACTAGATGTTTCCTCTTTGTGGGTTTCTACAGAATGGCTGCATACAGTTTGGATTCCATGTCAAACTTCTGTCCTTTAAGGTGCAAGTCAGATCAGGACGGATGCCTCTGACTGAAGACTGGAATGACCACATCCCCCATGGCCGCTGTGCAGTCCCCTGCGAGTTGAGTCACTTGTGCAGGGTTGCTATAAGAAGGCGCCTTTTGGGCCGTGCACTGTTGCCTAAAGGCATTTTTGAGCTGCCTTTGCCTGAAAGCCTCAAGAAGTACCTCAACCTGGAGGCATGAACAGAAAACACCTCAAACCCACTACCATCATGTAGACCTGATGATCTATTAAATGCCTGAAATCTCCAAAGCAGCTGTGAAAAGGTTGGTTTCTTTGTGTTGTGTGGATTAAGGTGAGAACATAAAGCAATACAGACTATAATTCTTAGATCATATTTTTTATTCATGAAAGCATGACAGATTTCCAAAATGGCTTCAGACACCTTGATTTTCTTCACTGCATCATACCCAAATTTAATCAAAACATCAATTAAAATGGCTTTTTACTGCATACATGGGGTATTTGCAGGATATTAAAAGCAGAACAGAATTACACCACCATGATTAACACCCATCAACAGCATCGACATCGACAAACAGATCTTATTATTAGCAGTCATTTATCCACACATTTACAGATACTAAAGTAGACACATATAGTACACATACAAACATAACAGGTGAACAGTTATTGTCAACAATGCTATGGCACTATAGTGTTGACAGTTGGTGCTCAGCCGTAGGAAAAAAAACAAAAACAAAAAAAACTATCTCAGCAATGAGGTCGAGATTTTTTGGAATGTCTGTCATGCTAACTAGCATAGTTTGTAGAGTACATATGTCAGTGCTCAGATATTTATGGGGGTGACAAGTGCTCAGGCAAAACAAAAGACACTAAGCACACAGAAATAGTTTAGGAGACTGGGGGGGCTTTATTACTGCAAGTGGGATCATTTATGCACTTAATTAGATCCAGTCATTTTAAAACAAATCACATGTGAGCAGAAGAGCAAAGGCCTGCTTTTGTTCTGCATGGGGAATGGGATTCATGCTGTAGTTGCGGGCATTTCTTTTTGTAGAATACAATGATGTTGGTTTTGAGTCGATACGTGATAGGATAAATTATGAAAGTGGGCCACATGATGATGGTAACAATGCAGTGAAAGTATTTATAGGATTTTTGGGAAAGCAATAGGAACCCAACCACCTGTTCCTCTAACTATTTATTGAGATGGACCACCCATGCATGTCTGTGAGTGAGTGAGTGTGTGTGTGTGTGTGTGTTTGTGAGAGAGAGAGAGAGAGAGAGAGAGAGAGAGAGAGAGAGAGAGAGAGAGAGAGAGAGAGAGAGAGAGAGAGAGAGAGGAAAAATCAGAGAACAGAAGATCACAACAGCAAGACTGTGTGTTCTATAACCATGAGAGTAAAAGAATGTATGGCATAATAACCAAATATAAATTTTGATTTTGATACATTTTGATAATCTCCACTATAGTATAAACCACTGTCGGAAGGCCCAGGAGTAAAAATAGAAATAATGTAAGTGATATATAGGGTTAAAAACATAAGGGATGTAACACTACTGTAATTGTTTTTCGTAACTCCTGCTGAGAGCCGCAACTAAATCCATGCTCATTATCCGTAAGTAATCAATGATCATGTTTATTGATCTTCAGCCCCAAGGAATGGGAGGCCACTAGGGATGGTCCACATAATTGACTATAATCAATGCACTCACACTAATTGGGTTGGGAGCCAATGGAAGTGGGATTTCCTCAGAAAGAGTGGTCGGGGGTGAGGTCAGCCATCTGTGAAAAAAAAAGAAAAAGAAAAAAAGGCTGATCTAAGAAGGCAACAGAAGCTATTTTACATGTGATCTACCCTTGAACGTCTGCTGACCCAATGAGGAAATGAAGCTGATTCAACACAACACTGTGTAAAGGACACAGTAAGATAAATCCATCAAATATGGTATGCAGTGTTGGTATGGAATCATCCACTCAATACTGAGTGCTGCATGGGCAAAATCCTGAGGCAACTCATGTTGGCTGTTTCCATTGTTGTAAATGTAGTACAGTACATGAAGTCAACCAATCAATTAAAGTCTGTCTATATATATATAATGTAGCACTTTCGTTGAACATTGCAGTGCTCTGTACTACAAAAAAAAATCTGGCAATAAAACATACTAGAATTATATAATAAGTGATAAAGTCAAGGCAAAAAAGCAGGTGTAATACATTTTCAAAATGTTTCAATTAAAACAGTTTGAGGATTAATGTAGATTAAAGCATTTGCTGCCAGGGGTGTCTAAGGAGTACAATAAACACAACAACATCACTAGACTTGGAGCATGTGATCAATCCAAAATTGATTGACATTATTGTAAACCACAGACAAACAGGACAGAAACAAAGATTGATTCCAAACAAGAAACAAGAAAATGCTTATTTTTTCTCTGTTCAAATAATCTCATTACGATCTACCAAATTTTACCAAGGCAATTTCAAAATGGTCTTTTATCTCTAAACTGAAAAACTTTTATAACTCACATTTTCATCCATGTACCATATCTCTCAAATTGTGTCCAACATTAGTATTTTAATGGGTGCAGCTTCTCCGGCAGTTACGGTAAAAGTGGAAACTCACAGATTGCTGTGCATAGCAAATCTTCTCTCTTGACCCTAATCAGCCAATGAAATCCGTACACTTGGACATGCGGAGCGACTGTCAGTGTGATACACAAATAGCTATTTCACATGGCATGCTCCAAGCTTTCTGTAATGCACTTTGTTTTAAAATGCCATCTGTATTTGATACAAAAAAATGTATTTATCTTATTCTTTTTTTATTCTTAATGTATTTATTTGAATCTCACAAGTTCAGATTAAATACTAATAAATGTTATTGCATTATTATAAAATACTTAATTGAATACCCCTGTTATAGAGTAACAAAAAGGTACAGTATGTAAAGGATTGCTGATACAGGTGAATCTCTTCCTTTACTGGTGGACCAGAGTGCAGCTCGTGATATAACAGACCTTTTCCATCGTAGAAAAAGTACATATTTGCCACATTTTTAAAATATTGTTGGTCTCTTTGCTTACAGGCTAAGATTACAATGGGTTATTTTGGGCACCGTGAAGTGAAGCACTGATGGGGCGTGAAGCGAGATACTAACTAGACAGCCAGCAACTTGTCTCTGTCTACTCATTATCCTTTGATGGTGGTTTGGTGTGTGTGTGTGTGTGTGTGTGTGTGTGTGTGTGTGTGTGTGTGTGTGTGTGTGTGTGTGTGTGTGTGTGTGTGTGTGTGTGTGTGTGTGTGTGTGTGTGTGTATGTGTTTGTGTATGTATCCTGTGAAAATCATGTTTTAGTAATGGTTATAGACCCTCATACAGATATAATTTTTTTCATGCATAAGAATCTAATATTTGTTACATTTAATCACTGTTTACAATAAAAATCTAATGTTTCAGCCTATTTACCAACAAATACCACAGTAATACAGTAAGGCCAATGCTCATCATGGGATTGCTGCTGTCGAAGATAAGTGCATGCAGTTTTGAAATCTAAGCTCATCATGAGAGAGCAGAAAAACAACAGGGAACTTTGAATTGTAAAAAAAAAAAAAAGAAAATCAAAGAATAATTCAACTGTTCTGTTCTGTAGCCCAAAACACAATATGTATTTCCCCCTCATATTTCTGTCTTATTCATTCTATTGTGTGCGGCCAGCCAATCTATCACTCAATACTCACAGGCATTTGTCTTGCAAGACTCTTGTGTCGCAGAGTAATAAACAACAATTGATACAAAGGAGCTGGTTAAAAGGAAGAGGGAGCTAAATTACTCATTATTAGACTGCAGGGTGTTTTGTTTGGGGCACAACACATGATAATATAGAATGAGAATGAGTAAAAAAAAATATGAGAGAAACAAGGTACAGAGAGACATAAGGGAGTGTAAGTAGTAATAATGATACAAGAAAAATCCCCCTCCCCTCCTTTCTTTACAATGTGTCAAAGTTGTGTGAAATACAGTCTTGTTGACACATAGACACAACAGACACCAACCAAAGCTGTTGCAAGACTTTGCCATTGGATGCAGTGTGACTGGCTGTCAAACAACCAGTCTTGCTTTGATTTGCATCATGACTGGCTGTGAAATCAGAGGTCCTTCCCACAGCATCTGCATGTATCTCTTGTAGCAAAAAAACATACCTGTATTGATCAACAGCTAAAATATATGAAAATTAAATCAAACTCGACTGTATGTGTAAGTCAGTTGGGTCAATTTTACTTAAAATGTTCAATATTGTGTGTTTCACCAGCCTGATTCCACACCTCTGAATCATGTCTAATTTTCCTGGCGATTAAAATAGTATATATCAAACCCAGATTTGCCTCCTGCAACATACCAAGCTACTCCACTGATCTGCAAATTTGATTTGATCTGCTTTCTGTCACACTGATCTAATGTGTATGAAAAGACTTGATGTATGTATGTAATGTTGTTTATATCCACCACCAGTTAGAGTCTTTTAGCCTTACCCTTAAGGGGTTTTACTTTTTTATCTCTCTATGTGCTGGCTGGTACGCTGTTGCATTCATCATTTTTCTTAGAGTAAAATAAGAGCTTGAAGTGTAACTGAATGTGAAGTGAAAAATCACAGCTAGGAAAAAGAAATGCCGGTGAGAAGAAGAGAGGCCGTGAGGGACATATAAGAAGAAATAGCATACATGTGGAAATGAGATTGTGTGTTGTGGGAGCAGCAATATGGCCTCGGGTTAACAAAGGGAGCAGTGGAGAAAAAAGAGGCAGGTGGGGATGGGAGGGGATGACCGAGGAAGCTGGAGTCAAGGAGAAGTGAAGGATCAGCAGGCACTTCTGTGAAACCAAACACCTGAGGCCCTCACTACTTCTGTCGCGCTCCTGTGAGCTGATAGCAGAGAGGCAAGATGATGGCAGGATTTATTTTAGTGAAGTCCAGATTGAAAGAGTCAACGATGGAAGTGTGTGTGCATGTGTTGATGTGTGTGTGCGTGTGTGTGTGTGTACGTGTGCTAGTGAAACATGAAATATGCATTTTGCCACTCAGACAGAATCTAAAGAAAATCTTAAGTGTAAATCCATGTTCTCTTCATGATTTTTAAGTCTATGAGACACAATCAGACACATTTATTGAAATTACTGAAAAATAGTTATTCACACCTTTTAATCTGTTTGCTTACGGTCAGATTTCTTCATTCAGTACACAGAAGCAATAAAAATGCTTAAAAATGGTGGAAAAAAGAAGTATGGAAATAGGTCAGAATTCTGCAGACTCAGTGATGTAGTGTTGTAGCTCAAAAAAAAGAATAGAGAGAAAATCATAAAACCTAGAGATGCTATTTATTCATGATGCAGTAAGGTTTAATTGACAATCAATGCAACATCTTTGTCAGAATGCTACACTATACAGATTGCATATAGGATTTTTGCAAATGAACACACTTTTCAGAGAGACATCATATGAACAGTGAGATCAAGTAATGCCTCAAATCACTTGTCAGGGGTGCACGCACAGTTTAGCAGGCAGGCAGCTGGGACATCATTAGAGCAAGCAGCCTGCGACGAATGCTGCAGATGCTCACTGCTTATGTCAGGGTGGAACTGACATGAGAGTTGAAAAAGCTGGGAAAGGTTTAAGACAAGCCCTTTTTTACCTGTAAAATAAGGATGGGAGGTTGAGACAAGGGCAGCACCGTGTACAAAGGTTATTTATTTATAAATCTCTTTTTCACTCTCTGTCTGTCTCAGCCTGTCTCTGCTGAAGAGGCTTTTTGTTTAACCTTTGTTTCACCAGAATCTAAGCCCTTCCACGCTTTGTGTTTTTCCTGAAGTCACACCACAGGGGCAGCCGAGAGGCCCAGGTGGGCCTGTGGTCAGCAGGAGTGGTCTTCTGTTAACTCAAGTGCAGCTCTGTTGTGACCTTAGAGGACACATGACCCATGAAGCTAAATGTTCCCCTAACCCTTCTTCAGCCCCTGCCCCTTATACAGAGTTTTTGCAAACCACAAGTATTGGATAACACAGAGTCATTTCTCACACATTTTCTTTTTATATCTTACTTTGTATTATAATATCCAGTATGAATGAACATACACACACACACACACACACACACACACACACACACACACACACTGATTTGTTAATGGCTTAATGCTCAGCTCTTATCTTATCACAGTTTTCTGTTTCCATCCCTTGGCACAGTGTACATTTATTAGGATCACCTTTCAAAAGAACTGTTCCTGATGTGTGCCAGCCTCATGGACAGCTGCTTACTTTATTCACTAATCCCCTTGATACTAAAGCTCTTTTTAACATTTGCTGAAGCGATGCATTGTGAAGACATAAAGAGAAAGGGCATGTCACGGAGGAGAGGCAGTTGTTGTTGCTGGCAGTATTTTCATGGCGAGGAGGAGCGTCAATGGAAAGATTCATCAGCCTGATTGAATATCCCTGAAGGCCATGACATGGACGGCTTAAACTTAAACTCCACTCAGATTGGAAAAATCCTTACTTTACTGTTTGAAGTAGAAAGACATGAACTCAAAAATCTTACATACATTTCTAATTCTTTTAAGTGCTACAAATGGTGATGTTTATCTTTGTTCAAGTGCATTACCAGTGTAAGAACCAATGGGTTTATATAGTCTCTCTTTAATGCTGTTTGTCTGTAGGTGTTGGTTATCTGGCTTTGAGTTATTGTCTGAGTTATTGCTCATTTAATTTAATTGTTGAAAGTTTAAAGAAAAACTTTTTCCCTACTAGAAGATAAAGCCAAAGGAATTGTGAATTCACACTCTGGTAGTACAGTGTGATTTCACAGTTGGAGAAAAGATTAATTAGCAGGATGAGATATGATCTTCTATAGTGCTTCTTATTGCACTCACGTGTGGGCTCATCCACACTGTACTCTGATGAGAAACCACTTCAAATTAAGCCAGATATTAATATGATCAACTTCAGGTGGATCTTAAAGGAGATTGGGGAGTTTAGTTTGTTTCATGAACGCTAATTGGTTACATTATGCATCCTCAGCATGTTTGCAGCGCTTGGTGTGATTAGCCAGATGTTTATGGGCATGAGCTTCTCACATCATTGTTACACTGACTGGATTTTGAACTGTGGGCCCAAAATGACCACAGATGGAGAAAAACTCACTCTTCCGGTGAAAAAGCATGGATGGTTTGAACTCTGTAAAATTTGCACACCTTTGGATTTGAATTTTGAAACCATTGAAGCATTTAGGATTAACACATAGGTACATCCAGCATTGTGACAGAGAGGTCAGGGTCACAACTTGACTGGAGCCAGTTCTTGAAAGGGTTCCTCACTCCTCTGTGTTGCCCCTTGCTATTCCCCTGCTCACAAATAGTTCTTTCCTTTTTCCCCCTCCCACCATCATTCTAATTTGGAGTTTTATCTTCTGGAGCATTGGTGTTTGCAACACTGCTTGATAGCGATGGAACGCACAAAGTCCCTCCTCTTGTCCAATGAATGTGATACTTTCATTCTTTGTGAGACTAAATTAAATCATGCATTCATAGTATATTATTATTATTATTATGTTATTATATTTTGTATTATGTACAAGATGTAGGATTATCACCAGTCTACAATAATGGTAAATGGACCACACTTAAATCATTTTTGCCTCTCATCCGCCCATTCTCTCACACACACTCACCATGCCATGCCATACAAGGTGTTAGCCTGCCCATCGGGAGCAACTTGGCATAAACATGAGGTCAACAAAACAGTAACCTAGACCATGATCTTTTGCTAGCCAAATTGCATTTGTGCCAAAACCTAGCCAAATGTTAACCATAGTGGTGTAAGATCAATTCGAAACGTTTTTATTTTTGAAAATACAATGTCATCCTGTTGATACTGGCATCAGATCAGAAAACAATTATGTTAAAAGAGAGAGAGTAGAAAAGGAAATGCTAAATTGCGAAAGGGAGCGAAAGGAATTTGTCAATGGATGCTTCTGTGGACAAACAACAAAAGAAAGACAATTTACTGTCTACTGTAAGCAAAAAGTGAATGATAAATGACACATATGAGTATTGACTGTGAAGACATTGGGTTAAAATGTACCTCTTGTGTCACTTAAAAGAAACATATGTAATGGTCTTCTCTTTGTAGGTTTGGTTGTCATGGGATGTCATTATGATGAACACATCTGTGATGGGTAGGTCAACTGTTCGTGTTTGACTCAAAACAGACACAGTAGAAGTGCCAGTCATTAGACTGTCGAGTGGACAGTTTATGCCAAGACAGGACTGTACAGGTAAAATTGATGGCTGCAATCTATTGTTATATCTGACTTACTATAATGATAAGGTGTGGAGTGGGCTGATCTATCTGAGTCTGCTCTTTGAACTTTCATCCTGTTGGTTGTTGGTGATGTTACCAGGTAGTGTCTTTCCCATCCACAACAGATTGATTCTACAGCTGGTGCTCTTCAGCCCTCTTTTCCTAATTGTGCGTTTCCTAATTGGTCAGCAGCCTCCATGCTCATAATACTTTGACAAGTTCTTTAAATGCTATTCTTGTTCAACAAAAGTTACACATGTAATATTTAAATCATGCTTTGTGATCTTGATTATATATTCTGAATAGGTCTCTCCCAGAGTCTGCTCACTGGCTCATGACTCAGGGCTGAGAGGAGGAGGAAGCAGAGACAGAGCTCTGGAGGGCAGCCAGGGTGGAAGCCTGGAGGAAGATCCCAGAAGATCTGCTAGGCAAAGTGCACAACAGCAAAAACACTTGGGCTTACACCAAAATCAATTAAAAATCTCAATAACAAACCGAGTGCTTCATTTTAAAGTTGGTTCTTATTTGTTTAGCTAGAGATGGAGGCTCAGTGCCAAAAAGAAACCATGTTGGACATCTTCTGGATACGGAAACTCTCTTAATGGCATGTAACTGGTGTGTCCCTAGATAATTACTTTACATTTTTACAGGAATACATGAATAATCCATGACATGCTGTGTAATGTTTTAGTAAGTCAAGACAATACAGTTTTTTTAGGGAGCAGCTTAAAGTATATAGCTGACAGTCATATTTTTGAACTCTGGAGCTGAAAATCTTGTTTTTGTTCTTTTATTGGTTTCTTCTTTTTCTTATTCTTTGTTTTTTCCAAAAGTGGGTTATCTTCTAACTGCAATACAGTGACATATGTTGTCAGTATTATCAGACTTCAGTGTTGAGTGTAGTTGCAGTTGCAACACATTTAATAACTTCCAACCACAGCCATCACTGATGCTGAAATTGGTCGGAGTGAGAAGAGCTTGTCACTTTCGACCAGCTGGAGCAGTGACACACTGCTTTTCAGACAGGAGTTAAGTTACTCCTTCTTACTGTATCTCCTCCAGCCCTCATACCACAAGTCTCATATATTATGGACTGAGCCTGAATGTTGGCAGCTTTGGCCTGAACCTCACACAGTTCGTCTTTGGGATTGTTGAAATTCCTGCACAGCTGAGCAGTTTGGCTCACTTTGTAAGGAGAATAGCCCAAGCAGGCTTCTTGCTCTTTGAGGTTGCTGCTTGCTTTGTGGTCCTTGCATTCCAAACTTGAATATGGTTTTGATATCTGAGAACATCTGCTATAGAAGTGTCAGACATATCATAAATTATTTACCCATCAGATCATCCTGTGATGATAACAGTTATTGCTGTAGTGGGGGAAATAATCTGCAACTGATCACCACAGACTATGTTTATACTGCACCATTTCAAGATAATGTTTCTTTTTGAACCCATGATGGATGATGATTTCAAAATCTAGTAATATATACTAAATTATTGTTAAGTCCATAGTCCATTTTTGCAGGCAAATAGTTTAGGTCTTAGCTACACATGTGTTCGCATAGCAGGCATCCTTGTTCCACTGATCCAGCTCCTGGAAGTCCACCATTACACCATGCCCATGCTGTTATATGGCATCTTCTCCACTGCTGCTGAGGTTTTGAGTTTGCTACTTCCTGAGACTACCAAACTTCAAGACCACGCTGAGCTTGAGTGAGCTGGTCATTTTATGATATGATTCTAGGGCAGAGGACAGTGTATTAAGTGTAATTAATTCTACATAACTTTGGTGCTGGGAAGGTAGTATACACTGAGTCCATTAGAGCTTTTTCACCGGAAACAGCTGTCCGTCGTGTCTGGAAACTACACTTACTAGGGTGGTGAAAGTAATTAGTAGCTAAAATAGTGAAGTGCTGGCTCTAAACTAAAAACTAGGAGCTAAAAAAAGATGCTTAAATGCTTTTCAGAGATGAGAGGAACTACAGAAGGGAGAATTCTCTGTAGGTTTCTCTTTAGAAGCATCAGCTTTCACATATAGGAAGCCGTGTTGTCTCTTGTTAATATAAAAATCTTGATTACAGCCCCTTAATGTTGATTACCCCCCTTATGTTGGCCATGCTATTGAACACTTCTGTTGCTTAGCAAGTCATCAACACTACTTAGTTTTGTATTACACAATACTTGGAAGCATATGAAATATTATACTCAGACGTTGAGCTCATTTCAGTTTTTGCAGTGTGTCATTTTGGGATGTGAGTTCTAGCTCACTTGGCCAATTATTTCTCAGCATTAGCACGGCTACACTGAGTAAATCAACACATAATTAAATTTCTCTGCAAAAACAGCAAGTTTTCAGGAGAGTATTTAAATCCTGCTTCCTCTCGAGGCTCTTGGTTGGTTGAGGTTTAACATCTTGAAAAAAACTGTGCCAGTAATTGCATATATTCACATAATTCTATCATATCAAAGCGCTAAACCCCAAAACAATTGAGATACAAGGTCTAATCACAGAGACAGGACAATAGAACAGAGAAAATTGTCTATTGAAGAGCCAATTACAAGACTATTTATTGGTGCTTCAGAGAAAGAGGATTCATTTACTGTAGTTTGCTTTGTAAAAACACCACTTGAGCTGTCAATGGATTCACACATGAGTAGACATAAAAATAGTCTTAATGAGGAGCTGGAAAGCTGCTCAACTCACCCTGCAAATCAAATACGTATGCAAATGTGGACAGTAGAATACTTAACAAACAAACAGAACGGATATCTGCATGTCTTGGAGAATGTCTTGCCCCCACTTGTGTTCTGCGCTTCAGTGCACAGGTGTGTGTTTGTGGATTTTTGTGTACGAATCCCAAGTCTTACAATCACTTCTGATGAAACTTGATATATTGCAAAGAATTAGCCATCTGTAGCAGGATGATACACAAGCTTCAGATAGAGATAAACTGCATTACACAGGGAAGATTTGCAAATATTCGCTTAATAAGAGGGAGAGAATGATTGATATTATAGCTTTTTTCCAACACTACTTCACCATCTAATACAAATGCTTTCAACTGCCTACACCCCACCAGCCCCACCCCCCTACCACTAAACACGCATTCACTTGTGCAGACAGAGTGATGCATCATATGTAATGTGATTACAGCAATCTGATTTAAAAAGAAACAGCTGAGTTGAAACAGCTGAAAAATAATTGATGTTCCAGTTGTTGCAAAAGAGAACACAAACAGGAAAAAAGAAAACAATATTCAGTTTTTCATATTTCACAGAATAATGAGGCTGTGACGTTGCAGCAAACAGGGACTCTGTCAATATGCTTGCTGCCATCTAAACTGCTGCCTCTTATTAGATTCCATCCATAAATAATTGATGACTTTGCACCTCCCCCACCTCTCTCAATCTTTCTCTTCCTGTCTCGCCCTCTCAATCAGCTGTGAAGAAGGACACTCAAGGTTGAACAACGTGATTGTGTCTGGGTGTGTGTGCGTGTGTGTGCGTGTGTGTGTGTGTGTGTGTGTGTGTGTGTATGTGTGTGTGCGTGCGTGTGTGTGTGTGTGTGTGTGTGTGTGTGTGTGTGTGTGTGTGTTATTAAACCATGAAACAGACAGCAGAGGTCAAAGGACAGGGAACTAGTTTGACTCCAGAAGGCAACGACTGATGGAGAGAGAGAAAGAGAAAAACAAAGGAGTAATAGTGAGAGAGGCCTATAGAGAGCTTTAATACAGAACAAAGTGTGCAGTAAAGCACAATTAAGTGAACTGTATCACTGTAACAAAATGACAATACCATGGGGTAGCTTTAGATTCGAATAGATAAAACATTCATGATCTTCTTGCAAAAATTGGGTCACAGTGCAGGATACAATGTAGTCAGACAAAAAGAGTATATTCAAGACAACAAAATAAATAAATCCGAGAAAATAATGAAAAGGAATTGTATGTTCGATTTTGAAGGTTAGCCGGTTAGTAGACTTTATATTCAGTGAGTGTCTCCATACAGAGCAGATTCTCTGAACAGATATGACACATCATCCAATATGCAGATTAATACATTAATACAGAATTATGCAAATGTGCATTGTTAGATTTTGACATATTTCATGAATTTCAGAATAGAGAGAACACTTAATTTATCCCTCCCAGTGATGTTGACAAGTTGAACTGATGGCATAATAACAGTGTATGAGACATCATGAAACAGTTGAAAGCGTTTTGTTTATTTAAAAAATAAAGGGTGTGCAAAACACAGGCTAGAACTCTAATAGCTTAAGTATTAGCTGATTAAGCTTCATAACTATGCTATTAGTCTTCTTCCCCAGCTGAAAGGCAATGTAACAGTAGCAGCTGATAAAAAAGATTGTTAATTTAACCCTCATCCTACCAACGTATGTAACAAACTGTACAGTGACTATACTGACTGGGTTCCCTGGGACCCCCAAGAATAAACCACTGAAGAAACAACCATCATAGCAAAATGTTAACTTATTTCTTCTCAAAATATTATAAGTGATGTAAATAACTTCATCGGACAACAGAAAAACAGACAGATTATGAATATTTGAATTTGCATAATGTATGAAATGAAAATATATACTTATCTTCAATGCAAAGTGCAGTTTTTATCCCATGTAGAATCTTTCCACAAAGCTTCAAAGTGACTGACAGAGTGCCCCTACTTGTAGTGTGTGATACTTTACATGCATACCATACCCCTGGCAAACATGAACTCAATCAAAAAGCACTGATTAATACGTGAGTAGAAAACAATGATATTAAGTCATTAGGAACAAAAATTAGAATGACTTTTAAGATTAAAGTTAAACATATTGTAAAAATTGAAGATGGAATATTCATTGTTATCCTTAGAAACAGCAGTTGGGAAAACTATCTCACCACAAGGTCCATTAGTGGCTGTTCTGGAGCTTTCAGTCATTTTGTTCCTCAGCAGATGGAGTTGCTGAGTTGTCATGAAATTGTAGATGTTCAAATTCCCATTTACTGAGCAATTTACAGTGACAACTTCACGTCTATATTTTATGTTCCCATTAGGATCCCACTCAAAAATAGACTCATAGATATTCAGAGTGATATTATTTTGAGAACAGAACAGTGATGTGTGCAGACAATAACCCAGCAGAGTGAGATAAATTAAGGAATATTATCAAGCTGTGTTTTAATTTGGCAGGCATTACAGTCACAGTGATCCCTGAGACCATCTGCTTTCTTCCTGTCTTTGTTTCTCCTTTTCCCTATTCATCCCTCTTTCATTGTGTTTTTAGTCTCTCTCGCTCTCTCTCTCTCTCTGGCACAAACACTCAAAATCTATTTTTTCACCCATTCTACATCTCTTTATTTTTCTTTGTTGCATTCGTTCATTTATTCTCTACTTTGCAGCTCAGTATGACAGACCATGTTGACTGGGTCAAGGTCTGTGCCGGCTGTGTGAGTGCTGAGAGAATAAGAAACAATCATTATTTGGATAGCACACTCTGTGTCTGAGGGAAAGGAAGTGGGAGAGAGAAAGGAAAAGAAGAAATCACAACACAATGAGCTTTTCTCATATTTTGCATCCAAGGTAATTTGATTTGTGCTTAATTATGCCCATCTGGGATCTGTGGGCTTGCTATAGTGCAGTATGTCATAAATATTTCCTTGTACAGCAATGAGAGAGCTATTAGATGCGGTGGACAAGAAATAATTAAATATTTAAAAAGGGATTACTTCTCTCGGATGTTTATTCTTTTAGCCTTGGCAAGTGCTGCTGATCAGCTCATATGGTACATCATGGCGTGAATACTGTTGGGGTCTTTGCAGCTGAGCCCAATTACACTAAAATGTATCTACATATTGCTTGTAATTAAGTGTCTATCCACCCTTTTGTCTTTACTGTCCCCTCCTTTTGCATATATCTGCAGAAGTATGTATGCATGTGTGTCTGCCAGTTAATCTGCTATAGTCCTCTGAGAGCTGAAAGCTGTGTGTGTGATTCTGTCTGGACTCTTTAAGTGGGAGTGTTTCTGGTACTAAAAATAGGAATTCATTAAAACAGAAATTTGGTGATGGTACCAAAAGATGGTATGTCTGTCTTAATAGTGTCAATTCATGTGTAACCAGAATGAACAGGATTTCTAAGTATAATTGCATGAATGCCCTTACATGTAAACTGTACAGAGCCACAGCACTGTAGTACTAAGAAGATGTAGATTTGAGGGCAGGTTGTGGAGGAATCGGCCCCCTTTCTTATCATCCCTGCCCCAGTTTCTAATATATGTTGAAACTATGGTTCTTGTTTAGTGGTTAAAAGTAGAATCCATGATTTGAATGCACATGTAAGAGTAATCCCTCCATCAAACTTCAAAACCCAGAACTTGGACCTACTATCATTCCCACTCAGCATTCAATGCCTTTTAATGTTGTTAACGTTTTGTATCATTCATTTTGGGAAAAAAGCTGAATAAAACATTCTGACATTTTATGTAATCTTCTAATGAAAGCATATTTATTTGTGGTCTCTATTGACACAACAGTTTTGTATTAAACATCCCATATTCCCACGAAGGGAGCCGTTGAACTTCCAGGAAAACAGCGGTGATGTCATCCTGCACTAGTGAGTGTCACTAATTAAGTCCATGTAATAAAATCATGGGACATTTTTGACAATCCTGCCTTTTTGTCCTTTCCATCCATACTAATGGCCTTCACTGAACTGACTCTTTACTGGCCTGTTTCAACTGGAAGATTAGAAAAGTAATGATACCATTTCCTGGTACCTGGAAGTTTAGCATTTTTTTAAAACTTCATAGTCCTTGTTTCCTTCATACTTTTCCCTCTGGTCTGCTGTCCATGGTGCTGATCCTGTCAGATCCTGTTCTTGGGTGAGAATATGTGTGTTTTGTGCAGTCTGGTCAGTCTCTGTTTGTTTCTCTGTGTTTGGGTAAAACCACTTTACACAATTTGCCTGTTTTGCCTCTGCTGAAGTGGGAGATTTAAGCTACAATGACGAAAACAGCATGCTTGTGCCCCTTGTTGCCCTGAATGTGTTCCAGATTATTCTTTTCTACTTCAGTGTTTTGATTCAATTTGATAATCTTCCCTCATTCAATATATGAGTGCATCATCAGACAGGGGGAAGGAATGGGACCTGCCTCTGGTTTTACTCAGCTAGACAACCATCTGTTTTAAAAGTTTCCCTCTGGGAGACTAACTCACTAATAGCAAAGATCCCTTTGAAGCTCAATAGTGTCTGTCTGAGAATTATCATCATATTCCACCAGCCCTCCTGAGATTCACTCCTCACAGCAAATCAATCTTCCCAGTTTAACCATACAGTGGCTGAAACTCTCTGGACATCCTTAACACCGTGGTTGCTTCTTACCATGCAATGTATTATTATAAGTACAGAAAAACATAGTGTGCTACTCTATGCACTCAAATGTTTGAGCAATGTTGATATTAATGCCCAATAGTGCTTATAATGTGTCAGATGAATCTTTAATTCCTTAAAACTAAACTTTATCACATGTAACTTCATAAGTAATACATGCAATGTCTTATATCCAAATCAAGCACACAAATATGCAATCTTTTCTACTGCAATCTTGGTTAATTGCAGTCCTCTAGTGGTTGAAAATAGACAGTACATGATGAAAAAAACATGGGCAGAAGAGTACAAACAGTAAAGGAATGATACAAACTGCACTTGTGTGGTAATTGTTGATAGTTTGAAACCCTTTCCTGTAATTATGAGCTTGTGTTGAGTATGTTTCATGATCATTTTTCCTCAAAAGATAACTCTCTACACATCCCAAGTTTGAAAGAAAGTAATAGTGTAATACTTTTAGAGTGAGTATGTGAGTTGACAGGGAAATGAAATAGAAGTATTCTGTCATCGTTCAGCAACTCTCACTGAAATGCTTTTAAGTACTTAATCCCTGACTGCTCCGGTGAATTTCCTGAGGGGCCAAAAGTAGAAGCGAGACGACCCTGGGCAGAATCAGTGCATGTATGTAACACTGTGTGACCTGTCTCTCCCTGCTGCTACAGTAAATACAGCAGGAAAAAAAAGAATATGTACATCCATACTGTATATGAGCAAAGGGGATGCACAGATAATATACTAATTCTCTCATTCTCATTTCATCTTTAGAAATACCCAATATCAATAAAGCTTAATCTTTAACCATGTATCGTGTATATTAAATAATAAATTATGGGCAAGTCAAAATATCAGAACTGCACTGCATCAAATCAACTGCAGTTTCCATTGAGGTGTTTACAGTACAGGATGTTCACTTCTCGTGATTCAACACTTTCACAGCAGAGAGGAGTGTTACTATGAAAGCTTCACTGGGTGCAGATGAGTCACCATCAGCTGGTTGGACTGCTAGACTCATTTAAGATTTGGACACAGGCACACACACGCACACACACACGCACACGCACATATTAATCACCTTTGACATCCCTCCCAAGCCACAACAGGGTTGACACAGACATTGATAGCAGCAACCAGGCTGCAGTTTGGTAATTAAATGAGTTTGTGTGCCTGTCTTTGTGGTCGTACTCTACCCTTTACCTTTATACTCTAATTATTGAAATCATAATTAAATGACAAGTTCACTTATCTCAGTTAATCTGATTTTACAACAAATAAATACAAAAGTAACATCATGCGTGTGTCCATTGCATTCATAGGACTATGTAAATTAGTGATGCACATGTAATCAGCTATTATTTGTTGTTACATCTTGACATCTTACACAACAGGAGGGCAGATGTCCTTCTCTAACACACTCTTTTGTTCTTTTGTTATTGAAGTGTTGAGAACTTATCTACTATATCGTCACCGTGGGAGGTACTTCATTGAAGTTGTTTCTTTCTTCTATCCTCCTCTTCTTCTTCCTTCATCTTTCTTATCTTTAATAAACCTTTTTCTCACTAAAATAGACAACATTGTGGCCATCCCCAACCCTCACTGTTCTGATTTAATGCGTTGAAGAGGTTTTAATTATAAAGATAAGAAGGAGAAAGTATGGATATCTTTTTAGAAAAATTATCACAATATTTTGAAATTAAATGTGTCCATCATTTGTTTATAACTTATCAGTTTGCTTAGTCAGGTAAAACAGGAACAGATAGTGGCCAGTAAATTGTTTATCATTTAATCATTGTCCTCATAAAGCCACTATATTTTATATCTTTTAATCTGCAACTGTCCTGCTCAGAGTCAAGGCCATGTGAGGGAACTACTGCCAATTAAACATTTATTATGTGGCGCCCAAATGCCTCTTTTTGATGGTGTTGAAGTGAAATACTTCCACAGCCCAGTGTTCATGGCTGGTTCAGAGTACTGGCTCTCCTCCTCCAGGTCTACCGGGAGACACGAGCTGCCAGAAATCCAAGCTGGCACAGCTCCTGTAAATTGGGCGACTTTCAGGTCTTCTTGTATTTTTCCAAATAATTCATTGCTCAGCGAACATCTGAGAGAGCTCCAGTGTCCAAGTCTTTACAAAAACATGCCAATCATTCAATGATCCTCACTCACTGACTGTTAATCTTCCTCCGAATGACACGCAAACCACAAAAACTCATGGTTCATTGTCCCTATGTGTTCTTCACAACATGCTTGAGCTACAATATTGCTGACACACTGACCTTGTACATGAGTCATTACAACCACTGATATATCCCAATGACTTTTATTTAGAGTAGTGGATAAATCATGTCAGTATCCACACTTATACATCTAATTTGAATATTTGCCTGTGTATCATGCATTAGAGTTATTTGCTCTGACTGGTCTTTGCTGGTCAAACAGAGCAGCTGAATTCTCTCTAATGTGAAATGCAACTGTCTTTGGCGCCCCCTACAGTCTGAACCACATGATGAAGGAACTGTTTCATGAGGTTTTTAGTTTTTTGGAGTACAGTATACAGTAGCATCTCACTGGCTCCAATATTCCTGCAATATATATATATATATATAATAATAATACTTTTGACTGAATCAGTGACATTTCTGGTGCAGCTGCAGTTGCTGCATCCAAAAAAGTAAAACATTGTCCAAAACAAAGCATTTGAGTACAAATCTGGACAGACTGTTATCTATGCAACAAAGCAACTGGAGGATTAGACAAAAAAAAACATGTTCCATTGTATTTGAAAATGAATGTTAAATTTAATCTGCACAGATTATATGTACAGATTATATGTGCAATATACTATAGCTGCATGGCGTACAAAGCAAATATGCGTAAAAAAACAAAATATGTGCAGTCATCTCACTTGCATATATCTTGGTAGAACTAGGAGGATGAGACACAAATCTATATTTCATTAAGTATTTAAAATGAAATCAAACATATTTTGTTAATTTTTATAGCACTAGTTTGTGGATCTGTAAACCCCTTTCGAAAATAGACTTGAATTTGTTTCTATATGCTTGAACCAGAACATTGGTTATTGTGGAGCCTTTATGAGATTGTGTTCAAAAGTCTAAATGGAGAGAAATTGATGGGCAAAATGATGATTTTCTTGTCGTCATAACGTTGGGCCCACAGAATGAGGTATCAAGTCAAGGTCGTCACAAGTACAGCAAAGGATGTGAGTGTATACCAGTATGAATGTGTGTGTATTCGTGTGCTGCCTTAATTCCACCTTGATGACAAACAAGGCTTCAATAATTCAGCTCTCTGCATCCCTTGTGACAAATGGCGGCCATGTCAATAGAAAGTGCCAAAACCTGATGGTAACATAATCTGAAACACTGCAGTCATGACCTTTTCCTCCCCCACCTTCAGCTCAATTATGCTTACTGTGTTTTTTTTTTTTTTTTGCAGCATTTTATGTTTTATTGACGGATATACAATAATAAATGACTGGTAGCATAGCCAGACAAGGAAAGAACATACCATGTTGACATAAAGGAGGAGGAGAGAGGAGGTGATGTGAGATTAAAATAAAGATGAACTGTTGGGGAGATTTAAGTTGAGTAGAGGGAATATGGAAAAATAATACAAGTCACCTTTTGCTGTGTCGTACTCATGACTTTCAAGCCTTCTGGGACTACCACAACAACAACTCATTGTTCACTGACAGAGCAGCTGTGACTTTCATTCTCTGACCAAAACATTTTTCTTCTACTGTTGTGTTTTGGTTCTTCACAGTTTTCAGATTCTTATTTAACATGTGACAAGTGTAGTGGAAAAGTATATAAAGTAGTTACAATTAGTCAACCTGCACTTTTATACATATGGTAGAACTTTGTACATTGTTGTAATGCTACTTTAACTTAAAAGGATAGGTTCATGATTTTTCAAGACTGTCTTAAAATAATAGTGGGGTCTCCATATGGACATTGAAACAGGATTTACTTGCTGTAATCATTCCTCCTGTTCATACTGACCATTAGAAGATCTGCTCCAAATTAGGGCTGGGGTGACGCGTCGACGTAATCGATTACGTCAACGCAAAAAATACGTCGACGCGTCGTTTGAAAACAAAAAAACGAGTAGCAGGAAGAGGCAGCAGCAACGCAAGTGAATCAGTTGACTCTGATCAATGTAAAAACGAACTCGTAATTCTGTACCTGCCACATCAACGCCATCTGAAAGGCTTTTTTTCAGTTGCTGGAAACATTGTCACCAAAAAAAGGGTAAGCCTGACTGCTGAGCGTGTTGAAATCAAATGCTAACATTCCTCCACTCCAATGCATGACTTCATCATGTCTTGGATTAAACACACACACACACACACACACACACACACACACACACTACACACCGTATTCTAGAGTGAAAAGGCAGTGTATGTTCCTGTGAATGAAGAGCAGTTTATCCTCTTAATGCACGCTGTTCCTCTTACGGGACGGGACAGATGTTAGGAGGTAGCGACACGTTCGTCTGAATGTTTTAAACACCAACCCTTAAACATATATATTCATGCCGTGCATTGTTAGAAAGCTTAGATTGTCCTGATTCATTCAAGACCACACACAAATTGTATGGTTGCTCACAGCCGTAATAGTATTAGCGATTAGCTCGGCTAGCCACTCAGCTAAAGTAAGCTAACAGCTATAATGCTACATACCTTCAAAGTCTTCCCTTTATCCACAACGATCATCTTATGACTCAGGGCTTTCTGTACAGCTCGCCAAATATCCATTCTGCTGAAATATGAAATCCGTTTCCATAAAACCGGAATATTTTCCTCAATATGTCCATGTATTTAGTCCAACACGTAACTTAATAACACAAATAACAAACCATATACGGTCCGTTTACGTCATTTCCTGACCTGCACGTCCATCTCAGAGTACACGTGACTAGATGTTTACGACCGTGAGCCTCTCCTGCTTCTGACGACACCACTCACAAGCCAATCAGTGCTGAGGGTTAAGCAGTACAGGCCTCCAAAGCCAATGAGGACATGTGACCGACGACAACGACAACGTGGCTTTGATTGACATCTGTTCAAGCCTATGGAAATATTCGGTGAAATGAAGTTGATAACCTTTTAGCTAATAGTCTGAAGTTTCCATCGGTGTATGACGTATGACGCTAAGCTATCAGTTTGGCTGGGTTCAGGCCAAACTATGTGGAATCAGTGCTGTGCTGCTTACAACCACAACTTGGGCATGTCGTTTAGGCTAAAAACATAAAAAAATAGGGGCGTGTATTAAGAGGTTATATTTTGTTGGTTTAAAAAGAACACTGCTGCTGTTTATATTTCATTTATTTTATGTTGATGACATTTTCTTGATTCTTGTACAACAGTTTTATTTATTGAAAGTATTTTATTTCATTTTATTTTTTTGTTAAATGCCACCTCTGGTGTCAGATTGCACTATTGTTTTCATTACTGGAATTTTATTTTGGAATTTGGTAATTTTTGGTTAAAACAATAAAAATATGTTGGAATGAAGAAATGTGTGTTTTTTCAGTGAGATACATAAATTAGCATATGTAAATTGCTATATAAGGCAAATAATGGGAAAATAATCGATAATCGAATCGAATTTGAATCGAATTGAAAAAATGAATCGATGCATCGAAAAAATAATCGCTAGATTAATCGATTACAAAAATAATCGTTTTGCCCAGCCCTACTCCAAATGTGTTTTCCAATGTAAGATAGGGGGTAAAATCTACAAGCCTTGTTTTGAAAAAAAAAAGTGTAAATGAAAAGTTTATCTTAGGATCATTTTCACCCATCTGAGTTACAGTCTTTTTAGTTTAACAAAAAAACCTCTTTGTGTCTTGCTGTTCAGTATCACTGGAGGGATCACCAGAAAAATAAAGAATTTTGCCCTTTAAAAGCTTTAAAAGATATCAACTTGATTTGACTAATTTGGATGGCTGAAGACTCATATTTTTGCATGGAAGAGAACTTTGGATCTCCTCCCCAATTACTTACACTAAAAGTGCAGTATGAGGGGATCTCTTAATGGCCAGTATAACAGGAGCAATGATTACAACAAGAAGAACTTATGTCCATGTTCATTTGGGCACCTGGCTGTTTTTTTGAGGACAGACTTGAACATTTGTGAACCTGTCCTTTAACTAAAACAAATCTTCCTCTACAACTGAAAATGACCACAGCTTCAGAATGTACACAGTAAATCAAAATGAAAGCATTTGTCATCGATCATCCATAAAACAGATTAGAGCTGACAACAGGGTCATGCTAATAAAGATATTAGATAGTAATCCAGTTGTTCTAGCAGTAATGTCAGGATAGATGAGTTTGTAAATGTAGCATGACATGCCTCCTGTATTGCACAGTAATATACAGCAACCACGGGATACATTGAAGATACCTAGAAAGAAATAATAGAATAACTGCACAGAATAATTCATTCAAAGTGTCTTTTTGATGCTACACTGGAGTGGCCTTTTGCAAATTAGTTTTAAATTACAATAGGTTCGACTCCACAACGTAATGCAAGAGATAATCAAAAAGTTTTCCACTATAAAAAGAATTATCCCTATGAACACAATATTCATATTCAAACTTTATTTCAGACTCACAAGAGAGTCCATAGCACACAAAATGAAAAAAGTCTACTACCACTTCACCAAAAGTATATACTGACTACTAAGTTCCATTTTGTCTCCTGAAGTATTTCTGACAATATAACTGTATTATAAAAAACATAAATGGTGGATAAAATTATTAGCATTCGACAATGCCATACTTATAAATACCCAAAAAGCAAGATCAACATGTATTATTATAATCTATTAAGATATATACAGTATAAGTGCTGCTACAATTTTCCCAGTCTTTCTGCAGAACACAACTGTACATATGTGGAAACAGAAATAATTACAGTAATATTTTTGTGCTATAATTACTGTTAAGATGTGTGATGAATACACTCTACAAAGCCACACTTCAAAATTGTTGCTCTAACATTTTATTCAAAGTCTTATTCAATATATTTTTGAAAAAGTTAAGCTAACCCAAAATTTCAGTTTGCTAATAATTATTGCAATCTACTGAAAGTTTTTAGTTGAAAACTTCAGATATTGATTTGAGCATTTGCTGAGGTAACTACGACACAGGTAGTGCAGCAGTAGATGTTTGTTAACTGGACTTGGGAGTAGTGATGTCATGTCACATATTTACAATCATAAATATTTTAAAAATCACAGGTAAACAGAAACAAAAAATGACCTGTTTTCTCATATTCTGACATCGTCATCAAGGCAATAGCACAATAAAGATTAAAAATAAATAAATAAATCATGTCTGTGTTGGGGAAAAGTAGTTTAACACTAACCAACAGACTTACAGTGGTGGAAAAAAGTTTTTGGACACCCCATGCATTTGTGAAATATTGCATTAAGAATCACTCTTAATTCTTCAAGTGCAATTTCTTTTAGTACAGTCACAGCCAAAATACTAAACAAATCAAAAGGTCTGTTTCAAAGCGTAAACTGAAGAATTTAGGAGAATTAAAAGCAGTAATTCAAGAAGAATAGAACAAGATTACCCCTCAAAAGTGTGAAAGGCTCATGGGGAACATGCCAGCCAGGATTAGAGCTCTACTGCGTGCTAATGGCAGGGCTACTAAATATTAATTTGATGATGTGATGGTGTATTTATTTTTTGTTCAGTTTTGAACACATTATCTGTTATTTGTTGATTTTGATACCAACAATGTTGAGAACTGACATATTGAAACTGTCAAGAATTTAGTTTTGTTAGTTTTTCTTGTAAACAATATCATTTGTATTTGTTTGTGTCTGTCTAATGCAGCCACACCTTTTGAAACACAAAAAAGATATTTCCACAAACATTTCATGATAATATTTGAGATTGTGTAAACTTTTAAGGGTGTCCGAAAACTTTTTTCCACCACTGTATCAAAGAGAAGGCTGCAGGTGGCGCCAAATCATGAACACACAAAACAGAATACACTTCTTAACCCAACAGATCCCCACTGACTCACTACAGCTGAAAAAAAAGCTGAGATATATTAAATAAAAACTCTCCTGGATGTACTTATCTTACCTGTCAAAATAAAACACACTCTGACTAAAGTAAACCTACTGCCCAGATCCTGCAACCTCTAAATTAGTACCTCAGATGAATTAACATTATTTTACACAAACTGACAGGGCGTGAACACAGTTGGAGGTCCTTTTCTTTCTTTTTTTTTACAGTGATGACTGATCAAACTAGTCTTGATATGTATATTTCAGTTACTTAATTACACATGTACAAAGGCAAATTAAAATAAAGTGAAACTAAATCAAAGCTTGGAGGGACAGCAGTCTGAACTATTTTTAAATAAGGTTTCAGTTCTGTGTGTCTCTCTCACAGGTCAGTGTGTATCATACAGTGAGGCCTTGGGTCAAAGTGACTGGTATTTGTCATCACATGAGGGGGGCAGAGAAGGCTTGCTTTTCATCAAGATGAAATTAAAGCAGCACACACACGCAGGCATGCACGCACACGCACGCACACACACATACACACACACACACACACACACACACACACACACACACACACACACACACACACACACAGGGTATTCACTCTGGTAAATTACTTTTGTAGAAAACCTGGTGGTTGGGACCCAAAGTCCAAAATGAAAGCTGAACAATATGGGAGTGTACTCAGTTGTGTGTGTGTGTGTGTGTGTGTGTGTGTGTGTGTGTGTGTGTGTGTGTGTGTGTGTGTGTGTGTGTGTTTGTGTGTGTACACGAAGGGGCATGGTATCACCTTGGCCCTTATTCCTTAAGGAGACCAGGTCCCCAAAGGACACAAGGTTTACCCTGAGGGACTAGCTGTCCAATTATCCACAGAAAACTATGGTATCACAAGACCTCAGTTTTTAACATATAAGAATGCTTGCATGCAATATGTATGGGACCAAAGGATCCATTAGGCTGGTAATTAGCCATCAATTCAAAGTCTTCATGAGTCATTATGAAAGGTCAATATTCCTAATGACTCTAAATTGGAAATGTGTAGGGTCAATTTACCAGCAATTTTCGAGAGCAAACATGCATGTATCCACAGTTTCCTGTAGTGTTGTTGGGTTTGGGGAACTTTGGTGCCATCCAGAGGATCTTAAGGGAAGCGTATAAAGCGTAGTTTCAGGAGCAGGACCACACTACAATTTAAGTTGTGATCAAGTGATATATGGATAAAATCGACTGACTCATATAAACAAACTATGACCCATACCCATTTACTTCACTGTTCCACTGAATTCTTTGGTTTGCAGCCCAGCCTGAGAGGGAGAGTCAGAGAGAGAGGAAAGGCAGAGCGTAAAAAGTACAAAAATACATGATAGGATCCTAGGACCACGAAACTAGGATCCCAGGACCACAAAGCTAGGATCCCAGGACCACAAAGCTGTCCCAGATGCATGAAAATACATGATAGGATCCCAGGACCAGAGCTGAACAGTGTTTTACCTCTGCAGTAGAGTATGGCAGACCATCTGGGTCAAAGGTGATATTGGTCTCACTTTGAGGGAAAGCTATACCAGCACTTCCTCCCCGTATCATTGTTGCACCATTCTTAAGATCCGCTCAGCCTTAATGGTTTTTGGGGGTCTTCTCTGCAGTTTCCCCAAAACACAGTCAGCAACGAAAGAACTAAGCTCATCAGTCATTTTTCTTATTCAATCATTTTATCATGTTGTGGGTGTGGTCCTTACTAGTGAAACAGAAGATAAGGGATTTCTGTATGAATTGACCTCAATGTCTTTCTGTGATACTGCAGTGAGTTATGATTGCTAGAAAATGTGAAAACAGTCCACTCTACAAGGGTAGTCTAAAAGAGCCACTATATTTGTCCTTGGATTAAGCAGTTAGTACTTTTAACTTTGTTGATGCAATTAAGCTGAAAAATATGATGACAATATAAAACAATGAAGTGTGAGAGTCTGAAATATTGTCTTATGGAAACTGTAATATTGAGGAAAATTAACATAAATGCTGATAAATATGTAAATATAATAATAAAACCTCTTCTTTCTGCTGCTGATATTGCCTCTAATAAAAGGACTGTTTGGATGTTTCAGACATAGTTTTCATTTTGCTGGGTGGCATGTAAAACTACTATGCTTACAGTTCATCTTCATTTTTTCAAAACTAGACCTATACTGGTGTGCTACAGAGCTGACAGGAAGACCAAAAGCGCTCTTATAGAAGCCACACGCCCAAAATCAACAGGAAGCGAAAACCTAAGAGATACAGTTCACACTAAAAGCTAAACTAGTGGACTGTTCTGCTTTTCTTTTAGCAGCTGTATCAGCTTCTTAAACAGTGTAGCCTGATCTGACAATCAGCAAAAACCACATTTGAGCTTCCTGTATTCTGCTTTGCATAAAAATTAACTTGCATCACAAAAATAAAATATGTATAAAACCAAATAAACTAAAATGATAAAAACACATTTTGTATTTATGGAGTTTTTCCCCCTCTATAATAATTTAAATAGTAGAAAATAATAAATAACATTCCCAAACACTCTCCTTTTTGAGGGCTGTGTGTTTTATAAGAAGTGTGGGATTTTATAAAACAGCAGTTCCTCATACCTTATACAACAAAATGTAATATGTCTGTCTCTCCCAAACCGACTGATATGACATTTACAGAAAAAAATCCTCTACCTCAATGTAAGTTGTTTGGTTGAGTTTAGCAAACTAAAACAACTTAGTTAAGATAAAGAAAAGGTTGTGATCATGACTAATGTAAACCGTTATTGACTCTTGTTAGAAGACAGGATGAGAATCCCAGTCTTTTCCATTTTAACTTGTTCACACAAAGATAAAGTCAGGAAAACCTCTACAGCTGTCATTTTGCATTTTGCTATCTCCTTACTTGATTAATCAGATTACAGTAATAAATAATAAGTAATCAGATTACATAAGTAATCAGATTACTTATGCAATTAGTAATCAGGTTACTGTACATAAATAATCAGACTACATCCACAGTAATCAGGTTACATCCAGTAAGTAATCGATTTACATAAGTAATCAGTGTTAATAATCATATATGCAATAAAATCTCAAATACTGTACATGCTAAATACTTAGCCATAAACCACCAATCCTTGTTGCAAGGACTCCGTCAAAAGCTGGGTGGCATTTTTTTCAGGAAATGCAAATATTCCTGTTTTGACTGAATTGGTGTGCTTATTAGCTTCTTCCTTAAAAAGGTAATGCATTTCCTTTTTATGATCACACATTGCCAACCTACTGTAACCTTGATGATCTAATTTTGTGCACAGCAGCACAAAGATTAAAAAGTGCTGCCTTAAATGAAACATTAACTATGTATATGAGCCATATTGATAAGATTAAAGTATTGTTAGTTTGAAGTAGATAATCAAATATCAAAGGTGGTAGTTATATTACTAGTGGATGACTTCATAACAAACTTTTTATGTCAGTAGAATAAAAGTCACCAATCAACACTTTACACCCATACTTGTTTTAACAGTTATCAACACATTTTCATCATAGCCAGGGACACCCTCACATGTTTCATATATTCATATTTTTTTTATCGTACCCTGTCAACCTTTGTCATCTCTTCTCATCTTTCCATTTCCTCTTACCATTCGCCCTTTTCAGTTTTACACAGGAAGCGACAAGTGCTGCCCTGCCCCTGCTTCTTATCTTTCATTTTGTCTCTCACACATTTAAATTGCGTGCAGTATCTCACCCACAGTAAGTGACTGTGGTTGATACTGAGGTTTCACCTTCTCAGTGAAAAGCTATCCACCCTTCATGGTTCTCATGATTTTACAGTTTCATTGCAAATTCTCCTTGATGATCCATCTGTAACAAGCCTGCAGCTGATCGTGTACACTGCAGCCACAACATGAGCATACGGAGACTAAGTGAGTATTATGTGTGTGTGAGGCTTGTGTATAGCATCTGCACTTTGGTCATATGTTTACACTTTTAGTCTGCTGGGGATTGGGCAGTAAGGTTAACCAGTGCTGACTTTCACAAACTGCCTTGTCAGTTTTACAACATTTTAGTGATAGTCAACTTGCACAATTATTAAACTAGAGGCAATGTTAGAGACCTGTTTAATTCTATGTTTGACTCTGTTTATGTACAGTATAGTTCAAAATGATATAGTACATGATTTCAGTTATACAGATATTGTACAGTTTATAAAAGTCGGTAGCAAGATGCAAAAGAAAAAAAAGTGTTTCACTTCACAGCCACAAATGAAAATAATGATTCATCTTATGTGTAGAGCAACACAAGGGCAGAAAAAGAAACTGGAAAAGGTTTCTGATAAAAGCAGAATTTGCAAGACTGAAAACCAAAACAACCAGCTGCAAGAGGCTAAAAAAGTGTTGCAGAGTTGACAGGAACAGAGCTGATGGTTTTGTGATAAGTCCTCAATGGCTCATTATCCCTGCCCTTTTACACTTTTATCTGATTGGCGGCACCTTGAAGTTGCTTGATGCCCTGTTGATCAGAGTCTTCATACTGTAAATGTTGCCAATCTACCTCCAATTTTGTCATCCCATTTTTTCATGCTGTATTTTCTCTCCCCTTTTTCACTTTTTAGAGATTTTATTTCAAATATTCAGAGCTTAAGGATGGGCAAACAGCAAAACGACAAACAAAAAAGACCTAGCCTAACTCTTAGTGTAACAAAACCGAAAGAAAATAGAATTAAATAAGATTGTTACTCTTTGGTTTGATATTTCAAATTATCAAATCGACATAGAAGATTTTACACCGCCTGTAGGAGCTGGAAGAAGATGGCCTTAAGACTTTAAACTGCTGTCATAGTCGAGCGATATGGACCGACATCATATATTACTATCCTTCATAATGACCGTTTTGTTCTCTAAATGTTCTCCTCTCCAGGTTTCAAATGGCTTGGCAGCCTCACCAACCTTTCTTTTCGCCGCTCCACTGACAAATCAGACTCCAAGTCCTCCAAGTCAGGAGCAGGAGCTGAGCATGAAGATGGTTCTGAAGCCACAGCAGCCATGGCTCCAATTGTTGAGACATCAATGGATGACATGGATGCCATGCGCCCTCGGACTGCCAGCTATGTTCGCTCTAGTGAGAATTATAGTCACATGGGCACCTTGCCACGGCTACTGAGTATGAAGAGGGACAAGAGTACCAAAGGTAAAGCAGGAGAGGTTAAGAGTTAAGGGATGATTCCTTCAGGCTTGCAATTACTTTTTATTGCCTCCCTCTGCCTTCCTTCTGTTTTTTTTATTTCTCATGTCCCTCCCTTCTCTAGGAGGCTCCAGCAGCAGCAAGAAGAGTAAAGACAAGAGGAGCATCAGCAGAAGTCAAAGCCAGCGACCTGCTGGGGACAAAGACTGCGGGCCCCAAAGGCTCACAGCTGTTTTATCCAAGGTGGCTGAAGATAAGGCTACAGTGGAAGCGGATGCTGGGCTCAAACAAGACTCCCTAAGTGAACCCAAGAGCCAGCATGAACCTGCAAGTGATATCACAAGCACTGAAAACACCTCCTCTGGGCCCACATCTGACTGTGAACATGTGTCGCCATCTGGTGGCTCAAGCACTGACAAGCAGGACATCACCCAGGCAGGTGCAGATTTGACTACAGACTCAGGACCTGAACCCCTGAAAGAAGAGTCATCCCCTCCACTCGACCAGGGGAACGAGCAGACCCGGCAGAAAGGAGAAAACAACGAAAACCAAAACTCTGACAGCATTTCCAGGTGGGTTTTTTCTATCTTCTTTCTAAACATAATTCAATTGCTCTGTCAAGACAAAGAGTTTTACTGGCTTTTTTCGTAAATTCACTGATTGGGGAGGAGGGGAGAGTACCATCAAGTTAATTGTGGACAACAAAATTTTACATTTTGGCACATCATGGGATTCACAGTATGCTATTCTCACTAATGAAAGTTTAATTGAAACCATGCGGAGTACATAAAGAAAAACATCTAAGGTTGTGCAAATCTATAACATAATAGTGTACTAGTTGAGGCAATGTGTATCAAATTGCTCATTCCCTCACCACAGCAAATTGGATTTTGGTTGAACAATGAGTGTGTGATGTAGTTTGACTCTGAAGTTGAACACCCAATCTTCCTCTGTGCAAAGCCTGGGTTGCCAATATCCCAGGTTGAGGTTTGTGGATGTATTGAAAATTAGTGCATTGTGTATGCACCACTACACTGTGTCAGGCCTTCAAAACTGTAGGCTGCACATTACTCTGAGAGTGGTTGAGTGGGGCTTAATGGGGGCCCAACAGCTCGGTTTTGCCCTGAGCAACCATATCAGGAGAATCCGTCCCTGCTCAGCACCTTAGGCAGGGGGCGCGCATCCGCGTTTGAAGCACAACCCAAGAAGTTGGACAGTTTTCAGTTTGTGCTGACTTTGTTGTGTACGGGACCTGTCTTAGGCCATGGGTGTGAAGTGAGACGATAACAGGATTCATTACTTCACTCTCAAAAGGCAGCAGGTAACATTGATTCCTTGTATTGATCGGGTTGCTAGTTTGATGTCCTCGCTCATTTTGCATTGATTCAGTCTGACATATATGAGACCCGCAGATATACGATTTTTGCTCATCTTATGCGTTTCAGAATGTCTTAGCTGATTCATTAGCAAAGTCAGAAGTTTGTTGAGAGTTTGAAGCTGAAATTTAATGTAAATCCCGAAAGACCCCCTCCTCCCCCCCCACACCCGTGCAGATTGCATTTTCTCGCTGCTTTCCCATGACATGCCAGGCTGTCTCTGTCTCCCATATTCCATGCATGACAGCAGAGTGCGTGTATCGTGTTACACTAGGATTTATTGTGTGCGCGCGCGTGTGTGTAGGTTGTCTTGCTGGCATGCATGGACGCGCATGTGTGAGCGTGCAGCATCAGCCCATTAGTTCAGCACAGGGGCCGTGGGAAATATACAGTAGTTCTATAGTGTACTGCAGGTCCTCTATGGGCACATCAAAGAGCTCTCTATGTCTGATCAGTCCTAAATCAAAAGTCATCTCTGTCTGACTGCTCATTCCCTTCTTTCAAGACATATACTGTCTAAGGTGCAGCTCGTTACTTCTTTGCCTGGGTTTGTCTGCTCTTTTGGAAAGACAGTGTTTCTGCTTTTGGTGGCTGTATAAGATTTGGCTCTTTATGGCAGAAAGGGTTTTTGTTCTTTTCCCTCTTTGTCCGTCATGGAGCAAAGCATGTCAGTTCCTTTTTGGGGCACTAATTTGAAAAGAGCAGGAAGAGATAGGCTTCCTAAGTTGATTCATATCCTCTTTACACCCTTGAGCATGCTCATCCTGGAAGAAGACGGGATGTTTGTACAGAGTACAATATGGAAGGAAAATGAGTAAAATATCAAATACATGAGGTAAAATATTAAAAATATATCCCTTGTAATAGTGGTTAGGTTAGGTTAAAGAGTTCCAGTAAAAGTGTAAATGTTTTTTCTTATTGTCAACCGTAACAAATGGACTAGTGCCTCAAGCCATGTGTCCCTGTTTTTCAAGCTTGGAACATTAATCATACATGAAATGAAAACAAAAAATGCTCCACATGTGATTATGGAGAGCTATATGTATTTCTATTTTCACCATGAACACTATTAAAAGCAATTCAGTGTCATAATTGCTTGTGATCACACTTACAATCCAAATCTGACTTACAAGGACAGTTTAAACAGTTTTCTGTTAGTCCAGAGCTTAAACAATACATCTCAGTAAGTGTTTGAACCACTGCTGGTATGCTTGACATTGAATGAAGCTCTAATGTGGTGCTCAATGGCCTTCTTCCTATCTAGAGTTGATGTGGTATTTGTTTTCAAAGCCTCCCCCATGTATGATTGGTATGTTTTTGTATTTACAGCTCAGTCACATTCTTTCGTTTTTATCCTTTTTCTCTGGATAATTTCTGATGTTATCAGCGCAAATAATGGAGGCAAATATTTTACACTTTGTACAATCATTTTTTCAACTGAGAGCCAGCGCAGAAACAGCTTGGGAGGGGAATGTAATGCTTCTCTACCGTGGGACCTATTAACATTCCCAAGCCCACTGCCATGATGGGACCCTTTGATCTGGCCTCTGTGGTCATGTGTAACATGGCTTTGCTCTGGGCCCTGTGAGACCCATCATGCAATTGGGAACTGCTCTGATTGATCTTAAAACTTGTCTGGGGGTGTAATTGCCTCTTTTGTGCACTGTCGCTCCATATCACAAAGCTACACAGCAGCACCCGCAGTATGGCTCCCAAGACTGCAGCACAGCAGGGCTTTTGACACATGATCTGGATCCTTCGTGAGTGTTAATGTGTGAGTTATGGTACGTCAGGGATTCAAGAGGCCAGCGCCATATTGAGCAACCTCGGATGCACAGTGGGGTTTGTTATCTATCCATTTTCTATGAAGCTGGACTGCATCAACATTTTAGAGAGAGCATAAGTCGGTCATGGGAATACAGGCGTGTTTTTGGTCTGTGACAGCACACTCTGCAACTGTTACAAGACCAGATCAAACGCAAGCTTGTGTACATATTGTATGTGTGTCAAAGCAGAAATTTCAAGAGGTTTAATAGCCTTTTCCCCTTGTTATTACACTAGCTAACATTCCCCCTCTTTCATTTCTTTTTTCTTCTCATCTCCATCTTCCCTCTTTTGCTTTCCTCTCCTTTCTTTGTCTTCAGCCACATGGAGCCAGCAGAGAACCAGCCAGAATATGTTCAGGTAAGTCTGCAATCACATCCAACAATGTTGTCTTTTTTAAATATAACTCCAAACTTTTAGTACTTAAACCTTCTAAAATTGACATACATACTCATTCGTAATGATGAACCTACAAAGGATTACCACCTGGCTCTGTGACTCCTCTCAGCTTTACAGAGCTTTATAATGAATTTTGGCTCATTGTTTAACCATCTGCAGCTTTATTGTTTTTGGTTAACTCTCACTGTTAGCTCTAAAAACCCACCACACACACCACACATTGTTTTTGCTGTGGTCAAAAAATCAGTTAATGCAGGCTTGAGATACATGTAACTTGTACTCAGGGGTTTGGTTTTAAATAAGTGTTTTTTTCCTCTGCTTAAGCAACATGTCAAAGAAAATTAACAGTACTTCTACTTGATTAAAGCACTGTAGCACTCTTTCACTGGTATTGAGGATGCATTTGAAAACACTATTAGTTTGCGCTTTAAACGGGCATTCCATCAGTTTACACTTTTGTTATGTTGGGGACTAGCAAAATGGATACATTTTTAGAAAAAATATAAAATTGTAGCAGCAGAGGCCAATACATGCTGACTTTTTGTCCATAGAAGTCAAGCTTTTAGATACTGCTGCACTTCCCTTAATGCAACTCAATTCAATCGTTTGTTAAAGCCTCCCTGCCTGATTAATGCCCACTTCCAAATGCCATACCTAAGGTTCCACAACATAGACAGTTATTTTCTTAGACTCCTTGCAGAGCCCGAGAGGACATTATACATCATCTCTGCATCTGTGGTATTTGTGTCAGAGACCTAACCCACACACACACACACACGCACACACACACATTTAATGCCTGAGAAGCCAGTATAGACATGATAAATTGTTTTACAGCCAGAACAACCAACTCATTTTGAATCCTCTCTCTCTCCACTATTATTGAATTAGTTTTTTTTAATGTGAGCTTTCAGATGTAATTGTGGCTGATTATTAGCCCTCAGTCTTCAGCAGTTAGGCTCATTTCAGCAGGCTCACTCTGCTTTTAGCCTAATTCAGTCTGCCATTTAGCTAATTGAATTTGGAGTTCAGCAGTGCTACTGTCATGTCAGTACTGTGCAGTTATCAGGCAGTTTGTACTGCAGCCAGGAGGTGGGGCCAGAGACTTGGTCTATGAACTCCTTAACGATCAGAGAGCTTGTGAAGCTGTTTCATGACCTTGGAGATACATGACAAGGATTCATACAGACTGTACTTTACACTCCAAACACCCTCACTCAGAGGAAAGGCGTGGAATAAAATCAAGAGAGTGAAGTTAAGAGAAGGAGAGAAGGGAGAAAAAAAGGGAGGAGAGGCTGAGGTGTACTGTTGAACACTTGAGATCTGTTTGTCTATTGATTATACATCACAGGCAGGACAGTAAAAGCCTTCTCCTATGACCCTGACCTGTATTTCTTTTGTAGTACAAATACATTCAATCACCTCTGACCACAACAAATTGACCGAGTTAAATCCCATACCATTTTGTAATGTTGTAGGCAGAATAACAGCATGTGAATAGTAAAACTAATGTGACACCTGCACTCTACTTCAAACATATGTCAAGGACCAGTCTTCCATTTTTTGACTTTTAGAGTTTGAATAGCAGACATGAAAGGCCTCTTGTTGGTCCTGAAGTTTGTACACATTTGAACATATGTGTGACAGAGTGCTCTTAAGATGAATTTTCATAATATTTCCTGCATGTAATATTGAATGAATGCACAAAAGCACATAGGAAGTAGGGAGCCTGTTTCCTGCTTTTAAAACCAACTCATCTAAATGTCCCCCCCCCCCCACCCCCCCGTATGTTTAGTCACCCAGATTTGTTTCTTCTCTCCTTTTTCTCACCTCCATACACCACAACAGCCCCTCCCATCGCTACCCACAAACCCACCCACTCCCTAAAAGCTGCCAGCAATCCCTCCATCGCCTTCTATTTCTCTGAAACATTTATGACAGCTGATGTTTAAATCAGGAGTTGCATGGCCTACAGTAATGGGAAAGACCAGGCCGACCAGGCGACACTCCTTAAGCGTATCATATGCACACACACAAACATGCACACATGTACACACAGTATCTCACACACATAAAAATGAAAATCAGACAAAGTGAGACAGAGAGAAAGACAGACAAACCGATCTTATCTGAATATGCTCAAAGAAAATAAGTGATCAGTAAGTAAAAACCCCCAAAGCATTCATGACAAGCTCTTCATCTTTCAGGCTTTATCATAAAATATCTATCATCATTAATTTTTCATGCAGTTGCACGGCTGGTCAAGCAATATCTGGCGGGTTTGTTTTTGTGACTTTTAGTGAAAGAAGTGAAAAGGCAGGCTTAAAATGGTTTGTGGCTAATGGAAAAAAAAAAAGTCCTGACCCTAATCAAATCTAAATGTTCAGTCTCAGTGTGTGTGCTGTTTTTGAATAGTGCGTACTGTATGACTTGTAAATGTCTACTTGCTTGTGATTGTGTGTGTTTGTTTATGCCTGCAACCCCAGCCTTGCTTTGTCTCCTACCCTACAGTATTTAGTGGTTTGGTGGTAGATTGAAGACAGGGAGGAGGGGGGTGTCCTTATGAGCTTTATTAACATATGTCTGGCACAACACATATACTGGAGCTCCTAAAATGTAACTGTGTATGTGTGTGTGTGTGTGTGTGTGTGTCTGTGTGTCTGTGTGTCTGTGTGTCTGTGTGTGTGTGTGTGTGTGTCTGTGTGTGTCTGTGTGTGTCTGTGTGTGTGTGAAGGGGCTCAGCTGTGTACTTGTGTGTTACTGCATGTTTGATTATGCGAATGGTTTGAATTTCCAAATTTTGTATTCATCTGTGTGTGTGCCGCCCAATTAAATTAAGGCAGTGCCCTGTGGGTGTGTGGTGCGTGTGCGTGTGTGTGTGTGTGTGCGCGTGCGTGTGTGTGTGTGTGTGTGTTACAGTAGGTTCAATTAATGTGGTGCCTCTGTAAATGAGACGGGGTGTAAACTGTGAGGGCCTGGCCTCAGTAACACACCCCTGCAAAATTTAAGTCTGTTCCTTCACCACGTAGACAGAATCCTTTTATTTAGGTCACCAAAGAACCCAGATAGACTATACGGATACATACACGGCACAGTACCCTTTCATGGAACATACGTATCTTTAAAAATTAGAACACAGAAACACCTCAATAATGCAACATAATAGCATTCGATTTGCACATATTGCACATATAGAGTGTTGGACAAATACAAATTTGGACTGGCTGCTGCCACCAGATGAAAAGTTAAGGGATATCTGTACTAAATTTCACGTCAATCAATTTAAAAAAGTTGTTGAGACATTTCATTTCTAAAAGTGTCTCATGATGGCATTAGAGGAAAAGTCAGGGGATAGCTTAAGTTTTTGGGATTCATCCTCTGGGAACTATGAATGTAATTTCATTGGAATAAATCTAGTTGTTGTAGAGACATTTAAGTTAGGTGGACCGAATGCTAAAAGAGCTGACTGTCACAAAGCATACTTTGCTAATTAGTTTTCAGCTTGTGAATGACCTCTTGTCCAGATGACTTTTGTAATTAGGATTTACAGTGGTTACTGCCTGCATGACTGGCGCTTCAGCTGCAAAAACTGAAAAGATATGTGATACGTCGGATAGAATACCCTCAGAACTCATAATACAAGCAAACTGCATCAGTAGAGACCCTGTGGTTACAAGTAGACCATCAGCAACACTGACTGAAAGACACTTTATTGAATATTTGCTTCACAAACTGCAGCCTCAAGAATTCCTGAGTCTCAGCAAAAAGCCTCATTATAATCTTTGCCAAACTGATATTTATTGCTTGGTTATTATATTCTAAGGTTTCTGTTATTTTGTCCACCCTCCTCAAGGTCAGCATGCTTATGCCACAAAGCCGTAGATGAGGCAGAGAATAGTCAAGCATTGATGTCACTAAGACAGTGTTACAAGCTGTTTTATTTTCATATTAAAGATGTGTCTAGTTGCTACAGCAACACATTTATCTAAGGTTTAGTCATTTTAATACGATTAAAGCAAGACAGCTGATTTTTAATTGTACTATTTCACACCAAAACAAGTATTTTTCCACATGCCTGTGTGGACAAAGTTGCAGCATTTCCACTGGGCCTCTTTCACCCCCTGCATCATTACTGCAGGCTGATGTTTCAAACGGGCTTTGAAACACATATCTGGTGGTTCGATACGGATTAACCAGTTGGTGAAAAGGGTCCTCCTTGTTAAAACACACTGATGGCAATCACACACACACACACACACACACACACACACACACACACACACACACACACACACACACACAGATCATTAGCTGTGTCCTCCTAACCCCCAGCGGAGCTCAGCCTTTTGTTTTTAGACACACACGTGCACACACACAGACACACATGAAGATATGTGTGCACATAATCATGATCTGCCCTCAGTGTGTCCCTTTTCATCTCTCTCACACACGTGCACATACACATTTTTTTCTCCTACCTTTCACACACATGTTCTCTCTCACTATCTATATTCTTTGCCTCTCTCTCTTTCTATCTCTGTGTCTCTCTTACACACACTCACAGACACACAGACACACACACACACACACACACACGTCTTTCATTACTGGGATGCTTGCAGGCACAGGCCGGGATTCTCCATTGTGCTCCTTATCAGCCCGCGGGATGGGGATCACTAATTAATATTTAACTGAAGACCGCCTCCAAGAAGGTGAAGGAGATACACAGATAGAGGGCTGGAAGGAGGGGAT